>NC_044314.2:6011337-6636337 GCF_007474595.2 Lynx canadensis | reverse complement strand
TTGCCTTCTATTTAAACTTAAATAAACTTTCCAGTATCATAGCTTTCTTGACAATGTTCTATGAAATAATTCCTTAGGCAGAGCACTTAAATGATGCTTAATAGTAGAACCTGTAGACGTATGTTTTCCCCCCAGGGTGCCTGTGTGGCTCAGTTTGGTTGAGCAGCAGGTTCTTGGTTTTGTCTCAGTTCATGATCCCATGGTCGTGAGATCAAGCCCTGTGTTGCTGAGCATGGAGCCTGCTTAAGTTCTTTCTCTCTTTCTCCCTCTGCCCCTCTCTCCCTTCACACACACACTCTCTCTGTAAAAAAAATAATTAAAAAAAAGTAAATAAATAAATACAAGAAGTATTTTCCCCCCTCAAATGAAATCAGTCTCGTGTTTGCCAAGCCAGATTTCTACCATGTCTGAACAATTTCCTATGACTTAAACGGTTGCTTCTCACACCCCAGTGTGGAGATCAAGTCCCTTGATTCTAGGTAAAGATGACTTCCGTTAGGCTTGAATGATTCAACTGGTCTGAGATTTTGTAGTTTCATAAAATAACACCATAAGCATCTGTATCAATATTTTGAGAAGGTGAGTTGTGCTACTGGGTTTTTCCAGCACCCTAAACTCCACTCTGTACTGAGAAATGAAGCTCAGTGTCATTAAAAATCAATGAGACATTAATCAGTATCTGAGTTTTAGCTCCAATGATCATTGGGTTACAGGAAATTTCTCGAGTGAACTGAATGCCCAGGGCCTCTTCTTGATCCTTTAATAGCAAATGATTTCCAGGGGCGCCCGGGTGGCGCAGTCGGTTAAGCGTCCGACTTCAGCCAGGTCACGATCTCGCGTTCTGTGAGTTTGAGCCCCGCGTCGGGCTCTGGGCTGATGGCTCGGAGCCTGGAGCCTGTTTCCGATTCTGTGTCTCCCTCTCTCTCTGCCCCTCCCCCGTTCATGCTCTGTCTCTCTCTGTCCCAAAAAATAAATAAATGTTGAAAAAAAAATTTAATAGCAAATGATTTCCATAACCTCATTAATGGCACTGCCAGTTGTGTATGAGTAGACACAAACTCAACACAATCACAGCCAATGACTTTCTTAATGTGGAATATGTTACCTCAGAAGTCTCCATAGGCTTTAGTCACATTAAGGCATCAGCAGAATCCAAATGGTCTACTTACTGTGTCTTTGAGTCAAGAAATCAAAACATTCAGGTGTCCTTGTTGATAATTGGTGTAGACCTTTCTTCTTACCTATTCTCTGTTATGTGGCAGCCATGTTAGAATACGTTTAGTGAATTAAAGTTTGCCTTACAGTCAGACAACTGTGTATAAAAAATCCTTGCATCCAGACTCACCAGGGATCAAGTATATGGCACTTGAAATTTTAGTCCACTTATTTTCTTTACCATCGATAAGGAATAAAAGATAATTCTTCATGAGCAGCCTTCTCTCTACAAATTAATGCATCTGACATACCTCATTTGGGGGAAGAAATTTAGTTAAATTTGAAGTCATTGAAGACCAGAGAGATACTAGTTCATCTGCTAAATTCCATTCGTCTCTTAGATCTCTAGCTCAGCTAGGGCTCCTGAGAGCTTGATATTGAGGAGAAAAATGGTGGGTCTACGCTTAATCACAAAAGATTAGTTTAAAAGCTGTGTATGCTATTGGGAATTTGGGCCAGCAATTATAATCCAATTTTGAAATATTTGCTTTAAATATGATTGACGTGCTGTGCCTCTATTAAATATTTGATAGTGACTATTATTTGTGAGGTTACTATATTACGTAATGGCTTGATGGTCCCAACTCTCTGCAGCCTCCATGTCTTAACTTCTGCTCATACTGTCCAGCATTCTCCACTCCCAACCAGGCAGATGTACGACATACTTGTCAGATTTCCCACTTTCTTAATGATACCCATTTTTGCTCCCGGTACCTAGCACAACTTTTTCTGTGTTGTTTCTACCTATTAAACTTTACTCGACTGTGAAGAGGCCAGATTCAAATTTGATCTTCTCTGCTCAATAACTCTTTTCATTTCCTCAGTCTCCTTAAGTAACCAGTTAAACACTTTCTATGTCCTTAAAATATCTTGCCTTATGTTATTTGTACAAAAATTGATACCACCCCTGGGGGGGGGGCATAGTTTACTTCATGGTGTAGAGGTCAGATTTTATATACCTGTGCTTTATAGTAGATATTATTCTGACATTAGTTCGGGGACAGCAACATATTTTTCAGGATCTAGAGCAAAATAAAAATTCAGGACACAAGGCAGGGCAAGGAAGTCATTGTTCCCAGCCCAGGACAGACAGGATCCCATGGGATTGCAACTTTCACACCAGAAATGCCACCACCAGTAAGTATATCAGTGGTAGATGAGGGCTCCACTGAGTCATTTTCATGGATATGACTGTGCTGTGATATTCGTATTCTGGGGCAGGGACAAGTATTTACTTTTCCCACCTTTACTCAGAGCATGCCTAGCACCTAACTCTAAACGTTCCCTGTATGTCTGTCCGAGACCCACCTCAGGGCAAAGGGCAGTGGTAGAAATGTTCCCCAGCCCCTAGTGACCTGATTGCCTCCCCAGGCGTGTGCAGGTAGAGGTGGCCATGTGGCTCTAGCAGGAAAAGGGATGTCCAATGTCATTGGGAAATCTGGGATCTGGGAGCAGGCAGGCTGGAACCCATACCAGGTAGATTGCACAAGGGGACACTATGCACAAACCAAGGATCCAAGCCGCAGGGAATCCTCCACTGTCCCATTGAACTTCACCTTCAAAACTCAAGACAGTGACCCAGAACATTAAACTCAAATCGTGGGGCTTTTGTGAGTCTGAGGCCTCCTTCTGTGACACTGGCCTTGATCAGATATGAAGTCAATGATGGTTGTTTATGTAAGGTGTTTATGGGACTTAGCCTTCTCTTAATCTCTAGTGAAATATACACATTCAGTTATTAAGATTCCAAAATGTCTGCACTTGATGAAATGGATGCATATTTTTATAGTCCCTAAACTATATTGAGTGCTTCATAAAGAAGGATCATCTAAAATTGTTTCAGATATGTTGGACTCAGATGATTCGGAATGTAAACTGGGATGAAAGACATTACACTGAAATACTACCATAACCTTAGTAGTATGTCATTTTAATAATACTGATACACAGTGATGAAAACCTAATCTGGATTGGCAAAGTTTGTAAAGATAACAAGTGAAATTCTGTTCTAGAGATTTAGAAAGCACCAGCTCCTTTTGGCTATTAACTCACCCAGGCCTAAACAAAAAATATCATGACTTTTTTCAGGTATTTTTGAGAATGTAACCTGAAACAAAGTCACATCATGCAAAGAAGAAAGCATAGACCCATTGGTAAATAATTCAGAAATGAAGATTTTTTTTCAAACAAGATCTATTTTGATGACAGTCTTTAAATTTTATTAATTTATATTTGTGAATCATATTGATACATCATGTTTTCAATTCTGCTACCTTTCAAACACTGTCCGTTCTTTCTCTATAAAGAGCTTCGTTCTTACTAATTGAATTCACTGAGTGATCAGGTATCAGCAATAATAGGGTATGTTTGTGGGAATTCTGTCATACTCACCCATACTGAATAAACATACACACGATGTTCATACACGTAAAATACAAATACAGATTAAATGGACACAAAATTAAATTTGTATCATATATGTAATGCACATATATGATATATATACCTACAAATACAAATATTTAAATACAGATCAGATTTGCCACGGAGTTAAATTTTGCTCTTTATATTTTGCATATGCTTCATTACCTACTTAGCTAAATAAATACGAGTAAATACGGCTTATGTAGCATTTTGTTGTATCTTAATTACAAAGTGCTACAAGACCCCCAGCACTAATGATGTGATCATGTGGTTCTTATGCTCTGACATATTTGTCTGTTTGGAAAAAAAAATGATCATATAGTTAAATGTGCTATTAGTTATCTTTTATCTTTTGTATCTATTTAAATTGTACATGTTTTATTACTGTAGTGTTTCATTCCAATAAAACTTCATGTATCATATAGTAACTTAGCTGTTTTTCAAAAATAATATTATTAAAGCTATTAAACACTTAGTATTTAGGAGTGTTTTAGAATACAACATCGTTGTTATTATGAATTTGTGAACTGATGACCAGTATATTCTTGAGAAGATAAAAATTCAACTAAAGGATTTTGAGAAAGCATACTCTTAGTTTGTGTATAAATTGATGTTATTGAGGGCTAATTGTTCTATACTTCCTTTTCTCCTCCTAACAGTGTAATTGACCTAAGTTTGCCAATTAGGATAATAAATCATCTGAAGAAATTAAGGTATAAAAATGCCAATTAATTCACTTATTCAATCATTCGTTTAAAAAAGAAACATACATTTAGTACTGTATGCCAAGGATGTGCTAGTTACTAGAAATACAGTCAGAAAAACACCAATTACTTGCTTCTAGGTGATTAAGAAAGGTGGGCAAGTTAATTAACAATTGCAATATATGTGTGTTAAATACCATGAGACTTTGTTTCATATTTGAGCAGGATCACCTCAGGTGACTGAGATCAGGAAGGAAAAAGTCTCATTAAAACTAAGATTGCAGTGAGGTTCACTAGATAAGGAAGTGGTTAAGTTTTTCTGATTGCTTTTTTCAAACTTAAAAGGAAATATATTTTAATGTGTTTGTATTCAGCCAGAAGAGAAAAAGATAAACAAACCACCAACATTCTAGTAAAACCAACTTCTTGGAGTTAGGAATCCCCATCTATACTGCTGAGAGTGAGTAAACTCTGACTTCAGGGTTGTCTTTCCATGGAGGGACAGGTGGATTTGACCCAGAGACAAGCTAGACAGCCGTAGAAAGCCAAAGCCACTTGCTATGTATTTATTACATATGTGTTTAGCTTTCATAATGTAAGACGTTTGTAAAAAGATGGTCATATTTCTGTTTTTAGTAACGTGGTCTCCCCACAGAGTCTAGATTGTTTTAAGATTAGTTGAACCCTGAGGGCAGTATATATTTTTATTTGATTGTGGATTAGGAAAGATGTGGATGGCATTCCACAGCGTGTTTAACCCTCTGCCCAATAGATCACTGAAGAAATTGTTCTATAAAGAAAAAACAGAAGTGACTAAAGGATTTGTAATTTTTAAAGATGCACTTATTGGTTTGCCTCTCTTCATAAAGAAACGGCATCCAGCTGGATTCCTCTAGGATCGAAGGCTAGAATGTCTTTCTCGGGATCAATGCAAAATATCTATTGAGAAACAGCATGCCTGCTAAACCAAGTTGATTCCAAAAAAGAGCCAATTTTCTTTTACAGTTCAAAGACCCTCCCTCAAGTATTGGCAAATGAATAGTCCACGTAATAAATAGGAATGTAGTGCCCTCAGAAATATTTTTTGCTGAGGGATGAGAACCAAGGAAGCCTCGTTGCTTCATATTATCCAGAGACTTCTGATAAACTAGATGCAATTCCTTGGATCTTTATCTGAGGCGTTTTCCTGATAGCCATGCTTACTGTTTTATAACGATAGCTTCCTCTCCATTCCCAGATTCATTAGACTGAGGTGTTTGCAGACTGAAAAATGCAAGCAATATTGGGAAGAATTTAGCTTTTCTGCATCTAGCTGTTTTTTATCTTTATGTTTTACATACACGGAAGTGATACTAGACTAATAAGAATACAGGTGAGAACATTTCTTTGTAATATATGCTAATGACTGCAGTTTGGCCCAAAGTGTGCTGCTGTTTCCATGTAACACTTTTATACTGCTGGGAAGATTTTCTCCTAAGTGGTTTTATAGTTAATTATTATCGTCTTCATGCCTTAATTTGGATTCTATACTACCCTTCAACACCTTTCTCAGACTTACAGTACTTAGCAAACTAGCTCATAGTTTTATCACCTCTACTGAGAAGATTTAGAAAATAAATTAAGAACAATTTCTTTTCAGATTTGATTTTTATGCCTTGAAAAACATTCCAGAGAACATTAGAATTTCCGCTGTCTTATATTACCTTGAAAATCGGGAGTTTTAAGTAGAAGCCTGGAATTTGCATTAAACAGATGGAGTGAATGATAAAAATCCAATGATAGTTGGCTTAAATCTCCACCAATCTGAAATAGATGAATAACAATTTTCAACATGAATACTTACCAGAACAACTTGAAATTATAGAACTTACGGGTAGTGTTAAATATTTGCGTAATAGCTATTGTTAGACTTAAGATACATTTATAGAAGCCAAAAGAACTATATATGTGAAGAGAATTTTCAGCTGATTTCTCATATACCTTGTTCTTTCCTTAGCGTTGCAAAGAGAATGGGAATGAGTTAGGCCTATAGAATCATGCATAGAATTCTCTATGATCGTCTCTGTAGTAGCTGTGGCATGGTGACCTCAATAGTCTATAACCAGTTTCTAGACTTACTTAATAAGCCACCTTACCATTTACTGGTTTATCTGCTTTTGAGAAGAAATTTAACATCTTGGGTGTCCAGTTTTTCCTATGTCAAATAGAGAGAGAAGGAGTTAGTGATTGAGTATAAGTGATCATACTTGTGCATTTTTTTCAGTACATAGTTGTGTGTGATACCTTCTAAATGTTTTTTAATGTTTATTTTTGAGAGAGAGAGAGAGCAAAAGCAGGGGCAGGGTGGGGCAGAGATAGGGGAACAGAGGATCTGAAGCGAGCCCTGCTGCTGACAACGGCTAGCTTGATGTGGGGCTCAACTCATGAACCGTGAGATCATGACCTGCACCGAAGTCTGATGCTTAACCAACTGAGCCACCTGGATGCCCCTTTGTGATGCCTTCTGAAGAAAGCATGATCCCTTCTATATATCATCACCTCTAATGCAAACTGGTTGTTGACGGATTTGTGTCTCCTAGAGAAACACTAAAATGATGTTTGCTTTTGAAACACAAAGTAGCCTCAAACTCTGGGGACTTCCGGGGTTTCCAGACATTTTGGATCTCCACATTTTGGATCTCTGGAGGATTTCTAGATCCTCCCATCTGACCTCCTAAACAGCTTATATGATCACTAGCTTATAGCACCTTATCCTTGTCCCTTCATCCCTTCCCACACCAGGCTTTGTATCATTGCTTCTGTAGCAGCAACCAAAGGATAAAAACCATGAGTGACAGAACCTGATGAAATGGGTTAAACCACAGTCCTGTTTCAAGTGAAGGACATACATCTTGGTTCATCTGGTTGGGCTCCTGGGCTTTCTATCTCTCATCATCACAATAATATGGAGTCAAGACTATCTCTTTACACCCATGGTATTTGGGATTCAAAGGTAATTACAAACAAAGGCTGGGTTGTTCAGAGAAACTTATGCTCGGTCCAGAGTCTCATGGAATTAGATAATGTGCTAAATAAAAGGAAATTATATGTACTAGAAAAACTTTCAAAATATTTTAAAGTCCCTAACGTTCAAAGAGTGTCTTCCTAAGTCTGTCTTTTATTAATCACAAGGTAAACTATGTTCCTTGGAAAGGAGAGGTCAGAAAGTAGCTCCTGGTATGTTATTAATACTTTCTCTCTGCCACTGTATAACCCATATACCATCCCATACTACAGTGAGAAACATATTAGAAGACCTTAGGTTACTTGAACTTTTCAAATGTAAGACTGGATTCCTGGATTTTTAAGTTAATTCATCAATAGCCTTCAACAGCTCCAACAACCAAAAGAAATGGTTATTTTAAATAGAAAGGTTATTTTAGATGGAATTAGTTAAATTACATGAATAATAAGTAATGTAGACTACCACTCAGCAACTGAAAGCTCTTCCCCAAGGAGGACAGTTGAAACATTTAACAACTCATAAGAGGAACTATTAAAAATGGCTCACTGTCCACTGACAATGGTGAATATTTCCATCAGATATATGCCTGCAAATAAAATTTTGACTACACATTTGATTTGAATTTCCCAGGATGAACACACATCCACTGTTTTCATAAAATTCCTTCACAATGAATAAGGAAGAAGTATAGGAAACTATATTAAATAATATTTTTCAATAAAAATTGTAACTACATTAAAAACTTTATTCTTAGAATACACAGGCACCAAGTGACTTATGAAATTATTTATGTAGGTACAAAATAAAAGCTATTTTATTTAGCTAACTAATCAAGTAAGTGACTTTTAATTTGATGCAGCTGTACCTACAGTGACTATCCTACATCACTGAACACTTAATGCTACCTTTTATCCTTTATCATTTTCGTTATGAGCTAAGGGATTGTTCATTCAGATTCTTCTAATCCTCATAATACCTGGGCCATTATTACAAATCCTTGCTGTTCGGATAGCATCCAATTTCTTATGAATCTCATGAGTATTAAAGAATCTTGTTAAATGAAACTGGAGGTATCACATCTTGCCTGGAATTTCATTTGCAATTCAATAGTTTAAGTGCTAACATAAAGAGAGGGCTCACTTGAAACTCTCACTAGTGTGTTATTTTTCCCTCTATCTGTAGGTATGCCACATTTAGAAGCCTATCTCTCATTCAATATGCAACATTCAGAAAAAGATTACTTTTGAGCCCTTTTCTTTACTTCCGGTGAGACTGAGTAAACTGGAGGGTGAAGGGAAATGGAGAGGGATTAATAAAAGTGGCAATTCTGAGAGATGTACAAATCTGTAATCAGTGTAATAAAAAAAATAGGGAGTATTTTTAGTTAAGATAAATTTACTTAAAATAGTGTATCTGTTATTGTCCTCAACACAATTTTCTTGGTACCTAATCAAAGAGCTTAGAATGTTTCTACACGCATTCTAAATTTTTTTCTTTTTATGTTTATTATTTTTTGAGAGAGAGACAGAGAGAGATAGAACATGAGTGGGGTAGGGGCAGAGACAGAGGGAGACACAGGCTCTGAAGCAGGCTCCAGGCTCTGAGCTGTCAGCACAGAGCCTGATGCAGGGCTCGAACTCACCAACTGCGAGATCATGACCTGAGCTGAAGTCAGATGCTTAACCAACTGAGCCACCCAGGCGTCCCGTCTACACACATTCTTTAGATTTAGTTCCTAGTGGAATTTTCTCAACTTGATAAAAAGTATTGCTATGTACTGAATGTTCGTGTGCCCCCAAATTTCATATGTTGAAATCCTAACCCCCAGTCTGATGGTATGAGGAATTGGAGCCCTTGGGAGGTAATGAGGATTCCACCCTCATGACTACTATTCGTATTCTTAGAAAAGAGACCCAGAGAGCTCTCTAATCCCTTCTGCCATGTGAGAACGGGTGGGAAGACAGCCATCTCTGAACTGAGGAACATCTCTTACCAGATACTGAATCTGATCTTAGATTTTCCAGCCTCCAGAACTTTGAGAAAGAAACATTTCTTGTTTAAGCCACCCAGTCTGTGGTGGTTTATTATAGCAACCCAAATGGACTAAGACAGAAACTGGTACTGAGAGTGAGATGCTATTGTAACAAATACCTAAAAATATGAAAATGGCTTTGGAACTGGGTAATGGGTAGAGAATAGAAGAGTTTTGAAGTGCATGCTAAGAAAAAAAAAAAAACCTGCACTGTCATGAACAATCTGTTAAGGGCAATTCTGGTGAGAAAGAAAGATTTGCAGAGAAAGCTTCTGTCTTTTTAGAGTATAAAGTATCTCACAATTATAACATTGGTAGGAATATAGTTGGTAAAGGCCATTCTGATGAGGTCTCACGTGGAAATGAAGAACATGCTATTGGAAACAGGAAGAAAGGTCATCCTTGTCATAATGTGTCAAAGAAGTTGGCTGAATTGTGTTCACATTCTAGTGTTTTATGAAGGATAGAACTTGTGCATGATGAAAATGGATATTTAGCTGAAGAAATTTCTAGCAAAGTAGGGAAAATGAGACGTGGCTCCTCCTGACTACTCATAATAAAATGTGAGAAATTACAAATTACTTAAAGATGAAATTGGTACAAAAAAAGGAAGCAGAACTAAAAGACGTGGAAAAAATTTCAAACTATCCATATTGCATTAAATGAGAATACAAAGGCTGTGTCCAAGGAAACATTTGATAAGGAGATTAGTATGGATCAACCGGGTGGACAGAAGCCCGGTGCTTTTCTTCAAGACAAGGAAAGAATGACCAGGAAGGTGACTCAGAGATCATCAGAGCTGTTGCTCCCACTTCAGGCCCAGACAGCAAAATTATAGAGGACATGACTGTCTGCCTGTTTTAAAGGACAGGGCAGCCCCAGAGAGCCACAGGTGTGCCCCCCCCCCAAAGCCAACACACACACTACGTAGAGCTTTGGGGCCCTGGCAGAAAGCCATGGCATGGGCAAGGCACAGATGGCACAGGTAGTGTGGTGTGATCAGCCATTACCCATTACCCCCTTCCTCTTCCCTATTTCATCCTCTTGGGATGGGTATGTATACCTTATACATGTCCTATCAGAGTAGTTTGAAAGCATATAGCTTTTTTGGCTTCACATGTTTATGGCTAAAGAATAATTTGCCTTGAGATGAATCATATTTTGAGTCACAACCATATATGTTTTAGATGATATTTAGATAAGACTTTGGAATTAGATTTTAGACTTTTGAGGCTGTTGGGATGGAATGAATATATTTTGAGTGTGGGAAGGATTCAAATTTGGGGGAGCAAGTGGTAGAGTGCTATGGACTGAATATTTATTCCCTCCTCCCCCCAGTTTTCACATACTGAAATCCTAACCCCCCAGTGTGATGATATTATGAGGTGGGGCTTTTAGGGGGTGATGAGGTGCCCTTATAAATTAATGCACTGGTAAAAGAGACCCAGAGAGTTATTACTCATCCACTATGTGAGGAAACAGGGATATAAGTTGGTCATCTATGAACTAAGAAGTCAAACTTCACCAGATATCAAATCTGTCACCCAGTTCATGGTGACTTATTATAGGAGCCATAAACGATTAAGGTGGATACCTAGATACCTAGAAAAAGTACACAGCTATCATCATTCTTAAAGGCAAATGTCTGAATGGTTTCCTTCTAAGATCTGAGCAAGACCAGAATGTTTTCTCCACTTCTGAAATATCTGTGTAGGGAAATTAGGCAAGAAAAATATTCAAAAGCATACATATTGGAAAGGAAAAAATTAAAACTTTTCTCTTTTTGCAGATGCCATAATCTACAGATTCCATTAAAAACTATTACAATCAATAAGCAGTTTTAGCAAGATTATAGGATACAAGATCAATATATAAAAATAAATGTTCTATGAACTAACAATGAACAATTCATCAACAAAATTATGAAATCATTGTATTTACAGTAGCATAACAAAGGACAAAATATGTAGGAATAAATTTAAGAAAATATGTATAAATTATGTACATTAAAAATACAAATTATTGTTCATGAGGCTCCTATCGCTTGAGTGTCTGACTCAATTTAGGCTCAGGTCATGATCCCAGTATCTTGGGATCAAGCCCCATGTTAGACTCCGCAATGAGCATGGAGCCCACTTACGATTTTCTTTCTCTTTCCCCACTTGTGCTTGTGCCCAATCTCTCTCTCTCTCTCTCTTTCTCAAGCAAAACAAAACAAAACAAAACAGAAAACATTGTTGAAATTATTTTTGAAAGACCTAAATAAAGGAAAATATGTCTAATGTTCATGTATAAGAAAACTTAAAATATTGAGATGGCAGCATTCACTAAATTGATCTACAGATTTCATGAAATCAGTGTCATAATACAGCTGACTTCTCTGTATAAATTGACAAGTGTTTCTAAAACTAATGTGAAAACTCAAGAAACATAGGATATCCAAAACAATCTTAAAAAAGATGAGCAAAGTTGGAGAACTAACAGTTTCCTATCTCAAAATGTACTATATTGCTGCTGTAATTGACACAGTGTGGTGCTGCCATAGAGACATATGGATCAAAGAAAGGCTATACGCTCTGGAAATAAACTCGCATATCCATCTTCAATTGATTTTCAAAAATCCAGAAAACTCAATAAGGAATGAATAGTCTTTCCAACAAGTGATGCAAGATTATCTGCATGCAAAACAATAATAATAATAATAATAATAATAACAGCAACAACACCAGTAGCAACAATGAGTTTGGATTCCTGCTTCTCACCATGTCCCAAATATTTGCACAAAATAAATTATGTTAAATTTAAAAGCTAAAATTATAAAACTGTTAAAAGAAAATGTAGGACAGAATCATTATGAGTTTCAGTTAGTGAAAGCCTTAGTAGACACAACACTAAAAGCTCAAGAAATAAATTTTAAATATAGATTAACCAGATTTCATCAAAATGAAAAAATTTGTTCTTCATAGAAACCGTCTAGAAAGAGGACAGGCAGCCAATAGAATGGGAGTGATATTTGTGAATCATATATATTAGTTGCCTGTTGCTGCTGTAACAAATTAACACAAGTTTAAGGTGCTAAAATAACACAAGTTTTTTATCTTCCTTTTCTGGAGGCTATAAGTCCAAATGGGCTTCATTGGAGTAAAATCTGGTTTTCAGCAGTCTGTATTCCTAGGATGTATTGGAATATCCATTTCTTTATCTTTTCCAGCTAGCTTTACAGAGGCCGCTTACATTACATGGCTTGTGACCCCCTTCCAGCCAGAAGTTGCATCATTTCAAACCTCTGCTCTGTCACATCTCCTTCCTTTACTGTCCTGAATTCCTGTTTCCTCATAAGTACCCTTGTGTTTACATTGGTTCCGGGCAGATAATGCAGGATAATTTCCCATCTCAAGAGCCTTAAGTCAGTCACATTTCCAAAGTCTCTTTTCCACATAAGATAACATACTCAGAGGTTGTAAGAATTACGAGGGGTACGTATTTGTGCGGAGGACATTACATTGGATAGCTAATCAGGGGTTTATATCCAGACTACACAAAGCACATTTGCAGCTTAAAAATTGAAAGACAAATAGCCCAATTAAAAATGGACAAAGAAATTGTGCAGACATCTCTCTAACATCCAAAGAGCAAACAGATACCTGAAAAGGTGCTCGACACAATTAGCTATTAGGGATATGTTCATCACCACCACCTTGAGACACCACTTCATGATGATTATGATGCTTATAATAAAAAAGAGATAATTATAAATGCTGGCAAACATGTGAAGATATTAGAAACTTTGTGTTTTGTGTGAGATTGTGTGAAATGGTATGTCCACTTTAGAACTCAATCTAGCAATTTCTAAAAATGAGTAAACAAAATATAAGTAAATCAAAATGGGTAAACACAGCATAATCAAATGACATAGCAAATACATTCCTGGTAAATGCCCACAATAAATGAAAACATATGTGACAGAAACTTATTCACAAATGTTTATACCATCATTATTTATAATAGCCAAAAATAGAAACAACCCAAATATCCATCAACTGATAAATGGATTAACAAAATGTGGTATATCCATAGAATAGAATATTGTTTAGCAATATTAAGAAATGAATTGTGGACACATACCTCAACATGCATTAACCTTGAAAAAAAGTTATCCAAGTGAAAGCAGCCATTCACCAAAGATCACATATTGCATGATTCCTTCATATCGAATGTCAGAATGGCAAATCTATAGACATAGAAAGTACAGTAGTGACTGATGAGAGCTGCTGGGAGGGGTGGGGAAAATTGGAATGACTGCAAATGGGCATTCAGGTTATTTGGGGGTTTCTCTTTGAATACTGAGTTTCGGGAGTTTCTTTTTGATAGTTTATTTTTGGCTTTTTTGGTATGAAAGTATTCTGAAATTGTGTTTTTGATTGTACAAATTGGTAAATTTGTTAAAATCATTGAATTTCACAGTTTAAAAACTTTTTTTAATGTTAATTTATTCTTGAGAGAGAGACAGAGCGTGAGTGGGGGAGGGGCAGAGAGAGAAAGAGGGAGACACAAAATCCAAAGCAGGCTCCAGGCTCTGAGCTGTCAGCACAGAGCCTGATGCGGGGCTCGGACTCACGGACCGCGAGATCATGACCTGAGCCGAAGTCGGACGCTTAACTGACTGAGCCACCCAGGCGCCCCTGAACTGCACATTTTAAATGGGTGAATTATTTGATAATGTTGATATCTCAACAAAGCTGTTTAAAAATGGAGAAACACAATGCTCTCAGAAACAATCAAGAGATTACTGAATGGCATAATGAAATTATTATGGATGTTGAATACAAGATAATTGTGACCATACAGCACTCATGTCTACAGTCATAAATTAAAGGGGCTAGTAGGAAAATAAATATCAGAAATAGTTTTGTGTTCTTCAAACATGCTCTGTGCTGTTATTCCAATAATAAAATTGTCAGGAACATTTTCTTCCCTCTCCAGGAAAAACAAAAACAAAAACAAAAACAAAAAACTTGGAGAGGTTTTATTCCAAGGTCTTCTTCAGTCATTTTAGTCACTGATGCCCTGATTCACTCATTCATTCAACATATAGATTTATTGGACATGTGACTAAGTACTAACCATTATACTTGGGGCTGAGATAAAATAGTGAGCAAACAGATGTTGTCCTTGCCTTTTGGGGCATCCCATGAAGCACTGAAGGGAAACACTGGTCATTTAGTGACATTGACAATAGTATCATTTGAACGTTCATTTAGAATCCACTGTGGAAAAGCGTCAATGTAGGGACCTGACCTAATGGGGCAATTTTTTTTTTTTTCTAAAGAAAAACGCTTGCATTGGAGGGTTAGTAGATAGTAATGTGGTGAAGAGTGCATATGTGTGTGGCAGGTAGGAGAGCGTCGGTAGGAGAGACCCTCCAGGTGGAGGCCAGGGTGTGTGGGGAGAATTATGTGCTACAAGTGCAAGGAACATCCTGAGAGCTAAAGATCCCCGAGGCTGCAGTACAACAAGGGAGAGACACAAGGGACCAGACAAACCTGGAGAAGGAGGCAAAGATGAGGCCACGCCATGCCTACTCATATATGCCAAGTATTTTGCCTTATTTTAAGAACAACAGAAAATTATTGAAGAGTTTCTAGAAAGGACCAAAATATATATTTAGTCATAGTTCCACTTTCCCTGTTAGCGCTTTCCCTCATCTTTAGCTCATCCTTTGTGTGTTATTTTCTCAGAGAAGGAATGTAACATCACCTATGTATATTTGTGTGTATATAATATACGTGGATATACGTGTATATAAAACACATATGTACATATAATATATATATTTATATGCATGTATATATTAAATGTATAATTTTATATTTATATAAGCTTACATTTATGTGCTGTTTATAAATATTAAAATATGTATTAAATTAGCAAATACTAAATAAAATATAATAAACGTTAAATATTATTTTTTAACTTACACAATATTTAGTATTAAATTTAAAATATTATAGGGGTGCCTGGGTGGCTCCGTTGGTTAAGCGACCAACTTCAGCTCAGGTCATGATCTCACGGTCTGTGAGTTTGAGCACCGTGTCTGTCTCTGTGCTGACAGCTCAGAGCCTGGAGCCTGCTTCGGATTCTGTGTCTCCCTCTCTCTCTGCTCCTCCCCTGCTCATGCTCTGTCTCTCTCCCTCTCTGTCAAAAATAGATAATCATTAATTTTTTTTAAAATAAATATTATATATATAAATGTATATATATTTATAATATAAAATTTATGTATATATTTTATATATATATATATATATATATATATATATATATATATATATCTTAGAAAAGTGTAATCAAAGGAAAGATTCATGCAAGGATTTGGAATAACACATTGTAAGCAATGGCAAAAATTCCCTGCCCCAAACTAGAAAAATATACGATGTCTTGGCAGAGTGGATATATGAGTAAGGTGGAAATATTGCATAATTTTTACATAGGATTAATAAGTCTTTGAGGAAGACGCTATGAACTATAGGCTCCAGGCTTTGCCTTTGTGTTTTCTATGGGTTCAGAAAGAAGACACAATTTGTGTTTCATATGTTACGTAGATCCTCAGGGAATTAGCAACATCCTAGAATTTGGTAACTATTTTACAAGGTATATGTATACCCTCATGCTTACTTTCTCTGGCAAAATGGGTTCTACAATGATCTGCTCACCTGAAAATCTTTGAAATTTATCCCAGATCTAAAATCCCTAAGGTTATATGCCCTACATGGCAAACCCTAGTGAAAATGGCATCTTGTGGTGGAATCCATTATTTAGGACCTTTGCATACTTCTACTGCAGATGTCAAGAGACATTTGTCAAGAGACATTTGGCTTTCGATACTGAATGTCCCAGCCTCATATTCTATTTTCTTCAGGAGATACAGGAAGAGGCATATAGACTCCAAATTTTCCAGATTGGATTGTCATGGGAACTTAAAGTTCAGTGAAAATGATAGCAAGTTTTTGATCAGCAGTACATTTTTTGAGATTCTCACAGAGGCAAGAAGCATTTGGGGGTCTCAAGGGATAGAGGACATTGACTATAAGCCCAGAGTGAGCACCCTGTGGGAGATGTAGGGTCATTGCCATGACCCCCATGAGAAGGTGAGATGGTAAATTGACACCATTGCACTTATGGAAACAAGCACAGCTCATACTGCGGGGAACAACACTATTGCTCATCCAGAGCTGACTGGGATGGAAAGCCAACTGGAAAGAACATGACCCTTATTCCCTCTTCCAATATCCCAGGATCCTTCTATTATCTACTGTTTGTGAAAAGTCAAGAATTCAGCTGCAAAATTGGAATTGGCAGTGTGTAAAATCCAAGTTCTAGCATTTCAGGAGGATAGGTACAGAATTGAGAACAAAATAAGCTTAAAAAATAACTCAACTTTAATATTGGGAGGTTTCATCCTCAGCCTTGGGACAAAGAGAGTGGAGGAAAGGATCCATAAGGGAAATGAGATGATATAAAAGATCCTGGGTCCAGGCACACACACAGTAGAAAGAGAAAGTAAGTTAAGGTAAGTAAGTGAACTCCCAGTCCTGGGTTGAGATAAGATGACCCAGTAAACACCACCATTATCTTCTCTGTGGGAGTCCTTCCAGGAGGAACTTCAGAAAATGGAGACGGGCATTTAAGTGGTGGCGTTTTTCCTCTGTGTCCTTAGCACTACTAGCTTTAGTGTGATTGGTCTTTAAGTTGAAGAAATGAATATAACAAAATCTGTAATATAATCAAATGTAATGAGGTTGTTCCAAGTTGAGTAAATGCCTTAGGCTAGCCTTGGTAATAGGGATATCACTGCTGGTGGCGTGTATATTCATATCAGAATGTTAAGGCATCATCCATTAACACAGCATGGTTGAAAGAACAGCAGCTTTGCAGTAAGAGTGACATGGTTGGTGACTTACTGGTTCTCTCCCCTTCAGGCAGTTATGTAAGCCCCTTGAATTTAGTTGTCTAGTACTTTTGTGATTATTAATTTATATAATTTATATAGTACATGCAGAGCCCTTGGAGAGTACTAAACACTGAGTATACATTTTAAAAGTTATAGCTATTATTGTTATCAATGTAAATTGTTTTTATATTAAACAGGTGGCATTAAAACATCTAAGGGGGAGTGGGCCAAGAACAAGTAAAATTTGACGGTGTGGGACAGAGAAAAAACTGCTGTCTGAAACAGGAGCCATAGTTAGCGGTATACCAAGTGGGGGCAAGAAGTCAGAGGTAGCATGAGTAACTGGAAACTCTCATTGATAGCAGAGACTATATGCCTAATTAATCGAATTAATTTAATCAGTCTAATTACTAACAAGAATATGAGACCCAAGTATTCAAAGGGAAACATATTCACTTAATTGGAAGTTTTGCTTATATTTTAACCAAAAATCACAGCCTTTAATTTTGCAAAGAATAACAGCCAATTGAGACACCTAATACTGCCTAGCCAGCTAGCTAACTAGCTATCATCTATAAATAATCTGTCAAACATTTATCATTCATCTCAAGTAATTAAAATTATATCTTGAGAAACCAATATATACATAAATTATACACATAAATTCTGGCTTTCTCACTTTGAACTTAAACTAAATATTTGTTGTTGGAAAAACATCTATTAATAATGCAGTTATCTACTTTTTCAGCAAAGCTTTCCGCTGGCATTATTTGAAAGGCTTTAGGTACAATCTTTTCTTATATAATTATTCAAAAAATAATATAAAAGAACAGCCTAAACGATTTTTCTCGTCAATATTATTATTGCTGTTTTTATAAAACTATAAGATAAAACAGAGATAAAAAAGGAAAAAATCATAACCATCAGGTGGAGAAATAGAGTTGTGCCACATAGTGCAAAATGCCCTTTCACTTTTCTCAAACGTAATCCATTTTGTGCAACACAATTTTAATTTACATATAACTATTATCTAGACTTTAGTGGAATTCTTTCCTTACTTATTAAATACATTGGTAACCCAAAATAAGTACCATTTTTTTCTTGTCGTTAAACAACAACAAATAAAACCCCAGACATTTTTGTCTTTTTTTTTTTTTTGGTGGGGAGTGGAGGGAGGGTGCAAGTGAGTGAGGGGCAGAGAGAGAGGGAGAGAGACACAGAGAGAAGTGGAGCTCACTGGAAGCGGGGCTCAAGCACATCCTATAGGGAACCTGAACTCAGGATCCGTAAGATCATGACCTGAGCCAAAGTCAGATGTTTAACCAACTGAGCCACCCAGGCTCCCAGACGTTTGTCAGTCTTTAAAAAAAGTTGTCTGGCTTTGTTAAAATGGAGATAAAGTGTGAAAAAGTGCATGTATTTAATGTGGACAATTTGATGAGTTTGGACATATGCCTACATCCATAAAATTATTATTACAATTAAGGTAATAGACCTGAAATAATTAATTAGTTAAATAATTAATAGACCCTTTCCAAATGTTTTCAGGTATCCCTTTGTTATTGTTGTTTATTTGTTTGCTTTTCTGTTTTTACATTTGTATAAATACATGTGTGGTAAGAACTCTCAACATGAGATTAAAACCACAAGAAGAAAATCATTTCACATGAGTTAGGATGGCCATTATCAAAAACATCAAACAAAAGAATTGGAATCTTTACATGCTATTGATGGGAATGTAAAATGGGGCAGCTGCTATGGAAAACGGTATGAAACTTCCTCAAAAAATTAAAAATACAACTACCATATGATCTAGCCACCCCTTTTCTGGGTGTATATCCAAAAGAATTAAAATCAGTATCTTGAAGTGATATCTGCACCCCATACTTATGGAGAATTACTCACAGTGGTCAAGATATAGACAAAACCTGACTGTCCATTGATAGATTAAAAAGTATGGTGTATACAGATAATGGAACATTATTCAGCCTTAAAAACAAAGGATATCTTGCCAAGTGCAACAACATTATGACACCTAAGGGCATTTAGCTAAGTGAAATAAATTAATCTTGGAAGGGCAGATACCGTGTGATTTCATTGTTTGAGGTGTCTAAATAAATAGTCAAATGCATAAAAGCAGAGAGTAGAATGTTGGCTTCCGGGGTCTGGGGCAAGGGGGAATGAGGGGTTGTCTTTCAACTGTAAATCTTTCGATGTTTCCCTCTATTCCTATCTCTTCCTTATAATTCTCTCATTAAAAACCTGTGTATTTGAGCTATAGGGTTTCCTCGTGTTTTGATTTTGTTGACCTCATATCATGGCACAGGTAAAGGACTTGTTCTGTTTCTTCCCAATTTCTACTCAACCCAGAGACTCTGTCAAACTCAGGTGTAACTTCATTATTAGCATCATATGTGAATGGAGTGGCATCTTTAAAGTAAAAATAAAATAAATAAAATAAAATAAAATAAAATAAAATAAAATAAAATAAAATAAAATAAAATACGAAAACACTGATTAACCTAGAGTTCTTTACCAAGAGAAAATATATTTCAAATATAAAGGTAAAAAGAAAAAGAAAAAAAATATATATATATATATAAACTTCATTAAAAAAATACTAAAGTATGGGCTCCTGGTGGCTCAGTTGGTTAAGTGTCCAACTCTTGATTTTGGCTCAGGTCAGGATCTCACAGTTTGTGAGACCGAGCCCCATGTTGGGCTCTGGTTGACGGCTCAGAGCCTGCTTGGGGTTCTCCGCCCACCCCCCTCCACTCCCCAGCTCATGTTCTATGTCTTTCTCAAACTAAATAAATAAAGTTAAAAAAATACTAAAGTGTATGTTTTTACATACAGAAGAGAAATGATACCAGATGGAAATTTGGATTTACACAAGGAATAAAAACTGATGGTAATTGTATTTCATTTTGTTTAAGTATTTTTTTTGAGAGAGAGAGACAGAGAGAGAGACAGAGAGAGAGAGAGAGAGTCAGCAGGCAAGCACAAGTAGAGGAGGGGAAGAGAGAGAGGAAAGCGTATCCCAAGCAGGCTCTGCGCTGTCAGCCCAGATCCTGATGTGGGACTCCATCGTGCACCATGAGATCATGACCTGAGCTGAAATCAAGAGCAATCAAGAGCTGAACCAACTGAGCCACCCAGGCACCCCAAAAACTGATGGTAATTGTAAATAAAGGGAAAATGAGATCGTTTCCTCGTTTTTAATTATTTAAAAAGCGTTGACTATTTTAAACAAAAATAATTATCATATTTTAGGGAGTTTATGGCATATTTAGAAGTAAAATGTAACAACAGTAGTACAGATGAAATGGTATAATATTATTTGAACATAGATTGTATTAGGTTAGAAATGCAAATGGTAAAATGTATGCTAATAAGCCATTAGTGGATATTAAAAAAAATAATTAGTTGAACTCTTTCCAAAATAAAGCAGGAATAAAGAAACATGGGTCATATAGGACAAGTATAAGACAAAAAAAAGTATATTCAAGTCTAATACATTGGTATTTATGTTAAATTTAAATAGTTTACACCTGCCAAATAAAAGATGGTGATTATCAGATTGTACAAAAATATAAGATATCTCTATTACTCTCTAGAGGAAACATACTTCAAATATGAAAATACACATAGATTAAAAGTAAAAGGATGGAAAGAAGATATAGCATAAAAACAAATTTAGGGGCTCCTGAGTGGCTCGGTTGGTTGAATATCTGGCTCTTGATTTCGGCTCAGGTCATGATCCCAGGGTCATGGGATCAAATCCCACATTGGGCTCTGCACTGAGCATAGAGCGTGCTTGAGATTCTCTCTCTCTCTCTCTCTCTCTCTCTCTCCCCCCTCCTCCACCCCACCCCCCTGCTCTCACTCTCTCTCAAATAAAAATAAAATTTAAAATAGAATAAAATAAAAACTAAATTAAAGCTGAAGTGGATATATTAATACTAAGTTGAATTCAGAGTAAGAAGCAGGGTTAAAGAATTTATTCCGTAATGATAAAAAAGATTAATTCATCAAGTCATGACAATCCTAAACACACCATGAAAACATGCAAGTAAAACCCCAAATAATAAAGGAAAAAAAATCCAAACTACTTAGACATTTTTTTTTTACTTATTAAAAAATGTAATGTGTGTTTATTTTTGAGAGAGAGAAGACACAGAGTGCAAGCAGAGGAGGGTCAGAGAGAGAGGGAGACACAGAATCCGAAGCAGGCTCCAGGCTCGGAGCTGTCAGCCCAGAGCCCGATGCGGGGCTTGAACTCACGAACAATGAGATCATGACCTGAGCCGAATTTGGAGGCTTAACCGACGGAGCCCCCCAGGCACCCGGACAGAAAGGAATCTTGAGGCCAGAATTTAGGATTTGAGGTTCACCATAAAAATGATTATTGAACACATTGAAGGAGACGAGAGCTTCTAGAGTTGATGTAAACTCAGAGAACACACATTTTTGAGAAAAGTGAGGTAAGAGGATCTTGAGTAGAAAATGGTGGTAGAGAAGACAGAGGGGGAAAGTTTTCAAGCATTTGTTGAAAAAACAATTGTTTCCAATTGTTTCCCATAGACTCTTTGTCAAAAAGCAGATGATCATATAGGTGTAGGACAATTTTTGGAATCTACATTTTTGTACCTTTAAAATTTTTTAATTGAGTGTAGTTGACACACAATGTTATGTTAGTTTCATACAGTGATTCAACTTCTGTATTTGTTATGCTGTACTCACAAGTGTAGCTACCATCAGTCATCATACTACACTATTACAATGTGATTTACTCTATCCTTTATGCTATACCTTTTATTACTGTGACATATTCATTCCATAACTGTACTGACCACTCCCCCTCACCCACTTTGCCCGTCCCCCATCCCCTCCCCTCGTAAAGCCATCAGCTTCTTCTCTGTATTTATAGGTATGATTCCACTTTGTGTTTGTTTATTCACTTTTTGGAGGATTCCACATATGAGTGAAATCATATGGTATTTGCCTTTCTCGGTCTAACTTATTTCACTTAGCATAATACCCTCTAGGTCCATCCAAGTTTTCTCAAATAGCAAAATTTCATCCTTTTTGTAGATACACATATGTGCGTATTCTTTATCCTTTTATCTATTGCTGGACATTGGGTGGCCTCCATAGCTTAGCTATTGTAAATAATGCTGCAATAGATATAGGACTTCATATATCTTTTCAAATTTGCATATGTCTTTTCATTTTCCTTGGGTATACACCTAGTAGCAGAATTATTGGATAAATGGTATTTCTATCTTGTAGCTTTTTTTTTTTTTTTAAAGAATTTCCATACTGGTTTCCACAGTGGCTCTACCAATTTAAATTCCCACCAACAATGCACAAGTGTTTCTTTTTCTTCACCTTCTCACAAACTCTTGTTTTTGTCTTCTTGATTTTAGCCATTTTAGCTGGTGTGAGGTGATATTTCATTGTGGTTTTGTTTTGGATTTCTCCAATAATTAGTGATGTTGAGCATCTTTTCATGTGTCTGTTGGCCAGCTGTATATCTTCTTTGGAAAAATGTCTATTCAGTTCCTCTGCCCATTTTTAATTGGATTGTTTGTCCTTTTAGTGTAGAGCTGTGTAAGTTCTTTATGTATTTGGATACTGACCCTTTATTGGATATGTCATTTGCAAATATCTTCTCTCATTCTGTAGGTTGCCTTTAGTTAAAGCAGTCTTAAGAAAGGAGGCCTAAACTAGAGGTTATCACAATTCCAGCTTTAAGCATATATTACAAAGCTGTGGTAATCAAAACAATATGGTACTGGCACAAAAATAGACATGTAGGTTAATGGAAAAGAACAGAGAAGCCAGAAGTAAAATACACTTATATGGTCAGTTGATCTATGACAAAGGAGACAAGAATATAGAGTGGGAAAAAAAGTCTCTTCAATAAATGGTGCTGGGAAAAGTGGACAGTTACATGCAAAAAAACCCAAAAAAACAAAAAACAACTGGACCACTTTCTGACACCATACACAAATATAAATTCAAAGTCAATTAAAGACTTAAATATGAGACCTGGAACCATAAAAAATTCTAGAAGAGAGCACGGTCAGTAATTTCTCTGACATTGGTTATAGCAACATTGGTCTGGATATGTTTTATAAGTCAAAGGAAACAAAATAAAAATAAACTATTGGGACTACATCAAAATAAAAAGCGAAGATAATGCACAGCAAAGGAAACCATCAGCAAAACAAAAGACAATTTACTAAACAGGAGAAGATATCTGAATTCTTATACTTTTCCAAATTTAACCTTAGGCCAATTTCAAATGTCCTGATTTACTGCAGGTTTGAAATACATTTGAAACTAGATAGGTTAAGGCATTCTCTTTTTTCAAAAATTTTCATTCTATTGCATCAAAATTGTTTTGAGTTTTGATTCTTTGCTTTCTACATAAATTTTTAAATCCACTTTCCAATTTCTGTAAAAAAAAAAAAATTCTGTGATTTTGATTAGGGTTGCCCTGATTTGTAGATAAAGTGGTGAGAATTAACATTTAAAAAATTGTCTGGGAGCTCCTGGATGGCTTGGCCAGTTAAGCGTCTGACTTTGACTAAGGTCAGGATCTCAAGGTCCATGGGTTCAGGCCCCGCATAGGGTTCTTTGCTGACATCTCAGAACCTGGAGCCAGCTTTGGATTCTGTGTTTCCCCCTCTCTCTGTCCCTTCCCGCCCTCATGCTGTCTCTTTCTCAAAAATAAATAAATGTTAAACAATTTTTTTGAAAAGATGCTCTTGTGTATCTATACTATATAATTAATTGTCTGACATTTTAGTTCCTCCACTTATAAATTGATTTAACAGCTCATTTAAAATGCAAATATTTTATTCAGAGCTCATTGTGCATATATTGAGTACTTCCATCAGTACAGGGATAACACTGATGCGATGTTACGCGGCATGGTTGACAACGAAATAAATATGCAGTTGCTACTTTGGTGTTCCACTCCATGCACTGTAAATACTGGTTCATTTAAACAACGGCAACAACAAAAATGCTTCATTTTATTTTAGATTAAGTTTCTTGCTAACTTTGAGAATAGTTTGTTGCGCCTTCCTCATTACCCAAGCCTCAGTCTTGTCAGTGACCCAGGTTTTAAACTTGAATATCTGAGTTTTTAATTCATCACATTAAGTAAATTAATTAGAGCATAGCTGATTTTCTCTTTCCATTGATTAGGGTTGTTGACTGGTCTTCTAATATGTAATTTTGTTTCACTATGTTTCTAGAAAAAATAAATATGCTATTATGTTTATAGAGAAGTGTTCCATTGACTTTGTGAGGCTTTCTACCTCAAGGTTCCCAATTATCTTTGGGTTAGATTATCTTTGTCTGTCTTGTTATTCTAGGGTTTTCTCTCTAATTGGCCCAAAGGCTTTGTTATTTTCATATGGATTCAATTGTGGTTATTTTAGGCCATTCCTCTGTCATTAATGCGGTTTTCAGCTGTGCTCACTCTGTTGTGTAATCCCCTTTTTATCTTTTCCTTCTATAATGCTATTCATTTTGCTCTAGTGTGTTTCCCTCCTCTGCAATTTCTGGATCATTAAATTCTACCCTTTATTTATCTCATATTTAAACCTATATTAAGTTTTCTTTAGTATGAAGCACAGATGGACGATGGTCTTCATTTTGGGCACAGTGTGATTTGTTCTTAGTTTTACACCCTGGTACTTATGCATCTGTCCCTGCCTCTCTCCCTTCCTACCTTCTTGTCTTCCTTCCTTCGTGCCCTGATATGTTTGCATAAATGCCAAACCAGTCGTGTTCGTACCTTCCCAATATGGAAAACATACGTTGCTTTTCATGCCATTTGGTTGTGCTGATGGATTATATATGAATCCCCCTTACTTCTCCCAAATTATCCTATATTTTTTACCTATTTCTGTGATGCTACAGTTTAAGGAGTGTGTGTGTGTGTGTGTGTGTGTGTGTGTGTGTGTAATTTTTCTGGAGGTATGGAAATCAGGCAGGCTTAAGGCTTTGTATTTCAAAAAAAGGGGTTAAATTCCAAAGTTATTTACCAAGTTGTGCATAACTTTATTTACTCATGTCTTTTCTTTTGTCTATCAACATTTTATCTAATACCTACTAGTAATCTTTCTTTGACTGCCCCATGTCCTTTTATTAAATAATTTGTTTCCCCCTACCTGGTAATCTTTTGCTACTTATTTATTTGAAAATGTGTACAGAGATGTATATATTTCTTTTTTTATGTTTTATTTATTTTTGAGAGAGAGAGAGAGAGAGAGAGAGAGAGAGCAGGGGAGGGGCAGAGAGAGAGGGAGACACAGAATCTGAAGCAGGCTCCAGGCACTGAGCTGTCAGCACAGAGCCCGACGCGGGGCCTGAACTCATGAACCATGAGATCATAACCTGAGCCAATGTCAGAAGCTTAACTGACTGAGCCACCCAGGTGCCCCAGAAATGTATATATTTCAACTAGAGTAAAGACATTTTAAAAACTGGCTTACTCCACTTTTTATATCTCAATTGTTCTTTTTAATTTCAAATTATAAAGAAACATAAAAACATGCAAATCATGTTAACACATTCTAGATCATTAGTATAATCATATCCAAACAACAGACAATGTTTGGGTTAAACAAGAGAGATGATTATTTTATGACTAAGTTGAGTTACTCTTCAAAATGAAAGGTGATTAAATATGGAAACATTTAATGTTCTTAACTAGATATTTTTAAAACATAAGCAATCAGGAACACTTTCATAATTGCTGGAAATTCATTTATTGGAAGTAACACTCATTCTTGAATTACAACAGGAAACAAATGTTTATCAAGATAGTACTATCCTTAACTTGATAAAATCTGTCTACCAGATATATATACATATATCCTTATGATATATGTATATATATATATAAATATTCTTACCTATCAAGAATATTTATTCAAGTTAATCAACTGAAAAGCCATAAGAACTAATATAATCCACAACTATAATTTGACATATGTGTATACAAAGAAATTATTAGGTTGAATATAAAGCAACAGTTATCACTTAAACATATCATGGACCTTAAGTGTAAACCTTCCAAAAAATTCTCATTAACTCTAGGTAAAGACAAACAAACTAATAAACCACTGCTTGTTCTATCTGTTCCTGGGACAAGTATGTTAAAAATCTCACATACGATTTTGAATTTCTCTGTTCCTTTTTAAAATTTTACCTTTGTCATTGGTCATTTCATAAGATTATCAATTTTGAATTATAACTTCTTGTATTGAGTATTTTGTCATAAGGAAATATTCTTCTTTGTGTCTCATTATTATTTAATCTTAAAGACTACCTTGTCTACTACAAATATAGTGACATTGACTTTTTTTGTTAGTGTATTCATTGTATATGTTTCATTCTTTTTAAAAGTTTCTTGCATTTTACATTTAATATCTACTTCTTATGAGCCGCTTTTATTTTTTATTTTAAATTTTTTTTAATGTTTATTTTTGAGACAGAGAGAGACAGAGCATGAATGGGGGAGGGTCAGAGAGAAGGAGGCACAGAATCCGAAGCAGGTTCCAGGCTCCAAGGTATCAGCACAGAGCCCGATGCGGGGCTCAAACTCACGGACCATGAGATCATGACCTGAGCTGAAGTCGGCTGCCCAACCCACTGAGCCACCCAGGCGCCCCATGAGCACCTTTTAGGTGCTATTTGGAAGAAAAATCCCTAGCCTGTCTGACAATTTTTGGCCTTTTTCTTACTAAAATGTTTTCTCCAATTATATTTAACGTCTGATCTTATTCTATTGTGATATCCTTATTCTATATTACTTTACTCTTTGCATTCTTTGATCGGATTGAGAATTGTCTTGTTCCTTTCTAAGAAAGTGTGTTAGCTATGTTTTGTTTACTCTGATTTCAGTTTATTTGATTCTTCTTTGTCCTGGTTTCATTAAAGATTCTATTCTTGCTGTTTTTCTTTTCCAATAGTCACCACTGTCCACACTGTAGCCTCCCTGCCCCACATGCCCCCCTCAGCTCTGCCTTCTCTTACACAGTTGTTACATTTCTGCCCCCAGCATGTTGCTACTTTCACTAAGATCTTTGAATACATTCCATAATTTGAATCTGACAATTTATGGCATTTTCCCCCAGGAAATTATTTCTTTTTTTCCCCCAGAGTTTATCTTCCTATATAATTTGATGGGTTCAATATGACTTTTTCTTTTCTTTTTTTGAAAAAGGTGATCCCTTTATCGGGGAGAAGATGGGCATAGTTGTATCAGCTAATAGATATTCTCTGTGTCACAGTGAAGCATCTACTGGTATCTTAAGGGGTGTGTGTGTGTGTGTGTGTGTGTGTGTGTGTGTGTTATTATAGTCATACTTCTCTCAGCCAAGACAAACCAACTGTAACAAGATTTCTCACAATTAAAACTCTAGATCTCGGTATTATTTCCTGAAATTTCTGCCGGGTGTAAAGGAGCGTACATTTTCTCACTCAGCTCTATATTCCCTTTTAGTTCATGGTATGAAGTCATGCCAAATGCAGTTTAAGGAACATTCTATCCTTGTAGGAAGCCCCTTGTTGCAGAGTTTGTTGGCTTTGCCTGTGGGATACCACCGTTTTTAAGAACTGCATTTTGGTGCTTTGAGAGTTGCAACTACAGTCTTCCTTTAAGGATAGTCTTTCCTCAGGGTGCCTGAGTGGCTCAGTCGGTTAAGTGTCTGACTCTTGATTTCAGCTCAGGTCATATCTCATGATCCCTGAGTTTGAGCCCCATGTTGCTGTCAGCCATGCAGAGTCTGCTTGGGATTCTCTCTCTCCCTCTCTCTCTCTCTCTGTCCCTCCCCTGCTCACTCTCTCTCTTACTCTCACTCTCAAAAGAAATAAAATAAACATTAAAAAAAAAAAAGATAGTCTTTCCTCTGATTGAGTCTCCATGACTGACAGGTGCTTTCCACAAATAACAATTTAAAGTTACTACTGTCAACACGTTTTATTGGAAGTGAAGTTTCTCAGGTCTCTTATTTGACTTTGTGGCGAATAAATGCCCTAATGCTAAAATCTTATATCTGGAAAGCTTACACTCACTTTTCATTAAGTTTATTTCTATCTCTGTTCCAACTAGTTAACAAGGTTCTTTTTGTTTCTCAATTTCAAGTTGTCATTACAAGTACATTTTCCTCTACTACAGCTTTCTCTGAAGTGAAAATGGATGCGTGGATACTACTTGACATGACAATTACCTAAATTAATAATCAAGTATATCCCTCTTAGTGCCCGGGAGGAATTGACAGGACTCATCCTTCTCCCTGATGCTGGGCTACAGATATTAGATGTAATCCCTTGAAATGTGCCCCTTGGGCCACAAATACCAACACTGGGCATGAGCAGAGACATCAAAGGTACACGCTTTGCACGTAGGAGCCACCCGGTAATCAGGTGTTTAATCAAATGTAGTTGCAGTGGTTCCGACACGTCTTCCTGGGATATGAGGTGGGTGCAAGGAGCTCCCTTCCTTGTGATGGCTTCACCGCATCTCTGGGTGCCGGAGGAGAGGCTGTGTTGGAAGGCACAGGCCGTATTGCAGGCAGCCTGTCCTTGGGTCGATTGGGTGGGGAACTCTTTTGTCTGAAAAGAACAAATGAGCGTTGCTGGTGAGTTGAGTGAGAAATGAGAAAAGTAAAACAGTTTCTTGCACTTCGGTAAAGAACTTGTCTAGGAGGGGAAGTGTAGTTCTGATTTACAAGAAAATGTCAAAATAATGGAAGGGTTTAACAGAAGAAGTAAGCGAGTCCAAGCTGTGAAAAAAAGAGATAGCTTTGGAAGTTCGGTTGAGATTCCAGTAAAGAAAAAAATAACCTCTTGGACTCCTATAGTGCTTTTGTAACATACAAAATATAGGGCATGAAGTAATTAAATATTAATGCCCTTTAGCTGATGTTTCCAGGAGAATATTTAATTATAAAAGCAGTGTTATTGTGCAGCACAGTTGGAGACAGGCTCAAGGAGACAGAAATATTTGGCAGGAATTCGGATGCAGATCATTTGTAAATGGTAATGAGTGGACCTTAACTGAACAAGCACAATGCTTTATGAAGGTTTTCAAGTGCATTATTTTGAGTAATATAAGAACACTCTAAAATAACACATATGTTTCCATTATGGAATGCCAACACTATTGCATCAAGTCCAGCTCTAACTATAGAAATAAGCTTAAGGTTTGTGAGTTAAAATATAAAGTATAAGATATTCGGAAGAGAGCACATTTAAATACATACTGTATGATATTAGGTCAGGAGTCTGGTGAGTTTCTCAATCTCCAATGAGTCTTTTGGGCTCCATGAGTTTGAGAATTATAGCAGACATGTTTTGTTGCCCAATGGTTAATTGTCTGGTGCTAATGATGGCCTCCAAAGGAGACAGAAGTCATAGGTTTGCAGGCATCAGAAAGGAGACCTCTATCTTTGTTAGAGAGACAGCACTCAGGTGCCATATGGATTTAATGAGGAAGGACACTCCATGAAGGGTCACAGTGCCATGGCGGCTAGCACGACTGGCACAACAGAACTTGCTCCTTGTCCCCATGTCCTCCGAGCCTCTTGTGGAATGACGCAGTGGCACCTTGCCGTCACACACCTCATGTCCTCACTTCTGCTGTTTCAAATAACTCACCGTGCACCCACACTTGGGTTCCTCTGCTAGAATACATAAATCCAGCTGCAAGTAGATAAACGTGGAGAATAAACCTTTCACATCATAAGAAGACATAGGTGTTAAGTCAAGTTCACAAAATGTGCGTAGGGGGAAAGATAGATAGTTTCGACTATATTGAGAGTAAGAGTTTTTGTCCATCAAAACACACTACCAAAATGCTTGAAGAAATATTTTCAGTACGTATGAATGTCAAAATCTTGCTAACCTAAAATGTAAAGTAGGAGGAAAGAGTCAACCCATGATATCTTCTTTTCCTGGTGGGACACAGAATGACAAGCCTGGACCAGACATTCGTGGAAACATGTAAATGTAATATTTACTAGCAGAATGGTATCGCTTGGCAAATTTTATCTAAAAACAAAAATAAAATAAAACAAACCAAACAAACAAAAAAACCAAAAAATCAAATCCTTTTTATGATGTGATACCTGGTCTGACCAGATTGTCTATTATAAAAACATAATTTATGGATTTGGAGGGGAGTTTTATGGAATTTGTGGATTTGACTGTGTGGACAATGGATGTTCAGTCACATATATATTTCCTATCCGTTGGATTGATGTAGTGTAAAACTAGGAAGCCCTCCAAACCAAACAAGATCTCTTTGAAAACATTTCACCAGCAGTATTCTATATTCACCTGTCACTGGAAAACCGAAAGGTGTCACAGCATGGGAGAAATGGACATTATTTCGACCCTGCGCCTGATGGATTGGTCTCCCTTAGGTGAAGGATGTTGGGTCTGTGTTTGCTTCTGGCTTGTATCCCATGACTTATTAGTAATGTGTATGTTGAATAAGATCTATGTTTCACATGAGTGTGTTTTGACAATTCATCTATTGAGGCACTGGAATAAACATTTCCTATAAATCAGTAGGAATAAAAAAGGTCCCTACAAAAACAAAGAAAAAAATCAGAATATTTCAAAAACGAAAAGTACAGATTTGAACAGATGTTCATTCTTTATTAACCAACATAGTACAAATTGTACTAAATATACAAAAATAATCAGTATGGGCTAATTTGTCAAACATATTGATGAGAATTTAATGAAAGATAATGACAAGTCATAGAAGAAAACATACAATAATATTTGCATAAGGCTAAAAACCAGACAGTGCATTGCATAAAGCAATACACGTAGAGTTAAACCATTAGGAAAAGCAAGAGAATAATAAACACAAAATAGTGACGATTTGGGGGATGAAGGAACATATGATTACAGAATGCTATACAAATAGCTAATGTATAGTGATGTCCTATTCTTTAGCTTGGTAAATGGTTCAAAATTGTTTGTAATGTTATTTTTCACACCTAACACATATGTTATATATATACATATATATATATATATATATATATATACATATGTATATATATATATATATGTATGACTTGAATATATATATTCACAGTAATAATTCAAGTAATATATATATGTTCTATTTATATTATAATATATATATGTGTATATATACATATATATTACTTGAATATTTTTAAATCATATTTAAATAAATCTAAAAGTGGCTTCCATCCATCAGATAAGGTCACCAAAAGAAAAGACATTGGGTAAGTTTGTTATTTACTTTAAGAAAAAGACCCTTTCTTGCTCCTAATTGCCTTTTCCTTGTTGGATATCCAAAAGTGTCTGTGCACTTCTAGGAGAGAAGACAATTTTACTTTTGAGAAATATTTTGTGCCCTTTCTAAAATTTATGGGTAAATGTCAAACTCTTCATTTTTTATGAGTCTCATAAAAAATATTTCTGACAAGTTTGATAAAGTGTTTTTTTTCTTTTTCTTGCAGCCATAACTAGACATTTTTGAGTCACCACACATACTATTCCAATATGTCAGTGCAGCATAATTGTGTGGGAATTATATGGTACAATTTTAAAATGCCCACCATAGTGTTTATAATGGGTAGAATATGCATATTATATGGTGACGTGCAAAATGTATAGGTATCTACACATTATCTGATAGAATTTTTAGGTTTAAATGACATTCTGGAAAGTAAAAACCAATGTTGACATTAACAAATAGTGTTCACACTATATTTTTACATTTTTATCCATTTATTTTATGATTAAGCATACTTAAAGTTGATTTCTCTACAAATTGAGAATTTACTTTTTTAAATTTCTGTGAATAGAAATATATATATAGGTTTGCTATTAAAATAAATTTTACAGGGGCGCATGGGTGGCTCAGCCAGTTAAGCATCCGACTTCAACTCAGGTCATGATCTCGCAGTTGGGGCCTGTGTGCTGAGCTCAGAGCCTGGAGCCTGCTTCAGATTCTGTGTCTCCCCCTCTCTCTGCCCCTTCCCCGCTTGTGCTCTCTCTCTCTCTCAAAAATAAATAAACATTAAAAAGTTTAAAATAAATTTTACAGTAAAATTATAACCACCATACCATTCCATAAAGGTGTAGACATTTTTACTGATGTCTTCAATAGACATTTAATCCAGAGGTAATTGATTTTTCATTAGTATCTGCTAAGTAAGATAATTTTTACCCAATCATTAGTATTTGCTAAATGAGACTTTTAAAGATAGTTTTTACAGTCATAAAGCTGATTTCAGGTTTTTGAATTGTGACTGAACTTCTGATTTGCGGGTTGTGCTCACAACTGAACATTGTTTTTGACAATACATTGTTCGAATATTAATTTCTGGGGAAAATTTTTCAGGTGCTTCCAATTTTAACGCTCTTCTTTCCCTCACTTTATTTATTTTTTTGCCGGGGGGAGGTAAGCCTTTTGCTCTTATTTACTTAGTCTGCATTGCATGGTTACTTGCTGATCCAAGTTAAAGTACAGTAAAACACTGGTATGCAAGCATTACTCATTCCGGAAACATGTCTGTAATCCAAAGCACTCATATATCAAAGCAAACTGCAAGAACCATCGGTTCAGTTGTGATCATGTGATGTTTGGCGTCATAAACTACTCGTATTGCAAGACATCACTCCTTTAACAAGTATTAGAAATGTTTGCTCATCTTCCAGAGCACTCACAGATCAAGTTGTCCCAATCCAATGTTTACTATATTTAACATTCTATGGGTAGATAGTTTGGCATGGGTTCATGAGGAACCATCCAGAAGACTGATCTTTATATTTGTGGTGGTGGTTGTAGTGAAAGTGGCAACTCAGGCGTCCATCATTGTTAGGATAATTAATTACAATGAGGCACATATACACTGTGGGATACTATTCAGAGGTTAAAAATATCAGATTAGATATATGCTAAGAAGCATACATAGATTTTAAAAAGTAGTTGAGCAAACATTATGCTATTTACCCAGAACATAACTTCACTGATACATACCAAATGCATTAAATCAGTCACCTATGGCAAATAGGTAACTGGAAATTGGATATGGGGATAATGAGGAACTCCAATCAATCAACCAGTCAATCAGATAGACCTTGCACAGGCATGTTATTCAATGTGTTAGAAAACACAAAAATGTGAGGCATGGAATCGGATTTAAAAAAAAACAATAATAACAAAAAAAGAGAATAAAACTATTGCTATAAAAGCTTTCAGAAGAAGCAGAACCATAGCAAAAAATATAATCCTTCTTTGGACTTATATAGGAAAGAAGATTATAGCTTGCAACTGAACATTTTTTTGGAACATACTATCATCAGGTAGAGTTTTCTAATATGCAAAGTTGTAGGCATGCTTGAGGAAATGTTTTAGAAAAGAGAAAAACATATTATCCAAATGACAAGGGTCCAGAGAGCTAACTAGAAGATGGTAGTACAATTCAGAATCTGTTTAAATGGACCTGAATGAGTTTAACTGGGAAAATCATGAGTAGAGGGCAGGGTACACAAGGGAGCTTTTCCACTATGTAATACGATGATAGATAGCAGGTGCCCACTGGGAAGTAAATACTTCAGGTAAAAATATTGCATATCTGCCTTTAAAATTATAATGGAACATAGGAGATGGAAACATTCAGATCATATTATTTGGAACTATCATATAAAATTAAAGTGTTTGCATGTAACATGCAAAATTCAATAATTTTATGTCAAATGTTTACTCTTCAAAAACTGCTAATGCTTGTCCATAGGGATACTCTCTGAGCATGCTGAGAAGGGGAAGGACTATGGAGTTGAACTTTGACCTATTGACAAATGCTGAATCATGTCACCCAACAACTTCCAGTCCTCCTTTTTCCTGAGATGATCTACTGGAAGGCCAAGTTTGCTGCTTTGGAAAGATACATAGTTCCAGATGAAATATCAGTTTCCAACTTTTGGCATAATTTTAAAGACTCTGTGAGGGCACATGCAAAAGTCACTTAAAAACATTTTGTAACATTTTATGCTCAAAGAATTTTAAACTAATAATAAAGTTGCAAGAATAAGACTAGGTCATACAGCCATATACACGTTACCCCCATTCAACGATTATAATCTTACTGTGTGCTTTATTATCTGTACTCTCCTTCTCTCCTTCATTTATACGTGTGTATATATGTCTGCATGTATATAGAAATATAAATACAGGGCCACCTCTGTGGCTCAGTAGGCTAAGCGGCCGACTTCAGCTCAGGCCATGATCTCAAGGTTCACAAGTTGGAGCCCTGTGTCGGGCTCTGTGCTGACAGCTCAGAGCCTGGAGCCTACTTCACATTCAGTCTCTCTCTCTCTCTCTCTCTCTCTCTCTGCTCCTCTTCTCTCTCTCTCTCTCTCTATCTCAAAAAAATTATTCTTTTTAATTTAAAAAAATACAAACGCATATATTTTTTCTGAACCACTCTAGCTTAAGTTGCATGTATCCTGGCCCTTTACCTCCAAACACTTCAGTGTATATTTGGAGTAGGGGTATTTTGTTATATAACTACAATATATATATATATATATATATATATATATATATATATATATCAACTCAATAATTGTAGTATTGATAGGATATTTTATTTTACTAAAAACTTTTTTAATGTTGATTTATTTTTGAGAAAGCGTAAGTGGGGGAGGGACACAGAGAGAGGGAGACAGAGGACCTGAAGGGGGCTCTACGCCAACAGCAGAGAGCCTGATGTGGGGCTCGAACTCATGAACCGCAAGATCATAACCTGATCTGAAGTCAGATGCTCAACCAACTGAACCACCCAGGTGCCGAATAGAATATTTAATCTACCATCCATATTTCATTTTTCCCAATTGGACCTATAATTTCCTTTGTAGCTTTTTTTTTTCCTCCAAGACAGGATCCAATTTAGGATTACATATTGCATTTAACTGCCATCTGTCTATAGTGTTTTTGGTCTGAACCATTCCCAAAGTTTTTCTTTATCTTTTCTGATATTATTTAAAATCTAATCATGCTTCGTTTCTTATTTTATTTTATTTTTTAATATCTATTTATTTTTGAGAGAGAGACAGAGTTTGAGCGGGGAAGGGGCAGAGAGAGAGAGACACAGAATCCAAAGCAGACTCCAGGCTCTGAGCTGTCAGCGAAGAGCCCAACATGGGGGGGGCTTGAACTTATGAACTGCGAGATCATGACCTGAGCCGACTGCGACATCGTGACCTGAGCCCAAGTCCGATGCTTAACCGACTTAGCCACACAGGCGCCCCCTTCTTTATTTTTTGTAAATAAAATGTTATTGGGAGTTTGACCGATGTTTCCTCATGTTTAAATGTAGGTTATGCATTACAGGTTTGTATACTCCTAAGCCATGTTGTGTTCTTTTCAGCATAGCATACCTCGAGGCACCTGATGCCCATCTATTTATCATTGATGATGTTAATTTTTATCATCAGGTCAAATGTTAGATTTACCCACTAGAGAGTTTTGAGGGGTTTTTTTCCATATAACTAACAGTCTGAGGAAAGACACTGTAAGATCATCCACATATCCGCACCAAAATGTTCCTTTGAATTTAGCATTCATTCATGGGTTTGAGCCAACCTTCACAAATGATGTCACAAAGTAATGTTTTCCTATTTCAAGTATCCTCCATGAATTTTCTTGTTGGCAGTCACATCTTACTATAAGTAAGCATCCTTAAATCTTTTATTTAAATGTATTTAAAGATTTATTATAGCTGTAGGTTCATGGATTTCAAAATGCTAAATAGTTTATAATCTATTATTATAAGTAATTTTTCTGGGTTGTTTACATTGACCCAGAACTGGCTCCATCCTGTGTCCCTTTGGCATAGCCCCGTCCTTTCTGGGGGACACCAAATTGTCTTTTGACATAACAGAATAAACCAGTATCATCTCTTTTTTAAAAAAAATTTTAAACATTTATTCATTTTTCAGAGACCAAGCACAAGTGAGAGTGGGGCAGAGAGAGAGGGAGACACAGAATCTGAAGCAGGCTCCAGGCTCTGAGCTGTCAGCACAGAGCCCGATGTGGGGCTCGAACTCATAAGCTGTGAGATCATGACCTGAGCTGAAGTCGGACACTCAACCGACTGAGCCACCTAGGCACCCCCACCCCCCTTCCACTATCATCTTTTATCTGCCCTGCTCAAGTCAGTTCATCAGGCATTTCTTCCAAAGAGTCCTGGTCAAAGTATTTTATTTTGTCTTATTTTATTTTATTTTATTTTACTTTACTTTACTTTACTTTACTTTACTTTACTTTACTTTATTTTATTTTATTTTATTTTATTTTATTTTAGAAAATCAGAAAATTGTTTAGAAATAGTTGTAGGTTGTTATTTATAGTTTTATAAAAGACACAGCCACTACATATGAAAAAGAGGATAATTAAGTGTTCTGCTTATATGTATGTTTTTATCATTCACCATTCATAAAGAGCAATTGTGATTAATTTAATATGTTATCAAAAATTTATAGCAGAAGATAACATCCAGTACCTAATTTTGGAATGATAACAGTTTGGATAATTTAATTTTTCAAAAAAGATGGCAAATGACAAAAATTGCAAAGAGACCAACACCATCTAAACCTGAAAGTTATTTCAAATGTCAGTTACTGTCAGGTGTAGTTTGTGTCTTTTTGCCTTAAAATATGCTATTGAATTTTATAAATATTCATTTTCATTATCATCTTTTATGCAGTGATTTTAAAGGCAGTCGAATTTTGTTAGTAGGCTGTATTAGCAATTGTAAAATAAATCAGAGAGAATACAGGGACTTCAGCCCAGACCCTTGGGACAATCATGCTTGTGAGAACAAACTCTCAGAGAAGAAAATCAGTTTATTTCTCTAGAAACACTCCTAGTTTTTCTGTTTGTTTGTTTGATTTTTTAGTTAGTAGACATCGACCTATTCTATGCCAGGGTGACTGTTAAGGGTGAAGAAACCATGCATCTCAAAGTACAAGTACTTTGGAAATCTTCTCCCATAATCCCGCCGAGTATTGGGGTAACTGGTACACAGGCAGCCACAGCTGGTCATTCCCCCCATGTATGCCCAGCAGATTGTGGAATACAACCAGCTGCACGTTGCGGGTGAAAACACCTCCTTTGGGAGCTGCTAAGGGAGGTGGTATTCTCAGTGATATCCCAGGCGGTATTCTAGGAAGAGCCTGGGCTGAAACCGTGTTCATGTGTCATTACTGAAAGTGAAACATTTTGTACCTTATACTATACTCACAGGTAAATTGGCTTACATTTTGCAATGTCCTATTACAAAAGGAGAAAATGACTAGGAACATTTAGTAGGACACTGGAAGGAAAAACTAAATATTTTAAAGATGTTAATTATTTCTAAAGTACAGTTGTAATTTTCTTACCCACCATATGTGTGTGTGTGTGTGTGTGTGTGTATACATTTAAATTTAAATATATCTTTAAATATATATGTTTTAAAAATGTAGATATTGGGGTGCCTGGGTGGCTCCGTCAGTGAAGCAACCAACTCTTGATTTTGGCTCAGGTCGCGATCTCATAGTTGGTGAGATAGAACCCTGAGTTGGGCTCTGTGCTGACAGCATGGAGCCTGCTTGGGATTCTCTCTCTCCCTCTCTCTCTCTCTCTCAAAATAAATAAACAAACTTTAAAAAATAATAAATATATATACATTAAACCTGAAAAACTCTTAAGTTTCTAAATCTAAGAAGAATGAGTAGTAATAGGAAGTAGAAATGTGAGAACTAGAAATAATGAAGTGATTTTTGCACTCCATAATTCTATAAGCAACCGTCAAGCAGCAGTCCTAGAAATTTACCTGCTTTGGAAGAACTGCCACCTGCCAATTGCCCTCTTAGTACACACAGCTCCTCCACCATCTTCCAGATGGTAAAACTCAGTTCCAAAACTGAGTTCATCTCGCCCTATTTTCTGCTCCTGTCAACGACCCTAGGACACTGAGGGTCCTCAGTGAGCCCTTCATTCTCAGACTGTAACCTTCACATGTGTCCATATTGCCCACCCTTCACACTTCCTCAGCTTCTGAAACCTTTTCATGCTCTTCCTCCCTCAGGATCTCAATTCCCCGCAACCACTTTTGTGAACTTGCACTTCTTACTTTCATTGTGATGGACTTTTACCCACTGATGCTTTCCCGGCCACCACCCCCCCTCTCCCATGCAACCTTCTTAACTGGGCATGAGGGGTGTAAGAATTCTCTTTCTTTTGCATGCTCCCTCTTCATAAAAACACTGAATTTCAACTACACTGTATAAGACTGGTCAGTTCCAAGCTCCCAGCCACGCTGGCCCTCCTGGAAGAATTGTGTGAGTATCTGTGTGTGTAAGAACACGCATGCGAGTGTGTGGGTGTGTTCCATATCTAGTTAGAGAAGCCTTCCACTGGTTTCTCGTTTCCTTCACCTCTTCTCCACTAAAGACTGTGTCCTCCAACCTACCCTAAACGTAATGAGGAGCTGGTCACAATCCAACTCTCCATTACTAATAATGGGAACCCCTGTATAACCTGTTTCAGACATTTCGCTCTCCATTCATCTCCTGCTAAACTTCCAGTAAACTTTCTCTGGCAGCTCACCTTCACAAATTCAATTGCATCATAACTTCTATTTTGCTTGTCACACCCTATCAGCCCAGAAATCGCAAATACCCTTCATATTCGAAATTCCCTAAATTTCCAGGCTTAAAATCCATGGGCATCATTATAATCACTCCCATGTAAATAACGTAGGTTGGTTTATTCCTTCATTCCTCTACCACGTTCTTCTGAAGAAGCCACGAGTCTTTTAAGTGTAACTTTTTCCTTATTGTTGTCTGCTGTTTTAATTTGTGGTCAGTAACTTCAAATGGGCACTTGATGTTCCCTGGCTATCCCGTGGTCTTTCCACAGCACTTCTGTCTCACACTACCAGGTGAGGATTTAAGGATTTCAGCTTTCCTTCAGACTCTCTACTCCTACCTTCAGATGGCATCATGTTTCCTGCTTCTCTAAAAATTTCAAGGCAGTTAAAATAAAAAACTTTGAGAAGCAAGTCACCACCTGCATCTGAGCCCACTTTTTCTACCTTCTCTCCTGGATAAATTTTTCTTGCACCCAGCTGAGATCTGCATCTCTTCTTACGCATAGATCCACTTTCTCTCGTTTGAGAAAAACTCCTTTTTCTCTGGGTTTATCAATTTACCTCTCACTGAATTATTCAAACCAGTATACGAAATGTTGTTAGGACTTCTGTCTTTTTTAAAATAAAAATTGCATATTTTTAAGCAGTACGTGATTTGATATACATATATACAGTGAAATGATTACTAGAGTCAAGCTAATTAACATATCCACCTTCTCATAGAGATATTATTTTGGAGAGTGGCATAGGAGCTCCTGGAATCTAATCTCTTAGCAGATTTCCAGTATCCAATGCAGTATCATTAAATATGGTGACCCTGTGTACATTAGATCTCCAGACATCAACTCTTCTGATTCCTTCATATCCCTCCTATGTTTGATTCCTTCTGATTCCTTCATATCCGTCCTACAGTTTATTTGACTATGCCCTCACGGTGTACCCAGAATCTGAACACATCTCTATCAGCACTGCCCACACCCAGTACAAGTCGCCAGCAGCTTTTGCTGGAACATTCTAAGACCTTTCTAAAGAGTATTCCTTTTTTTAGTACCTGTTTTCCCTCTCTATTTCTTCAAGATAGCATTAAAAGTGATCATTTTAAAACATACACCAAATCATGTTCTGTCTCGGTTCAAAATACTCCTAAATTCACTCATAAAAGATTGAAGCCAAAGCTATTGATAGACTACATTATCTTCCATGTCTGTGTGTACTATGATACTTTTCCTCTTTTAGCTCACCTTGGCAAAGTAATCTCCTTACTTACTCGGCTGTTTATGCCACACGCAAGACATTTCTTGAACTCAATGTCTGGGCCATCTTCCTTCTGCCTGGAAAGCTCTTTAACATCATTCAACTCCATACACCCGTCACCTTCTCAGGAAGGACTGCTGAAAATTTTCAGTACTGCCCAGCTTACTAATTCCCCATTCTGATTTTGTTGTTGTCGGCTCCTCACACTGATCCATCATAAATGTTCTTTCATTTCTTACGGCTAATATGTAATTCCCGTTAGGAGATAAGCTCGATGAGGGCAGAAAAGTTGTCTGTTTTTTTTCACTTCTCTACTCCAGCCCTTATTGAAGTACCTGCTACATACATATTTGCTTGTTTACCGAATTGATTAAAATTACATGGAAAACGCTCACTTGTCTGTTCTCTCATTTTAACACTTTGAGCAAAGCCGCATGACTGATTTTGCTATCCACTTGATCCCCTCTCCAAAATGGATTGCCTCCACCTCAGATTCCATACCTGTCAGTTTGGGGAGCTCTAGGGACATTGTGAGACCAAGCGCTTACCTGAAACATTGCCTGCGTGGTTTCCCCAGTCCACCCTGCACATAAGAGCTCATGAGCTGTCTGCGTAGTTCGTAAACCGTATTCAATTATATTTGTGTTTGATAGTACGTGGAGACTACCATGAAGAATATTAGATTATGTGTTATTGTTTTTGACCTTTCACAACCTTCGATTCTATGAATGAAAATTGCTTACACGCTAAGCTCAACGAGCTACATACAGACTTCCACAAACTTTGTCAAGGACCCTGAAAAACTAAAATTGTCAGAGGAAAATACTGTCACATACATTTTGGAACCTCCAGGGGGCAGTGTTTTGTCCTGACTTACTTCCTCTGGCCCCCCTGTTAGTTAATGCCTTTTGGATGTGGTACCTGCGCCGCACTTTCTCTTTCCAACCCCACGGAAAAGACACAGGTGCCAACATTATGATTACAGACATGCACGTGAAAGTTACAGACATGTAAGTTTCAACTAGCTGTGGCGTGAGTAGAATGGCCGGCCAGTCTGAGCAACCATGACCCAATCGAGCAATTATTGAAGATCGACCATTCGGAAGATTGGAAGTAGTTTTAGATCCCGGTGACTTTAAACTGACTTACAAACTATACGACTCTAAAGCATTACACTGTAAACTTTTTTTTTCTTTCTTTTTTTTTTTTTTTGCTCAAGTTTTTTTTTGAAGGATCCAGCAGGAAGATGCACTGTCCAAGGCTAAGCAATCTCTGGTTTATTTTGCATGAGACCTTACTATTTACTTTGGATGGCACAGATGTCTGCGTCCCCTTTCTTGGGATTAGGTTAACATAAATTTACTGAACTGATGCAAAACAACCAAATTCTGCTACATACATATGCAATAGTAAGTAATAACTATGTAATAAATAAAACACATATTCGCCAATTTCAAGTTTGTAAAGCGCATTCGCAAACAGTAATCACTTATTTCTCATATACAATTTTTTAAAGTTTTTTAAACATTCATTTTTGACACTTGGAGAGAGACAGAGCATGAGTGGGGGAGGGGCAGAGAGAGCGGGAGACACAGAATCAGAAGCAGGCTCCAGGCTCTGATTTGTCAGCACAGAGCCGGATGTGGGGCTCAGACCCACAGACCTGAGCTGAAGTAGGATGCCTAATGACTGAGCCACCCAGGCGCCCCTCAAACCATACAGTTTGTAAAGAGGTGACTCTCCTGAAGGTTAGAGATGAAAGAAGGGGAGACGGGAAGAACTTTTTTCCATGTTACAGAGATAGTCAATGACAAACAATTCTTGTTTATTTAAAATCTGCTTACTTTTGTGAATTAATTCTAAAATTATTTTTGGCAGACAAAAGGACCGTGTTTTATTTGCATTCGAATACTAGAAAATAAATCAAAGGACACCTAATTTATGTAGAATATTGCCAAGGTGATCCGGCAGAAAAGCTTTTTGCAGATCTATTTTGATATTGCCCATTTCCGTTACATAATTCTGTTTCACATTCTCCTTTCCACAACAGTTGTTTCAGGGGAAAACAGTAGAAAATACATTTTTTTGAAGTTTATGAACTAAGTCATTTTACAGTGATTTAGAAAGTCTGTTTTTGAACTAACATGTTAAATTGTTCTGAATCTTTTATTGAAACATCATAGCATAAAAACCTTTGTTCATTTGCAATCTGTGTTGCTTTATTAATTGTGGATTTATTATAAAATGTCTCACTAATGGGGCATCTAGGTGATTAAGCGTCCGACTCTTGATTTGGGCTCAGGTCATGATCTCATGGTTTGTGGTAACAAACCCAGCACTGGGCTCTGTGCTGAGAGTAGAACTGCCTAAGATTCTCTCTCTCTGTCTCTCTCTGTCTCTGTCTCTGTCTCTCTCTCTCTCTCTCTCTCTGTCCTTCCCTCTTCCCCTACCACCCTCCCTCTCCCTCTCCCTCTCCCTCTCCCTCTCCCTCTCTCTCTCTCCTCTCTCTGCCCCTCTCGCCTACTCATGGGCTTTCTCTGTCTCTCTGAAAAATAAACAATAAATAAATTAAAAATAAAGTGTCTCACTAACACTTAGGGGACTTTAATTCTCAACTTGTTTATAAGACACATGCACTAATTACATTCTGGGGGAGTTTATATATATGTGTCATCACTCCTGTCTTCTAGTTTAAAACATCTCTGAATTACCTCCTCACCTCTTTGGGAGGTATAGGCATGTGAAATTCTGAACTTTTTAATTAATTTATTAATACATGTAACAAAAGGCAAAATTCAGAGTTTTTATCAAGGTAAGTTGTTTAATAACAAATATTAAATAAGGCAAGAAAACTCTATTGTTGACAAATGCAAGTCACAATAATTGAAAACAGTTAGTATGCATCTTTTATGTGAAAATATGTGATAAAGCTCTGAGTGTCTACTTTATTTCCCCAAGATCCAGTATTCATACCACAGAAAACACTCATGTGGTGAGAATCTTAAATGGCAGCCAGAATCTATCTGAACACTGATCTGAAAAAATCAAAAGAAATTAATCCTTTTCTGTTACATACCTGTAAATTGTGGGATTAGCTACTCGTCCATAGGAAGATAATTTGAATTATTTTACCAAGATGTTACATTTCCTATATTTATCAACTTGTTTTTATATCTTGCAGTAACATGCAAATTATTTACAGGTAATTTGACTTTTCTATCACCAAAAATTGCTATACTTTCATTTATTTATATACAATGGGTTTATATTTTGGATCCCTGGATAGTATTTTCCTTTGCTATACATTAGAAACTGATAGAAAAGTTTCATATGAAATGCATGTTATTCAGACTGAGAAAATTGGCCATTCTAAAATCGTATAAGCATTAAAACTTCTTTTGAAACTTTAAAACAGATTAATTTCTATTTTAAAATTTTCTCATTTTTTTTTCGGATTTACCAATTACATGTAGTTTTCTTTTTTATTTCAAGTTATTTTTTTTTAATCTGTAAGTGTTTATTTATTTTTGTGAGACAGAGAGAGAGAGAGAGACAGAGACAGAGCACGAGTGGGGGAGGGACAGAGAGAGAGGGAGATACAGAATCCAAAGCAGGTTTGGTCACACCTGCGGTAACATGGTCCTTTACAAACTGTTTTTGGGGCATTGATCTTCTTTGGATTTCACAAAGCATATTATACTTCTATCACTAAGTTCATGCAGATACTCAGATAATTTAAATATTTTATAGTTTTAGAGAAATCCATTAGTATTAAACTGCTAATTTACCTTTTATTTCTTATCCATTTTTTGACTTGTCTCATTTTTTTATATAAATTTGTGTATCACAAGTAGTTGAATTTTTTCCAATATTCTATTAGCCCTAGCTTTAAATCTCATTTTTCAGCCTATAAAATTGAAATTGACTTTTGAAATAATAGGAATCATTCAAATTTCATAATGTTTACAGGCTACTAACATGAAACACATTAAATCAGAGGTTACAAATGGCTTATAAATTTGAATGAGATTTCCCTTATTCCATACGAAACTAAGTGCCGTGCATCGCTATGTAGTTTAAGTAATATTTTCTTATATTGAGCAGTGTTTTGAAATGCTTTCTTTTCATTTGGAAATCATACCCCTTACCTTATTCAACAAAGAGGAGAATATAAACTGCAGCTAAAGGAGACCTGTTTATTAATGGAGAAACTGGAAATAAAGGAGTGTCTCATTTAACAAATATCTCCCATGTAGTAAGCACTGTGAGATATTAATTTACGGGTCTAATTGCTATTTGATTATGATGTTACTCCTACTATTACAAGTTGAGATAGAGTAGACCAATCACAACTACATAAGTATCAAACACTGCAGTAGCTTCTTTTAATTTAGTTATATATAATAAGGAAACCAATTATTTTCATAAAAGGTGAAATCTTCTTTTTATGGTAGAAAATCCAATATTCAATAGTTTATATATTCATATATTAAAAGGTTGATTTATTAGCTATTCACTAAATTAATGTAGTTGATTATGAACAATGAAAGAATATTTCACATTACTGCGTTATGTGTATTTCTAAAATAAAATTCCCTGTTAATATGATATATTTCTCCCTTAGTTGATTTTCCTCTGTGAAACACCTTTTATTTCCTTAAAATAACAGCACAAGTTAGCATTTGACCTTTCATAGGAACTATTAAAATATCCTAACAATTTTTCGGGATACTAATTGTTCAGTGGTTCTTGAAAAAGAGTTTTTCTTCTTTTCATTTAAAATTTATTTGTCCCCACGGTCGGACTCTGTAAACTTTCTTATAAGGAAATCCACAAAATGTCATCTGAATTTGCTTGTTAAACACTCTTGTATTCATTTAACATTTCTAAAAATGTGTCTTTTCTATATTCCATACATCCTAGTGCAAATTGGACGGGTGCTGTCATTCAAGAACAGCGACAGCACACCCAATTATGGTAGATTATTCACAAGTCAACAAGAGGGTGACTTATAATTCACATTAAAAATATCAGACAATACATGTGAAATTGTCGTCTAATTATTAAATGAATAGATCTATCAGCAAGCAATTTCATTGCTACATGGTAAGAAAGCTCACCATGAATGATTCAGCACAAAGTATTCTCAGATGTAAATCAGAAAAGAATCAATGTATTTTATTTACTATGTAATTAGAAGAATCCTTGAACTTCCATCAGCTGATTTGTAGAAATAAAGTTATTCACTTTGTTAAATAACAGAATCTGAAAAAATTTTCAAAATAATTTAAAAGGAAAAATGCTCTTATGATGATAATGATATGAATAATCACAAAATCAAATTATCAGATTATAAATACATTACCTTTCTATGGATTGAAATTTGTTTTAGGTTGGTATAAAATACTACAGTTGGAATTACAGTATATAACTTTAGGGATAAATTTCAGAATAACTAGAAAAATAAAGCAATCCTAGAATATAAAATATATTCTATAAAAATTCAAGATATTTTATTCTAATGTAAACTATATCAAAAAATTTTTTGACTAAGCTTTCATTTTCTCTCTGAAATTTCTACAAGCAAGGCTCTCAACATTCTTTCTACCATATTATGCAGTTAAAAATCATTCTTTACTCATCTGCCTGAAAGTACCCTTCAGGAATTATGCCAAGCAAGTTTTTGATTAAATATTAAATGTAAATGATTTTGTTTGCCATAAGAGCCACATCAGTAAGTGCTTTGCGGACTTTAATGATTACTTGCTACTGAAAAGATGCTTAGTGTTACCAAGAGTTCAATGAAAACTGTATCTCTGTCCATGATTACTACAGTACTTCAAAAACATATCCTAATGCAAACCTTCTAAATCACATCCTGCTCATTATATCTCCATAGTTAAGGAGGTTCATGTTGTTAAAGATGATTCCGGATAGGAATTTTGTCTTCACCTTGATTCTCAGTGTCACTTTTATCGCATCTGTCATGGAAGGCGCTCGCCATCTCTTTCTTATATCAACTTGAATTTGAACGTAAATGTCTTCTCATGATCTCCCACAGGTGGTTAACAACAATGAGCAAACGACAGTGTCAGCTAAAACTGAATATTAGATCTCACCACCCCTTGACACCTTGGAGGCTCTCCAAAGTATAATTACTTTCTTGGAGCCACAGCAAAAATATTCCTGCCACTTAGTTTTGCGTCGCAGCTCATCTCTTTCCATGATTTACCTCTAAACTCAAGTTCAGGATTGCCTCTTTCTGTGCACTGACTTATTAATAGCTCTGTCAAAAGAAGGGCCACCTGTGGGTCCAAGGCTCCCTCCTGCATGATCACTAATAGTTCTCTTTCATTCTTGATAGCTAGTGATCTTGTCACTCTGCTGCTTTTCTTGGGGAACAAAAACCCAAGTGTGGTGTCCGCATTAAGATGTGACTTCAAAGATGGAATTTAGGTCCCTGCTCAGTGTGTCCGTTGTCTTTTCTTTGTTCCTGGACTCGCTGTACAACCTTCTCTCTGTCTTTTGAGGGACACTGTGTCCCTGTGGTCACATTGGAGAATTGTTTTTGTCTACAGAGGGTCACATGGAGGTGTAAGAAGTGAGTTTACCGTCACCATCACTGCCTCATACAGATAATGTACATTTACATTGCACATTTACACATCTGTGTGTGTGCACATTTGCATAGAGTTATAATCACAGTTACATAATTTGTATGGTGTTGCAGTAGGGTAGGTGTAATTGGGGAAAGAAGACTTGAGAGTCACTTGTAACAATTTCCATGCTTATAACGTTTTGTTAAAGCTGCACCCAGCACGTTAACCTTAAACTGATCCGTGTTTCAGGTGTTTGGTGAGTGGCTTTTAAACTAGTTTCTTTTTCTGCATTTCAAAGGGCCTCTGATTAATGGAAGTTAGCCTAGGGTCTTGATCGGAATACACTTTGGATAGGGATTTGTTAGTGATCATAATCCTTAAAGTGATGATAAGAGGGAAGTGAGCATGGATAAACCAGAAGTGGACTTTTCTATTAACCTACTGATTAGAAATAATAAGTACATAAGAGAACAGTTTAATTTTCTCTGTTAGGTGTTACTGCATGTTGATTTTAGCCTGTACAATTTTGCCCTGTTATTATTTTTAGATTTGACATAAAATAGAAGTCAACTGTTTGAAATATACAATCAGACGAGGCTGCCATCAGAAGACAACATTTTGGTCACTTGTGAAGTCCCCTGCGCACCTGGGCAGCCAGTCACCTGTCCCACACTAGCACCATCTCTGGTCCTTTCTGTCAGCATCATTTCATATTTTCGAGAATTCTACTTTTCTAGAATTTATTTTTGTTGTGAAGCTATTGACTTATTGATGGTATTAGTTGCCTTTTTAATTCTCTTTTTATTTTTGGCTACCTTAAGTAATGCTGCAAAAATATTTGAGTATGTGGCTTTATGTGAACATATACGTTTTTTATTATTCTTCAGTAATTATCTAGGAGTAAAACTGCTGGGTCTTATGGGAATCGTATCTTTATAAAAATGGGCACAAAGATTTTTAAAGTAATTATACTATTTTGCATTCCCATGCGCAACTTTTGAGACTTTTAGTCATCCAGTATCCACACGAACACTTGATTTGCCAGTCTTCAATGTTGACTATTCTCGACTATGTGAATATTTATGTCACATTGTGATTTAATGTGCATTTGCCTTATGACTAAAGAAGTAAGATACATTTCATGGGCTTATTACACTCATACATGGTTTTGATGACGTGTCTCTTAAATGTTTTGCCCACTCTTTGAAAATTGGGGATCAGTCTTTGTTAAGCCAGGAAAATTCCTTTCTAGTAAGATAGGATTCAACGTCTTAACCACATGCTAGAACTTTAAAGTTCTACTAAATTACATAAGGGGCGTGTGCATAGGTTTTGAAATTTTGCTTGTTTGAAACCACAGCGGTAGATTGACATGAGCTCTCCAGTGGCCAGTGACTGATTAGTGCCCACTGAGTCTCTCCAAAGAGCCAGAAGAACATAAAGTTACAGAGAAGAAAGTAGTAGCAGGGTAATATTGTGTGTTTAGCTTCGACCTCACAACTCATCTCCCCGGTGCCATTTGCTGTATTTATCTTTCTTCCTGTTTTTAATATATAAAATGTGATTTAACATTGCTTTAACAATAAACTGAGTTCACAGATTTTCCTACCCTTTCTTTCTTAGACTATCCAAAGATCAATTCATCCTCGGAACATACCCCCTTTCCCAAAATCACTACTCAAATCCAGACAGACATTGCTTTCCTTTAGTTGCTATAATAGCTTTAATACCCCCTATTTCAACACTTCCTCGACAGTGGGAGCCAGGCTTTGGTTCCCATTTGGAACTGTCAGTAGGGTTCTGCCTACATGTTTTTCTGCAGGCATTAGTCCTTAATATGTCCCAGTTCCCTGAAGTTGTTGGAAATGAATGACACACAACTAATTTTGATATGGATGCAGTTAAAAAATGTTTTATTTATTTATTTATTTATTTATTTATTTATGTATTGTTTATTTATTTATTTATTTTACCGAGAAGTCAGTAACATATCCAGAATACCAAACATTTTGGTTTTCTTTTCATATTAACAAAAGAATAGAACTTCAATGAGAAACACGTTACGTATTCTTAACACTTATTCCATTGTTTTCTCACAGCCAGATTTTGATAAGGTCTGTATTAGAGCACTCGCAAAGTGAATTCTCAGGTGAAAATGTGCAGTCCGGGTATTTTTGAGATGCTGGTTGAGCTGATCTAAATCCTTTAAACAACCTATTATTTGTTATAGTCCAAATACTTAAATTCATGAAAAATATTAACATGTAGCCATGTTCTCTGCCTCCAGGAATTAGTGTACAGACTTTGCCAAATTAATGTATGGGTATTACTAAACTCTCTCCTGATATATAAAACAGTTGTGATCTTCTTATTCTGCCTGGGCTAATTTAGGTTGATAAACTGTCAACGAGGAGACACATACTGTTTTGTCACAATTTTCAAATAATCTGTTTCTCAGTTATTAGTCAGATGTGATAATAACTATTTTTATTATAAAATTAACTTTGCAACTATGATGCCTTCATATTTACCTTTAGAAATGTAGGGAGACTCTTTTTCCAGACTTTGTAGAAATGGCTACTATGTTGACACACAGTGAAACTCCACGGATAGAGGATTTGGCTTGCTGCGTGTGTTTGGATTATTCATGTCAGATGATCCTGTGCCCTGACTTGGACAAGAACAGAGAAAGGAAGGAGGGAAGACAAAGCTAGAGAAATCATGTCAGGGGGTTGAACAGCCTCTTATGTTCAGTGTGTAAAATTATGTTCAACTTTACACGCATTTACCTAACAATTATGCTGAGATTGGGCTCATTCGTCTTACTGGTGTGAGAAAATTGAAGCTGACCCAGGGTACATTTCTTACCAGCTTGCTGAAGTGACAAAAAGCCAATATTAACAATTTTATAAATATGTACACTACCAAAATTTATACTGCTTTTGTTTTATTTGTTCTAAATTTTTCAATGTTTATTTATTTTTCGAGAGAGAGGTTGACAGAGTGTGAGCAGGGGAGGGGCAGAGAGAGAGGGAGACACAGAATCCCAAGCAGGCTCCAGGCTCCGAGCTGTCAGCACAGGGCCCGACGCGAGGCTCAAACCCACAAACTGTGAGATCATGACCTGAGCGGAACTCAGAAGCTCAACCGACTGAGCCACCCAGGTGCCCCTGTTTTATTTTTTTTAAGGTTATTTACTTATTTTGAGAAAGAGAGAGAAAGAAAGCACAAGCAGGGGAGGAGCAGAGAGAGGGGAGAGAATGAGAGTTCCAAGCAGGCTTCGCACTGGCTGTGTGATTTGGGGCTCGAACTCACGAACCATCTTACCTTAACCGTCTTTTAACTTAAGATGATATTACCAAACTGCAAGAGTTTTTTAAAGTTTAAAGCACTATGCTTATCTTTCAACAATAGTTTATTAACTCAGATACTGTAAATTAATTATATCATGTGGATTAAAACATTATGGGGGGGTTATCTTTGAAGATACTGTATTGTGTCCCACAGAGTATCCCCAAGTGAGAAATTGCAATTTTGTAGAGGGTGTGACATGCTAAAATTGCAATTCGTTCAACTGTTTGTTTTGCTTATCCCTTACTTAACATATTATACGATTCATTGAACTTAATATTCAAATCATCCCCAACGGGCTGTTAACTAAGACCACATGCTTTGCAATTTAAGGATCAGTAGTGTGTTTTAGTCCTTAAGAAATTACAATAATGTACAATTAGATTCATTTCCACTACCAAATAAATTATACAAATCCAAGCCTGGGTAGATACAAAAAAAAAGTATCTAAGTATATATGATTTAAAGCCTAATTAGTCTAAATAAGTGGCCATAAACTAGATCATTAATAGAAAATGAGGAAGCAAACAACTGGCCAAACACAAAATTAGTATGGCCATTAATAGGCTACATTTTTGTCTTTTGACATTCCGTGTTTGGTGTCACATCTTGTTTTTCAGTGCCACCATACACCTATGGCACTAATCCATTTAGATCTTATAGTGAAGTAGCTGCCATTTAACGTAAATTCTGAGACCCCTTGCCTGTGGCAGAACTCAGGTCTTTGTGGTTGTAGGACTGGGGCCCTTGGCTCCTAAAGACCTCAGACCATGTGCGTCACGGCTTGAACTTTTGTTTCCATCAGGTGGGAAGGAGAATGTCTCTTTTAGGGTCTGGTTCCTCTCTAAAGGTGTCACTTGATTAAGTCAGGCCAATTCATGTTACTTTCCCTTTGTTGAACTCGAGACCAACAGATGAATTGGCTCCAACTGATCTGGAGCACTTACTACATCTAAACGAACCCCTTTACCTCTGCCACAGAGCTAACCCTGATTACAGCAGAGTTTCACCTGTGTAAGAGTATACAGCGAGCGGTGCAACTCTTGAGGGTCGTCTTAGAACTCTACTTACCACAACTCCTTACAATAACACACCTCAGATTTTATTTATTTGATTTTTTTTGAGAGAGAGAGCACGTGCATATGCACTTGCAAGCAGGGATGGGGCAGAGGGTGAGGGAAAGAATCTGAAGCAGGCTCCATGCTCAGCGCAGAGGCCAACATGGGGCTCAGTCTCTCAACCTTGAGATCATGACCTGAGCTGAAATCAAGAGTCGGGAGCTTAACCGACTGAGCCACCCAGGAGCCCCAAGACCCTGGTATTTTAAATACTAAAGGAATTCTACCCCTTTGGCTACCAAATAATCCTGGCAATACTAACCATGACTACGTCCGTCAGAATAGGCCAGGTTATGCCACATTAAGAAAGGAAAAAAAAAAAAGAAAGAAAGAAATCTCAAAGTCCAGTGGATGAACAAAACAGACTAATTTACCCCCTATATGTGCTCTGCTCCTCATACTAATTCACGGGCCCCGAACGACAGAGATTTTACCATTTTGCAACTACATTACGTACCTCCTTCTCTTATAGCCCTGGTAATTTTTATTGATTTTACCTCTTCGATATCTGTCCATTGCATGTCCTTCCCCATGTACTAGAATCACCCCCAAACTATTTTCGCCTCTTTTCTTCTTACGGTCTATTCTCAATTTAGTAGATAGAATGAGTCTTTTAAACAATATGGCATATCATGTCGCTCCTCTATTTAAAACTCTCTAAACGCTTCCCATTTCACAAGAGGAAGGGTCAACATTCTGGAGCTTCCACTTGTGCAACAGCAGTGTGAGGAGGCAAAAGAACACTCCATGCAGCCTTTGTGAACTTAAAATATCCCAAAAGTCCATTAGAATGAGAGTCAATGAATATGTTCTCCTACACTCAAAGGACAGAGTAGCATTCACTATTGAAAATGAATGAACTAGAAACACACAGCGTCAATTATAGACACATAATATTTTTTTTCAGAAGACATCATTGTTCATAGAGCATGACTGAGTTCTAGGATAAAAAATATCCATATCGACTACAAAGGCTGATGTACATATTATGGATACAAAACACATTCCAGTGAACATATAATGCCATATTTGTCAGGTATTGTATCTCATATACAAATATTAAAATACATGTTGGAGACATCATGAACCATAGGTGCCTGTCACATGTTTCCCTGTGTATGTTGGCCAAACCCAAATAATCCATCCAGGAATGTATATTAAGGTGAGACATTCAATGGATAGACACTAATGAATACATTGCAGGTTTCACATCATTATTTTTTAAACATGTTTACTTATTTTTGAGATAAAGAGAGAGAAAGAGCATGAGCAAGGGAGGGGCAGATAGAGGGGCACAGAAGATCAGAAGCAGGCTCCACGCTGACAGCAGCAAGCACAATGTGGGGCTCGAACTCACAAACCATGAGATCATGACCTGAGCTGAAGTTGGGCGCTCAACCAGCTGAGCCACCCAGGCACCCCTCATTATTTTTTTTAATGTAGTATTTGAGTAAAGCTTTCAAAATTATCTGAACAGGAAACCTAGTCTGTCTTTTTTTATTATTATTACTTTTAATCTTTTTTCCATAGTTACGGACTCTTGAAGTACATGTTATTCCACGGAGTGAAAAGGGTTACAGTTAATGAAGAAAGTGAATGAAAATCCACAGTCATTTTCATGGAAGAAAATTGAAAAACATACTGCCAGCTGTTCTATATCTTTCTCTCTCTCTCTTCACTGGCAGTCACCCTTTATTGTCATCATATAATGCTGTTTGGGGGCAGTGGTGAGGACTTAAAAGGACATTGTCCTCCATGAATAATAGTTGCCTTTCTTGTGTATGTATATTAATCAGAACTGTAGTCAACTCACTTTTTCCCTTCTCAAAGTAGCATTTGCATGTGGATAGCAATGCATCACTTCCAACATGAATGGAGAAAAGATGAAAAATTAGATGAGGCACAGGAATGTAAAAAAGCGAGATTAAGATAGAGAAGCAGAAGAAATACAAGACAAACGACAGAAGGCTAAGGAAGAGAAACCAAGAGATGACGCTACAGAATGGCATGAAAAACCTGGCGAATCGATGTAAAGTCGTGACTCATTTCCGGCAGGGTTTTGGCAAGAGTACATGGTAGGCTTGTGAGGCATAGGAGGGGCGAATTTTCTGTATAGTGTTCCTAAAGTCCTGCCATGCATCTCGTTCAGCCTGTTTCCAAAGAGAGGGCGTGCTATTGACATTCTTCCAGAAGCAGTTGTAAAGTAGTAGTTGCTCTCTCATAATAGAACACGTACAAAAATATTTAGGGGTGTATTTGGAAATCATAAATTACCATATAAATTGCCTCAGACTTTCAAATGCATTCCCACAGTTTTCTATCACTTATACGTCAGTGAAAGAGAATTCAAAATAATAATAGACTTAAAGAGGTAGGATCATTTTTGAAAAACAATCTTAATAAAAATTGCATTTACTTAGAAGCGTTCAGAATGTCAACAAAACAGGTGCAACTTTTTTTTTTTTGCAATTACAGAATGGTGTTCAGTTAAAAGAACAACCATGATTTTGTATAAGCTGCATCAGAGGTGACTGAAGGTGACAAATTACCATCCCTGTATAGAACCCATGTGCGCTGTGCAACAACCAGAACCTGCTTTAAGTTCCCAGGCCAATATATAACCCACATACTGTACCGGGCAGAGGGAGCAGCTATGGAAAATACCACCAGACCAGGGCTACCCAAAGACACACAGGGTAGAGTGTTAACAAAAGAAGCTACTGGAGAGTTTAAAAGCAAATCTTACACAGCCTTACGTTATAACTTTTCTTTTAAAGGAGTGAGTTGTGTACAGGGCGGTTAAATGTTTTATGGATCAAAAACTGTGCTAAAGCCAGATTGTTCATCATCACTTTCTTCATCTTCCTCCTCCTCCTCCTCTTCATCTTCCTCTTCTTCATTTCTTCCTTCTTCTTCTTGTTTCTTTCAGACTTGATGACCTCTTTTTTTTTTTTTTTTTTTTTTTTTTTGGTAATTATTTGCCACGTCAGGCTTTCCTTTAGATTGGTAGGCATGTTCTCCTTTGAATTTTGGGCAATGCTCAGAACAAAATGAGAAAAAGGCCAACGGAGGCCTCTTGGGTGCCCCGGGGTCCTTGAACTCCTTTTTTGTTTCCCCTTTAGGGGGATTCTCAGTATTCTCTTTCATAGTGGGCCTTGTCCACCTTTGCCACATCTTCAAATATTCCTTTCTCTTTAGCAGACATGGTCTTCTAGCTCTCTGAACACTTCTTAACTGACTGGGAGAAGGTGACTGAAGCACCTGGCTGCTTCCTCTTGTGCTCCGCTCTGCAAGTTTGCACAAAGAATATGCATATGATGACATTTTGCTTCCCAGCTTCTTAGGATCTCCTTAGTCCATGTTGAATGACTTTCCCCCGCAAGGCACAGGTCGCCCAGTCTTCAACTGGCTCTCACTTGCCCTGGCACGGTGTCTGCGGAGCTCATTGTACTGCTATGGCTCAGAATTATTTAAAAGAAACACCTCTCTTTACCTATTACCCATAGAATCTTAGGGCTACTTCCAAAGAATCCATGTTTATATATAAAGTAATTTGAGACTCCCACAAACACATGGCCCTATTTAGTTTTGCTCTGCATATTGCTTATACTAGCTTCTGACATAATTAACTCAGATTTGTTTTCAACTGGTCAAGTCTTTTTTTTTTTTTTTTTTTTTTTTTTTGGCCACATCCTTTGCATTGTTCCAGTGAATATCAAATTCTGTCTCCTCAACTAACCCAAAATGATACTGCTTTTGCTTCACCAATCATGACAAATGTCGTGATCCCTAAGCTTTACTTTTCCACATTCTCAGCCTTGCCATTCTTGCAGTTCAGGGGTGTGTGGGTGACCCTACTGTTCATGCTTTGTATCAAAGCCACTATTTTACAACAGTTTTACTGCAAAAATGTGCATTAATCTGGACTTTCCTAAAGTTTAACCATAAAACATTTTAGATCATTTTATGAACGTGTAAAATGTTTATCTATGAACAATTTTTTTTCTGGCTTTTAGCTATTAACACAGATGCCATGGATATTTGTATGCAATATTTGTGTGCAATCATTTTGGAAATAATTTTTTCATGTTTGTAGTACATAGGAGTAGAAGGAGTGATGTGTTAGAGAGACATATATATATATATATATATATATATATATATATGTATATATGTGTATATATATATATACACTTTATTATATATAGGTAACATATATATATATATATTATATATAACATTATTAACAACTGCTACACAGTTTTCTAAACATGGCATACCATTTTAACTCCTACAATCAATGTCTGAGAATTCCAGTTGCTTTTTTGTCTCCAGCACTTACAACCTTAACCATGTGATGGGAGCACAATGATCTCCTTACGGTTGTCGTTTATATTTCCTTGATGAGTAATAGTCTTGAATGTATTTTCATGTACCTACCCCTTGGATAGGCTCATTTCTGAAGTGACCATTCAATCTCTGGCTCCTTGCCCCCACCCCCCACATTAGGTTGTTTGCATCCTATGTACTGATTTGTTAATGCTCTTTATATGTTCTGGACACAGGTCCTAATTCACAGTGCCTTAGTTGAACAGCATAAATTTTTATAAAATTCCACCTTCTCTTTGTTATCTGTGACTTCTGTGTATTGTTTAAGAAATATTTGACTACTTTAAGGTGTTTAAAAATATTCTACTGTATTTTTCTTTACAAGTTATAGAGTTTTAGTTTTTATATTTTGGACTCTGCTCCTTCTCCAGTTGATTTTTTTCCTTTATGCCATAAATAAAGGTTCTTTTTTTTTCCATAAGATATAATTTTGTTTTTCTATATCTTAAATTGATATTCAATTTCCAATTGTAATGCATGGACCCTTTTTCTGAAAATCAAGTAACAGTATATGTTTAGGTCTATTTCTGTATGTTTTGACATTTTATATTATACTTCTTTCAACCTTACTCATCCATTTCAAAAATATTTCTACTATTGTATGTATTGTATGTATATTACATTCCCAAATGCATTTTAGAATAATTTTGTCAAATTTTATTTATAAATCTACTGGTATTTTATAAGAATAGTATGGAACCTATGGGGCGCCTGGGTGGCGCAGTCGGTTAAGCCTCCGACTTCAGCCAGGTCACGATCTCGCGGTCCGTGAGTTCGAGCCCCGCGTCAGGCTCTGGGCTGATGGCTCGGAGCCTGGAGCCTGTTTCCGATTCTGTGTCTCCCTCTCTCTCTGCCCCTCCCCTGTTCATGCTCTGTCTCTCTCTGTCCCAAAAATAAATAAACATTCAAAAAAAAATTTAAAAAAAAAGAATAGTGTGGAACCTATAGTACAAATTGATAAGGGGCATCCTAATGCTCTCAAGACAACCAATCCATGAACATAGTATATCTCTTCATTTTTAGGTCCTTAATTCCTATTAACAAAGTTTCACTTGCCTTTTTAAATAATTTTTTAATGTTTACTTATTTTTGAGAGAGAGATCATGAGTGGGGTAGTGCAGAGAGAGAGGGAAACACAGAATCTGAAGTAGGTTCCAGGCTCTGAGCTGTGTGCACTGAGTCCAACGTGGGGCTCAAACCCACAAACTGTGAAATCATGACCTGAGCCAAAGTCAGACACAACCAACTGAGCCACCCAGGCGCCCATGTTTCACTTGCTTTTTAAAAATTTATTTAGCTAATTTTTAAGACAAATCACTAAAGATTAAGTGTGATATAGTTTGAGTGGATAGATCTTCTTGAATCTGTAGACACAAAGGGAGCTTGTACACAATCATGGGTTCTTTTCTACAGTAGCGGGGATGCATTTCCAGGAAAGGTTGGAAAAAGGGCAGGAGACTGAAGGGTTAGAAGCCTGCAGGAGGGTATCAGCCACTGCTCAAAGAAGAGCATAAAGCCCCTTTCCGGATCTTCTTCCTGTGGGAGGGCTTAAACAACTTGGGAAGGAGAAGAGGAAGTAAAATGCTAATTAAAACCAGAACTAGACACTACTTTACACACAATAAATACGTAAATTAAAAATCTGATGATAAAAATGCTATAAAGTATGAAGGGTAACTGAACTCTTAAAAGAAGCTGTTAGGAACACAAAAGGATCTAGCCAATTTGAAAAGCAGTTTGGAAATTTCTTAGAACTCTAAGTATATACTTGCCATGTGACCCAGCAATTCCACTTCCAGATATTTAACCATGGGAGATTAAAGCATATGTTCACACACACAAAAATCATAGCTTTATGTTTTAGCTCTCCATACATAATCTCCCACAAAAAGAAACAAGCCAAATATCCTTCCATTTGTATTATTAACTAACTGGGATCCATCTGTACAGTGGAATAATACTTACTAATAAAAAGATCAAGCCACTGATACAACATAAATACTACATGCAATATGCTGAGAAAAAGCACTAGAATAAAATGATCAGAGACTGTTGATTCATTTATATTAGGTTTTGAAAAGACGAAAAAGGAAGGACAGAAAATAGATCAATGTTTTTTAGGATCTGGGCACAGAGAGGCGATGACTATAAAAGGTCATGAGGAAACTTGATTATGAAAATATCTATGTATTGACTGTATTGGTGGTTACAATACTGTATGAGTTAGTTACAATCCAGAGACCTAGATTTTAAAAATGAATTTTAATGTATGAAAGTTATTATCTTAATTAAGAAAAATCAATTACAAAAAAGCAACTTGAACCCTTTGGTCTCGTCAATCCCCCACCTCATTGCTCCTTTGTAGTTTGAGAGAGATAGTCATAATTTAAGACCAAGAGAAATGATTTCATTACTAAATATGGGCACTTGGCCATCTCTTTTGTTTGTTTATCTATGTGTTTACTCATACATATATACATGTATTATTTGATAATGGATTCTCAGAATATAATGTGCCAAGAATGAGGCTATGCACCAGGCATAAACTTTTAAATGAAAAAGTTTTGATTTCTGCTAAAGGCGTCAGGCAATTCCTCTCACCAAAAAAAAACTGTAAAACTAGGCAAGATAGATGGTGTACTGGGTTTTAGCCAGTGGCTAATATTAGCTCATGTCAGCACCACTTGGAAGAATTTCACTCAGTTCTCTGCCTCAGAACCACTTCCGACCCAGGGTGAAGAGAGAACAGAAAAGTGGAATATGAACAGAGAATAGGAATCTTGCTGAGCTGAGGAGGCAGAGATCAAAGTTTGGGTCAACTGAAGCAGTGGGAGTATGTATGGTGGGCACTGGAGAGGAGTTAGCTGTGCAGAAAAGGAAGCCACGTAGAGGGGGATTACCCATCAGTTCTTGGCTGCAGGCTGGGTTTTAAATAAGCTGGTACAACCTCCTAGAACTCATCACATAGCACCTGATACAAGGATCAGAACAGAGTGGAGACATTTCAAATTGAGCAGGATTGGTGAAGCACCTTGTCAGTGGATGTTGGTTTTCAGTGAAGGGATGCTCATTAACATTTCATTAACACCTCAGCATACACCTGAGGTGTAAAGGGTTGCCATATTCAAAATTAAAACTGAAAAATTTCAGGGATGTTTACTTATTAATCCATTTAAAATAGCAATAATAATACACTAAAAAGAATGTAAACAATATAATTTTATGAAAATAATGATATTTTCCAAAACAAACCAAAGTGTATTGAGAAAAGTGGTATTTCACATTTTTGCAAATGACTTAAATAAGTAGCCTAAAAGAAGTTAGTTGTATTCTTACGTCTGCCTTCTTTATTTGGTCTGATATGTTTGATAAGTTTGATAGACTTATCTGAAGGAAAATATGGCTTCACACACATGTGTGGTTTTAAAAGGAGAAATATTAATCTATTTTTCTGATAATTTTGGATATCCTTTCTACATTTCAAATAAAATATTGGTTGTTCTTATGACTAGTTGTGAAGGGGAAGCTGGGATCATATCAATGAATGGATCCTTTCCATACATATGGTTTTGTAACATTAAGTAGGCATTGTCCACTTGGGTTCAATGAATGATGGAGCTCTTTCAAATGTTGATATATTTCATTATACACTGTAGAAACTCACAGTTCTAAAAGCTGTATCGATCTCATGAGAACACTTAGTTTTGTCAATCCTCTAGTTGAAGATGAAAGTTTTCAAAAATTCTTTCTCTCTTTTCTTCAAATATCTCAAACGATATAAGGAAAAACAAATATTGCCTATTATTTTCTTTGGAGTGACAGCACGGGCTCACTTTGTTAATTTTTGGGAAACTCCACAAACTACTTGTCTGACTAAATATAATTTGTCTTTAAGCTACTTTAAGTCATAATGATGTTCCATTAAAAAATTTAAAAAGTGCCTGGTTAAGCTTCAAACTCAGTATCCAAAAGATTTTCTCCAAAAGCCTATCATTCTTCAGTATTCAGCACTATCCTTTGTATTTTCTCATGATGGATACTCAAAAGTATGCTCAAAGTTACAGGATTTAATAAATCAGTAACTTTACTGACTGATCCGGTGTACTCACAAGTAAAAGTTAATGTAGATACGTAAAGCTGAAGAATATATACTTACTAGCACAGTTTAGTGCCACTGTTTTGATTTCTGAGAAGACATCAGCAGATTTATCAGCCAATGCTTAAGGGCCATCTTTATAAATGTCAACATGGTAAAAAGCTAAAAAAGAAAAATCCCACATATTATATTCATGAAAATGGCTTAAACTAACAGATATCCTGAAAGCGTATTGGAGTGCAGGAGACTACATTTTGAGAATTGCTACACTATAATATAATTATTCTAGAACCATCCTATCTTAGATTAGAGAATTCTGTTAGGACCTGGAGGGTGACACCATATGATTTTTGTCTTGCTAAGTTAGAGCTGCTCAGGAAAGATCTCTCTGGGTTTTCTTTGATTTACCCTAACCATTTACAAATTTCAAATCATTCGAACGGTAACTGAATTCCTCAAAAGTGAAGATTCTCTCTTTGAGGATGAAACGCAATGTGAGATATCTATAAAATGTAACTTAAAATGTTCAGTATTTCATCTAACATCATTAGACATGCAAATTTAAAACATGCAATTTATGTTAAACCAGTGATAAGTAGAAATCATGCCCACTATGCTTTAGATGTTGAACTTAGACTACAAGTTTTAAATAGATTTATTTTAAAAATCGAGGAGGGGTCCCTGGTGGTTCAGTTGGTTAGGCATCTGACTTTGGCTCAGGTCACCATCTCATGGTCAGCGAGTTTGAGCCCTGCAGCTGGCTCTGTGCTGACAGCTCAGAGCCTGGAACCTGCTTCAGATTCTGTGTCTCCCTCTCTCTTTGCCCCTCTCCCACTCTCACTCTATCTCTCTCTCAAAAATAAATAAACATTAAAAAATTATAAAAATCAAGGAAATAAAATTATTTTAACAAATGAATAGATAAAGAAACCAGATAAATATAAAATAAAACAAGACAAAATAAAATAAAATAAAATAAAATAAAATAATAAACCAAATGGAAATTCTAGACTAAGAAGTAAAATAATTTAAATAAAAATTTACCTGAGTGGAGACGGCATAAAAGAAAGCCTGTAAATTTAAAGGCAGATGAGTAGAAATTATGCAATCTGAGTAACAGGGGTGAGGGGTGGAGGACTAGGAGGGGCACAAATCCCAGAATAAAAATAGTGACTTACAGACCTGTGTATAAAATTTACATATGAGATGAATCGAGGAAAAATAGTTTAGAGCAAATATACACACACACACATGAATTTGCACATATATATATATATACATATATATATATACACACACATGTTTGTATATACAAGTATATATACAAACAAAAATAAATTGGCATATATAAAAAACTACTATTTTTAAAATTTGTGAAAAAGGCAAAAGACTTCAATGAAAAATGATGAAACTGTAAGATGACATTTATAACATATGTTGATATATACTATATTAAAAATCACAAAAAAAAGGATGGACAAGTAAATAGATTTATGTCATCCTAAGATTAGTATGCTTAGAAAGTGGGAATGTTAAAATTAGGAACTTTCAGGTAGGAAATAAAAAGTATCAATTATAAAGAATGCAGGGGAAGGTTGAAGTCAAGAATTTTATAATGTTTAATGTGAAATTTGACAAGACACAACAAAGATTCAAAATAAACCATGATAAGCAAACAACCCATATTGTTAGCCTAGAACAGCCACTACTGGACCGGTAAGATGTAGATAAGAAACGCATAGAGGAAACAAATTGGACACTAATCATATTTAGCTAACCAAAAAGACAAGATACAGGAAGAACAAGAGAACAATCGAGGAAAGTAGAAAACAAATAGCAACGTGATAATTTAATAACCAAAAATTTAGTTGAGCATAAATTGAATGAGCATTTAAATTAAGTGACAAAGTTTTTCCGCCTGAACGAAGGAGAAAAACCATACTACACTCTGTTTATTAAAGTATTATGAAACAAGAAAATATATGCTTTGAAAGAACCGGGGGTTGGGGAATGAGTACTATGCACCCAGTGATCATAAGGAAACTTATGTGGTTATAACATTAGATAAATTAGACTTGAAGAGGAAGACAATTTTGGGAGCATCTGGGTGGCTCAGTTGGTTAAGCATTCGACTTTGGCTCAGGTCCTGATCTCACTGTTAGTGAGTTTGAGCCACACATCAGGCTCTGTGCTGACAGCCCAGAGCCTTGAGCCTGCTTCAGGTTCTGTCTCCCTCTCTCTCTCTGACCCTCCCCTGCTCACACTCTGTCTGTCTCTCAAAAATAAATAAACATGAAAATAATTAAAAAAAAAAAGTCGGGGCGCCTGGGTGGCGCAGTCGGTTAAGCGTCTGACTTCAGCCAGGTCACGATCTCGCAGTCCGGGAGTTTGAGCCCCGCGTCAGGCTCTGGGCTCATGGCTCGGAGCCTGGAGCCTGTTTCCGATTCTGTGTCTCCCTCTCTCTCTGCCCCTCCCTCGTTCATGCTCTGTCTCTCTCTGTCCCAAAAATAAATAAACGTTGAAAAAAAAAATTAAAAAAAAAAAAAGTCAAAGGCCATTTTCACAGAGAAAGGGATGGTATAACAATGAAATTGGCAATGTCCTATGAATATGTAACAATCTTAAACATATATGCAACAGATAACAGAGCACCAAAAACCATCAAGCAAAAGCCCAGCAGAATTAACACAGAAACAGATAAATCTACAAGATAAATCTATAATCACTGTCAGATATTTTAATAGTATTGTCTCAGGAAATGATAGATAAAGGATAGAGAAATTTTGCAAGTCTAGAGAAGGCGCAAACATCAATAACAAAATTTTCCTGATTGACATGGGAAATTACACCAAATGAAATAGTATACACTCTTTAAAGTGCACATAGATATTCACCAAGTGAGTTGCCATTTTTTTAAACAATATAATTGTTAATTTCATTAGACTGATTGAGACAAATGTCTGAAGATTTCCATGGTATTCAGATTAAGAAATAATATGTCAGTCATTTGAAATTCATTGAAGCTTTTGAGTGTCTATTATTACTTGTTCACCTTTTTCCTATCTATTCATCCTCTCCCCATATGTCACTGTTGCCATAAATTTACAGTGTAGTTTTTAGTAATAACTACATATGCTATAGGAAGACAAAGATTTAGTATAAGCCATGCAATGATTGTTCTGCATGTCTGCAATTATTGTATCACAAATATCAACATTTATTAATAATTTTCTTATGTAAAGAGTATTTTATTCTCCTGTGTCTATTACTATTTCCTTTGAGGGATTGTCCTAAAACATCTTATTTTAACCACGCTTTTCCTTCCTTTTTATTACCTTATTTCTTCATTCTAGTATTGTAAACTTCGTGGAATATAAACATTTTCCATCCATGGAATTAGAAATATACTGTTTTAGTTTTTTTACCTAATATTCTAAGGTCTTAAACTCCTTTACCTTCTGTTTCTGAATCCCATTTTGTTCAGTGCTTACTGAAATTCTCTGCACGTTTTCCATCAGGTACTCTTTACCACAGCAGATTTCCTTTTGGTTTGCTTAATAACTTCTTATATCTTTCTGTTAAATCCAAGATCATACTCAAGTCTCTTGATGGCACATGTGATCACATTTTCCAATCAATTTACAAACACTAATTATTTTTTTAATGTTTATTTTTGAGAGAAAGAGCACATGAGCAGAGTAGGGACAGGGGAAGAGGGGGACAGATGATCTAAAGTGGGCTCTGTGCTGACAGCAGAGAACCCGATGGGGGGCTCGAACTCACAAACTGTGAAATCATGACCTGAGCTGAAGTCGGATGCTTAACTGACTAAGCCACCCAGGCACCCCCAAGCACTAATTATTATGTCAGAGGCTAATATTTAGTGACTTCTTGCTAATTAGAGACCTAAGCACCAACAAATGTGCTTGATTTTTCTCTACAAGGTGATTTATTTTTATTATCAAAAATTTACATGGGGGAAAAGACGATGCCTTGTAGATCAAGGAATGTGTCTTACATCCTATGCCTAGTGTGTGGCAGAATAAACACTTTACAGGAACAGCTCCATAATTTGAACTGCTCCGACGTGTCTCTCCTGGTAGGATATTTAGTAAAGTTGTAAAGAAAAATAACCCTTCTCCAAGTTACAATAAAATGCTCTGAATTACAGTGATCTTATAAGTTGATGATTGATGAAATAAGGAAAGAATCACACATCTCTTTTTTGGTTCCCATTGGCTAAGAAAGCTTCCCTTAGTTGTGTACTTTTGGGAACAACATTAATAAAAAGTCACGAACCAATTCATTTGAACTATTTCTTTGCAATATCAACTTTTTCACATTTCCACAGTGAACATATGTCAGCACTGAGACCCACCAAGAACCTGACTCTTGAGTGGGATACAATATTAGTATTGTTCCTGTATTTAAACACTTTACATTTTTAAGTCTTGATGAATTATAATTTTGTCATCTAATTGATGAGATGTTAGTAGATCATATAGACTTTTTCCCTGAAAGGGCATAAAACCTATGGATTAAAGGGATCTCTGTACACCAGAATCACTTATGAAACGTATTAAAAAGTCAGTTTTTGTGAAGAACCACATCTGAAGATTGTTTGAGTAGATGTGGGGCATTTCCAGAGATCTATATTTAAAAAAAAATTACTGGGGCACCTGGGTGGCTCAGTCGGTTGAGCGTCCGACTTTGGCTCAGGTCATGATCTCTCGGTTTGTAAGTTCGGACCCCCCATTGGGCTCTGTGCTGACAGCTCAGAGCCTGCAGCCTGCTTCGAATTCTGTGTCTCCCTCTCTCTCTGCCCCTCCCTCCCCTGCTCATACTCTGCCTCTCTATGTCTCTCAAAAATAAATAAATGTTAAAAAAATCGTTTTAATTACTTATGCACATCAATATGAAGAGCTATTATAATTATTATCTCGATGTGTTTTTACTTAAAAACAAAATATAATCAACTATATATTAAGGTGAGCTTTCTTAAAATAAAAAAAGATCAACATATAAATCTATATTCAATTCTTTTCTTTTTCTCTTGAAGAGCTACGTAAGGTAGTTTGGAGAATAATGATTGTTGTTAGCAAAAAATTACTATACAAAAATTAAATTTGTTTTTAAATAGCCTTGCCAGTTTGCTACTCTACTATAAACACAGCTTAGGACAGTCAACAGCAAGCTAGACAATTTCCCCTTTGCACATAGCAACTAGATCCTGCCTGCTCATGTTGGGATACTACTTTTATCCATGGACTTTCTTCCTTTTTGCCTTTTTCTGTAGAATAGATACATGGAAAGCCCTCTGTGTACTTTATGCATGGAATTTGCTGTGAACCCCAGCAACAGGAACACAGCCAGGGAGGGCATCCTGCTTTAGAGGGTGGCCAGTATCCCTCAGAGGCTCTAACCTGAACATAGTAGAAGGCGAGTCCATAAACGTGTATTCCTTTCTTTAAGATTATGCACTATGCGCAACACTTTTTTTTTTTCAAAAAAATGTTACTCTAAATTTCAAGAAATGTTATTCATGCATGCTCAGATATAATCAATTTGAGGTTTTATTGCTTTAAATAAAACATGATATGGCACGTTTAGAATCATGACTAAGGAGAAAGTGGCTTGTTTTGATAATGGTCAACAGTAAAGCGTAAGCACAGAATTAGTCATCAAAATGTGTAAGGTATGAAGTCAAATATGAATGGATAAATATTAATGAGATTAATAATGTTGTAGAAGGGGGAACCTGGGTGGCTTAGTCGGTTAAGCATCTGACTCTTGATTTCGGCCCAAGTCATGCAATCGAACTCCACTCCATAGGGCTTTGTGTGAGTGAGGAGACTGCTTGGGATTCTCTCTCTCTCTCTCTCTCTCTCTCTCTCTCTCTCTCTCTCTCTCTCTTTCTCTCTGCCCCTCTCTCCATTTGTGTATGGTCTCTGACTAACAAACAAACAAAATGATGTAGAAGAAATACAAGAGGGCTCCATGATCTGGTTCTACATCCATGTACCATGTCCCTGCAAAGATGGACTCTATCATTTAGAGCTTGCCAGTGACACTGGTATCCTTTCATTTCTAGAACACAAACACACAAACGTTGTTTCACACATTTCCAGATTTGTGTTTTAACCTAGATTTGCTTCCTCCCAGGTTTTGCCTTGCTACTTTGACATTGATTTTTAAGTCTTATGTCAAGAGTGACAACCTTTAGAGAGATCTACCCTGCTCGTCTAAGCCAATAATGTCCTCTCCTACCTTCCATTCTATATCATTCTATATCACCTTTATGGTTCTTATCACTAAGTGAAGTTTCCTTATGGGAAATTGTCTGTTTCCTCTTACTATATTAGGAGTATTGTATTTATACTTGATCTTTTACATCGGAAAGCATATGTGGAGCAAAGCAAGCGTTCAAGAGGTGTACTGAATTTTCATGAGTGAAGAAAAAAAATACTACCTCTATTAGGTTATCCAGCCATTGTAAATTTTTTTCGGCATTTGTAAATGTTATGCAGAATAACTCTTATAACTTTTATCATGGAAATATTCTGCTCACCTACTTAATCTACATGTTAATAAATCTCATTAACTTTTTGAGCAAAATAATTATTTTTATCAGAAGTAAATCTTTTATACTTTCTGCCTAGATCAAATCATAGCAAATTGCAATTTAATATTGCATCTTTATTTCTCCAACAAAAGATGTTCAAAACGCCTCTTTTTTTCACTTTTAGTACATTTTATTAAATTTATCACTGCATGAAGAATAAAGGAAATACTGGTGTAAATACAAGATTAAAAACCAATTACTCTGATGGCATATCCTGAATCTAAAAGTAAAATGAAATATTTATATTTACATATAGCTTGGGGCAAAGATTCAAAAAAGAGACACTTGAGGTGGTGAAACTACCCTGTGAGATACTCTATTTGTGAATACATGATACTTTGTGTTGACCAAACATTTAATTGCCACATTTGCCAAAATTTGAATTTCACAGCACAAATAGTGAACCTTAGTATATGCAATTAAAAATATATTTAGACGGTCAGAAAAATCTGGGAATGAGGAAGGTAATAAAAAATCTAACTGCATAACAAATGTATAACTGTAAAAAATAAAACCTCACTTGAAGGGGATGGAGTAAACTGTTGACCTAAATAACTTTGAACAAGTGGTATCTGTTAAAGCTGAAGAGAAAATGAATGGTGAATAAGCACTGTCTTCTAGTTGATAACAATTTCCGTGGGAGAATTGGTTAACAAATCTGATTCTGCTCTACATGTATAATGGATTGAATGATAAAGGAAATAGATGGCAGATGGTGGGAACGAGGTGTCTCACTGTTGGTGCAGAAGGTTATAGATGAACAAGGGGAGGAGACTAGAATGATCCATGTAATGATTGACAGGAGTTGGAAACAACAGTATGAACCCATGCTTAGTTTCATATAGAAATATGGGAACCTGTAGAAATGCATGTGTGTGTACGTGGCATAGATAGTATGCACACATATATCTTTTGGTTCTATTCGTGCTCTATTAGTGAGAAGCAGTGGTATTACATGGATTGGCTTTCTAAGATTCACAAACTAGAAGTATCAAAACAAAATATCACAACCTGGGTCACTAAAGAAAAGATATTATTTTTTTAAAAGATATTTATTTTCTCACATACTTGAAAATAGAAGTCCTAATCTAAAATGTGGGCAGGGCTATGCTGCCTCTGAAACCAAAAAGAAGACTCCACTCTTGCCTTTTTCTAGCATTTGTCAAAAATCCTTGGCGCTCCTTAGCTTCTAGACTGCATCGTTCCAATCTCTGCCTCTGCTGTCACATCGCTTTCTTCTCTCGGTGCATACATATTGCTTCTGCTTATAAGGACATCAATCAAATTGGAGTAGGGATCCCCTTAGTCCTGTGTGCCTGCATTTTAACTTGAGACCTAGATCCCAGGTCTTGGCTTCTAATACCATTTTCAATAAAAGTACCAGAGCTCCTTTTAGAAATGGCTGATTCTAGAAGTATGGCAGGAAACATACAAGATGAGCCTGGAGCATCCCGTAAATGTCAGAAAGCAAGAAGATGCTCCCCCCAGACAAAAAAATGATGGGTTATATAAAAGTGACATTGGAGCCAATTGAAAGAGCCCCAAATGACAAAACTGGGGAAATACAAGCAAACACAAATAAATAACATAGCATAGGATTGTTATCCTCAGTATAAAATAAATATCTGAGTTCACAGTTGTCAATAATGGTTAAATAAATGTATAAATGAGTGATAACAGACAAATCTCCCATGCAGAAAAATTCTACATAATTGGTGTAGATACTCCACTCTTAAGGATGTGGAGCATAATTCCTAACACCTTAAGTGTGGGGTGTGCATGAGGACTTCCTTACAAAGGGTACCGAATGCAATAGGATAAAAGTAACTTTAGGAGGGGAAACTTGACAAAATCTACTTCAACCAAGTAGTCATGGTCAATGTCAACAGCGGTAAGCCATGTTGATAATATGTACCCTTGATATCATGTGATGAAAATGGCACTTTATCGATATGGACTTCCTCCTCAAGCCCGTAATTCTAGTCTAATAATAAGAAAAACATAGATTAATTTCAATAGAGAAGTACCTAACCAGCATCCTAAAAACTGTCAATATCATTAAAAATAAGAAAGACCTGGGGTGCCTGTTGGATCAGTAGGTGAAGCATGCAACTCTTGATCTTGGGGATGTGAGCTTGAGCCCTATGTTGGATGTAGAGATTACTTAAAAAATAAAATCTTAACGCACCTGGGTGGCTCAGTCAGTTGAGTGATCAACTCTTGATTTCTGCTCAGGTCATGATATCAAGCCCCTCCATGTGCTCTGCACTGATCATGGAGCCTACTTAAGTTTCTCTCTCTCTCTCTCTCTCTCTCTCTCTCTCTCTCTCTCTGTCTCTGTCTCTCTCTGACCCTCCCCTGTTCACACACTCTCTCTCTAAAATATAAACAAATTAGCAAACATACGAATGAATGAAATATCTAAGAACTATCACAGCCAAGAGGAACCTCAAGAGACATGATGGCTAAGTGTAATGTCCTACCCTAAGATCCTGTAACAGAAAAACACAATAGATACAAACTAGGGTAATATGAAAAAATAAATGTGGGCTTGACTTACTATCACTGTATCAGTACAAGTTCATTTACTATAACAACTGCACTATGCTAATGTAAGATGTTAGTACTGTGCAATGTTGCATGGGGTATTTGAGGACTCTCTGTATTATCTCATATCTTTTCTGTAATCTAAAATTGTTCTGAAAATAAAGTTGATTAATAAAGATCACTTATTACAAGCATTCATTTGATTACTGATTCTAGAGACATATGCATATCTATTTATATATCTGTATATGTCTGATATATATGATTCTATAGTTGGATGTATATCTACATATATCTGATATGTCTATATACATACAATATACAAGATCTATGCTACTACTATATCTGCTACTGTATAGATCTATATAGTATATGTATCCAATCAGATATGTATCTCTATATATATTTGATATATCTATATCAATATCAATATAGATATAGATATCTCCAGCATGTTAGTTGTAGTATTAAGATCTGAGGGTCTGTGACAACCTAACATTTATAAAGTTCATCAATATTTAATAAAATACTAATTTTCCCATATAGATACATATATACATATATCTGTTTATGTGTGTGTGTGTATATGCATATATCACAATAGTATTTAAAGGTCTAAGATAACTATTTAACTATCATATTATTGGGAACATACTCTGAATGCCTTTAATAACTAGTTAGATCCAGCTAAATGAATTATTTTATTGTTTTTCCTTTTTGGCTCATAATAAAAGCCCTTCAATTAATATATAGGACCTATTATGCAAGGACATCAATTTTAAAATGTATTTACAAACCTAGATTCGATTAAAAAATATATACTATAGTGTGAACATCCAGCACCTAAAATATCTCCTTGACGTTTTGCCACATTGTTTAAATATCATTGCTCTATTTCCGGTATAAAGGTTACCTTTTTTAAATTCTTGAAGGGTTTTTATCATTTTCTGGTATGCCCTAGAAAGGAGTACGTTTATCATCCAATATCTAAATGTAGATAATTTTTCAACAGCAATATATTAGAGAGCGTCTGTTAAAATGCAACAGAGGAGGAATGAGTTAGAAAGATACCAACTGATATCAACCAACTATCAACAAAAATAACTTTAATATTTATCACTCAATTATTACTCAAATGCAAATTGTGTATTGTTATTAAAAAATTAAAACAACTGAGCCTTATTTTGGTGTTAAATGCAAGGCTTCTTAATAGTATTAATTTTTATAATGGTTTAAAAGATTATTTTTTTTTAATTTTTTTTTTAATGTTTATTTATTTTTGAGACAGAGAGAGACAGAGCATGAACGGGGGAGGGTCAGAGAGAGAGGGAGACACAGAATCGGAAACAGGCTCCAGGCTCCGAGCTGTCAGCACAGAGCCCGATGCGGGGCTCGAACTCACGGACAGTGAGATCGTGACCTGAGCCGAAGTCGGATGCTTAACCAACTGAGCCACCCAGGGGCCCCAAAAGATTATTAACATCAAACTTGGAAAAACAAAACACATGCTCACTTATGAAACTTAAGGATTGCAGAAGAACCAATTAAAAAATATATAGAATTTATCTTCTTAAAATAACCATCACTTATATTTGATGAACTTATCCATGGATCTATCGATCTAGAAAAACATAGGTGGTAAATAGACAGGAATGTCATCAAGAATTGGCATCTTACTGCTTGCTATTATTGGCAAAAGTTGTATTAATTTCTGTATTTTTAGCTTGACAGAAGAAATAGAATTTCAGAGGTATTAAATTGCTTTCTATTTTGATACTTTATTAAGTTGGATGGAATCCGCTATGCATGTTTTATCAGAAATCTAATCCCCATATATTCTTGATGTCTTTATAAGCTCCTTATTCTCTTTCAGTTTTTCTCTATCTCAGTCTTAATAGATGTAACTTCAGAATTATTATTGATATCTATCAGGGAAGATCTTCCTTATTCTTTTTCAGTTATATGTTGGTTATTTCTGTTCTTTTTTCCATTGGATACATTTTTGTCAAATTTTACCACAAAAATTTTGAATTTATGTTGAATTTATAGATCAGTTAAGAAATATTGATAATCTTGGGGCGCCTGGGTGGCGCAGTCGGTTAAGCGTCCGACTTCAGCCAGGTCACGATCTCGCGGTCCGCGAGTTCGAGCCCCGCGTCAGGCTCTGGGCGGATGGCTCGGAGCCTGGAGCCTGCTTCCGATTCTGTGTCTCCCTCTCTCTCTGCCCCTCCCCTGTTCATGCTCTGTCTCTCTCTGTCCCAAAAATAAATAAACGTTGAAAAAAAAAATTAAAAAAAAAAAGAAATATTGATAATCTCTATGTGTTGTGTCTCCTTATCTCCTTATTTATGAAGCTGGCATATGCGCCCATCAATTTATACTTTTTAACATATTTCAATATAATTTTGTAATTGTCTCAACCAGAACTTACCCATGTTTTGTGACACTGATTTATAACTACATGCAATACTAACTGACTAACTTTAAAAATGTTTTATCAACTTGTTTACAGGGTAAAAGATGTAAATAAAATCTGTAGATTCCAGTAATTTCCTTTTATTTGTAATTGCTAAGAATGTTTTTAAATAAAAATTAAATGTATCTTATTCTGTATTATTTTTGCATTTACGCATAATCAGATTGCCTTCTCTTTCATCTCTTAATGTACTAAATTATATATTAAATTGTTTTCAGCTCTTAAGCCAGCATGTCGCTGAGACATACCCAATGCGATTAACGCGTGCTACCTAGATGTGTGCTGCGTATCCGTGCAGGTGTCCGTGAGGAAGACCGGCCTGCAATTTGTCTTTCTTCTTCTACTACTCTCCCGGCATATTGACATCAAAATATGGTAGCCTCATTTATGCAAGTCTTCTTTTTCTCTTTTTAGAGAGTATTTCTATATGACTAGAAGAATTTCTTGTAAACTTGCTGTAAAACTGATTGGAAAATCACCTTAATGAGCTTTCTTTAAAGGGAGTATTTACTGATCCTATATCTTGAATGGGGAGAGGATCACTTTTTGGGGGGTTTGTTTTTTGGGTTTTTGTTTTTGTTGTTAACAAATGCAGAGAGTTCTATTTCTTATCTTTTTTACATTTCTTCTAAGAGTTTCGACTTATTGGCATAAAGTATTATAGCATCTCATTATTTTTCATCATTGACAGCTTCTGATATAATGCCCCATTTTCATTCATGCTCTTGTTTATATCTGCCCTTTTTTCCCTCATAAATCTCATGATAGTTTTGTCATTCTCATCAGTGTGTTAAGCAGGATTGGCATTGGCATCGTTCGTATATTTTGAATTTACTGTCTTTCCTGGTATATTCTACCTTATGTGGTCATTGGATTCATTTGTTTTGTTTTGTTTTGTCTTGTTTTTTTATCTAAATTCTGTAACTTCTTGGTTCACCAATTTTTCAGCCATGTTTTTCAATGCAATTATAAATGTTATAGTATAAATCAAACTGTTTTAGCTGTATCCTTAATCCTTCATATTTATATTTGTTTTTCTCAATTCTAAATATGCTGATGTGTAATGTTTATAGCTCCTCTTTTCATTTTTTTTTTTTTTTTGGTTTCATTGCTTAACTTACTGCCTTGTATTTTTTAATATATATTTTAAATTGATTCCTCGTTTCTTTGGTCTGCATAAAACTAATCCTTTGAAACCTATAATGATTTCAGGGGTGCCTGGGTGGCTCAGTTGGTTAAGCGGCTGCCTTCAGCTCAGGTCATGATCTCGTGGTTCGTGGGTTCAAGCCCCCTGTCAGGCTCTGTGCTGATAGCTCAGAGCCTGGAGCCTGCTTTGGATTCTGTGTCACCCTCTCTCTCTGCCCCTCCTCAACTCATGCTCTGCCTCTATCTCTCTCTCTGAAAATAGTAATCATCAAAAAATTTTAAAAAAATACCCTATGGTGATTTCTTTTATGATTTATTGTGTAAATGTTTATAGATGGCTACAATAATACTATATGTATATATAGTATATCAAATGTATTATTTTCACATTTTATATTTCTATAGCTTTACTCCCATTTTGTGTTTGAGCATACTATTACCAAAAAGGTTATGTTAATATAACGTATAACATATAAGGGACATATAAGTTTAAACTTGCTGTGTCTTTTCTATGAATTTAACTTTTCATCATGAAGTGATGATTCCATTTACCTCTAGTAATGCTCTTTGCTTAAACGCTACTTTGCTTGATAATTTACTCACATATGGTAGATCTACAAGTCAATCTTTTATCAGAAGCAAATAACAGTTGGTGATGAGACAGAACGACATTAATACATTTTGATTTAATATATAGTTCCAGATTAACTATTAAAAGAAACAATCATTGTATTATGGGATAGGATTTTAAGACATTTTACACAGAACAATGTCTCTAACTTACTGGGTAGTCTATACTTTTTCCCTCAAGTGTATTTCCATTCTCATCAATATGCTGTTGAATTTCTATTTTCTTGTAAATACCAAATACTCTAAATGATAGGAAGTATTTTCGTTTATTTAAATATCTGTTGGACCCTATACAGTGTTTTTCTTTTACAATAGAACATACTATTTTCCTAAAATTATTTATTTTCAGCCTTATGCCCTCAGTTTATTCTTTACCTTTTGAGGCCTGCAAGTGGATAATTTTCCAGCTTCCTTTACACTGGTCTATGTGATACTCAAACTTCAAATCCATTTGTAATGAAGATGTATGATTTTTCCAGTTTCATTCAATTCAATTTATTTTCTTGTTAATTTTTTTTAAATTTATTTTGGGAGAGAGAGCATGAGCAGCGGAGGGAACAGAGAGAGGGGGAGAGGGAGAATCCCCAGCAGACTCCACATTGTCAGCGCAGAGCCCGACGAGGGGCTCGAACTCACCAACCATGAGATCATGACCTGAGCTGAAATCAGGAGCCAGAACTTAACTAACTGAGCCACCCAGACACCCCTCATCCGATTCAATTTAAATAGAGACCATGATATAAACTCGTGTGACTTGCCAGAATCCCTGGCTATAAGGAAGTGAGAGTCTAGGATCTTAATTCACACCCTTCGGTTGAAAACCGGTGAACATGCATAGGAATCATCATCTGTGGTCTGCAAAGTGTCACTGTCTTGACCCTACCTTTCCCTTAGCTCTTTTCCCATCACTGCACTTTTGTGGAATCTATCCCATAAAAGCAGCTATCTTCACTGACAAGAAAATCTCTGTGTTAAGGATTCTGTAGAAAAGGTATGTTTTGTAATAAGTGGTTCTTGATCCCAGATTAACGAACTCATACAATGGCACATATTTGGCTATAAACAAAATAACTGTTAAAATACAATGCATTGTAAAGTGAAAATAAATACTTTAATCTTTCTTTTTGTGAGGGCAGGGAGTTTTCTGAAACATAAAATAGTTACATTGTTTGTTCTCCAAGAAATGTGTTAATTTATATAAAAGCTTTCTTGTTGAAATAAATTAATGTGTATATGGAAATACGGAATCATCTTTCTTCCTCAACAGTTCTCAGTAAAATAAGTTCTAATAATAAGCTTCTGAGTTCTGTGACATTGATCATAGCTCGTGAAATCTATGCTTACTTTTTCTTGGAAAGGGACACTTATTGTGATACTTAGCCTTTCAGCTTGGGATGTTCTCTGCCAGAAATTATTGATTGGTGTGTCTTTATAAGACATCAGTTGTTTTCCCGAGGCCTCTTTCGGTGTTGAAGTTTTTTTTCTCTGAACTAGCTCATCCTATTTGCTGGCCTCTTCATTCCTAAGCAGGTAGGAGATACTTTTACAAATCTGAAGTTCAGATAAATCTCTACTACGTGGACCTCACATCTTCAGGCTCACACAATCTCCAACACCTTATGCATGTTTGGCATCTATGTTTATTGCCTGTACTCAGCTCCCTTTGTGCTAAATGTCTGGTTAAGAATGCCTCCTCCTTTTAGGATCCCTGACCCCACTTCTCACCAAGACATGGTTATAAGTTTTATGGTGTTTATACCCCATTTACCATTTGGAAGCCCAGCCAATGTCTGGCAGTGACTCCTATTTCCACACTCAAGTCATATTTCTGACTCACGTTAGAAATGGTGAAGTGTATGATTTTGTAGGTATAGAGTCATATTCTGAGTGTAATTAAGAGTTCTAAGGTTTAAGACATAAGAGCAAACGTAACAACATGGGTGTGTGCAGAGAGGGGTGTTACTCGTTGTACTTTTACTGGTGTCCTAGAAAAACAGTTGAAAATAATTTACCCTTGGGTTCAGAGACTATAGCACAATATTTGAAGGCTTATGGGAAAATATCAATCAATCAACACCAGTTATTTTTCATTCAAAGATAACATACTTTTTCAGGGAGAAAAGTAGAACTGTAAACAAATGAAAAGAGGGAGGAAGAGGAGAAAAGGAATATAAAAATAGGAAGGAATAAAATAATTATTGAATAAATAGGTACATTTGGGTGAAATTATCATTAAATATCATTAGAGGAATGTGATACCACAAGTAATTCAAAGGGATTGACTATTCATTAATAGATTGAACTGAGATGATAGACAAACACACACCCCACCATGTCAATTTGCTTCGGGAAACATTTTCTTTTTCTCTCTGCCTCTGTCTCTTTCTCCTCGATTTTGGTTGTCAGCCTTTAATTTTGTGTGTAGAGAAAACATCTATCCATTTTGTTTTTCAATGTTCAAGGATTTTGTAGCGTGTGTTCCCAAGAGAGTACCCTCCATCCATAATACCTTCTTCCTGTGATAAATATTTTATCTCACTTAAGACAGAAACATTAGCTCACCTCAAAGCACATAAAGATTTAATTCGAACATTTGGGCCAACATAGGCAACTCAGAACAAATACCCACTGACCAAAAGGGGCTTAATGTCTCCTGAAGGTTTGACTGACTTTACACAGGCGTCTTACCCACAAACCCCTTGACCTCCCTCTCACACTGGCCCTTACAGAATCCAGATGACCTGATCAGAAGTGCGTCTCCATCTTCTTGATAGAAATGTTTTTCTTTCATTGTCTTTATTTCTATAGTATAGACATGATGCTTTAGAACTCTTGTAATTGTGAATCCTCTCTCTTTTTTGTGACGTAAAGCTTTTTAGAAGCCTCTTGCTAGCTTCACACCCCAGAGATGTTGTTCTCAAGGACCTGGGAACCTTCCCTTTGAAACAGATCACCAAGGAAGATAGTGTCCTCATCTCCCAATTTCTGTAGGTAGGTAGGTTGAAGCCTCACGTCCTTGACAAGCCTTGCTCCAAGCTTCAAAACTACCTCCTGTCATGAGGAAATTTACTTTCCTTTCTGGTAAAGCCAGTTAGAAAACACAAATGGCCTATGATCACCCAGATTTTTCCCCCACTTCCCTCCCATTTTACTATCATGCGCTCATATAGCAACTATCTGTTCTCCACTACTACACTTGTCTTAACTTTCAGACATTTCAATATGCATGTATATTTTAGTTAGCTATTGCAGTATAATTAAACATACCTTGAGTTCAGCATTTTACCACAAAGCTATTATTTCTTATTAATTTATGTTTTTTACTGTGTGATTCTTCTAATCTCATCTGGGATCATTCATGTGACCTGCAGCTAGCTGCCCATTGGCCAGACAGCTGTACTGATATGACTGAATTCTTTCACATGATTCAGTGGCTTTAGGATGGGTTTGTGGTCAGCTAGTGTAGGACGGGAATGACCCTTCTGTTTTCCATGCACTTTCACATTCCTGTAAGTAGTTGAGCCTACACAAGTTTTCCTGCTAAACCAGAGATGTTCTTGTGGCCACAGAACAGAGGCAAGAAAATGTAAGCCGAAAGGGTAACACATGCATGTTTTAGATGTATTTAAACAATTTGGAAATATTGCTTTCGTCAAGGCAATTTAAATAATAATCACAAGTCAGAGTGCAATGGACTAGGGCATGATGGGGAAAAGCCATGAACACAGAAAAGCCAATTGATTTCTTGAACTGTCCTCTTTCAATGACTTTGTCTTCATCCTACTCCTACTAATTACAACCAAGATCATATGGTAGGGGTGCCTGGGTGGCTCAGTCGGTCAAGTATCCAACTCTTGATTTCAGCTCAAGTCATGATCTCAGGGTTGCTGAGATCGAGCCCCACGTCAGGCTCTGTGCTGACAGTGCAGAGCCTGCTTAGGATTCTCTCTCTCCCTCTCTCTCTGCCCCTCTCCCACTCATGCTCTCTCTGTCTCTCAAATAAATAAATAGACTTCAAAAAATTTAAAAATAGATCTTCTCATAACAACTAAGGGCTACTTATCCAATTAGCTCAATTCCATGTGATCCAGGTCTGTGGTGCTGGTACCCAAATTTGAAGAATTTTTCTTTAGCCCATTGGAATTTTCAATTCTATTAGCTTTCTACTGTGCCTACTCAGTTGATGCACTCACTCCTGTCCTTATCCTATTTATACTTCATGGTCAGGCATTACAATCACTTCATCATTTGTGTGCTTGAGTTTTTTGCATCCCTCTCTTTTTTGCTATATTAGTTTGGCAAAAATTGCATTTCTAGTGAAATCCATCTCTATATGTAATACTTGCATCCATGCAATAGAATGTGACTGGAAAAACCTACTGGCACACTCTTTGGTTTTATTTAAAATATATGGTTACAAAAAATGAAATGAAATGAAATAAAAGGTTATAAAAAAAATTAATACCGCCAGACATCTTGTGCATTGTTGGTCCATTCGCAACAGCATTGTCCTGAAATCTAAGGCCCAGATGCTGAGGTCACGCTGTGTTCTCTCCTCAATTCCTCCCACAATCCTGTCTTCTTCTCCACCCTAAGTGGACAGCAATTATATCCTAGTTCAAGCTATACATTTCACATTAGTTTGATCCCGTATCAGTCTTGTCCTCTATCCAATTGTTTGGAACACCTTGTTTGCTCTGCATGAAGTGTATCCTCAATCTGACCTTTTCTTGCTTTTACTGTTACCTTGGTCTAAGCCACCAGCATCTTGTACCAATATTACTGCGATTCCCTGCTAACAGATCTCCCTACCTATACTTATTCTTTAATCCGTTCATTCACAAAAGGCCACTGTGTTAAAACATTTCATTGTATCCAAACATTCACTGTCCCTCTCTGTCAGGTAGGATACCTCCTAACCAATTAGCAGAGATTGGACCGGGAGACATGGATTGGTAAATAAAATGTGAGAAGTGGTTTATGTCCTATCTAAGAAGTTCTATGAGCTAGCCCTTCTTTCTTCCCACCAGGAGAATGGCAAACCTCATTAACAATTGCCTACTTATCCCATGCCCTGGAAAGAATAAAACAGAGAGGAGCATAACAGCTGACCTGCAAAGACCATGTGACATGAGTGAAAGAAAAAAAAATTGCTATTTCATGACAATGAGTTTTGGGGTTGTTATATCACCACAGCTGAATATAAGAAAATCAGACTGATAGAGAAATTGGTACATGGGGCAGGGGTGTTTCCCCCCCCCCAAAAAAAAGAAGCTAAATTAAGTGGCATTGCGTCTCCAGCTGGGTAGTAGGCAGGGCAGAGAATGCTATTGAAATCTAAAATGGTGTTCAGTGAAGCATTTAGTAAAAGCGACACATGTGATAACCCGGGAGCTAGATAATGCTGGTGATGAGTCTACTGTCTTAGGTGAAGAGGTTTGGAAGCAGAATGCTATTAGTATTTCTTTGTTATTTGTTATTTGTATTTCACAGGAAATTACATGAGCTGAGAAATGATTGCCAGGTTTGTAAGCAGAGTTAAAAGATTCATTTGTTTCCCAACTGAATAGCTAAAGGAGAATACTGAAAAGTGTTTTAAGATACAATCATTGATTAACAGTTGCCTTTATGAGAAGAGCTTTGTTCAAACATCTTAATTTATTAAGCTGACACCTATGAAATTCTTTCCATGGCTTGGAGAGGGAGGAAAGGAGTGGTGAGTGCAACTTTCCCAGGAAAGCCTGATGAGCTCAAGGCGATTAAAATGAAATCTAGAAGGGGAAGAATGTCTGTAAGAACTGTGACTATGGACATTGGTATGTGAAACCAACAGAAAAGAATGTATGTCAGTTGATTTGGGTATAGCGTGATTATTTACAGAAGTCCCAAACAGGCAGTACACCAAAATTAATTAAATGTGACTTCAGATCAGAATTTACTACCAAGTGATCAGGGGTGCCTGGGAGGCTCAGTTGGTTGAGCGTCTGACTCTTGATTTTGGCTCAGGTTATGTTCTCAGGGTCGTGAGATCTTGGTATTCCCTTTCTCTCCCTCTGCTCCTCTCCCCTGCTCTCACTCTCACTCTCTCTAAATAAATAAATTAATTAGATTAAAAACAAAATAATTTCCTACTAAGTGATCAACTTTTACCAGCTTGTTACTTTTCTTTCTCCTCTCTTAAACGAATTATATAGATCTGTATTGGGGAGCAATTATGGCAGCAATAAAACAAATAAAAATTATTCTGTTACATCAAGTTTCAGTGAAGATGATATAGGACAGCCTTCCAGGAGGCTAAATTTGCCCTCAATGGCCTCTGATTGGCTGTGGTAAAGTTCTTATTTATTCCTTGAATTTTAATGATTTTAGGAAGGATGTAATCTTACTATTTTACTACGATGGTCTCTTCTTCATTTCCTGTTACATATATTAATGATAGACTTTCAAACTTGTATCTGCCCAGAACCATGGGTATCTGATGTTTTCATCCTTACTTTAGACTATCTAAATTTAATTAGATATTAAAACATAGATAGCCTTAGTATATCAGATCAGTAAACTCTTTAATATATTGGCTTTTCCCTACTTAAAGCAACCATATTATTCATATGTCAACTCTATCCATTTACAATTTAGAAAACAAGATTTTATTATACCATAATCACCACGAGTTAGTCAATAAATACCAAGTGAATGAAAAGATAAACCTAGAAATATTGGTGAAATTGCTTTCTTAAAAATTTGGGGGTAAAATATCTAATTATATGCCAGAATTTAAATAAACAGACATAATTTGGACCCCTAATTTCTGGAGTCATTAATATTTATGTAATATGCTAAGTTCTGTAGTAAATGTTTACTTATTTTTGAGAGAACGCAAGCAGGGGAGGGGCAGAGAGAGGGTGACAGAGGACCTGAGCTGAACTCGGATGCTCAAGTGACTGAGCCACTCAGGTGCCCCCTAAGTTCTATAATATATACTTCAAGGTCTTATAATGTTCATGAAATATGTTCATTCGCAAGCATCATAAAAATGTTTTCAGAGAAGAGGTAGATATTAAAATTGTACAAATCATGAACACAGACTGGCCTCAGTGAACAGTGACTGCCTTAAAATTGAAGAAAAAACACTGAATGAAGAAAAATTTGAATATGGTAATAGTTATACATATCATATTTATATACTCTAAAGTAAATATGAGATCATTCATATAAATTGCTACTGGAAAATTAGATTTTTCTTAAAGGAGTCAAACTGTATATCATTTATTTTATGGTACTAGAAAAATTACTGCCAAGAGATAGAGAATTTAGATAATCTAAAGCAATTAATTCCTAGGAATGATGTTATTTAACATTTTTATGAAGTAATAAGAATGCATCTGCAGCTGATATGAAATAATGAATTCGGCTAGTTGTATCTCAAAAAGCAATACCTGAAGTAAAGAAATCCTAATAACATTTTAGTGCCCAACTGCAAATACTATGAATTTCAAAGAATACATTTCGTTGGCAGGAGATTTGTTAACAAAAGCTCAAAATACGATGCAGTTTCCAGGAAAATAAAATCACATTTAGGAAGCATTTGTAGAAGTAAAATGTCCAGGAAAATGGTAATGTTTTGCTGTTCTATTTTATGTTTCTCATATTACACCTGTTTCTCTTTCTTAAGTAGATCTTCAATATCCTAATGTAAAAACATGAAATAATTGATTTTTTCTTCAAAGACACCACATCCAAAAAGTTGCCTACGTTAGAAGCCAGTAAGTCGTCGTTTACCAACCTCTACCCTGTACTGAGCAGTCCCCAGTCCTATCCAGTTCATGCCTCTCTCCTGCATCACGTTCCTTCCATTTCAACGACAAATATCACCTTCTAATCGGCCGTCATCTTTCACCCGGATTAAGTGATAGACTCCTGTCTGATTAGCGCACATTCTATCCTCCACCCCAATTCCAATCCATTCTAATCCATTCTCCAGAGTGTGGCCTGAAAAACCTCCAAGCACAATCCTCCCTCCGGAAAAGCTTCCACTTCCTGTCCTCTCTCTGCTTTCCAATCACAAGAGTCTCATTCTAGGCACTGGAATGTGCTTTGCTCCTTCCTGCCTCCATTGGAACACCATTACCCAAACCTGGTCAGAAAGTGGGTAAAATATATGATTTCCACTGTTATATTTTGAAGAGTTATCTGTCTATGAATGCTCATCTCAGGGCAGATACACTTGACTTTTGGTTTCATTGAGTGGGAAGACTTTTTTACTGAGATCATTGTTTGCTTTACCCTTGGAAAAGGTTACAGTGTAACCTTGCTTTTTGAAATAAAATAGGACAGTGTCAAGTCTAAGACTTTGCCTCCATTGAAGCTGATCTACAGAGACTCTCCCGATAATCCTTCACTCTCTTCTTGTGACTGAGGTGTATTGTTGATAATTAGAAACTGCAGCTTCTTTCATCAGCCTAACCCTGCTTTTTACACTATTTACAGCCACACATGCAAGAACATATGGGGATTTTCCATTTGTAATAACATCCATTGTTACAGGGACAAGAAAAACCATGAATAGACCATGGCATCTACTTAAACTAAACATTGAAAGAACTACGAACATTTTAAATAACTGTAATGGATACATAAAACTGATCCTGCTTTGTTTTTCATGTTTACCTAATTAGGCAGTTGGTCTATGTCTTGTCCATTCAACATGGAGGGTTGATCCCAGGGTCAGAGTACTTTTATGATCTTTCTTATTTCCAGAAAGAAAAAAACATCCAAAGAAACATTAAGCATCCATTGAACTGGAAGAAATGATCCCATGCCACTCTATAGTGTACGTGTGTCCTACTACCTAACTACTGCAGTGTCACTTACGGGCTTAGGCAGCAAACTTAGGAAATCTGTAAGAAAAGGTTGGAATGGTTCTCGTTTCTGACAGTGAAGTACTTGGATAACTCAGATGCTCAGGAATGGTGCAAGGAACAGCTGGAGGGAAGGACTCTAATGTCACTGGGACCAGGGTCCCTGGCATCTGTGGGCTGAACAGAGTGCTGGCACATGTTCCTAGAGTGTCTAAGGCATAAATTGGATACAACAAAGTTATTCTACCTTCTGTGCTTTAATTTTCACTTCATCTCCTTTTCATGTGTATCTATTTGTTTCTTAGAGAGCAAAGATCAGAGAGAGAGAGGGAGATGGAATCCCAAGCAGGCTCCGTGCCACGCGCACAGAGCCGGTGGCAGGGCTCGAACCCACCAACCATGAGATCACGACCTGAGCCAAAACCAAGAGTCACAGGCTTAACCAACTGAGCCATCCAGGCGCCCCTCCCAATATTTTAGAGTAAATGGCTGTATTATGTATTTGAGCTATTTTTTTTTTTCAACGTTTATTTATTTTTTTATTTTTTTTGGGACAGAGAGAGACAGAGCATGAACGGGGGAGGGGCAGAGAGAGAGGGAGACACAGAATCGGAAACAGGCTCCAGGCTCTGAGCCATCAGCCCAGAGCCCGACGCGGGGCTCGAACTCACGGACCGCGAGATCGTGACCTGGCTGAAGTCGGACGCTTAACCGACTGTGCCACCCAGGCGCCCCTGTATTTGAGCTATTTTAACATAGATGTTTACATCTATAAATATCTCTCTGCACACTGCTTTAGCTTGAGAAATGTTTTCAGGTCTTCCCGTGTCCTTCTCTGTTTCCTCGTTGAGTGGAAGTCCTCACTACATATGCATTACCTTCCCAATCCCCAAGGTTGACTGACATCTAGGTCCGCGTGTGGTTAGGGGTCCTTCTTAACCATCTCTTTCTCTTTTCACAATTTCTGATTGTTTCGTCATTTTTTTTTTTCTTGCCACTACTTGTATCCTGGACCTATGAGTGCCCTTTTAATCGCTCTCCAGCAAGCCCTCCGTAGTGTTTGGTGACGTCCCATGCATAGAATTCTCCCTGCTCCGTAAGGTCCTCTCGCCCCTTGGACAGAAACTCCTTGGCACTTCACCAGACCTAGGGATGAGGACAATAGCTGGCTGCTCCCAGAATGACAGCCCAGCTCTATGAGCAGAGGCTGAGGGGGATAGTGACTCTAGAATTCTTGTTTGCCCTTCCCAGCATGAGAACCCTGCCCCATGGACTGAGAGCCTCAGTTTTAGTGTCCTGCACCTGGTTAGCATGCTACCCTGAGGGAGGGCTCCCTTGGGAAAGGAGCCTCAGACATGTGGGCCCACTTGCCTTGAATAAAGCTTCTGCAACACGAAGCTGGAGGATGGGGAATGCTCATGGCCTGGTCCTCCTGCCTGACTGGCAGCTTTGGGAGAGGGAGCCCCCATCTTGCTGGGCTATGAGAAGGGAAGGAGCAGGCAAGCCGCAGTACCAGACTCGCATCCCCTCACCGAGATCTAGTCGATTTTTAAATGTACGTTTCTCCAGTTGCTGTATGCCTTAGGACAATTTTCTGGAGTCTTTAAATTATTCTTGTTTTGATTAAATTATTTCATCCAATTAAATGATTATTTGAGAGTCCACTGCTCCTCACTCTTCCATTCCAGAAGTCAGGCTTCAGTTTCCTGGTTCTAGGTTAGCTTTCTGCATTTCTTACCAGTATCGACTAAAGTGGCCTAGTATATTTAATATATATATAATATATAGGTATATTATTATATTATTATATATATAATTATATATTATTTTATTTTATATATCATATATAATTTTATATATTATACATAATATATAATATCATATTACATGTGATATTATATATATTTATGTATATTATATATATTTATATATTATATATTTTGTTTTATTATATATTATATATAATTTTTATATATATAACATATTTATAAATCTAAGGATCTGTGATTTCAAGTTGGATGAATTACTTAACTACTCGATTCAAATCCAAAGTGGAAGCATGAAGAATTTTGACATTTTGCTTGTGACACCAGATACAATTTTGAACACACACATTATTTAAGAATAACTGGTCTAGGAGACAAAAGGAAAAAAGAATAATTGGTCCATCCAAGTGATATTTGGGGAGGAGGGTGGGTATGTCAGGTGGCATTGTTATTACCAATTCACGTGCAAACTTTCCAAGACTCCATGCATATGCGTTAAATGAAAATTAAGATCAGGAAAATTGAACAGGTGAATTAATATTATCTTATGGTGAGCATTGAAGCCATGGAGTACATCACATTTCCCCTCACCGCATCCCCAGGCACACTAGAGGAGTCCACCTCTGCTGGATGAGAGTGCCAAGCACACAATTTGCGTGCTAAAACTTGTTGCTGAATTTCATTGTCAAGGCAGAGTTTAGACGTTTGGCATCGGTAGTAAACTGACTAAGACCTGGCCCTTCAGCGTGGGGAGCTGAAAGGGATAGGTGATGGAACATTTTTGTTGACGTTTCAGCCCTGAGATTAAAACTCATCCCATGACTACTGTCATAATTGCTCTTTTGGTTAATAAAGAAACCGAAGTGATGAGGTATGGACTAATCTCAGAATACTTGAATATTCTGCTAGCCCATTTATATTTGTTGAGAACAAACCAAGTACCATGCTAAATAGTACTAAACCATACGTGAATTTATTTAATGCTCACGAAACCGTATGAGGTTATTCATGTTCCTCTTACCATTTTATAGAAGAGGAAATTAAGTTACTTGGCCAAAGTCTTCAGCTAGCAAAAATTAAACCCAAGATCTGAACCAAGGAAATCTACCTTCATATACAACACACTCTAATGATAGTCCATCCTAGTGAAGTCATTGATAATCTCCAGTATAATGATAATCATAGAATGAACATGGGCTCTCCCCTTCACTTTGATGGAGGGTCATGGAGATCTTGTCTCATTTTTTAAACTTTTGTAATAGTACTGCACTGCTTAGATATTTCACTATGCATAAATACTGATGATCACTGTAATAGAATGACGAATGTACTAGTGTGAACATTTGAAATGGTGTTTACTCTTTGTATTGAGAGCAAAATTATATTAAGCATCGTATTAAGTATACATAAATTACTTTGAGATATCCATTGGTGTGTGTTCATGTATGGTTTTTATGTTTTGAGAAGAAAAATCTAGTTTTCAAAATTTAGGACAACAGTCATGGCAATCTTGGACATGTTAACATAGAAACGTGCAAAAATGAAAGCACATTTACTTGTTTTATACATTATTATGTTTAGAAATATTTTAATAAGTTTTGTGATCCACCTTAAGCCTTTACCTTGGAGTAGTTCTACGGCCTGCCATGGTACTGATACTCCTCTTGTCAGACCCTGTGTAGCTAAATAGGTGTTGAGTTCCCTGTGGGCATGCATATTATCTGTTCCTAGCATAAATCATTTAAAAGGACAGCTTGAAGTTGTCAAATTCTTGCTGATGTTATTATATGTCCCATTACTCATAACCGGAGTACCTTGTTACTTTACATCTGGGTCTCAGAAAATAAAAATCTTTTGCTTTTGTAAAACAAAATGTGAATAGATCGAACGCTGATTATGTTTGAACATGTTGACCATCTTCATTCGCATTAGCATTTAGATTTCTTATTTTGTCTCTAATTTCATTTGAAACAGTTATCTGAGGATTAGACTCATTTAGTTATCGATATTTCTGCATGTGGTTTATTCTCAGTGCCATGGAGTGTTTTGCTTTGTGTGTGTGTGTGTGTGTGTGTGTGTGTGAATCTTGTTTGCTTGCTTTAGATTTTCAGACTGTCCACAGGTATTCAGGCAAGTACGTTATATAGTTAATATTCAGAGCCATTTGAACAATCACTTGAAACAAGATATTTGAGGAACTACAGTAGTGAGTCTTCAATCAGAAACCCCTGTTAGAAAAGAGATGGAAATAGTAGTATAAAAGCAGGTTTCCTTAGCAAGATTTACAGCATTATAAATGCCAGGAAACTTCACCTCTTCAGATTTCTGTGACCTTGTGGCACAGATGTTATAGAATGGCACTAAACCATATTTTCACCTTGTCCCTAGACTACTGCAAACAATATTCTGATTGATGACATCTTCTGACTCATCTATAATCTTAAGGCCCATAGTTTTATCAGAGTCCATTAGCAAAGCAAAAAGGCATATATATATATATATATATATATATATATATATATATGGTTTCTAAAATATACAGAATGGTTAGATTATATCCTTATTATTCACAGAGTCATGAAAGCATGGCAATTCAGAAGGATGACAAATATTATCTCACCAGGTGGGAGTAAAGTAAGGAAATTCCCAACTGAAGGCCTGTGCTTAAGAATTACAATGTCATTTATTTCAAAACTTAGACTCGTCATCACTGAAGAATATAAAAAAAATATTGGTGTTTATGTGAGAGAAATATTAAATTGCATGGCCATAGTTGGCCTGTCAGAAAATGAGATTAAAACAATTCCTGTTGTATAGATCTGCCAGAAACAAAATATAAGGGAAAAAATGCTCCAGTAAAATCTATAAAATTTTCAGTTAAACTGTAAATCTAGTCAGTATTGATTGAATGAAAATTTAGAATTCATATATGTTCTAAAAAACCCGTTTTCTATTTTTAACTGGATATTAAGACTTTAGGAGATTAAAACAGATATAAAATAAGTATTGATTTCTTTTCTTGATAAAGCTCAGTCCCTTAAAAGATATTCATTAGAATGTGGCTTTTTTGCTGCTTTTCTTTTGTTGTTTGCTCTGACATTTATTATGGTAGAAGTTGTACTGTTTAATTTTTTTTTTACATTTTATTTATTTTTGATAGAGAGAGACAGAGCACAAGTGGGGGAGGGGCAGAGAGAGAGGGAAACGCAGCATCCGAAGCAGGCTCCAGGCTCCAAGCTGTCAGCACAGAGCCCAACGTGGGGCTCGAACTCACAAACCGGGAGATCATGACCTGAGCTGAAGTCGGAAGCTTAACCGACTGAGCCACCCAGCCGCCCCAGAAGTTGTACCATTTTAAACACCAAATTATGATTTAGTTTTCATTTTCCATCAGTATCCTTGGCACATTTCCAGGGGAATAAAAATATATTTGTTGGAATACAAGCATGTAATTCTAGTTATTTTTGCAATTGACACAAAGTTTCCATATATTGAAACAGATTATTTTAGCCTAGTAAAAACTGTTTTATCATCATATGTTATTATTTTATTCATAATAATTTGGAATTCATTACATAGAGATGTCTTTAAAGCACATCTTTTTTTTTTTTTCTTTATGTAATCTTTCAATACATTCCATACATATCAAGGATGATAACAGCTTTTAAACTTAGTAGAATTAGGGGAAATTATTGACACATGTATGCTATGTCTGTGTAGATCTAGTGCACAAATGCTTTTATCCAAATATTTTAACGTAATCTATGCAACAAAATGCTTTCGAGGGCAAGAAGATAATTCATGGGTGATTGTGTGTGTGTGTGTGTGTGTGTGCGTGCGTGCGTGCGTGTGTGCGTGATCAGATTCAGTGGTCTCTTGTTCTTAGTAGAATTCATGACACTTGGGAGAAAATCTTTGTATGCTGAGATGTTAGTGCTTATTTAGCATAGAAATAATCAGCATTTTCACAAGAAGAACCCCTGGTGGGTTACGGCATATGCAATTCACGTGCAGCTTTGAGCCAAAAAGAAACATAAAATATTAGCAGTTAAGAGGATTTTTTTTTCCTGGTTTCATGGTATTGAATCATTCACTTTTGATTTTCTTGGCTAGGACGAATTTACTCTATTATTAAACAGAATTTTCAACAGCTGGTTCGAATGACAATAATTGTTGAAGGAAGTCATTGGGCAAAAGAATAATTCTATGAGAGCATTTATAACTAAACAAACCACAGGGAAACATGGAAAATACTCATATGGAGTGTATATAAAAGACATTTTTCCTTTTTTAAATTTATCCCACAAATAATTAACTGGGAGCAGAATGAAGCGAGGCTTTAATCAACATTCTTGCAAGAACAGGTGTCTGACAGCAGACAGGCATGCTTGGGGCAGTTACAGCAGACAATTTATTCCTGGCATGCATCCCCTTCCTCTGATTCCCCATTGGCTGAGTACTACGGAGGTTACAGCCTTACCCGGAAGTCACCTATGGCCACCTAACACAAAAAGTACTTTCCTTGAGGTGACGCTGAGACTTCAGTTCTTTGGCGCGTGCTCATTACAAAGTCCGCGAAAATAAGCCCATGATGGAGAAGGGAAGAAGAACCCGAAGTGAAGTGTCTAAGGGTTTGGGACTCCGTTTGTGGTGGGGGGGGGGGGGGGGTTCGCATATATTTCCAATAGGTCTAAACCTATTATTAACTAGACGGTACTGCTTTTATTTGGTATTTCTGAAAATGAAACATCTCACCTACTTCTCACAAAGGTGAACTGCATTCAGGTGAACAGTATACTTTACAAACCCTAGAGACACCACTAAAAACACAAAAAGAAACAATAATTGATTATACATCATGGGAAATAGTTGAAATAAAATATTCTCCTAATAAGAAATCATAAGAAAGAAATATAGAAGTAATAAATGCAATGTTGAGAATTTAATGAAAGTATATGGTTAATTATATGAAAGAGTAAATTGTCCTAAGAATCCAGTTGACAAACAGAGATAATAGGTGTTATAAAATAATTCCCAACTATATGATTTCCACAAGAAAGAATCCACAAAAAGACACACACAGGTATGATGGGCAGAATTCTGAGGATGCTTCCTTCAAGATTCCCACCTCTTGGTTATTAAATTAATCAATAATCTGCTGAAGGAAGTTTGTAGATGTAATTAAATTTTTACACCTTATAATAAGGAGATTATTCTGTGTTTTTCAGGTGGGCCTTATCTAATCACCTGGGCCCTGAAATGCAGAGAATTTTATCCAGCTGGAGTCACAGAGATATGGCAGGCAGGGAGGCAGCAGAGAGATCAAAATGTGAGAAAGACTTGGTCTGCACCGCCAGCTGTAAAGTTGGAAGAAGGGGGCCATGGGCTGAGTGGTATGGCTGAACTTGAAGAAGCTGAGAATGACCCCACACCAAAACCTAGCAAGAAAATGAGGACCTCAGACTCACAGCCTTGTGGAACCAAGTTTTGCCAAAAAATGGACTCACTTGGAATCAGATTTATCCACCAAGCCTCCAGCAAAGGAAGCAGCCCTGCTGACGTGATTTGTTCATGCACATAAAACCTGGAGTAGAGAAGGCTGAGCTACCTTGCACCCAAACTCCCAATCCACATAAACTGTGAGTAAATAAATTTGTGTGGCTTTAAGACAAAAATATGTGATAATGTGTTACAGCAGCAATAGATAAATAATACACTATGTAAAGGATAAAAAAAAAATACACCATCGAATAACAATCATAAGAAAGCTGAAGTCGGGGCACCTGGGTGGCTCAGTTGGTTGAGTGTCTGATTTCAGCTCAGGTCATGATCTCATGGTTTGTAGGTTCGAGCCCCGCATCAGGCTATGTGCTGACAGCTTGCTCAGAGCCTGGAACCTGCTTTGGATTCTGTGTCTCCTTTGCTCTATGCCCCTCCCCCACTCATGCACTGTCTCACTCTCTCAAAAATAAATAAATGTAAAAAAAAATTTAAAAAGAAGCTGAAGTGGATATATTAATATGATATATATTATATGTAGATTAATATCAGGCAAAGTAGATTTGTGATAATAATGTTACCACAGTTTTTCACATTGATCAAAGGATTGACTCATTGAGAAGAGAGAGTCATCTTAAACATCTATACACCTAATAACAGTGACTTAAAATAAAAGAGCAGAAACTGACAAAAATTAAAGATAAGTAGACAAAGCTACCATTCATTTTGGAGACTTTAACATCCGAATGTCAGTAGTGGGAAGAATGTGTACACAAAATAGACATAAACAGATGTCGATGATGCAGAAGGCAGGCCAGTACTAAGTGATTTAACTTAAATGACCTTATGAACCACTACACATACTAATTAATAGCATTACATGCATTCTTCGCAAAGAACAGAGAATGATCACCACGATAGATCACATGCCAGGCCATGAAATGAATCTCAACAAACTAAGAGCATACTTAAAATCATATGTGGTGTATTCTTTCTCCATAAACAAATGAAACTGTCGACCGGTAACAAAGGGATGCCTGAGAAATCTCCAAACGTTTACAACAAGGAACACACAACTAAGTGAAATTGGGTCAGAAGAGAAATTACAAGCAGCATTAGGCGATGATGTGAACTAAAAGATATAAATAAATACATACATATCACTCAACATTTCTGACGCAGCCTAAATGAAGCTGTTCAACTTTCCCTTTTTGTGCTGTTATTCCCAGTTTTTTTTTTTCTGTTCCACTCTGTTGCAGTTTCTTAAGTGTGCCCCTGAGCTATCTCAGAGCAGTTTGCGCTCATGGATAGCTGCCTGATTTTGGTGGGAGGGGAGAGAGGCTGGGGTCTCCTACTTTGCCATCTTTGTGACAGCTGAAAACATCCAAGGGGTGCATTTGAAAGCAAAGGAAACAACACTTCAAATGTTGAGTCGAAAGGGAAATAAATCACTAATTTAGGGTATAATTTAAAATCTATTGTAACTTCCTGATTTTTTTCAACTTACGGATGAAATAGGCTTTATTATGATAACGGTAGCACTTGAAAATATATAGCACTCAGAGATAATTTCAGTTAACTTGGGTTTTGTGTTTGGAAACCCTGACTACCTATTGCAGCATTATGTTTAATCTGGAGGCAATAAACCAAAATCGACACAGGCTTTTTCTCTTTCTCAAGCTCTCCAGTATATCCAGTACACAATAATTGTGCTAGAGATGATTTCCAGTTATGATTTTACCAGAAATACAATGCATCTGATCATCTCCTAAAGATAATTTGAGTGGTTTCATTATCCTATATATACAACTTATCAAACCTGCCTTATAAATTGGTGTACATTTCATCAACACCAGTAAAGCTTGCATAAATAAAAGCCTTATAAGTCTTAAGTGATAATTACCACAATCTAATGAATTGCATAAATCACTTATAATGAAGGGAAATAAACAAGTATGCTGAGATGAGCACATTAATAACTTAGGTTTTTCATAAGCAATGAGTAATTTAATTTATATAGTATGTCCACAGACAGTAACAACTTGAATTTTATTTGTGAAATAATTAGTTGTTAATCTAAAGGGATACAACTTATCTACCAGCAATACTTTAAACTGAAAAATCAAGATGAATTTTATCTTTGATGAAAATTATTCTGATAATACCCCATGATTTGAAAGTCAATATAAAGAGGGAAAAATGAAGATTGATTTAAGTTCATACTGACAAGCCTAGAATTTATTCCAAAATATGAATTAGCATGCTTCACAATTCCAAGTAATTTGTGATGTGCTATAATTTTTAGTGATCCATTCACTCAAGTGCTAATTGGATTTTATTTTTTATATATTTATGAAGGAAGGGAGGGAATTTATTACTTCCTTCTTTAACATTTTAATTTAGGTCATGAAAAATGCATTATTCATTCATGAGGTACACTTTCATTGGTTAAAAGAATATTCTCCCAGGTAACAAAAACCTCAAATACAATTAGCAAAACTGTTTCCCTCCACCCAAATAATATGAATATTATGCAGGCTAATATATTTTATGTATTTTATTTCTCTTGACCTACCTAACCGTCATCTTCTTATCCACAATAAGTTTGAAGCAGTATTTTATTTCCAATCCGGTAAGCTTTCAGTTCATTCCTCCACTGAAAGGTGAATGCATCACAGTAGTCCTGTCTCATACTTGAAATCTGCACATTTACTCACCTATTGGTTTATTCGGCTATGCACCAAGCTCTGTGCTAAGATTGGTGTACTAAAATGAACAGCATATAACCTTAACCCCAAGGAGTTCCTAGCTGATGGTGAAAAGTCATACCAATAAATAAGCATAATATAATGTAAATGTCATTTTTGTATGATTTACGCCTAGGATCTAGTATTGAAGAAAGAGTCATGCCCTGGCTAGGTTATTGGGGTTTTTTGTTTTGTTTTGTTTTTGTTTTTGTTTTCACTGTGGAATTTCCCAGACGAGCTATTGGAAATTGTCAAAACTCAAGCTGTAGGTGAAACCTAGAGCTGTTTTCGAAGACAAGAATACCATGTCCCATTACAATGCATGTACACAGACAAAACTCTAACAGCCCAACCAGAAAAACAGGGGCTTAATGGTCACCAGAAACAGGTCTGGTATACCTAAGAAAGAGCTGGTATATGGATATCAAACTCAAAAGCTGAGGGATAAGTACCCTTACTTACTTGAAATAAAAATGCTGCTGTTCACGGCTTCCCTTTTCAAGCTAACCTGCTTATAGGGGTAAACCAGTTCGACCTGAGAACTGAGACAGAATAGACAAATATTAATATTTGGAATCCATAAAGAAATGCCTTCTTATACTATTGTTTTTTAACAAGTATTTCTTACAATACACACATTATGTCTGGGTACCAGATTATTGACTGCCATTTCATTCAAACTGAAGTAGATAAAAATGTGTATCATTTGATTTCTTTTTTTTTTTACATTAAAAAAATTTTTTTTAATGTTTTAAGTATTCTTAAGAGAGGGAGAGAGAGTCAGAGCATGAGCGGGTGAGGGGCTGAGCCAGAGGGACACAGAATCCAAAGCAGGCTCCAGGCCCTGAGCTATCAGCACAGAGCCTGACGCGGGGCTCAAACTCACAAGCTGTGAGATCATGACCTGAGCCGAAGTCGGATGCTTAACCAACTGAGCCACCCAGGCACCCCTATTTCATCTTTTTATTATTTTCCCATGAAAAAATTTACCAACTTGAAAGGATAGTTGCCTTTATAGATGCATTTTAGACGTGCAGTACATTTTTATTTAATCCTTCCATGAGGAGAGCTCAAGGCCTATTTCTCTCTGTTTCCTCCAGATATGTTCAAATCTATGCATATCTCTCCAAATTTATAAAACTCATATATTCCAGGAAACATGGAATAATTCTCTGAGGAACTGTAATACAGTAAAAAAAATATATATATATATATAGATTTTGGTCTTTGTTACCTGGTCTTGATACAGAGCTGCTAAAGCCTTTGAATGTCTCATTGATAGGCGACTCCTTTGTTGTGCATAATGAACCCTTTTTGACCATCCCAGAGTTTATGCTAATATGATGACTCTTGGTGGGTCCCTAGATAGCTTCAGTATGGGAGCTGGTCACCAGAGATAACCAAGAGATTAGATGGTTAGAAATTTCAGCCCTATCCCCAGCCTTGGGGAGGGGAGAGGGCCCAGAAATTGAGTTCAATCACAAATGGCCAGAGCTCTAATTAATCATGACTATATAATGAAACTTAGATTAAAATCTCTGAAACAGTGAGGGGAAGGGAGCTTCTGGGCTGGTGAACACATCCATGTGCCAGGAGGTGGCACATCCCACTTCCCAGGGAACAGAGGCCACTGCACTTGGGACCCTTCTGGACCTGTCTGTTCATTTTTATTCTTTATAATAAACTTTAACAGTAAGGATAGCACTTTCCTATGTTCTATAAATTAGTCTAGGGGCGCCTGGGTGGCGCAGTCGGTTAAGCGTCCGACTTCAGCCAGGTCATGATCTCGCGGTCCGTGAGTTCGAGCCCCGCGTCAGGCTCTGGGCTGATGTCTCAGAGCCTGGAGCCTGCTTCCGATTCTGTGTCTCCCTCTCTCTCTGCCCCTCCCCCGTTCATGCTCTGTCTCTCTCTGTCCCAAAAATAAATAAACGTTGAAAAAAAATTAAAAAAAAAATTAGTCTAGCAAATGATTGAACCTGAGGGGAAGTCATGGGAGCCCCTGAATTTAGAGTTGTCCAGACAGAAGTATAGTCTCCTAGGTAGTCATCTGAAGTGAGAGAAGTGATATCGAGCCTTTATTGGGTCTGCATCAACTATGTGTAGTTAGAGTCAGTATATAATTGAATTCTAGGACATCTCGGGGATGTCGGAGAATTGGAGGATTTTTGTTTGGAAAACCATGGAGAAATGGGGATGCAGTGATAGACCAATAGGAGACATTACCTTAGAGAGATAAGGCTGTTAACTATGGCAATGTTCATTTGGGGAAAAAAAAAAGGTTAATTTTATCAGAATCAGAAATGTTAATTTCATAGATTCATAAGGAGTTTCACTGAGCTCAATTTGGGCATGTAGGAAAACAAATGAAAGCAGAGCTAACAGTTTTATCCCTCCATGTGGTAGAGAAGAAAAGGAAACCATTCAGTGAGCAGTTCAAGGTTTTCAACATTCAGCAGTGTCTACATTGAACAAGAGCAGAATGGAAAAGGAACATCAGAGGAAGCAGCATCGGGGCTCACTGCTGCTGGAATACAGATGGTAGAGAGGAATTTCTTTTGCAATTACAGTCCTAGGAAATTCAAAAAGTAGAGGAAAACAAAGTTTTAGAGGAGAAGGAGCAAAAAAAAAAAAAAAAATCTAGGCGTGGAGGCTCCTGAGGACACAGATTTTGGAAGTTTCAGCAACATCCCTCAGTCAGAGATACCTGAATGTAAGTCCCCAACTAGGACAAGTCTTGTCTAGCCTTGTCACTCCAAGGGACCATTCTGCCCTGGAGGAAGGAGGGCACGGACTCGCAGAATTCCTGCAAAGAAGACGGACTCGTTATGTTGAAATATTAAATAAGCCTCAGTTCTTTGTGAGGTTGGAGAGATGCAAAGCTAGTATCAAGCACTCAAGATTGATTCAAGATCAGGTCCTGATATCCAGAGAGAGTAGATGCTGTTTTCTAACAATGAGAATTCATTCAACTTGCATGGCACATGAAATCAGGAATTCGAGGGAGACATGAATACAAGAGATCTTTCATATGCAGATTGGTCACTAAGAAAAAGAATAAACACCATAAAAGAGCAGTTGCCAGGGAAAATATAAGTTTTCAAGAAGACTGGACTACTTAAGATACTACAAAATGTCTGTCTTGATCGTTGTTTCCACCAGGTATGGTAAATACTATAATAAAAGCCTCTTAGTGGAATGTTTCTCCCTAGAGGATAATAAACGAATATCTCAGGATATTCTGAGCATTCACAGATCACTATCCTGGCAAAAGGTGAAAAAAATCACAATTCGTCTTTAATTTTCCTCTTTGTGATCCTCCAGGAGAAAAAAAAATGCACAGAAAAATACCATACACACATAACATCATCATAACAATAACAAAACAACATCAATTAAATTTCAATTAAAACCTGAATAAGATCAGAAGACAGAATCCCAACCAAGCAAATATGTGAATGAGATACATTTTCCTAGGAGCAATTAGGCAATGAAGAAAATGAAAAAAGGTATTTTTAGAAGGTAATTTCTTCAAGATACTACAGGTACATTGTGTTATATCAATTGATGATTCATTCCCTTAATTGTTAAGGAAATCGGAGAGCAAAACTTGATAATATTTTCATATGTTTTGCTCTGGAGTAAATTGGTATAGAAGACAGAACCTGAGCGAGGTCTTGTTTCCTATTCCACATAGCTCATCCCTTTCCTGTGAAGTGGGTTTACTACTCAGTTGAGGGTACATGAGAAGAACGTCATAAAAGGGGAAAGGAGAGAGAGCTGACAGGAAGACAGGCAGAAAATATTTGAAAATAGTGTGTAACCAATCTTCTGGACCTGCACTCTACATGTTTTTATTGAATCTGCACATATTTTCTCTCTTTTATCATTTTTTTCCTTTTTTTTTTTTTTGAATCCGCCCATATTTTTGACTTTGTGCTTATCTGTGCAATTAAGTAAAAGTGGGAATACACTAGTCAGATGCCTGTGTTGAATGATGCTGAGATGTGAGAAGCAGAGAAGGGCACTAGGTATTTAGCAAATCTTCAAAAATTGGTATACTCTATCTCTATTATGTTTGTGCTTGAGCAAAGAGATGGGCATACGTTGTTCTATGTTATTGGAAAATTAGTTGGAAAACCATCTAGCGAGGCTCCCGCAGTTCCATTATGGATCACTTTGAGTGGTATCGATTATATTTTTACCTAATAGTCAGTGTGCAAAAAGTATGTTGTTTCTTTTTTCAAGTTTATTTTATTTTGAGAGAGAGGGGATGGGGGAGGGGCAGGGAGAGAGGGAGAGAGAGAGAGAGAACGCAGAGTCACCAAGGAGCCTGACGTGGGGCTCGAACTCACAAACCATGAGATCATGACCTGAGCCAAAACCAAGAGTCAGACGCTTAACCAACTGAGCCACACAGATGCCCCAGTATCTTTTTTCTTTTCTTTTCTTTTCTTTTCTTTTCTTTTCTTTTCTTTTCTTTTCTTTTCTTTTCTTTTCTTTTCTTTTTTCTTTTCTTTTCTTTTCTTTTCTTTTCTGTTTTTTACATAAGTCTGTTAATATAAAATTTGGCCAAATCAGGACTAGAATTCCCACTTCCCAGATGAAAGCCTCAGACAGTGTGTGGGGATTTGGCTAACTGATCGAAGGATTGACTTCCAGTCCCAATCTCCTCCACTGCAAATAGTTAATTTGACCTTGTGTACCTTGAATATATTCAGGTCAGCAGTCTTTAAATACTTTGCTCAGAGTAGACAGAAAGTATCATTTACTTGCCACTGTAGCTTCACTGTTGAAAGTGAAGCTTCCTGTCTGTTCTTTGCTGAAGTGTGATGGGCGAGCAGCTCAGCCCTGAGCAGTCCGTGTGGGGAGCACTGTCTCTGAAGAAAAACAAAAGAAAAACCATCAGTTGGCTCCATCCACACCTCCAAACCATATCCCCCTCTTATTTCCTCTGCAGTATTTCAAAACAAATTTGATATTCCTTGACATTTAAATAGTAAGATTGTATTTTAGTAAAGCTTTTTTCTTCACACAGCATCCATCATATTTTTGTTCTACTCTAGGGATATAATAGATGAAATAGAGTTGAAGAGAGAAGTTTTAGTAAAAAAGAAACCACACGCACACCCACATGCATACACACACATCCATGCAATGAAATCCCTTCATTTGCAGGCTCTTTCTACAACTGACATGAAGTGAACCTTCTGAATAGATTCTGTAGTAGTTTTGTACAAGAAGATTTCCAGGGGCTTGATTTTTGTTAGTTTCTTTATGCTGAATGCTCTTAAACAGTTTCATGGTAAAATAACACGAAATCTCAGGTTAACCATGGTAAAAAGTAGCATACTATCGAATAGTCTTATAGGACTCCTTAAACAATACAGTTTCAAGCTAGTCTTGGTCGAAGGGAATGCATGAAAATGCAATTTTTATTGGGATGCTGAGAGAAACAGAGAATCATGTTATTTTATGATCAGCTTTTCATCACAAAATCAATTGTTCTACTAACAATTTTCCATAGCAGGTTTTTGAGAATATTATATTAGGAGTATCCTTTTTGTTCCTTTTCTCATGCACGGCTAGCAATGTTGTCTACATTCCACAAAGATGAGCATATGGCTGGCTGTCAACATCAGATCTGTTTTCTTTGAATTGCTCACAAAAAGAGTTAGTTTGGAATCATGCACACTTATATATTAAAAGTAAAACAAAGTTAAACACTAAGGTGGGCAAAAAGAAGTTTCAATGCAAAGAATGACAGAGTTGTAGATGGATTGTGCCAATATGACTTTGTTCCCAATAATGGGGTCTCTCCCTAATAATCTTTCCCCATTTTTGCTGATCTCAGTAGGAGTCCACTCTTGCATAAAATGATGTGACACTTTTTTTTAACCTTTTGCATTTGGTAAATCAAGGTAAAATTGTTCAAATAGGCACATTAAACAATTAGGGACAAGTAGTATTTAACCCAGCATATCCTACCTCTAAAATATTTCACATTGTTACATTTGTCATTGCCCTAACTGTTGTCTTTGCTATACCCACTATTAGTATTTTTCGTAGCTATAGGATGTGTTCATTTACCATCCTTCTCTCCTACCTTTCTATAATTTGTTCACTGTATTAACTCAGTGAAAATACTACTTTTAATGAAAGTTTAATGTAACTCAGTTAAGAAATGTTTACTGATAACTGATTAGTTAGTGCTGTTTTTGCATTTGGAGACTAAACATGTAGCCTAGATACTTCCTTATTCTTCAACATATTGCAATATAGTTAAAACATAGGACAGATACCTGCACCATGTGTAATGAATGCTAAAAAAAAAAAAAAAAGTTCATACAAATTGATAGGGTAGATACTAGAGAACTTATCTTAATCTGCAACCCCAAACAAAACTTGATATGCTTATAATTAATCTTGTTTAAGGTTACTAAGTACATGCTCACATGAATTTAATACATACAGAATATGCAAAGACCATGAGATATAGGTCAACAACAAATTGTTAGAAAACACATTGTCTATATTTGACAAATGATAAGTACTCTGGTTTTTTGGCATAGGTTACAGGCAAGGTGGGTGAATATAGTAGCTGCTAGGAATGCTTTAACTACTAATGACCTTGAAAACCATAAGCGTCGATCTCTCTATTACTCTTGTTATTATTAGAGATTTCGGTGTAGGTAAATTGCACTTTGAACATTGCATTCTCTGTATTAGTAAATTCATTTGGTAGAATGTGTTGGGTAGTTGTGTCATGTATATATGCCAACTGTTGTAATGGAAGATCATCTAAACGATCAAAAACAAACCCAAACGGAGATGCGGGCTAGAGCTGAGCCAAAGAGAATAACGGCTATCCAAATGACAAAGTAAGAGGCTGTAAGAAATCAGAGCTGTTCAAGCTGAGTTACAGTTCAGATGACTGCAAGGGGCACTTGTGGAAGACGGGGCTGGTGTCCCTCCCGGTCCCTTCGCGTGCTCGGGCACCCAGCGCCAGCTGCGGTGACTGTCCTGGACTGATAACAGATCATAGCTCCTCTCTTCTCCAGACATCCTTGGCAGACGGGGGGCAGCTTCACTGCACAGACTACACCCCCTCAGGGGGGAATGCTTCTCGGGTGACTGACTGACAAGGAGGTTCAGAGCCTCAGGCTCCAGCCTTGCTTCAAGCTGGAACGAGCTGTGGGGTGCACTTGATCTACAGACCTTCTCAGTGGAATCAAGGGACAGTTTTTCTTCACTGGGACCATATTCCTGGCTCAGCTTTCTCTCCTTGGCACTATCATTTTTCACCCCACCTCTGCAAGAACCCCTAAAAGTCACCAGCAGACGAACCACACCAGCGTCTGCTTCCAAGGAACATACCCACACCTCACTGACGCTGACTTTGCCAGGGCACACGGGAAGGCTTTCCCTCTTGTCCCTCTACAGCTTTCTACGGCTGTCTTCCAAGTGCACGTGATCGTACCGACTCTCTGGTCATGGCAAGCTCTGAATAAATAGTTTCTGTCCGCTCTTATTTGGGTTTGGTCTCTTTATTTCCACAGCAGAAATGAAAGCAAAGGGGTCCCTGGAAGTCACACCAAGTTCAAAGTCGATGAGAAGAACTCAGTCCTTATTTAGGCAATGGTTTTGAGAGAAAGGTTGAAGTCATTGCAAGATCATGAGGAAGTGAAAGACCTTACCACTCCTTCTGCGTGTGAAGTTCCCCAGCAGGCATGTTTTCAGGTAAGATGTTTTATATGTTCCTATTAATTAAGCCAAAACTGTATTTCGTCTCAAATACAATTATCTGAATGTGCACTTGATGTTTTCCCTAGCTCAAATAGTCTAATATGTAATTTAAAGTGTATCCTTAGAGATATCCTAGACTTTGATTTTTGTTTTCTATTTTTTACCCCATCTGAATGATTTTAGTGTGAACTGATAAGCATGCAATCCCCCTCCTCTGTTGCTGTGATAGGTCTCTTACCATGGGATTCTGAGATAGAAGGGCACAGACTCATGTAAATATAGAGGAACTTGGTTTTGTGTCCAACAGACTTACTGTCGTAGGTAAAAAGTCAAATATTAAGATTTGTTTTTACCTATCTGAATTTCTTGTCTTCTAAAAACCTCCTCACATTGAAAAGAAATCCATGTTGCCTTTCAGGAGAAATGATAATAACATAATGGCAGCTGGTATCAGATGTGGATACGGGTACATTTCTGTTACTGGGGCTCAGAAAGGCTGCACAAGAATGACTAGTTTAGCGAATAGATGGTAGGATTTCTGGCTGTGATATTGACTGATTGTGCTGTTGACTCCTGGGAGTACATCCTCTTGATGGTGGGGAAGGGACCACATGTTTGCTTCCCGAACTTCTTTGGACATGATTGCTTCTTGCGATTTTTTTCCTCTTTAATCAGGTACATAACTTACACTTTAACACACACATAAAAATCTCTGTGGTCTAACTCTATGTTCATCTGGGTCCTTTTGTGAACATCCGGCATGAGTCCAACGGCATTGGGAAATCTTTCTGAAAATATTACTTCACAATGGGGTCTCCTTTTAGGTATATATGGAGGTTATGAAACACTGAATAGAATGATTAAAATGTTATGAATTTGAAGATAATTTATAGCTTATAAAACTGCATATTCTTCCAGAGTCTTTCCATCTAAAGGTTATCACTATATACAAACTCATTCTTCAGTGGAAAATAGTAATATGGCTTTTGAAAAATGATTTGCAGGCTTTAAAAAATGTGCATGTAAATAAATTTTATTTTTAAGGACATTTTATTCAAAAAGTTTCTTAATATCTTGATAGGCTTTTAAAAGCCAATGCCTTGGGGATAGACCATTACTAATATATATTCTATTGCGGAATTTATGTCTACTGCTTGTGAATTAAGCAAAATACTTCTTTGAGTCTAATATATGTGACAACTCAGGAAAATGTGCAGTGCATTCAATGTTCTCAATTCCCATGTATTACTTGGGGAGTTTTACCAAGGATTATGAGATATAAAAGTCCCCAGACGATTTTCCTGTCATTTAAAAACTATTAATATTACAGTTATTCAAATATCATTTTAAAACGCATTCATTTAAATAGTTCTTTGTACCACAAATAAATTGTTCTGTGCAATGAAGCAACACTTTTCAACATAATTCATCTTTGCTCTATTGACTCAGAATCAAGTTGGTACCCTATATTTTCCTGGCAAAATGTTGACTCGCAATATGCCAATAAATGTGTCCTATTTTTATGCTCAAAAAGCTTTAGAAATATAGTCACTAAATAATACACACATGTGAATCTCTCATGAATGCACAGATCTCTTAGTAAATTTTATCTGAAATTAATGTATAATCTATTTGGTTAAAATCTGTTTGAAATGGAATTTAGATTCCTGATTCTGTATAACCCCAAACTAATTATTTTGTGATGTTTTTCACTTAAAAAAAATTGCTGCAAGCACATAGTCCAAGATTTATGATATTTTAACTGGCAATGCCAAAAACATAGGACAGGAGAAAATTACCTGTATTAAAAATTATACTTCTGTATGTTATATCTCAATACACACACACACACACACACACACACACACACACATTTTAGTAAAAAGGATGCAGAACTGAAACATTAATATTTACTTCCTTTGAAAAAATGTTTTTTTTGAGAGAAAGAGAGAGAGAAAGCATGAGAGGGGGCAGGGCAGAGAGAGAGGGAGACACAGGATCCAAAGCTGGCTCTGTGCTGACAGTATAGAGCCCGATGTGGGGCTTGAACTCACAAACCGTGAGATCATGACCTGAGCCGAGATCAAGGGTCAGACGCTTAACTGACTGAGCCACCCAGATGCCCCAAACAATAGTATTTACCTCTTATTACTGTTATTTAACCCAGCCTTGATTTCAGTAGGAATTGCCTTGAGAACACCTGCCTTTGGCGGTCCCCCAGCCCATACTTCTCCACTGCTTCTAGAATTATTCAAGGATTAAAAAAAATATATTTACAGGTAAACACGTGACTTCTAAGTCATATTCGTAGGATAGCATGACACAAGAAATTTCCTTTTGAATTTTAATGGAAAATGTTATTATTACCACAAAAATGTGGGCCCTTAGTAGCTGAGGAATGGATTGGAGGTTGTTGATCATACCCTCATTCTTCCAATCATCTTCCTCCTCTACATGTATATGAGTTACCTTGTTATCCTTTTGTTTTTAAACATGTTTTTATCAATTCAGAATATATGCTATGTACTATTAATTTTTATTAGTAATAATGTGATTTGGGATTTTTCTGCATGGGACACTTTTCTCTATTCCATTTATTGATTCAATTATTTATTTATATCAATATGGAGAAACGAATATTAATCTTATGCTTTGGGTACATAACCCAATACTGCTTTATTTTGGAATGATTATTCCAGATATGGCTGTTGGAAGCACTTTCAATTAGCTCCTGTACCCTTGACATACTTCTGCCTGTGTGTGTGTGTGTGTGTGTGTGTGTGTGTGTGTGTGTGTGTGTCTGCATTAGAATTTCCTCACTCTCTGGCAGTAAAAAGTGCTTCAGGATCATCTTGTATATTCCCTGCCCAAGTGCTAGAATCCGCACTTTCTCCAAAGGCCCTGGGGTCCTTGTAATGGCATGAGAAATGAAGATACGGGCTCTATTGTGCTCACTGCTACCGTGTGTTGTTGCTTATAGGCCCTGAGCTGACAAGGTAAAGAAGTAAGTGTGTATACTTATCCTATTTACACATATTTTATAAATAATTTTATATGTAAGCATTTATATATGTGTTAAACTAAACATGAACTTATCAAATTTGTGAGCATTATGTTCATAGATTTTTTAGGGGTGGTCTGGGTTTTTTGGGGGAGTGGGGTTATTTATTTATTTATTTATTTATTTATTTATTTATTGTCCTGTTAACATCCATGAGATCATAGCAATGGCCCCTCTTTCATTTCTGATATTAGTAATCTCTACCTTTTCTCTTTTTTTTTTTTTTTTTGTCCTGATGAGCCTGGATATAGGTTTATCAATTTCATTGATCTTTTTAGGAACCTGCCTTTGATTTGGATGCTGTGTCTCTATTACTTTTTTAATCACACTGATTTTGGCTCTAATGTTTATTTTCTTTCATATGCTTGCTCTAGGCTTGAATTGCTGTTCTTTCTCTAGTTTGCTAAGGTAGAAACTTAATTTACATTCCCCTTCCCTGCTAGAGGCACGTGAGAATTATTCTTGGTTCTTCATCATAAGAATCTGCGTGAGGGTTGGGGGCGTCATGAAAGGAAAACCCATGAAACTGTGGAGGCTGCCCAAGACTGGATGGGATCCCTACAAGCCACTCTCCAAATTCATTAATTAAAGGTGCCTACATTTGTCACATGCCTAATTTCATCAGTGCCATAACTAAGTGGGGCTGAGTTTTCCCAGGTCTCGCCTGATTTCTGGTCCTTCCCAGGTCTGTGGTCCTTCTCATTGTGGATGAGCCCATATGTGTATACACTGTCTCTTCCATATGTATACACACCATCTCTGCTGTAAATGTGTACATGCTGCCTCTTCCATAATGGAAAAGTCAACCATCAGTATGGAAATTCCGCACCCATAGTGGTGCCACCTGCTGGTTGATGAGTAGGTTTTCTTTTTTTGCCCCTTTTCTTTCTCCTTTTTCAAGTTAAAAACGATCAATAGTGGCCCTGTTTTATGTCTTTATGTGTTCTTGGAGAATATTTAAAACTCCTACTTATCCTCTCAAGAGTTTTGCGTTTGTCTAAATGAGTAAATCCTTGGCAGCAATATTTCCTTAGGTTTGTTTTTTGTTTCTTTCACATTGTCTGGTGTAGGCGGAGTTCAGCCGTGTACTTTTCATTATTATGCCGACTATATTAGCAACAATGATATGGAGAGCAGACTCAAGACTATCTGTTCATTTTATGCTTCATTGAGTAGGTAATGGACTCGTTGATAGATTTGTGCTGCTTAAAAATCCTCCCATGGTTTCTGAGTTTGGACTATACAACAATGTATCATGACAGATGCCTTGTTGAAAGAGTGGTAACGGAACTTCCATCTACTCGCTTTCCTTGGGAAGTAAATAGGTTAAAAACAAATATTTGTACCTATTTTGAACACTGAGACGCAATTTTCAGCTAATATTTGGAGGCTGAAAAGTAATTAAAAATAATTGCAGAATTGTGGATTGTGAACGATGGATAACTGTATCACACATGAGATTCAATCCTAAATGGTTTTTAGAATGAAACTTTTCAAATATGTTTGAATGCACAGATTTAAGTGTCTAGAAAGCATCACACAAATATACTATAAAGAAATATCAGATGCGTAGGGTATGATACATCAAACCAAAATGCCAAACTCACTTATTCTTCTGTATTACCCTGAGAAGGCCCTCAGATACAAAAAACACATATCGCAGGGTGAAAAATGTGCCTATGACTTGTCTTATGCCACCAGTTAGAATTTACAAGTTTATAAGGGGATCAGTTGAATGGACTTTTAATTTATAATTTATATACATATATAAATTTATAAATATATATGAATTCATATATGCATATGTCTATATAAACGGAAACATATAGCAATTTCAAAATGATGGCAGTTTTGTTATGATCAAAGAGAAAATGTAAAAAAAAAAAAAAGAAAATGCAAAGCCAAATGTTAACATTTATCTCATTGTTGCTTTGGTGTCCTTATTTATTTATTATATTACTGTATTAATCAGGACAAGGCTAGGTTATGCTGTGAAAACAAATAGTACCAAAATCCCATTAGGGTAACACAAAAATATGTTGTTTGTTATTTTTATTTTCAGAGAACTAAGCTAAAGAAGTTCTTTCTTGACATATGCTTTTATGTTTATGAGGGTTCGGGGAGAGTATGTGATGAATTAGTGTTGGCTCTTAATTTCCTCCATCTGAATATTTATCGGCCATGTCTGCTCATAGTTCATTGGCCAAGGTAGTTGTAGCTTCACCAACCTTCAAGGATCCCATGGGGCAATACAATCCTACCATGTATTTGAAAGGAGGGAAGCTGTATGACTACTACATTGGAGTAAATTGAAAAGAAACCAACAAACACACCCTGCTTATTTTCTCAATTATCATGACTTCCCTAATGAAGAAGAAAATTAGAAAGAATACAGTGTTATCACTGCAAAGACCTACCACCATTCCTAAGTGCCGGTGTAACCAATGGCTTCAGAATTTGAGAACAGAGACTTTTTTTTAACGGGTATTTATTTTTGAGAGAGCACAAGCGGGTGAGGGGCAAAAGGGTACAGAGGATTTGAAGCAGGCTCTGCACTATGAGCAGCAAGCCCAATGTGGGGCTGGAACTCATGAACTGTGAGATCATGACCCGAGCCAAAGTTGGATGCTGAACCGACTGAGCCACCCAGGTGCCCCAAGAACAGATATTTTTATACTTTGTGCACTTGCAAGTGTACACGTGACTTCACGGGTGCCGAGAAGACGATTTGCTGTCCAACCTCTGCCATCCTAATATGAACAGGCAGGCGTATCTATTTAGCCCCAGCTTCTCGGAAAAATTCAAAGGCTTCAGCTCTAGACTGTCCCACCTCAGGGAGAACAACTTCAGCTCTGCCTTCCCCAATATCTTAGCAGAGGTTCTTAATGATCTCGATTTATTCTTCTAATGTGCAACTATTCAGTTATTTTGTCCTCTACAGGCAAAGCCTCTGTGCAATTGTTTTTTTTTTAAGTTTTTTTCTATAATTGAAATCTCTTTGATTCATTTTTTGACATATGTTCCTCATATAACTTCTATATTTATGGCAGCTGATTACTTTTTTCAACAAATAAACACAAAAACAATCTTAAATATTTCAACTATCGGTGTGGTAATGATTTAAAATTTAAAAATCTCAAGGCGCCTGGGTGGCTCAGTCGGTTAAGCATCCGACTTCGGATGCGAGGTCACAATCTCGCAGTTTGTGAGTTCAAGCCCTGCATTGGGCTCTGTGCCGACAGCTCAGAACCTGGAGCCAGCTTCGGATTCTGCATCTCCCTCTCTCTTTGCCCCTCCCCATGCTTATACTCTGTCTCTGTCTCTCAATATTAAGTAAACGTTAAAAAAAATTGAAATTTGAAAATCTCCTATGCCTAATAAGTAGCAAATATCTGAAAAAAGAGTGTTCAAAATTCTGCCTTTGTTAATTGCTAAGTCTATTATTTTTTTTTTAGTTTCATAGAAATTTATAATTTAGGGGTGCCTGGGTGAGTCAGTCAATTAAGCATTTGACTCTGGATTTTGTCTCAGGTCATGATCTCATGGTTCACGAGACTAAACCCTGTAGCAGGCTCCACACTGACAGCACAGACCCTGCTTGGGATTCTCCCTCTCCACCCCTCCCTCCCCTGCTCTCTCTCTTTCTCTCTCAAAATAAATAACAATTTAGAAAAAAAGAAATTTAAAATTTATAGAACAATTTAAATTGTATTCCCATTAGAGGTGATCAGAGGCAGGAACAAAAACATATACAAGAGTTGAATTTGAAGAGTGCAGTGGGGCAGTATCCCACTCTTATTTTTAACGGGATTAGGAAACCTTGATGGTCCATGCCCTCTAAATGTAGGATGGTTATTACTGTTTTCAATAATATATATAGTACACATTAGTTTATTAGGTATCAAAAACTTAGAGTCAACTTAAATTCATTTTTCCAAGCTATCTCTCCATGTTTTCTCTGACTTCTGAAGGTAAGAAACAGCAGCTTCAGTATTCATTAGTGCTCTCGGCGGAGTTGGAATTATGTGAATTTGGAGTAGCAGTGAGCGCAAATAAATCCAGTTGTCCTAGTGGGTCTTAATGGTAACACAAACAAATTAAAATCAACTCTATTCCAGTTGAGCCATCCAAATGAACCTGATTTTCAAAGCTCGTGCTGTTAATAAATGATGGTTTTAGAGATATAATTGCTATTAATAATTGTGTTCTTCTTACCACTTCCATGTAGGCAAAATACTCAAGAATTCAGGAAACAATTTTGATAATCACCCAGGTTATTTAGGCTAGTATCCTGATTTTAGAACTAGATAGTCTTTATGGTTTTCCTGAATTCACTAGAGCCTGCCAGTTAATAGCGTTCAAGGTGATCAGACATTTGAATAATTAGATCCACAGCATTGTACAAGTTTAAAGTGTGCACAATGTTGCTTTGATACATTTATATACCGTGATCTGATTGCCAATAAAGCAATAGTTATATTAGTTATATTACATAATTATAGTACAATATTATTTTTTATATTCACCATACTATTCATTAAATCTCTATGGCTGTTTTACTACTCACAGCAAGTTTATATCCTCAAATACCATCACTCTTATCCCCCACCCATCTCCTGGTAATCATTTGCTCTTTTTTTTTGTTATTACAGATTTAACTATTTTAGATACCACATATCAATGATACATAGTGTCTGTCTTTCTCTGTCTGACTTACCTCACTTGGCATGTGCTCAGAGAGTCCATCTGTGTTGTCACGAAGGGGAGGATACCTTCCTTTCTCATTACTGAACAATATTCCATTGTGTATACCTACCACATCTTCTTTATCCGTTCATCCATTGAGGGACATGTCAGTAATTTCCACCTCTTAGCCATTGTAAATAATGCTACAATAAACGTGAGAGTGCCTATATCTTATTGAAATCCTGTTTTCAGTTACTTTAGGTACATACACAGAGGTGGAATTTCTGGATCATATGGTAGATACATTTTTATTTTTTGAGAAATCTCCATATTGTTTTCTATAGTGGTTTGGTCAATTTACATTTCTACTGACAGTGTATAAGGGTTCCCTTTTCACCCCATTCTCACCAGCACCTGTTGTCTCTTGTCTTCTTGATGATAGCCATCCCAACAGATGTGAGGTGATAATCTCATTGTGGTTTTGCTTTGCATTTCTCTGATGATTAGTGATGTTGAACATCTTTTCTTTTGTCTGTTGGCCACTTAGATACCCTCTTGGAGAAATGTCTATTTAGTTCTTCTGCCCATTTTTAGATTGGGTTGATTGTCTTTTTGTTATTGAATTGACTGAAATCTTTATATATTTTGGATATTAACCCCTTATTTGATATTCGGTTTACAAAAATTTTGTCCCATTCTGTAGGTTGTTGTCTTTCCATTTTGTTAATTGTTTTTCTACTGTGCAGAAGCTTTTGAGCTTGATGTAATCCCATTGATTGACTTCCTTTTTCTTTTGTTTGTGCTTGGCTTTATACCCCCCAAATTATTGCCACAACCAATATCAGCGAGTTTCTTTTCTGTTTTCTTCTAGGAGTTTTATGGCATCAGGTCTTATGTTTAAGTGTGGTCCATTTTTGAATTAGTTTTTGTGATGGTGTGAGATAGCACTCACATGTTCTGCTGTGTTTCTCCAGTTTTCCAGCCCTATTTGCTGAAGACACTATCCTTTCACCATTAGGTATTCTTGGTTCCCTTGTCAAATATTAGTTGGCTGTATTTGACTGTATTTACCAGGGTTTAATTCTAGGCTTTCCATTCTGTTCCATTAGCTAATGTGTCTAATTTTATTCTAGTACCAGACTGTTTTTATCATTATGGTTTCATAGTTTAGTTTGAAATCTGGAAGCAAAATACCTCTGGTTTTTCTTTTAGTTTTGTTTTCTCATAATTGCTTTGGCTATTTGGGGCCTTTTCTGCCTCTACACAGTTTTAGGATTGTCTCAGTACTTTGAATATGTCATTCTACTCTCTCCTGGTTTGTTCAGTACCTGCTGATAGCCTAATGGGGTTACTGTATAGGTTACTGTCTTTTTTTCCCCCTGATTTTAAAATTCTTTCTTTAGCATTGACTTTTGATAGTTTTAATATAATAGGTCTTGGAGAAGGTCTTTCTGCATTGAGATAATAACATATTCTGTTAGTTTTGTGGATTTATAAATCCAGTTTCTTCCCCAGGTTTGGGAAGTTCTCAGCTATCGTTTCTTTAAATATGCTCTCTGTTCCCTTCTCTCTCTCCTTTTTTTTTTTTTTAAGTTTGTTTATTTATTTTGAGAGAGGAGAGAGAGAGTGCAAAAGCAGGGGAGGGGCAAAGAGACAAGGAGAGAGAGAGAATCCTAAGCAAGCTCTACACTGATAGTGTGGGGCTTGACCCCACAAATCATGAGATCATGACTTGAGCTGAAACCAAGAGTTGAGGCTTAACCGACTGGGTCACCCAGGTGCCCCAGGATATCCATTATTCTTATGTTGGCTTTTCTAATGCAATCTATTATTTCTCAAAGGGCTTCTTTACTTTTTCTTATATCTGTTTTCTTTCCTCTTCCACCTGAGTCATTTTTATATTTCTAACCTTGAGCTTCCTAATTCTCTCTTCCATGTGATCTATTTCTTTATCTTCCATATGATATTGAGTTCTTTAGCTCCAGAATTTCTGTCTGTTTCTTGGGGGTTTTTGTTGTTGTTGTTGTTGTTGTTGTTTTAGAATGTCTGTTTTGTAAAGTACTCCTTCCATTCATTAATTTTATTTCTGAGATTATTGTATTGCACTTCTGAGTGTTTGTTTTTATAGCTCCTTGAACTTCTTTATAACAGCTATTTTAAGTTCTTTTCTTTTTTTCAGTTAGATTGCAATATTCCATGTCTTTGGGTTCAATTGCTAGAAAATTGTCATTTTCTTTTTGTGGTATTTTCTTTGTATTACCATGATTTTTCATGGTGTTTGATGAGAAGTGCCTCTAGTTTCGCTTAGGAAAGCTAATTCACTACAAGGGTTGGGATTGGGCGTTAAAAAAAACAGCAAAGGATGGCCACAGGGCAGAAGGAGGAGTGTACTTAGAACTTTGGATGCACCCATAGCCCGCAGGGTGATCTACAAGTTGGGTGGAGGGGGTGTCCCGGAGATGTGTGGTATCTCCCCTTACTTCCCATTTCCTTTCCTTCAACCCCACTCACTGAGGGCTTTATTTCAGTGAAAACAACTGGTCTCCCCAGCCTCAGCAGGCATAGCCAGGCACACCCCCACTCAGCCTGTGACCTGCCACTGCCTCTGCCATAAAGGTTGTGCTGGTTCACCACCATCCCTCCCCCCTTCACCACCTCCTTCAGAGTCCAAGGCACCCACCTTGGGGAGCAAAGATGGATGGATCTCTCAGCTGCCCTGATACACTTCTTCATTCACGGATGTCAGTTAGTTTAAATCAAAAGAGACAAAAAAAAAGGAATGACTTTTGCCATAATGCTGATGTCACTCTGTTCTTAGCACATTTTCATGTGACATTTAATATTTTTAAAACATTTAAAATTGAAGCTTCCTTACAAAAACTGCCTCTGAAATGTTGACACAGAATTATGTACCCATTTCAAGCAAGGCAAATTAAAACTCATTATTTGAATAACTTTACCCAAGGACTCCCTCAATTTATACAACTAGGTGAGAAAGCCATAGTCGTAGTCTAGTGGTGTATTCCCTAGAATAAACCTCCTTTCTAGTACAAGTTGTACATATTACTTAGATTTATATAGAAACAATAATGGAAACAATAATTGTGATAATCCTTTCATATTATTTGTAAAGTCCAGGGGCTTTGAAACTTTCAGGTGTATTTTTTTTAAAAAACAAGCTAGTCAAAAAAGAAGTGGGTGCTTTTGCTGTTGTTTTCAATTATTTATCTTAAATAATTATATGGAGAACATAGGAAAAGAGGAACCCGGTGAATATTGAAATTTGGAAAAGTTATGTAACAGATATTTATTAAGCATCTATTTTGTATTAGGGGTCTTGCTAAGAGATGGTGAAAGCAAACAATCACAATCCAAACTAAGGAACCATATATTCCAGACGAAAATATACACTGTGGTTATATACTGGATTCAGACCAAAAGGAGATTAGGGCATGTTACATGTTACAGGATTCAGTTAAACTAGAGCTTTACGCCAAAAGTTTGCAGTACATGTTCTCTAGCAATAAACAGTTGTTGTTTGGACGACATTGGTTTAAACAAGCATATTCAGTTGCCTTTATTGCAGAATGTCTGAAAATTTTGGTTGCCGGTAATGCTAACTATGAATACCTGAAAAACATACACATGTTTTCTCAAACTTAGTTTCCTGCGTAATTATTTCCCTACAATGGTGTTCCAAGGAACAGAAGTTAGGAAAGTACAACCAATAAAAATTTTTTACCAAAATTGTTTGATCTGATATCCTGTAGTCCTGGGTCCTTTCTTCTCATTCAAGTTCTGCTAGATTCTTAGGAGTCATTACTGTCTATGCAAAATTTATGTTTTCCAATGCTCACCTCAGTTTTTATGTACCTGATTAGAAAACAGTCTTTCAGAACCCAAACAATGACTGCTTTCCTTGTAACTTTCTTATGGATGTATACTTATGACATGTGAGTATTGTTTGGTGTCAGTTATTTACCATTGACAGTCAACTTTCGAATCCAGAGATTTTCTTCTAAACTCTGGAACTATTTTTTTTTAAATTTTCAGTTGTTAAAAATACTGAGAATAAGATACATACCGACCATAAAGTAACCACAGAGTTGAGAACAAAATTCACATTTCGGTAAATAATTGAGACATGGCAAGGGATATGGGAATAATTCTGGTATCTAACAACAAGAGTAATATAATATCTCATTTAATGTTACTTTTTTTATAGTCGCATTTTGATCCTCATTCAATAAATACAAGCTAGCATTTTGAAAAATCTCTAGATTGGTCTTTTGAGACATTTTAAATTAAAGAAATATAGGAAGGTAATAAAGCTTTCACAATATAAAGTAAATGACTTTTAGCAAATCTTTGGACTATGTATATATATTATAATTATGAAGGCATTAATAATATCTTTATTCATCACATTTTATAATATATCCAGTTTTATTAATATATAAAGCTTTAGTGGTAGCAACTAAATTAGACACTGCTCAATTGTCAGTCTCTCCTATATGAAGAAAAGTTATTCACCTCATTATTTAAGTATTATAATTAATTACCACCTTATGCACCAATAAAATAACATACTGTTTTACAAACCATGCCATGCTTATAAAATCAAATTAAAAGCAAATTCACAAGGCATACTCCTAGATTATGTATTTTGACACAAAATCTCCAGGGGATAATTGTGACTGAAAAAAAATCAAAATAAACCGAATTTAAATTGGAGCATTAACACTTTTGATTTTGGGTCACTCATTTAGCTATGCTTCAATTTTCTCATTGATAATATAAGCATAATAATACCTAGGAAAATTGTTATTTGGAAAGATTCCATTTGATAGAATTTGCAAAGGTCTCCAGATCATATCTTATGGTTTCAATTTTATTATTATTAATTGTTAATAACAGTGTGGTAAACTTTTTTTCAATTATAATCTAAAAACATCTGTTCAATTTACTCATTATGGTAATTGCCAAATAAACACTCAGCAAATTCTATTCTACTCTCTTTGTTATTTTGACAAATTAATCTTTGTGTTTTTATACAATTATATATTTTCCAACTCTTTAAATTATCAAGAATATATTATAATACTGAATATTGTAAAAAATATATACAGAATAGATATAAACTATGTCCATGTATTCTTTTGGGAAAACGATGAAAGGAGTTATATCCTAGCTCTGCCATATCATAATTTCAAGAAATCAATCAGATTACTTACCCTCATTGAACTTTGATTCCCATGATATTGGCTGTGTTTGGGTTTCATTAAGATGATTTTACCTAAATGCATGAAATAATGTCAGGCACATAGGAAATGGAAAATAATCTTATATTCCTAACATTATTAGTGGTCAATAATATCAAATAGGTAATAACAATGCATGAAAGATAAATTCTACTATAAACACAAGTTAAATTTGGCTAAAAGACAGTGTGCTAAGTTATATGGAAGAAAAGAGATGACAAAAATGTTATGTTAGCATTCAAGTAATATTCTGTTCAATGTTCAAGGAAGTTAAATAAACAGTAGTAAATCATCTAGAGTCAGAAAGTGACAGTGCTATAATAAAAGATGATGAATGATTCATTAATAATACAGAACTCTCTTGCTTTATTTTTGTTTATTTATTTATTTTTGAGAGAGAGGGAGAAACAATCCCAAGTAGATTCTGCACTGTCAACACAGAGCCCCACATGAACCTCGAACTTATGAACCATCAGATCGTGACCTGAGCTGAAATCGAGAGTTGGATGCTTAACTGACTGAGCCACACAGGGGCTCCTCTTGCTACTTTAATGTATAAAACAATCAGTTGAACTAATGTGAAATTGTTAGCAATGTGGACATTATGTTGAATTTTGCTGTGATTTTTTCTTTTTTTTTTACAAAAAACAAGGGTATCAAATATTAGGTAAGTTTAATTGTTTCTGCCTCTTCATCTGTCCCATTATGTAATTTCTCTATTTGATTAAATAACTACCAAAACAATATACAAAATATGACAATATAAATGCCAAGCCAGTGTTTGGCTATTTTCCATATAGAAAAGTAATTAAGATTTATGTAAGTTCATCCTTAGTGTGATCTTTATTTAAGATTGAAAGCATTTATGAATGCCATTTTTAAAAGGGCAAGGTGGTAAAGAAAATCATATAGCATTTTCAAAACAGATTAATATCATTTCACATATTTTATAGTCATTTAATAAGAATGATTCCTAATCTATGCTGATTAGGCTCTTTGTTTCTATTATGGCTTTGCTGAATTAAAGAAATATTCACTTTGGCATTGTTTATTTCCATATGTCCTGCAACTACAAGATTGAAGAAGAAAAAAGTAGATAGCCGTTTGATTTAATATAGCTTAGCATTTTTCAGACTCAAATATTTACATAAGAATCTTATAATCTCAGAGAAATTTTTAGATACTGATTTCTTTGAAAATTTGATTTGTACTAACTCTTAACTAAGCTTGAATTATTCAAGCATAATTTCACTTTGCTGATGAATAAAAATAGCATAAAAAAGTATCACTAAATAGCTTAGTTTGTGTACCCCAGAAACAGAATCTGGGACAAAGCCTTATGCCTAACTACCTTATTAAAGAATTAAATTTCAAGTACACCAGAGTGCATAACAATGTGAATAAAGAAAGCTGGGAGGAAAACCAATAATAAATGTTAAATTGTTTGTCTGATCCTACCTACTGAACTTCTGATATAACTCAAGCATGCCTCTTGCGTTCTCCCTGTATATTACTCTCAGCATAGCGTCCTATTTGTTTCTCTGTCAAAAGTTTCTTATTTCATCAATATATCTTCTACAGCATTGCTCCAAAATCATCTTAGAATAAAATTTTAAAAAAGCAATCAAACGTTTGATACCTCACAAGATGGAGTAACACAAACCAATTATACCCTTTCTACTGAAACTACTGGGGGACACAAAAAAGAAAAGCCCAATAGAATATAAGAAAAAGTTAAAATGATGCAGTATAGGACATTTTTTTAGAAGTCAGTACAACAATTATGAGTTCTACAATTGTCCAACTTACTGCCCCAAGCAAGCTTCCAGGCTACTGGACAGGCATGAAGAACCCTGGTGAGACCCTGCAGTCTCCCTACTTGAGGAGTGGAAACTGATAGTGTATGAAGGCCACGATGGAGGTAGTTTGCAGGGAGGAGTACCAGAGAGGAGGTAACTGCAGAGACAGAGAGAAACAAGAACACTGGAGATCTGCTGAGGTCTTTCTTGGGTCCTCAGTCAAAAACCAATCAGCACGTGCACGTGAAGGAACTCCCAGGATCTGAAAATTAACCACTGAAAATAATTAGTGCTCATAATTCCTAAAGCTCAACAAAGGACCAGAGTAGAAAACTTCATAATGCATACACAGGATGTAGGAAGAGTACCGAGAAGGATACTGGCTACCAGGCATTCTAAAGGCAGGAAAATACAAGCCACAGTAAGAACAAAAACAATCAGTAGAGACCGAACTGTAAATGACACGGGTAATAGAATTAGCACACGGGGGCTTAAAAACTTCTAAGTACATTGCTTATGAGAAAATATTTTACAATATGAAAAAAGGCAAAATGTAATGTCTAGGGATGACCTTTACAATGGCTGGGATGAAAAATGCACCACGTGGGATTATCAGCAAATTAAACACCACGGAAGATAACATTAGGGATCTTGAGGAGACAAAAATATCAATAAGTGTAGAAAGAAAGCGACATTAAAAAAAAAAAACACCTAGGAACACAAAACTTCCAAACAAAAGAGGGCTAATTGAACGTCAAAACAAAACAAAACAAAACATGGGACAACTTTAAGTGGTTTAAATACATGTGAAAGTGGAACCCACAAAGGGTGAAGGAGAGAACACAGTAAACAGAAATACTGAAAACAAAATAGATAAAAATTTCACACCTTTAATTTGAACTCCTAGAACAAAGATCAATCAATTCAACGTAAGACATGAAGGGAACTGTGGCAAAGCATATTTAATAATCAGATATCTCAAAAACCGTGATAAAAAACAGGTTAAAAGTGGCCAAAGAGAGAACATTTTACCCAGAGGTACAAAGATGAGAGGAAAAGCAGGTGTCTGTTCTGCAACAACCCAGGGCACACAACAGCGGGCTGTCCTCTGTAAAACATGGGCCAACAGCAATAGTAACAATAACAACAAAAGCAAAACTGTCAAATTGGAAATCTGCATGTATATATTTCAAAACCAAAGGCAAAATAATTCCTTTGATATACAAAGGCAAAAACAATCAATCACAAGAAGTCCTGTGCTAGTCACTATGAAAGGATCTCCTCCTCCTGGAAGAAGGAAAACAAAACCAGCAATTAAAAACACATTAAATTGCAAATGTGTGGGTAAATACCATTTTTTCTCTTTTTAATATCTTTCACTTTATTTACCTGTTTGAATCAAAATCAATAATAATGATAATCTTATTAAATGTACATAGTATAAGTACACCGCCTAAAGAGTGTCAGATTGGATAAGAAACCGAGAACCAAATATATGCTGCCTAAAAAAAACCTACCTTTTGTGTAAATACACAGACTGTTTAAAAGTAAATAGCTGGGAAGACTACCATGCCATGACCAAGGCAAAGAACATTCAGTGGATAAATTAATACCAGACTAGGTAGATTTCATAGCAAAGACCAGCGATAATGTGGGCATTTTCAGAATGATTAAGGGTTAATTCATCACAAAGATATAGTAATCCCAAATATTTATGAACCCAGTAACGGGTTCAAAATAAGTGAAGCAAAAACTTACAGAACTATAAGGAGAAATAGAAAAATCCATAATCATGGTCAGAATAATTGATGGAAGAAAGCTGACAGGCTATCAATAAGGACATAGTTGACTTGAACAACAGTCAACATGAACTAATGAACATTTGCAGAACACTTCCTCCAAAGGAGCCTAATACACATTCTTTTCTACTTCTACCTGGAATCGGATTACCATTTTACCAATTTTCCAAGAAACACCAATCAAGTGCTTGGCAAAGATTGAATTCAATCAATGTTGAATAAGTGAATAATTAATAAATTAGTATGTCTGTATATTTCCCTTCTTTCAAATGACCTTTAATATAAAAGTTAATGTAATAATGTGGCTAATAATAAGAAATATGGGAAAGTATTTGCTGAATGCACAGATTCTATGCACACAAATAGAAAAAATATATGTATTTAGGAAGTGTTCAAGTTTAGGTATATATTCTAGTATTTCATGAGAGGATTGTGTTTGATAAAATATCCTCCATGTTTACTTGTAATCATTGTATAACAGGGACATTGAGGTCTTCAGCTCCAGATTAAAGAAGGCTCTCACAAATGATAATTCATTTCCCACTCCAATTTAGCCTACTCAGTTAAGTCTGATTAATCTTCCTAATATAGACCCCTTTCCCCTAAATACAAAGAGGGTAAGCAGCTTGCCTAAGCAAGGAAGCAGAAAGTCTGGGATTTGCATCTAAATAGATTGTGTTGTATACATTTTCAACAACTCTGCTATTCTGCCTCTCAAAAGGCAGTCTTCTATAAGAAATGAAGTGTTATATGTATTATGATAGGGATAGCAGGGATGCTCGTAACTTTTTCAGGTGGAGCCCTTTCCAAATGGGTAATTCTTCCTCTGTGAAGTTCGCCAGGTTGACCTGACAGAATAAACTCCCTCTGAAAATCAAAGGCTAATGAAATACTTACACATTCTGTTTTACTACATTATGAATGAACTCCTGGTTAAATTATGGCTTCTTTGGGAACTAAAGTTCTATTGAATGTATTGTCTTCTCCCTTGCACTTTTCACAGTGCTCAGTGCAGAATATATGAACATCAATGGAGTGATTACACCCTGGATTGGGTGATAAACAATGCGGGCATTTTCAGACAGCCCATTCTTTGGTTATATCTTATATATACATATATATACATATATATACATATATATATATATATACATATATATATATATATACATATATACATATACATATATATATGTACATATATACATATATATGTATATATATGTATATACATATATATGTATATATATGTATATACATATATATATATACACATATATATATGCAATAGAATTTGTAATTATTGTGCAGGTGTAGTATGCAGATTTTAACCTTTCTAGACTTTGCCTTTTCAGTGTGTTTTCTTATTTTGGCAATTAAGTGAAACATTATAGTCTCTCAATAAAGTTTAACTTTCTCCAGCTTCCAAAATGACTGTGGTCTTGAATTAAATCTCTCCTTCATTTCTGACTATTTTAATGAAGTGTTGGGTAATCAGGGTATGGTTGTCTAAATTAGAAGAAAAATATTTGTATGATTAAATTTAAGTGCTATCATATTTATGTATTTATATATCAGTATTTATAATATTTATATAACTTTAAAATCCATTAGCTAATTAGAATCCTTTACCTTTAAAAAAAATCTGTGTTTTAACTTCATCTTCTTTGCCATCAACCGTTTCATGTTGCCTTTGGGCATAGTTATGGTTGATATCAGTTGTGTGAAGGCCGAACATAAAGAATGCATTAGCTCCACGTTGCTTAAACATTTAAGTAAAAATAATAATAATAATAATAAAGTTCCTAAGTTAAGCTCAAAGTGTTAATTGAGATTGTCAAAGTGGCAATTCTCTTTGTAGACAAGGCTAGATTCAGATACCTGTTTTAAGTTTATTTTGCAGCTTAATTAGTTAAAATGTTCCTTGAATTTCACCATCTGATATTGATTAGGAAAGTTGCTCAATTGTGTTTTGCGGAAGTGTGTTGTGTGTGTGTGTGTGTGTGTGTGTGAGAGAGAGAGAGAGAGAGACAGAGAGAGAGAGACAGAGAAAGAGAGATCAGAAAGCATTTTATTGCTCTAATGGAGAGGAATATTTGTCTAGCAGCCAGACCCCGGATACTCCCCTGACCCTCCAATGTTCTTTCCCGCAGGTGTTGTGAAGGGGACCCTCTTAGGGCAAAGCGATTGTTCGAGTCCCTCCAGGGATAGAACCCGGAGCTTCCCAGAGTGTGGCCTGGGGCCCGGGTCCTGGGCTCTGGACTGCAGCACTGCTTTGTTCTCCCCTGTCCTCTCCTCATCTCCTTGGGTAAAGGCACCAGGACCAGGCAGGGGACCTGCCCTTCCAGCCCCCTAGGGACTTGAGCAGACAGTACTCCCAGGGGCCAAAGTGGGTCCGGTGAGAAACCGGATACTCCTGCTGATACTCCTGCTCCTCTTTCGTGAGGGTCTCCTTGTTCTTCCTTAAGATCTTTTGTGCAGTATCTCTTGTTCAAAATGGTACTTGCAGAATATTACATATGTTCTTAAAATATGTTTATTTGTGGAACTGAGTTTATTTGATACCTAGGCCTATATGTCTTTTTCCTTACTCATCACTTTTCAACACAATTTAAAATTAGGAAAACCAAACATATTACTTAGTGTTTTCAAGTATAATTCTTATAATCCCTGCTCTCATAGATGCATATTATTGCAAGAACGAACACGTAATGGAACCTGATGTCAAGCAGGACTAGTCTTCATTTCACACGGTCTGTTATTCATATGCACCTGCTTACAATTCTTTTCACCTCCAGGGCTCAAAGAACACTAGCATATCCTGCACCCTTCTGATAAGGTGTAGGCACTACCTGTCTCCATTAGTCAGGGGATAACACAGAAAATAGAAACCACTATAGGTATTTTAATCAGTAAGAGATTTAATACAGGGACTTAAGAGCTTACAAAATCCTTGGAACTGCTAAAAACAAACAAACAAAAAAGCCCTCTGGGTGAATCGTTGTAGCGAAGCTGGTCCGATTTTTCTAGTTGCTGCAGAAAATCATAATGATGCAAGGCAGCCGAAACAGCTATTATTGCAGAAAGATCACCCCTGCCTAACTCCCGCTGGCAGAAACCCACACAAAATCATCTAGAAGCCAGGGCCAGTTATTCATCTAGAAACCACAGAAAGGGAATCTGCCATATATCCAGCTGTAACTCCAGTACTGTGGAAGACAAACAAACAAACAAAAAAAAATCCAGGCCATCAGTAAGAAGTTCGTCACAATTTTGTTGTTGCTGATGTAGCTGTTGTTTTCACAAAAACATTCATGGAGCTTTTACAGTTTACCTTAATTTCATTTAGGTAATTATTCTAAATCAGACTGAACGAAGCTTTCACCCAGAACTACTTTTAAATCGATGTGGCCAATGTCTTTCCTATGGACCAAGTGCACTGTCCTTAGTTTTCATCGCATTGAATTTAGCAGGACTGATGAAGAAGCTTTCTCCTCTAACAGATTAAAACTAGAAAACAAAATGTTCTTCTTCTTCAGTACGTTGACTTCAGTAACCCTCTACCTTACTCCCCCTGTTTTATAGCCCTTCCCAGTTTCCTTCTTCAAATATTCAGTATTTGCCTTCTCTATGCTACAAGTCACAGTACCTCAGCTGCTCTTCTCCACACACCCCTTGAGTGAGCATCCTGTCTCCTGATTTTAACTACCATCATTTCGACATTTAAGCCTCCTCCTGAGTCCTCTTTCTTGGATTCCAGGCTGATGGATTCCAGCTGCCGACACAAAATCTTAGCTCGCATGTCTAATCATTACCACTAGGTTCACGTGTCCCGACTCAACTCTTGATCACAACTCAGCCCCCCAAACAGCTCTCACCTCCACGGCCGGCCATTCAGAAAATTCTACAAGCTCTGTTTTCACATAATTTCCCCAGATAGACATCTGCTCACCACGTCCACCGTCGCTTTTCCTACACCAAGTTAGCGTCATCTCCTGTTTGCCCCTCAGTGCATCTCCTTCCTATCATGCCAACCCTGGCGTGTTTCCAAAGGCCAAAACCCTGCACATTTACCTCCAAGAGATTACAGTTCACATTATAATTAGAAAGACAGTTTCTTTGAAAAGCCATTTCGGTTAAATATGCAAAGAAAGAAAAAGGCTCACAGGAGTATGATAACAAGAGAATGTAAATGCAGATTGATACCTTGTGACATAAACCATCACTTATGGATTACTCAGCCTCTGAATGCTCTTACTACTTCCATTCCTTCCCAGTGTTTACACAGTGGCTACTTTCAGCTGTTACTAAATTTGGTTATGTCACCTTCATCATATCTCTGAAATTTCCAGTGGCTTCCTGCCTAACTCAAGTGAAATCCTTCACCTCAAGATGCCTCACGAACTGGTCCCATTGGCCAACCCTCTGCCATTTTCTCTGTCCCATCCTTGTTGTCCATCAACTAAGTCAAACACATCTTTCTTTTGTTTTTTTAATTTTTTTTGGTATTTATCATTTTTGAGAGAGAGAGAGAGAGAGAGAGCCAGGGAGGGGCAGAGAGAGAGAGGGAAGCACGGAATCTGAAGCAGACTCCAGGCTCTGAGCCATCAGCACAGAGCCTGACGCGGGGCTGGAACTCACGAACGGTGAGATCATGACCTGAGCCGAAGTTGGTCGCCCAACCAACTGAGCACCAAGCACATCCTTCTTAAGTCTTTGCTCTTGCTATTCCCCTTGTTTGGAACTCATTTCTTTTATGTAGACACATGGATGTTTCTTCATCTTCTCAGGTCTGTATTCAAATTCCACGTTTTTTTTGTTTGTTTGTTTTTGTTTTTGGCGGGGGGGCTCCCAATGCAGTCCCACTAAAATATCAAGACATATGATTCTCTAGTTGAATAGAACTCTCCATCTTTATCCATAGATTAATCTTTATTCATCTATCTTTATTCATATTTACTATATAACTCCATTTCTTAGATCACTTTTGTTAAGATTGTATCATTCAGAGGCTCTGCTGCCTCATAGTTGCAGGAAAGTAGGATGATTTTGACTAGAGTTATATGCCTTGGTCTCTCCATCTGTGAGATGAAGGTTACAACATTTCCAACTTGATAGGATTATTTTAAAGATTAAATGGGTTACTAAATAAACAAAATCAAAACAATGATGGCACATTGTAAATACTCAATAAATGTTAGCACTCATAATATATTTGTTCCTCCTTGTTCATCCCCATTAGATTCTAAGCTCTCTATGTACTCTATATGATTTGTTTACCATTACCGGGCCCTAGAATAGCATAGCAAGCATTCAACAAATATTGTTGACTGAACTGAATGAATCCAATTAGGTAATAACAGGTAACTGAATTCCACTGAGAGAATAGCAGTTTTCATTTTAAAGCCAAACACAAATTTAACTGATAAAGTGCATCTTAGTTATTTGGCAAACCAGTTAAATAAACTCAAAATCATGGACTTTACCTACTTGCCCAAATATCATCACTGGACACGGTCACTTTTCCAGGAACAGGAGTAAAGGAAATTGCACCAATAGAAAGGAACACTGGGATGTATGTGTGGCTGGACATTCTGTTTTACTATTTATGTGTGCACCAATGAAGGCTAGATTGTCTAGCTGAACAATCATTTCACTTATTGATGCCTTTTTCCTCTTTGACCCAAAACGAAAGGACAAGATGGAGAACCACAGAGTGAGAGCTAACTGGCTACATTGACTAAATAAAAACGTATCTGAAGCCTCCTGCGTTATTTTAGTGAGACACCGGGAGAGTTCTATATATGAGATGGATAATGAATAGACCAGCTCTTACTGAAGAAAAAAAAAAAAACCTAAAAATATTCCAGGAAAAACTGACATTGTGATCAGCAGGCTGCCTATAAGATATAACCTTGACAGTCAGTAAGCACAGGTGTTCGTATAAAATCAAACCATAGTGAAATAAGTTTATCAGCTTCAGTTCAAAATTACCAGTTTTGATAAAGGAATACCCTTTGTTACAGATTGGTTTAGGTTCCAGAAAAGCAGCTTTGATTCCATTTGTATTTAATCCTATAGTGACACAATACAAATGACCGAAAATACCATCTTTTTTTTTTTAATTTGGTGGGCGCAGTTGAGACTTTGTTCTGTTGTATAATTTTGCGCCTATCAATGAAGTTTCATAAGAAAAGGAGTTTCTATATATTTTTTAAAAATTTTCATTGTTTATTTATTTTTGAGAGAAAGAGAGAGAGTGTGAGTGGGGGAAGGGGAGAGAGAGGGAGGCCCAGAATCCAAAGCAGGCTCTAGGCTCCAACCTGTCAGCACAGAGCCCAACTCGAGGTTCGAACCCACAAGCAACAAGATCATGACCTGAGCCGAAGTCAGACGCTTAACTGACTGAGCCGCCCAGGCGCCCCGTTTCTATAATTTATTACACACTTAACATACTAGAAAGACTCACTGGGCTTCATGCTAAAAGAATCAAGACTTGAAGGTGAGTTTTAACATCAAAACTTTAGTTCTGGTTGTAAATTGATGTCTTCTGACTAAAAGTTCTCCCTGCACTGAGTTTAAACAAGGTACAGCCTTGAGCACTTAACACTAGACATCACAAACTATCTGATTATAGATGTTCTCAGAAACTATTTTTGCATTGAACTTTGACCTAGCTATATGAAATGCTTCTGGACTTCAAAATGTGTTTTCTGTTCCTCTCCAAAGCAAAACAATGAAAACCTTTGCCTTTGCGAACTTTGCCACCTGAAATTGACGTAATTGCCAGGGAATTAGGTTGTTACTGCGGAAAAGGACGCCCAACCTGGTGATTCAGTGCTCTGCTTGCTTCTGATAGAGAAGGTAGGGAAAGAAAAAAAATAAAATAACATAGTAACATCTTGAGTGACGTGGAGGAAGACTAAGTTGTGGAATAATCTCTTCTTTGAAGATTTTGAAAGATATTTGGTATCAGGGGCATGGTAAATATAAACTCTAATTACAACCTATGTGTGCTATGTGAGTAACAATATTTTAAGCTTTCTGTGTTTATCATGGCCTGGTAATGTTTCCATGTGATGCCTCAGTAAGTCCCTGACCATCACTGTATCTTGGGCTGCCAGGCAATCCTTAAGCAGTAGAGTTGATGGAACCACCTGAATGTCCTTCTACCTCTGCTGACATGTTGTCACTCCATCTTGTTGTTGAGCCTTGTTGAGTCTCCAGTGTGGGGAAAGCCAGAGGGATGGGTAGCCATCTATCTTGGTTTGAAGATGGTCTTATGTGACTGATATACACCTTTATAAGTATAGATATAGATACATACAGATACACATATGCATATATAAATATATATAGTATAATATAGTATTATATATAGTTGATATAAAATAGGGCTTTTATAAAGTAGTATTTTAATAATAAATTTTATATTTTAGGAAGATTTAGATTTTCAGGAGAACAATTGAGAAGATAGTACAGACATCTACCTTCTTATATACCTCACACTGTTTCCCCTACTAACATCTTAAATCAGCATGCTGCACTTGTTACAGTTAATGGAGAAATATTGATATGTTATTATAAAGCACATTCCCTCTCCCCTAGTTTTTGCCTAATGTTCTTTTTCTCTTTCCCACCCAAGATACCACATTACGTTTATTCATCTTGTCTCTTTAGGCTTCTCTTGGTTGTGTCAGTTTCTAAGATTTTTTTCTTGACTTTTCTGACATTGGCAGTTTTGAGGAGTACTAGTCGGTTATTTTGTAGGATGTCCCTTCAGTGAAATTTGATGTTTTTTCAGGATCAGATGGGGGTTATGGGTTTGGGACGGAGACCACAGAGCAAGGTGCCAGTTTCATCACCTTGTATCAAGGACACATGCGGTTGACCTGAGTTATTACTGCTTTGAGTGTTGACCTTGATCACCTAGCTGAGCCATATTTGCCATTTTCTCCACTTTATGTTACTTTCCCCCACCCTGCACCTTTCTATGCCATAATCTTTGGAAGCCTGTGCTTAAGGGGTGGGAAGTTATGGTCCAGCTTTCGTGAGGGCAGAATCTATATACATTATTTGGAATTTTGTTTGCACAGAATCTAGTCAGTCATTTATTTATATCATTTTAGTGTCATGGAATTTTTTGTAATACATGGGGTTATAATCCAAAACTATTTTATTTACTTTTTAGTTAAAATTGTTTCAGCTTTGACCTTTGGGATCCTCTTCAGTTGGTTCTGGTGACATTTGATATGCACTCATCCGTGTGTGTGTGTGTGTGTGTGTGTGTGTGTGTGTGTGTGTGTGTTAGCACTTACTATGAGATGCTTTAGGTTGATCACTTTAATTATCTGCCCCAGTCCTAGAATCAGAAACGTATCCAAGGAACCCTCGTCATTTTATTGTTTTGTTGTTTGTCCTTGCACATAGGATAAGCATCTTGGTTGCTTCCTTGAGATTATCAGTGAGGTGCTATACCCATACCTGTGTAGGTCTTTTGTGTACGCAAGTTACCAGATCATTTGGGTAAATACCTAGAAGCACATGTGCTAGATTACGGATTAAAAGTATGTTTAGTTCTGTACGAAATGGCCAGGCTGTCTTCCAAAGTTCATGTATCATTTTGCGTTTCCCTCAGTAGTGAATGAGATTGTGCGCTTCTCTGTATACTTGCTGGCAGTGTTCATTATCAGTGTCTTTGACTTTAGCCATTTTAATAGGTATGTAGCAGTATCTTATTATTTTTGATAAACATTATTAAGATAGTTTAGGGGCCCAGGGCAGGCTGCCACAAGATGAGCCACATTGGTACAGAGATTATTTAGAGTTAAAGTAATCAAAACGCAGCAGATGCAGGAAAAGTTCTGTGCCTCCCCTAACACTGCCTCTATTTACATTGGAAAGGAGAGTCTGCAGAAGGAAGAGAGCTGTTAATAAAGACTCCCCTTTACCTAAGGATCCTATCTGCATAATAGGGCAACCTTGTTTTTCCAGACATCTCTTTCCACCTTCTTGCTAATGAGCTTTCTTACTTTTGTATCCTCAGAACTTCTCCCTCTCTTTAGGTCGTGTTAGTTACATGTTGCCTCTTGTCTTCAAAATTTCCTGTCTGTGTGGGTTCCCAGTACCTATGCTATTAAATTTGATTTTCTCCTGTTAATCTGTCTTATGTCAGTTTGATCCTAAGTCCATCTGGAAGGACCATAGATAGGGCAGAGGAAGGTCTTCCTCCCTGACAATAACATTTTGTTCTCTTATTATTTTGATTTAGAAAAACAAATTCTTTGGAAATCAGGTCATTTGTCTCGATAGGCAAGAAAAATGACATATAAAGGTAAACACTTCAGTTTCTCATCTGTGAAAGTGTATTTATTCATAATATATATCACATATTGCACTTGACGAAGATCTTAAAAATTAAAGAAAAAAAGAACACAAATGGTGAGCAGCATTTCTAGCTACATCCTATAAAATGGTTTCAAGGTGTCAGTTTTCTGAGGTAACAATTTTTATTGCAGAGTAATTCAAAGCACAAAATAGGTAAGAAAAATAACACAAGTAAACATATTTTTAATTTCAAATATCTGATTATTACATACTCTTATAACCATCTACACAATTCACTGTTTGCCTTGTGATAGTTAAACAGGGACAGGTGAATTCTAGATATTTATAGAGTGTTTTTCATTCGATGACATCACTTAGACTAAAACTTAATGAAGAATAATTTCTTTAAATGATAGTAAATTTTTAAAAATCTGGCTATTTTATTCTGTGAGATATGAAGTGGGATATGTTTTACTTGATCTGTTCTTAATATGGATGACAGTAGTCCTTTGGTTTCTTATTACTTCTAGAATTTTCCAAAGAATGTGTGATGTCAATTCAATTCTGGTCTTCTATAGGCTACAAATGATAAAGATCATTCTATAAATTTTACCTACAGTCAAAAAAGTGAACATAAAAAGCGTTCACCTTTTTTCTTTGGAAAGGAATGAAATAATTTAGAAGAGAGGATATTTTGCTAAGTACCAATACATTTTTTCTAATAGATTTCATTATATTAGAAATCCTTTGATGATATTCTATCTCGCTGTCTACTAGCCTGGAGAGACAAATGTAAGGGAATAAATATACTAAACGTAATATCAAGCAAAAGATTTATTTTCTTGGTCCAGTAGGTTTGACGTGAAAGTAAAAATAACTATGGTAAAAAAGAAGAGATGACTTTTGCATGAATACTACCAATTCAACAAAAAGAATAGAATTTTTAAATTGTAGGCTTTGACAGAATGAGAATACAGTAACTGTATGTCTACTGTTATCATTGCCATAAGATAATCAAACATTTTAAACTTTCTCAATGTAACACAATGGTCCTCCCTGTTTTAAGCTATCCATACACCTCTTTTTTACCCTAATCTAGTGTAGCACTTAGCATATGGTGTATTTACTGTTAAATTTCTTCCTTCCTAGCTAGATGTGAGATACTTTGAGAACAGAAGTTCAGTCATATGGATGTTTTTATTTCCGGCATTCAGCTTAAAGTATGATATAAATTATACACACAAATACATGTTTGTTTGGTTTGGGTTTTAAACTGAATCTAGAAGGAAATATATTGTGGAAGTCAGATTTATATGAAATTGAAAGTGTTGGTTGTTGAACACATTGATGATATAATAGCCATATTTATACTTGACATTTACTAACATACAGCCATACCATTACAGAAGGGAGTTTTATTATATAAAAAAATATGACTACATACAAAGCCTTAATACAGAGATAAAAAAAGAAAAGGAAAGAAAAGAAAAGAAAAGAGAAGAAATCCCAAATCCCCAGAATTAGTTGGTTTCTAGGAGGTGATAGGAAACTGTTCATACTATTGTTTTTATTTTTTACTTTATTGTATTTAATGTATCATAAGCCACACTAATTCCAATCTCAATTGTTTATTTAATTGGCAGATTTCCAGAAAAGTTGCCTAAGTCTCCACAAACTTTCCATTCTATCCTGCAAATAAAGACAGTAGGTTTTGCAAAATGTCAAACTAAGAAAATGCAACAGAGCTAACAGTTCTTAGAGAACAATGTTACAGAATATCCAATTATTAATCTCAGAATTCTCTTCCTGGAAAATGTCATTCAAAGTGTACATTTTGACTGCAGCAGCAATAAAGAAGGTCTGTGGGTTTTATGATAAAAAGAATGTCAGCAGTATTTTTAAAAAAGTTATATCTAAATGGCTTATATAATAACAATTTTATAATCATTTAACAAAAATAAGCACTGTCAAAACTGTCCTCCATGATCCTTTTATCTCAGAATATGAGATTAATTAGAATAAAACTTAACAGTTAGAGCATAGCTGAGTCTACCTAAGGGGCAAACAGTATGGATCTGGGGAAAGACCTGGGGAACAGTTCTCATGTTTATTCATTTTATATAATATTAGTTGAATTCTATTTTTTAGGGCATATGTATTAAATTTATTTACCAAAATCTACTTGTAATCAATATCTGCATACTTTGATATGGGAACGTTTGATGAAAGAGTATTTAATTGTATTACTTATTATGACCATAATATCAAATTATCTAAAAATGAAAAGGTAGTGATGAGTTATGACTCTATCCTTCAGATCTAACATGTAGCTAGAGAAAACATTTTGAGTACAATTTGGAAAACTCTGATTAAGATTCTTATATTGTCTATTTATTGAATACACGTTACATATTTGTCCTAGGTATGATGTTATATTGCATATATAGGTTGCTTGGGATGTGGTAACGGCATAAATGAATTGGAATGAAAAGTGAAGAAAAAAAAGAGAGAGAGAAAGTGAGAAAAATGTGATATTTGTTGAAGGGAATCAGTTCCAACATATGCTGCGTTATGGTCAGATCTGAAAGGTTGGGTTTGCCAAATGTTTTTTTTCAGCATAAGCAGGAACATTTTTGAGTCTTTTAAATTTGATTTAGTTTTTATTTTTTTTTTTATTTGAGAGAGAGAGAGAGAGTACAAGTAAGGGAAAAGGACAGAGGGGAGAAAGAGAGAGAGAGAGAGAGAGAGAGAGGGAGAGAAAATCCTAAGCAGACTCCACACTCACCATGGAGCCCAATTTGGGGCTCAATCCCATCACCTTGGGATCGTGACCTGAGCCGTAATCGAGTCGGACACCCAACCGACTGAGCCACCCAGGTGCCCCAGCATCAGCAGGGGCATTTTGACCACAGTATTTGAGGTAAAAAGTATACTTTTGACTGATGTGTATGAATCATATTTTAGTAAAATATAATTTTTAGTATCATACTAATAAGATTATAAAGAAAATCACACTCTATCTCTATTCATAAAACCCACCTCCTTCTCTTCATACATTTTACAAATGTCAAATCCTGAAGATAAAATTTAAAACTAACATATTTTAAAGACGGCTATTGACAACTAGATTAATGAATATCTCTTCTCTTACCAGCAAATAGGACACAGACATCCAGCTTCCTGTTGGCGAGTTCTGTTTCTATCAGCTTTAGGGATCATCGGGTATATCACTATACCTTAGGCTAAATACTGGAGCCATGTTCTTATTTCGCTGTGTGAAGGAGTAATGGGTAACAATTTTAGAAACTGGTGAAAATAAGCTCTGTCTTCATAACTATAAATTAAGAGCAAATTCAAATAATAAAGTACAAAATAAAATGACAACATCAGTTCAACTTCCACAATTTTTATCAATAAAGCATGCAGAGTCCTTAAGATCAAAACGTGGTGCCTAAAAACAATGCATCTATTTGTAAATGTTTGTTAATGTAAACATATCAGGAATATTTCTATGCATATTAACGCTTAACTTTCTTCTGACATAAACCAGATTCCTTTATAAGTGAACAAAGCAAAAATATTATCTACCCAGATTCCAAATCCTAAACAAAATGTGTAGCCATTAAGTTTATTTAGTAACCTCTGCGGTATTTTTAAATTAAAATACCACAATCCCTATTTGATGTTAAATATGCCTGGAAATTCAGAATATCCCTTATTGAATCATACAGATTTAATATAAACCCAAATATAAACATGTGAAGATAAAATTAACTTACCTTCTTACTATAGAAGAAGTGAATTAAGTTGATTAAGTAATAACACCTCAGTGAATATTTCGGGAAATATTTTCCTGAGGGCTTTCACTAGTGATATATAATTAAAATAAGATTATTCATAATCCACTTTCATACCTTCATCATAAGTTTATTTCTTTATTCCAAATCAATATTCTATTTTAATCACCCATATTCAAGAATGAGCCTTTAACCCCTCAAAGCCATTGTTGTTGTGGGAGCCATTCTTAATCTAATTTCTAGGCAGATTTTATGAGAATTCAGAAAGTAGAGAATTGCATAAGCCCAGAGGTTTTACACTCAGGATTTATGCATAGAGAGCATTTATATCTCCCCGTGTGATTTGAATTCCTTTTTATGACACTATTTTGATTCATTGTTAGTCAACCAATGTTTACAAAGTACCTAAGATGTGCACACAGTTCCTCTAATCCTTTGCTATTCAAAGTGGAATCACGTTCCTTCTTTTGGAATCGGAATCAGGGAGAGGGATGTGAGAAATTATTCAATATTCAATTTAAAACCTGTTGATACATTTGGTGTGTTATTTCAGTGCAAATATCTATGGAAAAGGCATCTGATAAGGAATTGCTTTGGGGAAATAGGTCAGGCTTCGCACATACATCTACAGTTACCTCAGAAGAGTACATTTGATTTTTCTATCCCTAACATATTATCTGGTGGTATGATGAGGGCAGAATCTCAGAAACAGCATTTCCCAGCCCCTACTCCTTCTAACATGAGGAAAAGAAATGTAAGGTGTGTGGAATTGCCAGGTGCCCGTGTAGACACCACCCACCTCGGGATACCAGACCGTTCAACAGCAGGGTATATTGTACCAGAGTCTCAGGGGCTTCCCTTACTATTTCTTGAATCTCCCCAGTTCTTCAGAAAAGTTCTTATTTTACGTTTAAACAGGAAGAAACTTAGTGACTTAACTAAGGACACGTGGCTCCATCTAGCATTCAAACACAATCTATTTGCCACAAGATGCTTCGTCCAGTTTTCAGACGTGGGCAACTTACACACATCTGGTGCATCATCTCTTAGTCCTGAACTGCTGGAAATTTTCTCTCGTGTTTCCATCCCAGCATTGACACAAATGGCAGGATTTATAATTTTCTTTTTTTTTTTTTTAAGTATAGTTGAACCCATAAGTTCTTTGTAACTGCAGGGAAACAGTTTTGTAATAATCACCTTGAGCTGATACTTTAAACATTTCAAAATTAGAAATTTTACATTTTAAGTCAACCTGCTAAGTGTAAGAAACATTTAATCCAATTTTATTTTATTAATTCTATTCTTCAATTTTCTTCCATTGGTTCAGCATAGGAATTAAATTAAGAATTGCTGTTTTAAATGTAAAATATTTTCTATAATTATGTTTGGGAATTTGTTTCCACTCATTGGCTGATTTTGGACATGAGTGTGGTCGAGAGACTGTGCCTGTGATAAATGTAGACAGTTGTCAAACACATATAAAGCCGAAAATTAAATTTTCACTCAAACCACAGAACCATCATGCTTATTGTTAACTTATTATTATTTTTTTTAGTGTTTATTTATTTCGAGGGAGAAAGAGACAAAGTACAAGCAGGGGAGGGACAGAGAGAGGGAGACGGAGAATCTGAAGAAGGCTCCAGGCTCTGGGCTGTCAGCACAGAGCCCCATGCAGGGCTTGAACTCACAAACTGTGAGATCATGACCTGAGCCAAAATCAAGAGTTGGATGTTTAATCGACTGAGCCACCAGGTGCCTCTTGTTAGCTTATTTTAAGGAGAGTAAGCCAGTTATGACATTAAACATCAGCAGTCCGGTAATAAAATAAGCTTCTTGAAGCTACTTGCGCTTCAAATTGCATTTTACATATAAGAATTGATGAGGATGATTTACAGGTAGGTTCCCTTTGAATTTCTTAGTGCAAATATGCAGTATGATATGGGGAACACACCTGCTGTCCTTTTCCTGGCTGCTTACACGATGGGGAACGTGCTCAAAGTCTCTGTGGAACATTATTGATGTCACAGGTGACTGTGGAGGATTTAGCTCACATCACAAACACGACCTCACGTCACAAACACGACCACCTCCCTCTAGAGAATTCACATATCAACTAAGTTCATTTCACAAAACATTCTGTTTGGTAAACATTTATTTTTTTTAACAAAAATAGGGATGGACCTTCGTTATGAAGGGTTTACTTTTAGTAAGCTTATTTACAGTGCTTTATTACCATTGCCATTGTCTTTAAACACTTTTACTGTTTGCATGTTCAAGGGAAAGTGCACACGATGTATCTCTATGACCTACGCCAGGTTGAATAACTTCGCCCCCAAATTCATGTGTACCCAGAGATTCAGGGTGTGGCATCATTTGGAAATGTAATCAGTCTATGCATATGTAATTTGTGAAGATGAGGTCACTCTCAATTTGGGTGGATTCTACAGCTATAGACCGAATGTTTGTGGCCCCCAGATTTCATAAGTTGATCTCCTAACCACCAGTGTGAGATGGTATAAGGAGATGGGGCCTATGGGAGATGATTGGGTAATTAGGGTAGAGCCCTTATGAATGAGAAGACCCCCCAGAGGGATCCATTGTCCCTTTAGCCATGTGGGAAGAGAGAAGACAGCCTTCTGTGAACCAGAAATGGGGTCCTCACCAGAAACGGAACCTGCCAGCATCCTGAACTGAGACTTACAGTCTCCACAACTGTGTTCCCACAAATTGTTGTGCTAAAGCCACCCGGCCTGTGGTATTCTGTCACAGCAACCCACGCAAAGAAAGACACTAACCCAGTGATTGGCATCCTTATAAAAGAAAACAGAAACGCGCAGAGAAAACATGTGAAGACAGAGGCAGGAAGAGCTGTTAATGCTGCCACAAACTGAGAACACTAAGCGTGGCCAGCAGCCTTCAGAAGCTAGGATATCACAAGGAAAGGGACTCGCTGAGAGCCCTGTGAAAACGTGGCTCTGCTGACACCTTGATTTCAGGCTTCTCTCCTCAAGAACTGGGAAACAATAAATTCACGTTATTTAAAACCACCCAATGTGTGGTAATTCCTTAAGGGAGTTCTGGAATCTAATACATGACCCTACTCTCTTTGCATACCATCTTTTTCCATTTTGAGGAATTGGAATTATACGTGTTTTGTTTTGTTTTGTTTTTCGATGTTTACTTATTTTGAGAGAGAGGGAGAGAGGGCAGGGGAGGGACAGAGGGAGAGAGACAATCCGAAGCAGGCTCCATGCACAGAGCCTCATGCAGGGCTCGATCCCATGAACTGTGAGATCATGACCTGAGCCAAAATCAAGAGTTGGGTGTTTAATCGACTGAGCTACCCAGGTGCCCCATACTTAGTTTTGAAGTATATCCACACTTCAAGTTTTTCTAAAATTATACAGTTTCTCCTGGTTAGGATGAGTGGTTCTTTTGTCTTTTTAATTTACATACTTTGTTCATAAATTTGAGGTCAGTAATGAATTATTAATACAGAACTGAAAGCATGAGACATGAAAGAAAAAAATGACTAGTATCATTAAAATTAATAACCACTGCTCTGTAAGAGACACGCAAACGAAAAGACAAGATACAGACTGGTAGAAAGCATTTGTAAAATCCATTATCTGATAAGGAACTTGTATTCAAAATATACCAAAAACTCTCAAAACTCAACAATAAGAAGTCAACAAATTGAATTTAAAGTGTGTAATAGATCCAAACAGAACAAGAAAAAAAGAAGATATACAAAAGAGAAACATAAGATGCCCAGCATTATAAATCCCTAGGTAGTTGCAAGCTAAACCAACTTTTCATCTGTTAGAGACTAAAATAAAAAGAAAACAAAAATGATTGATATCAAATGTTGACAATAATTTAGAACAACAGGAATTCTCCTTCACCAGGGTGGGAATGCAAATTGTACAGGCCCACTGGAAAAAGTGAATGCACAGGGGCCCCTGGCTCTGTCAGTTAAGCATCCAACTTCAGCTCAGGTCACGATCTTGCTGTCTGTGAGTTGAAGCGCCTGCTTCGGATTTTGTGTCTCTGTCCCTCTCTGTTCCTCCCCTGCTCGCATCCTGTCTCTCTCTCTCTCAAAAATAAATAAGCATTAACATTTTTTTAAAAAGGTGAATGCATAAATTTACTAGGATACATCTATCTATGTGATAGAATATTATTCAGCAATAAAAATCACTGAGTTACAACGCCACAAAAACACATAGAGAAAACATAAATACCGATTGCTTAATGAAATAAAATGGTATGAAAAAGCTGCGTATTACAGGATTTCAAATCTATGACATTCTGGAAAAGGCAAAATTGTAGAGACCCAAAAAAGATTAGTGAATGACAGGAGATATGGGCACAGGGGGAAAGGGTGAATGTATAGAGCACAGGGAATTTTTAGGGTTAAAAACAATAATGTTCTGCGTTTCTCAAAACCCACAGAACTGTATGATGCAAAGAGCGAGTTCTCAGGCAAACTATAGACTTCAGTTAATAATGATGAGTCACTGGGGCACCTGGGTGACTTAGTCGGCCAAGTGTCTGACTCTTGATTTCCACTTAGGTCATGATCTCATGGTTCGTGAGTTTGAGCCCCACGTCAGGCTCTGCACTGACAGTGTGGAACTTGCTTGTGATTTTCTGTCTCTCTCTCTCTCTCTCTCTCCACCCCTCCCCTCCTTACTCTCTCTCTCTCTCTCTCTCTCTCTGTGAAAAATTAATGAATAAATATTTTAAAAAGTAATGAAGAATCATTATTGATTTATTATTGTAACAAATGTACCATGCTGATGCAAAATTTTAATAACAAGGGAAACAGTGACCAGGAGAGGTAAGGCTATAATATGGGAACATTCTGTTCTGTCTGCTCAATTCTCTATAAATATAAAACTGCTCTAAAACCAAATAGTGTGTGTATATATATATATATATATATATTGCCTAAAGTATTAGATTAATCATATCAATAGTTTCACTTTCCAGTCTAAAATTCTGTAAGTTTTTTTTACTGGACATTATGCCATTGAATTACATGTGATATATCACTGCATTAATGCCCTTTAAAACGTCCTGCTTTAACATGAAATGTCCTTTTCCTTGGCTTCATGTCTCCATATTAAAGGGTGTCCCATTGGAGTGACACCCCTCATTTCTTCACATATTTCTCCTCAACGGTCTGCTTGATGTGTTTAAAGAACAACGTGGTGAGCAGACAAACCCATGGAGCCAAGTGACTAAGAAAGTAAGTAGCGTCAGAGCCAGAGGGTGTAAGATGTTAGAGCCCATGGTAAGGTTGCCTGACTTACTTCTGTCGTGAAGGGAGATCATCGGAAGGCTAGGGGTAGGGCAGCGATGTTATCTGATTTATGTTGTAAAAGGATCATACTCTTAATTTAAAACAAGGCTGCCATAGTCAAGGTAGAGAAAAAGTAGTTAAAAGTAAATTCCAACGGTCTATGAAACAGGATAACGTAGATCAGAATGTGGGAAACAATTTGATGAAGGATCGGGTGTGAGGAGTAAGAAAAAGACACGAATTAAGGTTCTTTTAAAGACTGAAGGCCTGAGGAAATAGTAGTGTTATTTATTGACTTGGGCAACACCGGGTCATGGCAGAGATAAGATTTAAATTAACAGAGCAGACCAAGGATGGATGGCCTAAATTAATAAGCTAATCTAATGGAAACTTATATTTGTGGAGTATAAATAAGCAAATAGCAAAAGAAGGAAAGGAAGACTAAAAGGCATGTTGTTTCTGCTTTTTTATTTTCCCTAAGGCAATTGTTGCTTTCATTGGGTTGAAGAATAAAAACAAGAATCAATATTCAATGATTTTCTCTCTAAATATATGTATAAGTAAGAAATGTGTTCAACTGCAAGTAATAGAAAACCTGACTAGAAGTAGAATAAACACATAGGTGTTTCTTTTTCCCCTGCTTATCAATACCCAAGGGGAGGCAGTTTCAGTACTGGTTCAGCTACTCAATACGACCATGATGAGCCTCCTTCATTCTGCTTATCCAGCCGACCGCATGGCTTTTTTCCTCATGTTTATTGCATTATGGTTGCGAGGAGGTTGCCACATCGCTGGGTTTACCTGTACATTCTTGGCAGGAAAAAGAGGAAACATATATGTGGACTGTAAACAAAATAAACCAAAAAAACAGAAATGGTCCTCTAAATACAGAGAACAAACTGGTGGCTACGGAAGGGGAGAAGATGGGGGGATGGGCAAAATAGGTGGAGGGAAGTAAGAGGTACAAATTTCCAGTTATAAAATAAATGAGTCATGGGGATGAAGAATACGGCCTACAGAGCATAGTCGGTAATATTGTAATAATGTAATTGTAAATATACAATAATAATATTGTAGCCATAAATGGTCACCACACTTTCATTGGAGAGCATCACATAATGTGAAGAGTTCTCAAATCACCGTGTTGTCCATCTGAAGCTAAGACAACATTATGTGACAACTAAACTTCAATTTAAAAAAAATGAGAAGGAAACATCAAGACACACATTTGTCTCTTTACCTCAGAAAAGTAAAAAAGAATCATAGAAATCTCCACAGCACACTGAAGACACTCATTGACAAAAAGTGTTCACATTGCCTCCTTTGAGGAAAATAAGACGGGGTGAGGTGAAACTCAGATTTGACGCTCTGGAGTGGGTAAAGGCAAGGACAAAAACACTACTCATCATCAATGTGTTTTGGTCACGTGTGCTCATGTGACTGTGACTGTCTCTATCTCTGTCTCTGTCTCTTTGTGTCCCTCACCCACGGTCATTTATATATTTTTAGTTAATTCTTATTTAATTACTTTAGTATATTCAGTTTTCCCGTGATTGCAAAGATTAGCTAAAATATATGACAAGCATTCTTTGCATCTTTATGAACCTGAAAAGTAAGTTAAATACACAACGTGACAAATATATAAAATTAAAAAAATGGCATAAGATACTTGGAATTCCAAGAAAAAAATTACATAAACTTTTTGCATTGTATGTGTTTTAATCTGTGAATAAAAGCAAAACACTTACAACATATACTTCCTAGGAACCTACTGTGTGCTTTTCAGGTTAGAAACGTCCAAGATGTGGGAGAGGCTCCTGTTCCAGAGATATCTGAACAAAATTCCAAGTTCTCTGCCTCCGGACAACAGAGATAGGGAGAGAAAAAAAAATGGGCATAAATGCTTTCTTTGAAAGGATAAGTTAGAGGAACACTCCAGTAATTGACCCATAGCCATTTTAAAATGTAACTAGGCACCTTCTTCCAGAACTCAGCATTCCGGGGCAGATAGAGTTCCTTTGGAAGGCATTGATTTTTTTCCCCTGGAGCAAAAATCCACCCTGAGGTTCTTTATTGCTGTGTGGGTGTGGTTTCCAAGGTCAGAGTTCAGGAAACATTTTCTATAAAGGTTCAAACAGTAAATATTTTAGGCTTTGTGGGCCTCATAGTTCTATCGCATAGTCTCTTTTTTTTTTTTTTTTATAACTTTTTAAGCATACCATATCATTTTTTTTTCCTTGAGCAGTGAGTGGCCGCTCACTTCCTCAGATCTTTAATATGCTCTCAGACCTTAGAGCACAGATCCCAGAGGGCATAGACCTCTGGCTCTTTCTTCTTCGTACATAATAAAATTCCCATCAGTGCTAGCACCTGAGTAAATAATTCAGCTTGCTTAATTCCCATAAAAATACCAAGATCCCACAGGAGATTATTGGAAGGTCTTAGTTTCTTGTAGTCCCATCTGGTGGTTGATTTACCAGTACAGGAACCTAAAAACCTGATTCCCTCAACACTTCATGCCCCCAAATACATATCCATCATTCTTTTCAAGATCAGCAGGCCTGTAACTAAGTACTTTTGTGATGCCTGGTCTCTTTAGATAAGACCCTGAAGAATTTGAGCAGTCTCTCTGCCTAGCTGAACAGGTCAACCAGGTTCTGCTTAAATCTTTCAAGAATCTTAGAGAAGAATCTTTGAGCTGCATAGCACACATCTTATTTGATCTGTATGTCCAGGTTATACTTGACTTTGAGGATCTTTTGCTGATGGAGAGATTAAGGATGTAAAAAGTTTTTTTTGTTTTGTTTTTTTTTTTTTTTCATTCCCCAGCTGAACACACCTCATTACTTTTGTATTTCTTTTATATTTGGCTTGCAAAAAGAACGGTTTACTTTTTTTTAAATTTTTTTTTTTTTCAACGTTTATTTATTTTTGGGACAGAGAGAGACAGAGCATGAATGGTGGAGGGGCAGAGAGAGAGGGAGACACAGAATCGGAAACAGGCTCCAGGCTCTGAGCCATCAGCCCAGAGCCTGACCGGTTTACTTTTTTTTATCTCTCTCTTCCTTTACCTTATGATATAGAGCTACACTAAACGAGCAACACTTCCAGCATTTACCAGGAGATACCCACAGGCAAACCAGCAAGTTCATTAGTTATTCTTCCCAAACTGCTGGGAGGAACAATTGGGCCAATCATATGGCTATTAGATAATAAGATGACCTTTTATTCCAGCCCGCAAAGGTAAATGTCTTACTATTTTTCCAGCCTTTGCTAATGGTTTATTCAACGCTTTGCCAGCCTCTGCTGCTGTCTGTCCCCAGAGCCAATGTCACATATCTGTCTTTTGTTATGGCAGCCCATTCGTGTGGATCAATTTTCATGACATAAAAAAGAGCACTTATTTAGCAGGTCAATTTGGAGTAGGAGAAGTGGTTCTGATCTTGACAGAGCTTCACTGTCATCTGCTGAGTGCAGACAACAGGTCTAAATATTAGATATGTGAGGTCAGGTACCTCTACTACTCTAACTGGAGTTTGATAATGACCGTGGCATTTTTTTTCTGGGGTGTCTTAAGGAGAGGAGAAATGGTGAGCTCAAGAACCACAGAAATAAAGCTCAACTCCATGATGGAGTTCACTTGGCGCACTGGATTGTCTGTTACCATGTTTTACCATCACAACTCAGCTCCCAGGCTGAAGACTGAACTTTCCAGAATCCAATTCTTGGTAAAGTTCCAGAGTTTACCTGTGAAAGAAACTTGCAGAAAACGTAGCATGTGAACAATGACGTGGAGGCTTTACTCACGAGTCCCGTAGCCACCTTTGTCAGGCATGGTGTCCTCTTCAGGGGTACTGAATTCACAGAATGCCCCATGAGAGCTCCTACCTAGTATCATAGTTGTAGTGGCAGGTTTATATGGCAGGCTCTTGTTTTGGTCGCACTGACACTGGAGCAACTCTTGGATACTCGGTCTTCAAAATGTTTGTGCATTCATTGCTCTGGCAATTGAATAGACTCTTTGTACTTGACTCTTGCTGACTCGTGTGTTTGCAATTGGTTCTTTTCTCCTTGTAAAGCTTCACGTTTATGGGCACCCTGATTTGTTGGTTGAATTCTATCTCAGACCCTTGCCAGAGCCACATCTATATGCGCTCCAGTCCCTGCCAATTTGACAGCTTTCTAAGGAAGCCACCGGGACCCCGCTACCCAAGGGTTTTGTTCTGTCCTTGTTTTCCCAGGCTGCTCACAGGGCAGGGGGTAAGCTGGAGAATTAACAACTTTGGGAAAAACTCGTAGGCAGCCAGTGAGGAGCAGGAAATGGAGGGTGAATACTTGTTTAAATACCCTCAGATAATAGGTTCTTTAAAAATAAAGTCTTTAGAGCTAAAAATAAAATATTTGCAATAAAAAAAATAGGAAAGTTCAGAAGTTCAGACACACCTGCAAAGAAAATTGTTAGTTGGAAGATAAAACGATTACCATCACCATCACCATCACCATCACCATCAGAATGCACTTCTGAGAGGCAGAATTGTGCTCGCTTGTATGAGATAATGCTATGTTATGCTTTGGGTGCTGGGAGCCCCCGAAATCCAGCTGCTTGTTCTTTAAGTACCGTTTTGTTAGGACACAGCCACACACATTCTTTTACACATGGTCTGTGGCTGCTTTTGCACTCCAACAGGACTGAGTAATCACAGCAGAGACTGTATGATTGACAGAGTTTAACATATTTACTCTTCTGACTCTACAGAAAAGTGTGCCACCCCTGATCCACACCATCCCCAAAGGCCCCAGCGAGCTAGAGTTCATGTATCCACAGTGGGAACCTGCTTACTAAGGCACACTGTCCTGACTTCCTTTGCTTTCCTACCTTGCTTTTCCATTCCCCTCTAAGAGTATCTTGGGATAAACTCAAAATTGAAATAAACCAAAAAAAGAATTCAATAGATTTAATTTTGGTTTACATCTGGGGAACCCAACCTGAAATTTTTGAAATCAATTTTGAAAATATTTTTAGCCATCAGTTCTTCAAATACTGTCTTTTTTTTTTCCAGTTTCTTCTTTTCTCTCTTTCTAGAACTCAACATCTCTCAAACCACTGCATTTATTTATTTTCTTAAACCTCTGCATTTCCTATAAGTCTTCATGTTTACAATCCTCCCTCTCAAAAGTGCATTCTGATGGTGATGATGATGGTAATTGTTTTATCTTCCAACTAACAATTTCCCTTTCAGGTGTGTCTGAACTTCTAAGCGGATTGGTTTTCTTTTATTTCAAATATTTTATTTTTAGCTCTAAAGATTTTTTAAAAGAACTTATTATTTGAACATATTTAAACAATTTAGTTCACTTATGGAAAAAAAGTGAACGTCACTTATACTCAGTTTCTCTCTTGAGTTCAATAATTCTGATTGACGATTGCTTTGTGAGTATGGCTGTTTTCTGTTGTTTCTACTGGTATTTACATATGGTGGTTTCTTGTGTATTTTGTCGGTTTTTCAACATGCATTTCTCACTTTTCTTTGAGGTGTGAGAATTCTTTGTATTAAAATGGATTTCTCTAGAGAGAATCTGTAATTGTTTTTTTTTGTTTTTTTTTTTTTTTTTTTTTTTTAGCAGCCTGGGCTCACTATGACTTGGAATTATTTTAAATTAAATTACTGATCTGAGTTTTAAAAATCCACTTAAGAGGATTTCATTTATTTGTCAAACACCTAAGAGAGTTGGCTGCCTTTGTTGACAGTTTCTCAAATGCACATAATTCTCTCCTCCTCCTCTTCTTCTCCTTCTTTCAACTTCTTTCTTTTCCTTTTTCTCCTCTCCCTTTTTTACTCCTTTTTTCTACTTTCTCTCTTTTTTTCTTCTTTCTCTCTCTCTCTCTTTTTTTTTTTACTAATGTTGTTATTATTACTAGTAGTACTCTTCCACTCATGACTATGCTTTGATGAAGGCTATTTTCAAAAAAACTCCTCTTGGGTGGAGTGGGGGAGTACTTTACTTTTAGTTCACTATTACATTGAGGTTTTACATTTAGGGGACTATCCTATTGTGCCTATCACTTAGGATGAGCCTAGGCTTTTCTCTTTAGTGCAGAACCTTCAAGACTTATAAACCAAACCTCAAAATCCCACTGTGTTGTAATGAACCTCTAGGAAAATTCATGCTTCGATGATCTAGTTATCTCTCTCTATCTGTCATCACTTTGTCTTTGGCACAATATTCTTTATTTTCTTGCCAGATCATGAACACGGTCAAGAAGGCTTAAAATGTTTTGGCAAGCATGGTTTATTGTTTTCAGGGAAAGGCTAGACCAGGTCTACAAATAGCCAAACTACAAGGAATGGAAAACTTCTCTCCCCGTGCAGAATATTTGTACGAATCAGATTCAGACTCATCTCTGCCAGCATTGCACTTTCTATATGTTATTTTTCAGTAACTATTTAGAAAAGTTCCTGGTTTACAGAGAATTTAACTGTGTATTTATATTTGTACCACTCTTATACTGTCTATTAGTTTTAGACTAAGAGTAATAAGATGGGCTCCGTCTATCTTTGTTGATCTAGTTTACATCAGAAAATTAAAATCTTATTTTACTATACAATACCCCTTATATCTGCCCATTTAAAAATGTATTGTGTGGAGACAATTATGAATAGACATACAGATAGTTAGAAAGTAGCTGGCTTAAAAGAAAGATACATCTAGAGGGATACCCTGGACACCATGAGGTACAGGGAAAGAAAAGGCATAAATCAACTTTGTATTTCAAAACAAAAGCCCAACAACCTTCCTCCCAAAGAAAACATTCTGATTGGCTCTCCCAAACTGTTAAAAATCCCTTAAAATTAACTAATAGCTGGGTTTGCCCATCCCCTAAAAGATCAATTTGCCTACAATGGATCATGGCTCTCCTTAAAGTATAGAGAAATGTATCAGAAACAGACAGGATGCTGTCAACTCCTATAACTCCCATGCACACATTATCGATCCGTCTGGATATCTTCCACACTTCCATTCTCAGTCGTTTTGTGTGACAGAAAAATGTCTCGCGGCATGGGCAAACATGCCAGATAGGACTGACTGCCATCAGGCCATCCCTTTAAAACAAGGATTCAGGGGCACCTGCATGGCTAAGTCGGTTAAGCATCCAACTTCGGCTCAGGTCATGATCTTGCAGTTCATGGGTTTGAGCCCTGTGTTGGGCCCTGTCCTGACAGCTCAGAGCCTGGAGCTGCTTTGGATTCTGTGTCTCCCTCCCTCTGCCCTTCCCCCGGTGATGCTCTGTCTCTCTCTCTCAAAAATAAATAAACATCATTATTATTATTATTATTATTATTATTATTATTATTATTATTTTAAGTAAGGATTCAGTTATTCAAACTGAATCAGAAACTCTAAGGCCTACCAGCCAGGCAGGAGGGCATTTGGAACCAATGTCAACCTCTGCTTCCAAGCTGATGTAGCTTCCACTTAAGAAGAAGCCCCAACTGCTGTAAGCTACATGTTCTTTCCGGCAGCACTATATATGACCTTGGGCTCGTACTACTTGTTGGAAAACTAAGCACAAATTTGTTTCCTCCTGGAAACACTGACTTAGAGTTAGGACAGTCCTAAGAGACCTTCAAGTGTTTTAAAAACAGCACCAGGTAGCCCTCAGATGACTCAGAGATTTCTCCAGAATGAAGCTATCCTTGGTTACTCAGTGAGGGGGAGTGGGCTTCTTGGAGAGATAACTGAATGCCCCCCTTTGTAATTTCTCCAGCTGGCCCCTCCCTCTTCCCCACCTCTCCCAGGCAACTACTGATCTATACTGACACCACAGATTAGTTTGAATGTTCTAGAGTTGTATATAATTGGGATGATATAGTATGTACTCATTTGTGTCTGTCTTCTTTCAGTTGACATAACTTATTTTGAGTTTTTCCATGTTTTATTTATGTGTATTAATAAATAGTTCATTGCATTTTACTGTTGAGTAGTAATCCAGTGTATGGATATACTGTATTTGTTCATCCATTCACCTGCTGATGGGCGTTTTGGTTGTTTGCGGTTGTTGGCTATTATAAATAAAGTTACTATGAGCATTCATGTAAAAAAAAATAAAGTTATCTTAACAGACACAAAACTAACTTAACTGGTATGTTACAGTATTTCTGAAAGATAGGAAATAAATAAGAGACAAAAGGATGCGAGGTTGACTTTGGACCCGTATGATAAATAACGGTGCCTCACATACAAGAAGAACATAATGCATTTTACATTGACATTAGGTCTTTCATCGTATCTGTCTGTGTTAATTTTTACCTATCAAGATAGCTGCAGATACGTATGTCACCTAGGCTTGGTATAAAAATTCTCTTTACTTCTGACTGACTTTCAAACGACAATTATTGTTATTTTTCAAGCATTTACATACAGCTGTGCATTTATTTGACTCTACTGTGCCTAGAAGTAGTCAAAGTATTTCTATTGTTTAATAATATATTCGTTTTTATTTTTTTTTTTAAATTTTTTTTTCAACGTTTATTTATTTTTGGGACAGAGAGATACAGAGCATGAACGGGGGAGGGGCAGAGAGAGAGGGAGACACAGCATTGGAAACAGGCTCCAGGCTCTGAGCCATCAGCCCAGAGCCCGACGCGGGGCTCGAACTCACGGACCGCGAGATCGTGACCTGGCTGAAGTCGGACGCTTAACCGACTGTGCCACCCAGGCGCCCCTATATTCGTTTTTAATGACTCTAATAAATCCGAAACGATGTCAATTAGTTTGTTTACTTTGCACGTAAACTTTTATTGTACTTGTAACCTGAGAAAACAAAACTTTTTGCAATAATTTAGGAGTCACGGAGTTGGACAGTAAGATTGTCTTCATCATTTAAATGCTACACTACACAATTGGAAATGAGGAGACATATGTATATAACAATTTTATTAGGACTCCTTTCTTGCTCTAGTGTCCGTGTATACAACTTTGGCCTATAACATATGCTATTGACTTAATGTTAGGACGCTGTGTAGCATTTGGGTATCAGGCATTCTAAGTACGCAATTTTAGAAAGTATGTGGTGATTTGTTAGTGCCAAGTTTAAGCCATCTGTAGATACTGAAGTAAGGTTTGTAGATATATTCAAATTATATGCATTATTATAATTGTTGAAGTGTGGTATTTGAGAATGTATTTCATTCAAGCCTATTTTTTTGAAATGGTTGTGTTATTTATGATCGGTTTTTCATTCTAATAACTGGTTGAGAGCAGTGTCTCAATTTCCTGGGTTTGCTGAAACAAAGTAACACCAACGGGTTGACTTAAAACAATAGAAACGTATTCTCTTGCAGTTCTGGAGGCCTAGTTTGAAATCACCTTGTCATCTGGGCCATGCTCCCTCTGAAGCCTCGAGCAGAGAATCCTTTCCTTGCCATTCTCCTGACTTCTGTTGCTGTCAATCCTTAGCATTCATTGGCTAATAAATGTGTTGCTTCAGTCTCTACCTCCCTCGGTGATCACATGGTATTCTCCCTGTACCTGTCTCTGTCCCTTCTCCTCTTCGTAGCAGGACAGCAGTCCTACTGGATTACTCTACTCTAGCAGGACCTCACCTTAACTAATTACATCTGTCTGCAACAAGACTACTTCCAAATATGGTCACTTTCTGAGATTCTTGGGATTAGAACACCATATCTTTGTGTGTGTGTGTGTGTGTGTGTGTGTGTGTGTGTGTGTGTGTGTTGTGGGGAGGTGGGAAACACAATTCAACTCACAGCAAGCAAATCTGTACCCTGGAGACATGTATGCTGTCTGCCCCCATGCCTCCCCTCCCGCCCTGGCCCTCCTGGAACACCACCTCTCAGCTACAGAAATGCACCTTGGAAATCCCAAACCACAGTCAGCCAAGTATTAAATCAGGCCCAGAGATGAAAAAGAGGACCCTACCCTCTCCTGTTTGATTTGATGCTGAAAAGCAGACTGCCAGAGGTTTCAAAAACAGTGTATGCAGCTATTAGATACTAGGTCTGGGGCAGAGAGAGCCTCTAGCCATGTGATTTTGGGAAATTAAGTACTTCTCTAAGTATATGTTCACATCAATAGCATTAAAATAATAATATGTTGTCTACTTAATAAATTTACTGGAATGATGAAATAAATTAGTTCATGTAAAGTGCTCAGGAAAATAGGAATTATAAAAAGTGTTCCATAAATATGAAAGAAAATGATGATGATGTCATGAGTAATACTTCCTTTGACGTTGCTTACAAAGTACATTTTCATACAGATTCAGGTAATTTTTAGGTGAATTAAAGAAACATATTACTTCCAATGATACTGAAGATATGTTTTACAGCCAGTATGCATATTATTTTGGTTATTAATAAATATAAACATAAAAATCCAAAATTTTAGGAAGTTGTAGCCATCAAACAAAGAAAACTTCAGGTGTTCATGGAAACTACTTTGGAAGATAATAGCATTGAAAGATTTCTCTGTGAATTATCAATAAGAATTTTGGGAGAACTTTTGAAATAATAAACAATGAAACATCTTTTAACATGTAAAACTAGGCAAAAAAGTCTTATAGAAAAATATGAAATGTATGTGTATTTTTCTAGTGTTTAACATTTAACAATTTATATAACAGGAAAAGTTTGGGAGATTAAATAGAAATTTCAAAAGTTGTTAAAATTTTGCCTGTTACAGCATAAATAATAAACTTAATGGAAAGGAGTCTAGATATTACTCATTCATGGGGCACCTGGGTGGCTTAGTCGATTAAATGTCCGACTTGGGCTCAAGTCATAATCTCACAACTCGTGGGTTCAAGCCCTGCCTAGGGCTGTGTGCTGACAGTTCAGAGCCTGGAGCCTGCTTCAGATTGTGTGTCTCCTTCTGTCTCTCTCTGGCCTTCCCCTGCTCACGTTTGTCTCTCTCTCTCAAAAATGAATAAACATTAAAAGAAATTTTAGATATCATTAGAGCATAAGTCAAAGTGCAAAGAAAAATAAAGGCATTTTTCTAGCAAATTTGGTTGTATGTATGTTTGCAAATTGTAAGTAGCAAATTATAAGTAATAAACAAATGAGGGAAAAAGAGTGCTTCTGAAAATCATTCCTTATTCCACCAAATCATTGTATATTGTATCCTGAATGTAAATAATATTCCAAAGGAACTTGACTAGATCACAGATGTTTCTAAATTTGCATACTACTTGAGGCAGTGCTGTCCAATCTGTGGGCTGAAAAGTCCATATGCAGAATGTAGAAAATATATGAAAAATTCTTGGCTTCTGTATCTGCTCCTCATTTCTCTACTTTTTTTTTTTTCTGTCTCTCTTGTGAACAGGTCATATTTTCAGTTTTTTTTTTTCATACATTGTTTAAGTTTGGATTGCATCCTGTACTGTGTGGAGGTTATATTGTGGAGCTAGGGATAATTCAGACGTGAGTGGGACATTTTTCCTTTCCTTGAGGTTGCAAATAGTTCTTTAAACTATTATCAGGATGGGGCGCGTGGGTGGTTCAGTTGGTTAACCACCCCGACGTGGGTCATGGTCTTCTGGTTTGTGAGTTTCAGCCTTATGGTGGGCCCTGTGCTAACAGCTCAGAGCCTGGATCCCGCTTCAGATTCTGTGCCTCCCTCTATCTCTGTTCCTCCCCCACTCGTACTCTGTCTCGCTGTCTCTCCCTCAAAAACAAATAAAGAATATTTTTTTTTAAAAATAGGGAGCCATTGAGAAAGATATATGGACATGTCGAGAGAAAAAAAAACTAGAGAAGTTTTTAAAAGACTTTTTTTTATTAGTATCAAATACCTAGCATCACAAATAAAGCTAAAATTAAAAATAAATCTCGTATTGCAGCCAATTTTAATTTCATATGACTTTATTGAAAGGAATCTCTGAAAAGGAAAATTCCTGCTTTTCACATTAATAAATGTATACATTTGAATGTTGTTTTGAACTCCAAATAAGTACCTTAGGTTTTGCTATAAAAGAACAACATGTACTCTGTATCTCTCTAGGAGAATTATTACAAGTTGCTATTTTATTATAGTTTGGAATCAAGCCATACCAGTAAGTAAACTACCTACAAAATGATTCAATGAGGAGTCTGAGAAGTTTCTCTTCAGATGCCATTTCCAGAACATTTTCCCTCACCGTGAAAGACCATTCTGACTCTACTGTTGATATGGCACAATTATCTATGCCCTGTATTCATCAATATCCCACATTTACAGACTTTAAGGACATTTACTCAGGCCTCCTTTCTTTATTGATTATGAGCTCATAAGCCACTCTGCATAGTTGATCTTTGCAAATAGACTATCTATTTCTTCATGTACATTAATAATTCATTTTATAACTTTTAAAATACTATTTCCAGGAGGAAATCTGACCAAGGGAAAATAATATATGTGAGCTACTCACTGTTATCCTGGGGCTATCCATGTAAGTTAGGATATATTATCATAATTGAAAGAAGTTATTCTTTCTCATGAACTACCTGAATTACATATAGAATTCTTTTTAAAATAGTGCTATGGCTGCTGGTGGGAATGCAAACTGGTGCAGCCACTCTGAAAAATAGTATGGAGGTTCCTCAAAAAATTAAAAATAGAACTACCCTACGACCTAGGAATGACACTACTAAGTATTTATCCAAGGGATACAGGTATGCTGTTTCAAAGGGTCTCAGGCACCCCAATGTTTATAGCAGTGCTATCAACAATAGCCAAACTATGGAAAGAGCCCTAATGTCCATCGATGGATAAATAGATAAAGATATTTAAAGATAAAGAGATTATACACACACTCACGCATATACAAACACACACACACACACACACACACACACACACACACACAATGGAGTATTACTTGGCAATCAAAAAGAATGGAATCTTGCCATTTGCAACTGCGTGGTTGGAACTGGAGGGTATTATGCTAAGTGAAATTAGTCAGAGAAAGACAAATATTTATGACTTCACTCATATGAGGACTTTAAGATACAAAACAAATGAACACAAGATAAGGGAAGCAAAAATAATATAAAAGCAGGGAGGAAGACAAAACACGAGAGACTCTTAAGTATGGAGAGCAGAGGGTTACTGGAGGCTTTGTGGGAGGGGGGATGGGCTAAATGGGTAAGGAACATTAAGGAATCTACTCCTGAAATCATTGTTGCACTACATGCTACCTAACTTGGATGTAAATTAAAAAAAAAAAAAAAAAAAAAAAAAAAAAAAGCCCTCACTAGATGTAAAGTAAAGCTGATGAGACCAAGAGTTTGATTTGGAAAAAAAAAAAAAAAATTCCACCTCTCGGTGAAGAATTCCCAATAAAAGTGTCATTGGAAACAATTTCTTTGGTTGGAACTAGTCATTACCCATTCACCCCAATATAATGATCATACTCACAAATGTTTAGAAATTCTGTGTTAAACAGTTACTAAATGAAGCCCTGAAACTTTAATATGACACTGTAAAAAATAAAAACAGGTTGTAGTATGCTGAAAAAAATAAAATAAAATAAAATAAAATAAAATAAAATAAAATAATAAAATAAAATAAAATAAAATAGTGCTATGGCTATAAATGCAGTAGAAATAAGCAAAATTTTGAGTGGAACAGCTACTTTCCTATCAAGTGATAAATAAATATATTGTGCTTTGAAATTATGTGATATCTTCACATCCATGAGTGCAAAACATTTTATACTAGAATTTTTCTGAGACAAGAGGTTACCAATAGCATTATTTACCCTTTGGTTCAAATACCCGGAAATACATCAATTATTATAAGTAACTATAAAAAGGAGAGCACTAGAGTAACAAATTTTATCTTTTAAAATTTCAGTTCTTTCACGCAAAATCCAAATTCAGTTCTTTCTCACAAAATCCAAACTTTTTTTTCTTGAAAGAAAAACTTTACTGGTTTCTCTCAGATTTATTTGGCAATACACCGGGATTGGGCTTATTTACATATGACCCATGCTTGAAAGTTAATAATATTTACGTGTCCTTCTAATGTCGTTAAGACATCCCTAGCCAATGGGCAGTGCCATCGAGAGGTTCCTTTTGTCCTCTCCAAACTAGTTTGCTGGCAGGCTTTGCCACAGCTCTGTTGTGGGAAGATATCAGAGATTTAGAAATATATTCTGATGCACTGAGAATTTACAGTGAAGATTAAGCAGCAGAAGGTATGTCCAAAATATCGTGTTAATAAGTTCAGTAAAGCAAATTGGATGATGCTAGAAAGAGTGGCAGAATGAGAATCTTTGAGAAGTCACTCCTCCTAAAAGGAGCAGCAAATGGCACAGATTGTCAGAATCAACTTTTTCAGAACTCTAGAAATTAGCCAAAATTATGAAACAACCTGAGAATGTTTATCCAAGAAATGAGGAGAGATCATGAAAACAGCGAGTTTGGGGCCATTTTAACCCGTTCCAGCTCAGCAGGGTTCTTGAAAAGTAGCATATACATTCCTGGGATATGGGGAACAAAATGGAGCCCATGCCTTTAGAAAGCCTCACTTTTTTTTTTTTTTTTATGTTCATGTTATTTTTGAGAGAGAGAGAGAGAGAGCAGGGGAGGGGCAGAGAGAGGAAGACAGAGGATCCCAGCAGGCTCCACCCTGGCAGCAGAGATCATGACCTGAGCCAAAGTCAGACACTTAACCCACTGAGCCGCCAGGTGCCCCTAGACTGGCTCACTTGTAAAGAATTATTATCATTCAACATGTCTGGTGGTTCCCTGGAAGACCCCACTTTAAAGACACATCTTTATTTGACCTGATTCAGAGATCTCTCCCTGGGCATGTGCTAAACATAGGTACAGACATATTTTCAAAAAGTTTAAAAGGGAAGATAAGAAATGAGATGCCCATAGTTACTGAAATGTTCCCATGTAGATATTCGTCTGGGTTGGGTACATACCAAAGCAGACTCTAAACCCTCTGCTGGTTTGGAGGTCCTTGGCTGGCAGTCTGTGAAGGCTCAGGCACAGAAGTAAATGGCCTGCCTCTGCTTTGAAGCCTCGCCCCCCTTCCTCTCCCCCCCGCCCCCCCACTGCACACTGATTTACAGTTTCTAAGCATTTAAGCAGACTATTCAATTATCAGCTGACCATGAAGTGAGCTCATGGGAGACTTCAGTGGCCATACATGACAATGAATATAGGCTTTACAGAATTAGTTCTAAAAGTGAATTACAAGACTGCTGTGAGAAGCAGCAACAACTACAAATTCAATTTTAAATACTAACGTTGCTATTTTTGTCAATCAATTTTTTAAACGTGCTTTGCTAGTTTGACTCATTCAAGAAATATGTCCAATTATGCAAAGTATTGAATTTATTAGCTTAAAGTTGTTTATAGTATTTACTTATTTTTCGTACCTATAGCACATATAATAATATTTCCATTTTCTGTCCTGATAGTGGTAATTTTATTTTCAGATCTTTCCCTTTTGTCTTCGTGATCAGTCTGACCAAATGAGTGTAACTTTTATTAGCCTTGTCAAGATCCGACTTTTCATTTTGTTGCTTTCCTTTATTTTTAATATTATTTCATCGATTTTTTCTTATATATTATTTCAGTTTGCTTTGTGTTTATTTTGATCTTTTCCAGTCTCTCAAGTGAATGCTTCAATCATAAATTTTAGACATTTTGTTTTCTCATACAATACTATAATGCTATAAATTGCCCTCTGTTGCTTTGGTTGAGTCTCACAAATTTAAATGTTTTCTTTTTATTTGTATTGAATTAAAATATATCCTGTGATAACTCTTTTTTGTTCCTACATGTTATTTAGAATTTGTTGTTTGGCATCCACAAGGTAGGGCTTTTTGAGGCGTCTGAATGTTTTCCACTCTGTGTGGTGGTCAGAAAATATAGTTACATCATTTTAGTCACTTAAACAAATGTAGAGAAGCTTCTTTCACGGTCTTAAATATGGTCTATTCGCTGAATATCCGCATGCACCTGTAAAGAATGTGCATGTGCTCAACGTTAGGTGGAGTATTCTATAAATATCAATAACGTGAGTTTCTGGATGGTGTTAGAGTCTTCTGTGTTCCTTCTCATTTTCTGTCTCCTTGTTCTCTCAGTCAGGGAAGGGGAAGCACATACATGTGCCTATTTCTCCATTTAAATTTTGCCAATTTTTACCATATGTATTTTGAAGCTGTGTTTTTAAGGTCTTATTGTTTGGGGATTCTCACATCCTCTTGATACTTTTACCATTTTATTATTGTAACATGTATCTCTTTTTCTTTTGTAATGTTTTGTTTTCTCATATTTATTTTCCAGATATTAATAGAATCATTCCAGCTGTCTTTTGCTCAATTATAGCACTGTGTATTTTTATCATTCATTCAACTTTAATGAATCTGTGCTTTATATTTAAGGCAGGATCTTACAAACAGCATATAGTTGGATATTTTGCTTTCATTTTTCCAACCTGACAATCTGCCTTTTAAGTAGAATGTGTCAACCATTTTCTCCTAAAGTAATAAACAATATAATTGATTTCAAATCTACCATCATCATACCTATTTTCTATTTGTCCAATTTTTTTCCTTGTTCTTCCTTTTCTGGATTTTTTCAATGAACAGATAATATTTTTACGTTTAACTTACTATTTTTTCATTTGGACTATCATCTTTAACACTTCTTTTTAAATTTTTGTGGTTGCTCTAAGATCTCCAAAATGCAATTTATCAGAGTTTATATAGAAATCCTATTCAACTATTTAACCAAGAATTTAAGAACCTACAACAATATATGTTTATTTCCTACATCCTGTCCTTTGTGATATTGTTACCATGCATTTCACTTATTTTTGTGTTATTACACCCCAAAATATTCTTGTTACTTTGGTCACATTTTATATATATTTGTATATATATATATTTGTGTGTGTGTATATATATATATATATATATATATTTATTTATTTATTTTAAGAAAGACAACTATAGTGTGAGTGGGGGAGGGGCAGAGAGGGAGGGAGTGGGAGAATCCCAAGCAGGCTCTGCACTGTCAGCACAGAGCACAACTTGGGGCTCAAACACATGGATCATGAGATTATGACCTGAGCCGAAATTCAGAGTTGGACACTCAACTGATTGAGCCACCCAGGTGCCCGTCACCTACATTTTTAAAAGATATTTTTCAATGTGTGTGAAAATTTGGGTTGAAAGGATTTGTTTTTGTTTCTGTTTCTGTTTTTGTTTTCCTTTTCAGTGACTTAAAGATACTTCTTTATTGGGGCCCCTGGGTGACTCAGTTGGTTAGGCGACTGACTTTGGCTAGGTCATGATCTCACAGTTTGTGAGTTTGAGCCCGCATTGGGCTCTGTGCCGACAGCTCAGAGCCTGGAGCCTGCTTCGGATTCTGTTCTCCCCCCTCTCTACCCCTCCCCTTCTCACACTCTGTGTCTCTCTGTCTCTCAATAATAATAAATAAACGTTAAAAAAAATGGCAGATACTTCTTTATTGTCTTCAGTCTTGTTAAATTTCTGACAAGTAAATTGTGGGTATTCTTATCACTATTTATCTGTACCTAATTTTGAGGTGTTTTGTTTTGTTTTGTTTTGTTTTGTCATATTGGTTGACAGCATCTGCATATAAAGTAGGTTATGTAGATTTATGTTTTTTGCTTGACTTTTGTGGCTTTCATTGAGTTTGGATCTGTGGTCTTAAAATTTTCATAAAATCTGAAAAAATGGCTGTACTTTCTCCATAATATATTGTTTTGTTTACTTTTCCTCCTCCTGATTCTCCTAGACTCTAGTCACACATAGAGAAGATGGCTTGATACTTTTCACAAATCAATCATCCTTGCCTATTTCATTTTTCAGCCTTTTGCTCTCTGTACTTCATTTTGAATAGTCTCTATTAGTTTCTCATTTCTTCAGTACTAAGTACTGATGATCTCATCAGTTGTATTATTTATTTCAGATATTATTTTAATTTCTAGATGTCCCTTTGGATTTTTTATACATTCCACTTTTTTTCCTCTTTGTCATGTTCATGATTCTTTTTTTTTAAGTTTATTTATTTTCAGAGAGAGACAGCACAAGTGGGGGAGGGCCAGAAAGAGAAGGAGAGAGAGAATCCCAAGCAGGCTCCACACTGATAGCACAGAGCCTGACACAGACAGAGCTCAAATTCATGAACCGTGAGATCATGACCTGAGTAGAAACCAAGTGTTTGATAAGTTCTTTATAAATTTTGGATACTAACCTCTTATCAGATATGTCATTTGCAAATATCTTCTCCCATTCCGAAGGTTGCCTTTTAGTTTTGTGTGTTGTTTCCTTCACTGTGCAGAAGGTTTTTGTCTTGATGAAGTCTGAATAGTTCATTTTTGCTTTTGTATTTCTTGCTTCATGAGACGTATCTGGTAAGAATTTGCTACAGCCGTTATCAAAGAGGTCACTGACTGTTTTCCTCTAGGATTTTGATGGTTTCCTGTTTCACATTTAGGTCTTTTATCCATTTTGAATTTTTTTTGTGTATAATTGGACCAGAAACCATAAGATGACTAGGAATAAACCTAACCAAAGAGACAGAAAAAACTATTTTAAATTAAAGGTGACAGACAATCAGGATGGATTTGCAGAAATACTCTCTGACAAGTCAGAAATTTCCTGGATGGGGTATGATTCAATAAGGAACACAAATTTCTTGTGGTCAAGAAGGTAAAGTTTTGGACTGTGAGATATATATATATATATATATATATATATATATATATATATATCTTATATATATATTATATATCCCAAACTGATAAAATAATTCTTAGGGAGCTATATCTTAGGGATAAGAACAATTGGGAATTTCAGTTTATATGTACTTTTAAAATCTTAAAACATTAAGACCAAGATAAAGCTTAATTTTAATACTGTAGTTAATAATTTTCTTTCTTTAAAAAATTCATTTTCTGGGGTGCCTGAGTGACTCAGTTGGTTAAGCATCAGATATTTCCGCTCTGGTCATAATTTCACAGTTTTGAGATTCTTCCTCTTTCTGTGCCTCCCCACTCACAATCTCTCTGTCTTCCTCATAATGAATAAATAAACTTAAAAAAAAACATTTTCTTAGGGTGCATGGGGGGTTCAGTTGGCGAGCATCTGACTTCGGCTCAGGTGATGATCTCATGATTCAAAGGTTCAAGCCCCATGTTGGGCTCTGTGCTGACAGCTCTGAGTCTGGAGTCTGCTTCAGATTCTGTGTGTCCTCTCTCAGCCCCTCCGCCACTCACGCTCTATCTCTTTCTCAAAAATAAACATTAAACAAATCATTTTCTTATTAAACATGAGATTCAAATATGTTTCTTTTTTTTTTTTTCAGCTTGCTCTCTGTATATTTGATAAAAAAAAAGAATGGGTAATGGGAATTTGACATGTAGTTTGATCAACTTATGACTTAATTTGATTTAATTGATTCTAAATAAATTTAGACCAGGATTGTATTGATGTGAATATATTATTTCTTAATTGTGGGATTATTCAATGGGAAAATTGTTCACCTCTCTTAAGAACTGATTTGCATTTTGCAACAATATTCCATAAATGTTAACGCAGTGTCAACCTGTAACTTCAGTGTCAAATTATGTGCCCGGTACTCTTAATTACTAGGCTTAATCTCTCAATTTTATGTTTTTAATAATGTGCATTTTATTCTTTTGGATTAGATATTAATTAAAAAGTAAACAACTCCAGAACTTCAAGACTAACCTGAGATTATGGAAATCTTTACACAGTAAAAAAGGAAAGTCTTTGGTTTTCTTCTGGATAAGCATTGGTTGCTTAGAGATATAGACTGTCTCTAAAGGAAAGACTTCATGAGTGTGGGCTATTTTAATAATCATCAGCATTCTGAATATATTCTAGACATGGCCAGCCAATATATTTTCTCTATATAAGACAAAGTTTCTGATGATAACTGATTTCCCCATTGCTTTTAGTAGCTCTGGTATTTGCTTTCTTGAGCTGGCATTACGCAGTTACCATGTGACAAGAATTAATCTTGCAATGTGTTCTTGAAAAAACCCGAGCAGAAGACAGTAATCTCTTTTTTGTATTATGGCTTTGAAAAATTTCTCTTCTTTCCTTCCTTCATTTATTCATCCCCTCTTCGTTCCTTCCTTTGTTCCCCCTTTGTTCCTTCGTTCGTTTGTTCCTTCCTTCCTTCCTTCCTTCCTTCGTTCCTTCCTTCTTTTCTTTTGGGAGATCTCAGAAACATATGTCTCCAGTGACCCGGAGAAAGATAAAGGTGTTTAATTTCCTAATGTGCAGAACAAATCTAGCATCAACTACAAAGTATTCTTCCAGTATGCTTACATATCTCATCATTAAATATTAGGCAGTTAAAATTGTACTTGCTATGTGGGACAATTTGCTTGGGAAACTAGTGAGTTTCTTCCTATAGAAGAAAAACTACAAAGTCCTCCAAACTTCAGAATTAAAACAAAGGTATTAACAAAAAGGAAGGGAGAAAATCATTTAGACTCGGATATTTTTTATTGGTTTTCTAAGAATACATTAACACTTTAAAAATATTTTGGCTGGGGGCGCCTGGGTGGCGCAGTCGGTTAAGCGTCCGACTTCAGCCAGGTCACGATCTCGCGGTCCGTGAGTTCGAGCCCCGCGTCAGGCTCTGGGCTGATGGCTCGGAGCCTGGAGCCTGTTTCCGATTCTGTGTCTCCCTCTCTCTCTGCCCCTCCCCCGTTCATGCTCTGTCTCTCTCTGTCCCAAAAATAAATAAACGTTGAAAAAAAAATTATAAAAAAAAAATATTTTGGCTGTCCACATAGATATTGAGGGAATAGTGTTGGCTAAATTAAAAGTATGCCAGACAAATTAAAATGAGGTGGTTTAATTTTTCACTTTGATGATTTCCATGTTTCCGTTATAAGTGTACCTATCAATCTAACTGATTCATAACCAACAAAAACACATTTCTTGTGTCTCCACCTTGGGAGAGCCTGGTCTTGGTAAAAGGAAAATCAAAATAGGAACTTTTGGGTGAGATTTAACTGGGAGCAAAGTGTTGTCATCTCCACATTTAAATATGGAGTTGGTCATTGCCACTTCTCAGAATTTGAGGATTAAATATCTGGAGTCTGAGATCTGAAATGCCTGGCCATTGTTGCCTTCTCCCACCCACACTCTTTTTTAGGCTTTGTCAGGGAACTAACAAATGACTTCATTTAAAACATTAAGCCTTCTACACTAATGAAAAAAAAAAAAAAAAAGGAAGTAGTAATACCTCTCAGGGTTCTTTTAGAGATTAAATGAGTCAATATGTGACAAGCCTTCAGCACTGTGCTTAGCAGAGAACAGCTCAATAAATCAGGGTTATTTTCATACACGGCTTTTAAGTACACATTAATTTGAAAAATACTAAAAACAAATAAGGCATTTGTCTCACGCCCTCCCATTGTGGCTGGCAGAAAGGATCTTTCTTACCCGACCTGCCTGTGTTCACCAAAGGCAGAGGGTAACAAACCTAGTGCTTGAAGGTTTTCATACCGCGGGGCTTTCACAGTTGTGCACTACTGAAGATGGCCAAAGAGGTACTTCGTATATCCTGGGTGATGAAGATAAATCATTCTGGAATCATCTAATGTCTAACCCACCTTAAGTCTTCTACAACTGTCACAGGCCTTTCCAATATTCTCAACCCCAGCTTACATAAAAGTAGAAGTGAACTACAAATGACTCGATATTCCCTTGTACTCAAGTAATTCGTGATGTATTTTCTTCTCTTTCCTTCATGTCACCTTATTTTAGATTTGAAATAAGTGTTTCTAAGGTAATCATTCTATGGCATTGTTTTTTTATGTATTCCTTTCATAATATAGCTCAGAGACTTGCATTTATGCCTGTTTTTTTTTCCAAAATGAATATTTCTCATGGTATCCTGTCATTTTTTTTTTCTTTTAGGCTGAGGAGATCGTTAAAAAAACAGAATTTATTAAAATAGGTGGTCTCTTTCATGGCAGGGATTTTATTACATCATAATAGAAAATGAGTGTCTGAAGCCATACTAGGAAGTGACTTATATTTTCATTTATTTTTAAATAAACTGTTTTACAGGTTGCATATTATAAATTCTCTGTAGTCATTACAAATTGTTCTGTAAACTCCTCAAAGAGGAATGGTTATAAAAATATGCACCCCTATTAGATGATCCCAAATGCAACTTGGTTGTGCTCAAAGAATTAAGTTAAAGTAGCATAGAAAAAATAATGCCTTTTCAGAGGCATAAATGATTACTAAAGCATCTTATAAATTGTGTAATTTATATCTGGGATGGTTTTCAAACACCTACTCCAGGTGCAAACGCCCATGTCAGAGGACAACCATTGACTTGGGTGCCATATAAGTCTCAGAGTTGACCTTCAACTATGTGTTTGGCTTTATTGGACTTTTTTCATTTCTTTTTTCTTTTCTTTTCTTTTCTTTTCTTTTCTTTTCTTTTCTTTTCCTCTCTTTCTCTCTGTCTCTCTGTCTTTCTTTCTTTCTTTCTTTGTTTCTTTCTTTCTTACTTTTTACTATTTACAGCAAATTGTGTTTGCATTTATGACTATGCTTTTGTTCGTGTGATTTTTGTCACTCTCTCACATTAGAAAATAAACTTAATGAAAGCCTGTGATTTATTTTTCTGCACAGAAACTGCACATTAAAAACAAATGCAGGTAGTGAACCTGAGATAATCCACCAGGTTAAAGCATTAAACTCATCACAGTACTAGAAAGTAGGATAGGGTTTGAAGATGATGTGTTTATGGTGGTGGGAGGGTTTTGTCGAAAAGTAAAAGAACTCCTACAAAAGGTTGATACATTAATGTCTTACGCTAGACTGATTGCTTCCAGAGTGGCTCCTTACCTGAACTGGAGATTTTAGTTTGGCACTGGTATTGATAAGAAAGGTAATTTTTAAATCCTTGAATATATAGGGAGAATAAAGGCTACCACTTAACCGTGAGATTTTTAAATCTTAAGGGAATGAAGTCATTAGAAAATAAAAGGAAAATAAAAGAAAAATAATTTAAAATAAGAGAAGACAGGAGTAAAACTTGAGATGCAAGTGAATGTAAACAAAGAGATGAGCACAGAAAAAAGTATGCATGTGGAGTGGTACATTCAATAAAACATCGAAGAATGATTCCCATTAAGGTACATCCACTAGAACTTGCCAGTATGAAAGACTCATTTATAGAGTGCGCTGCCTTTTCTACTCAAGGATGAAAAATAGTATTGCATGTATGGGAGAGGTCCTGCAAATCAATACATACAACATTTCTAAAATACCCAGTGGCTATTTATGAATGTCATTATTTTGTTAATGTATCAAATCTCTAGTTAATATAGATTATTTCTTTATGCCAAAATGTGGGGGGTTTTGGTAATGTTACGTTATTATTTTATTTTGTCAAAAGATGATCATTGTTTGCATCAGCCGTCACATCCTGATAGCCAATCGCTCACCACAATGTTCTCGCGAAAGCCCTTTAGCTCTAAGCTAGTGTGAATCATTGACAATAACATTTAAAAATCCATTGGAAGAAATGTTTTGACTGTTCATTGAGTATTGCAATGAACTAAGATTGTGTCTTGTCTTTGTGAATTCAATTATTAATTGATCAATCACCACACTCTAAAATAACCTATGGTTTAGGATTTTCTGTGCCTCCTAGGAAATTAAATGCAAATCTATGTCAGTCATCTGTTAACAAAGGCTCCTTTAAGGAATCCTCTGGAATACAAATGGAATACCCTGCAGCGGTTTGGTCAACTGTTAACTCACTCTCTTTTATTTTTTTTTCTTAATCACCCCATATTTAAGGTGCCCATTTGATTTTTCTCTGACTTCTCTCCCTTAAAAAGGAAATCAGACCTGAAGGTAATATATCAAAGTACTTAACACAGATACAAATTAGAGCTCTGTCTTTTTTTTTTTTTTCTTTTTACACAAGTTTCTAGTGGATGTCGGCTTGGAGAAGCCTGACGACACAATAAATACCAAAGTCCCAGCTATTTGGGACTTCCAGGAGAGAATGATCCTTCTTTTTTTTTTTTTTTAATTCCTAAGCAGAGAGGCAGTCATTTTCTAAAAAAACTTGAATAAAAGGTGCCGAGTTTTTTTTTCCAGTGTTTTTGAGAAATAATTGACACACATCACTGAATAAATTTAAGGTGTTCAGTATGATAGTTTGTTTTCTATGTGTTGTGACGTGATTATCACAATAGGCTCAGCTGACATCATCATCTTATACAGATATGGTACTAAGAAAAGAAAGAAGTCAAGAAACAAAGGTTCTCCTTGTGATGAGAACTCTGGGGATTTATCCTGGTAATGACTTTCCTGGGTACCACACAGCAGTGCTAAGTGCCGCCACCCTGCTGTGCATTATACCCCTCCCACTTCTCTTACAAGGGGAAGTGTGTACATTTTGACCACCTTCCTGCATTTGCTCGTGCCACCATCCCACCTCTGGTAACAACACATCTGATCTCTTTTTCTATGTGGTTGTGTGTGTGTGTGTGTGTGTGTTTAGATTTTCCAGATAAGTGAGGTAATACAGTAGTTGCCTTTCTCTGGCTTATTTCACTTAGTTAATGCCTTCAAATTCTATCCATGTTGTTGCAAATGGTAGGGAAACAGGGTGCTATCGAAAAAAAACTACCAGACGCCGCATAGAAGCGAGGCAAGATTTTATTCACGGCCAAGCCAAACCTGATCTCCTGATCTTAAGGAGAAAAGTGCAGAGAATGGTCCCGAACAAAGATAGCAGAGAGCTTATATGGATTTCAGCAAGTCAGACTATGTCATTGTTTAGTTAACCAATTACAATTTATAGCATTTCATGGTAGCCAATTATATTGTGACGTACAGATGTTAGTTTTGGAGGGAACCTATCAATTTAAAGTTCTTTGTCCTAAGAGGGTTTAAAATGACCAGTCATAGTTAGACCCCTGCGATACCGTGGGGCAGTGAGTTCGTGACTTTTTACATGTGGGTCTTTGCGTAGGCCAGATCTTGGTAGAAGGGATGGGGGAGCGTTTTCAACGTAAGTTATCCATTTAGCAAGCAGGCAAAGTTACAGAAGCGAGATAGGGCGGTTAGTAATTTCCGATAACCCTAATAGGGAACTACATAAGCTTTTCTCTCAATTATTCATGAAAGGTGAGTTTAAGCCGAACTTAGATACAATAAGCTTTCTGATATCTTATAAGTTGACCTATTACAGGTAAGATTTCCTCATTTTCTTCTGGCCAAATAACATGCCATTGTAGATTGTTGCCAGCGCGCTGTGAAGACGCACGCGTGAGTTGTGTCTTCCCACGATGTCAGCTTGAGTCAATGGTAGAGCAAGATTGACACGGTTGAAAAGCCAGTTCAGGATTCCAAACTCAGTGACCTTTCACTACACATTTAGCTTGGTTTCAGGCACCTCACACGAAGAGAGGCACAAAACGAAGTCACACAACAAACGGTACCACACGGGGTAGGAAATTAAGGAGCCAAACTCGAAGTCCGTCTAGGAGCTTAGAGTGGAGAGGAAGACTTGGTGTTGTCCAGGTCAGCTCTCTGCACATGCTGCCCATTACGTTCAACCAAATGGAGGGTCTCTCTTTTTATGTTCAGAGGTCAGCGGGGCAGAGCCTCTGGTGTCAGTTGCCTTTTTGATGTAGTTACGATGAGGGAACCTAAAGCAAGCTGACAGGCTGCAAACACCCCCCTACCCCCAGGTGGGATACATGTGAAATTTCTCGGGCACTCCTGGCTGCCCAAGAACAACGTAAAGGTGAAAAACACAAGGTTAACTGATAGAGATCGTAGTCCCGCAGGACTGGAGTCTCCATCTATTTACAAATATCTTAGTAAATTACAAGAAAAAGGCACTCTTATCAATAGCGTAATCTCCACAAACCAATAGGCTCCATTTCCTGGAACCCCAACATCACCCCTGCACAGCGATGTGGGAAACAAAGGCAGAAGGAAATGGCAGATCGAAGTCAATTTCCTTATAACCTGCAGCCCATTGACAAATACTTGAGGCAGCAGGGTCAAACGTTTCTCTGGGAACTCCCATCTTAATGCTAATGCTTTGCTAGAGGGCAAACAACCCTAGTTTGATAATAGCTAGGCCTCCACTATCCTGGGAGGCTCCTTTAGCATATGAAAATCTCACTGGAAACTTCCCCTGGACTTTATCCCCCCCATCTCCGTAGTATATAACCAGTATCCTGATGGTCCCAGGGCAGCTCTTTCTGCCCACAGGTCCTGTCCCCAGGCTTTAATAAGATCACCTTTTTGCACCAAAGATTCTTCAAGAGTTCTTTCTTGGTTGTTGGCTCCCGACCCCACGAACCCCACTGTTACCCCAGACATCTCATCAGTTAGATGTGAAAGGGTCCGTGTCTGGAGAGTCTGACACATTGCTGCAAAAGTCCTCCCTTTTCTTTTTTTTAAGTTAATTTATTTATTTTGAGGGGATGGGGCAGAGAGAGAGGGAGGGAGAGAATCCCAAGCAGGCCCTGTGCTGTCGGCACAGAGCCCAAGGGGGCTTGATCTCATGAACTGTGAGATCATGACCTGAGCCAAAATCAAGAGTTGAATGCTTAACTGACTGAGCCACCCAGGCGACCCCAAAGCCTTCCCTTTTTACAGCAGTTGAGTCAGTCTTGGGCTTTGGAAGGCCTCCTCTGATTCTGCGCTTGTCAGTTCTGGGTGTCATTAGCCTGTGCTGGTTTCCGCGATATGTGGTCTTAGCAGCAACACCACTGCCTGGTTGTGTCACTGCTTGACGTGACTCCATCGTGCTCTGTCTCTATATGTACCACAACTTCTTTATCAAATCATCCGTCGATGGACACTTAGGTAGTTCCTGTTGTGGCTGTTATAAATCGTGTTGCTATGAACATAGGGTGTTTTCATTTTCTTTTAATATATCCCCACAGTGTAATTGCTGGGTCATATGGTAGTTCTATTTTTACTTTTCAGAGGATCCTGCAAACTGTTTTCCATAGTGGCTATACAAGTTTTGTTTTATTGTTGTTTTTGTTCCCTCTCTCTCTCTCAGTAACCTGTGATACTGGAAATTCATTTTAAGTAACGTTTTGGCAAAAAGACCTAAAAGATAAAATATTTTATTTTTTGATATAAATTATAAATGCTGTTGAGTGAGCCTTTCCCCACACTAGCGTTATATCATACATTATCCAATTAGTTCAGGCACATGCATCGCCCCTCTCCTCATTATAGCTAAAATGAGGAAAAGCGCACAATGAACAAGCTTCTCATTCACTCATTTATTGATTCAAAATACTTGCTTCACCCTCTCCTTGTCAAGAAAGGTGCCAGGTTTTATTATTGAAAAATAAATGATGAAAAATATATGTCTCTTATTTATGAACTAGCTGTCCGTTAGGGAAGACCCAATCATTGTTTATCTCTTCGATAACAGTGCATTGCTATTTATATTTTTCCAAATGAAAAAAAAAAATACAAAAAGCTCAATTATTCTGACAAAATCACTATTCTTTTTAATCTCTGTCAACTTTGTCCCTTTTCATACCACATACACGATTACCACGTCTTACAGTTTCTATTCTGAACATTACTAGTATTTTTGTGGCTTTACTTCCCCGTGGATCCAGGAACGTGAAGGACTCCAAAACTCCACTGTCTGCACCTCTCTTTGTCACTTGATTTAAACCCAGTGTCTACTTATCCAATTTAATGGCATATCTCCAACCTGAGGTCTCTCCACACCACTCACTGACAAAGCCTGTTAGTAATGACGTCTCTGCTTTTCTTTCTACCCAGTTATTTTTTCATTCTGGGAGATTTAATATTCATGCCCATGATACTTTAAAAAGGCTTAGCCTCTCAATTTCTTGGCATCCTTGTTTCCTATGACCTGTCTAAACTGAACCTACCCACACGGTGCCATGGCCACAGTTCAGAGCTTACGGGTCTGTTAACATCTGGAAGTGTTCCCAAATATCTATTCTCTGCCAATACTTTTCTTTTCACGGTCCCTTACAATTATTAGAATCATGACACCTGTTCTATCAACAAACTGGCACTCCAGTACAATGAACACTTCCGTTCCCTATTAGCCACTTCTCCCTTTAACGTGCCTGGCTGTACGGTTTCATTTCTCAATCCAACATTGAATCAGATTCTGTCAAACTGCTTCTACATTTCCCGTCCGTCAGGCTGCATCCGTCAAAACGTTATATCTACATTAAGTCCAAGTGCCTGCTCTTCTCCTGTCTACAGCGTTCACAAACAGTGCTGCTAAAGAAAAATCATGGTCACAGGATCAAGGCTTGCTTCGGGCTTTTCTCTCTCCCTCTCCCTCTTTCTCTGCCCCTTCCCCTCCTTCTTCCCACCTCAGATCTCTTGAAACAAACAAACAAACAAACAAACAAACAAGAATTGATAGGAACTTGCCAATTGAGGAACTTGTTCTTACCCAAATGGAACTTACCAATATATTTGTTCTTTCTGATGGTCCTGTCCCTGTGGAAGATGTATATCTACGGCCAGTCTCTCCACCTGCTTTTTGAATGCGGTATTGCTTAAAAGCTGTGGAGTTACATGGGTTTTAATCTTGGCCCTGCTACTTAAGGCTGTCTGATTATAGGTAGTGGTAACTGTTCAGTGCCCCTGCTTTCTCGTCTTTAATTGAAGATAAGTGATAAATACCACTGTTAATTGCCATTGTCGCCACTGCTGAAGCTCATGGTGGTGCCTGACGAGAACAAACACGTTTCAAGTATCTTTCTCTTTCCTAATTCTCCTTGTCTTCCCCACACTGTTTGACTGCTAGGACTTTTTTCAGATTCAAAGAAGTTGATTTCTTTCCCATACAGCGTCAGTGCCAATCTCGGGACTATTGATTTGTACTTTTGTCTACAATGACTTGTGTGGTTTTTTGAGACTGTTGTAAATCATACTCTCCCTTGAGCACTGAAGAGCGTTTTCTCTAAGACTTAACATAGCTTATAAACTGCTTCCCATTTAAGACAGTTTCAACAAGTATTTATTCAAATAAAATATAAATGAGCTAAATCCTCTTTCAGAAAATTAAAGTTGCAAAAGGCAATTGGTAAAATCACCTTTCATTTTGTCAGCTGAGATCATACAGGGAATTCAGTTTCTCATAACGTTGGATCTTATCTCAGTTACCTCCTCATGATGGGGGAAATATTTTGACAGAAAAATCACTTTGGATTGCTATTCGAATGAAGGATACACTCCCTTCCTACTCCTAATGCTGTGGTACCCTTTATGGAGCTATACCATTAACTTATAAGACACATGGTTCAACTGACAAGGATGCTATTTTTTAAGTAATACTTTAGTCCTTCTCTCTTGTTCTATTTCTGAATAATTCCTTAACTTAAACCTAATCACATTATTAGTCTTCTATATCCATTTCAAGATTTTCCAAAATCTAGTTTAGTTTACTTCTGAACATCAACTTAATGGCTACAAATTTAGACTAGTCTAGGGAGGCAGGATAGGGGAGATAGAAACATTTGAAAACATTTGGAAGTGTACTTCCTGCACTTTATCTGATATATGTGCAAACCTCAAAATACGTTTGCCCATTTACTTCCCAGGCCAATTTCCCTTGTGATAAGCTAAATGTCATTGTTCAGAGAGTCCGTTAACCTCTGGCAAATATACCATTTCCCCCTTGTGATGAGTTCGCTCGGGTTTACAAACATGTCCGTAATATTCTGCTCCTGAAAAAGATACACATTTTCCATGTTATTTAGTGTAACCTATGGTACTTACTAAGTAGTCAGCTTAACTCTAAAGACTTTATGATTATTAACTCTTTTAACCATCACAATCAGCATAGGTGGTAAGTACTATTCATTTGTTTTCACGAGGAAGAGGTTGGAATCCAGAAACGTTGATGACTTTCCTCAGGGGCCACACATCATCAGCAGAGTTTCCAGACTGATAGCTAGTGCTCTTTTCTCCAGGGCCAACCATGAATACTAGATTCACCCTAAAAGACCTGTGACACCACTTATGAGTGATGCTTTGTCATATGGTATTTCAAGTATAGATTTTAATTTAAATGTTGTCGCCTCAACCTAAACAGATTGTCAACTATGGTTCAATTGTCAACCATCTATATTGACCTCCAGAATGTCATGTTTATAATTAATGACCACCAGAGATACATGGAGGTTTAATTGCAGGTCTCTATAATTGTAGACAGATTACTGTCACCCACCATGCTTTTTAGAAAGCTAAGTGTTTATCTGAGGATGATATTCTCTTCTAATCCTTTGTAAAACAAATGTGAAAACTAAAAACATAACCCCTTCGTCACCTTATCGGATACTATCCTAGTTCATCATTCCGAGTTTGAAACCAAAAGAGTTGCAGCAGTGAATGGCACCATGTGGCAAACATAACATTATTACAATTAATATGAACAAGTAGAGTAAATAATAAATAAACATAAGAACATGTAGAAAGTGTCTTGGGTTGTCTACTGAATGGGTCTCTCTGTAGACTACAAATACGTATCATTGAGATTCCATAACATGAATTGAAATTAAGGGTTTGAAGAGAATTCACATTTTTATATTTTAATATATTACATGTTAACTATCAGATTCAACAAACACTTAACAAAAAAATTCCAGGTACTATGCTTAGGACAGAATGCAAAGTGCTCTATAGAATTCACACTAGTAGGGGAAACATATTAATCGAAAGTGTAAAAGCTAATGCTTATTTACAATAAAGAGAAGGGAAATATTAGTACAGGGAAATATTGGTTTTGACTGATGGTGTGGGTATGTTTGTTAGAACTCTTCCCTGATTCGAGATATGAATGAGCAGTAATTAGCAGATGTAGTGAGAGTTTGGTTGGAGGAAGGGTTCACAGCAGAGGAAACTTCATGTCTGAAGGTCCTGAGCCAAATTGTCCAATTGAGAAATGGAGGGGGGCCTGATACCTCAGTACGTTGAACATGCAACTCTTAATTTCAACTCAGGTCATGATCCCAGGGTTGCGGGATTGAGTCCTGCGTCAGGTTCTGCACTGAATGTGAAGCCTGCTTGGGATTCTCTCTTTCTCTCTGTCCCCTCCCACTCCTGAGCTCTCCTTCTCTGAAACTAAATAAACCAATAAAAATAAGAAATGCAAATGAACATATAGATTTTAAAATGCATTAAGTTTAATAAGCACAAAGTTAAATTTCTTGACACCAAAATCTTCACAGTTAGGTAATAATTATTTTAAACAAATACAAAAATCATCACCAAGTATAAAGCAAATTAACAGAAATGTTTAAATTTTCAATAGGTAGTGACCATAGGAGATGAAATCCTCATTATTAGTCAGATAATTAAGGGAAACATAATGTCTCAGAGTGTTAAAAACACTTACACTTCCTTTATCAGTTTCGTGGACAAGAGACTCATATTTCTCCAGCAGAAGTTTTTGATCTTCTCTCAGACTGAGTGTGAGTTATTTGCCAGTCCTTGTCAAGTGTTGGGACCAAGTCCTTGAACTCCTAGGCCAAAAAAGATCAGCAGTATTTCATCTTCCATTCTCAATTCTGGACCTAATCAACAACAGTGTTTCCACCAAAATGGGAGACCACATAATCATCTTCCTGGGCGCAGCAGAGCAGGAAGGGGGAAATAAAGGAAAATTTGGAAGACTGTTGTAGATAGTAGAGGACTAAGTTTACTGCTGACCAAACAGAAGCTTTTTCCCTTGGATTGAAGCAAGGTTTTTTTTTTTTTTTTTTTGAATGTTTATTCGTTATTGAGACAGAGTGTGAGTGAGGGAGAGGCAGGGAGAGGCGGGACAGAGGATCCAAAGTGCGGTCTACGCTGACAGCAGTGAGCCTGATGTGGGGCTCGAACTCAGGAACTAAACTGTGAGATCATGACCTGAGCCTTTGCTGTTGCTGTGGCTACCACCTGAGGGTCGAGGCGCATCGACGGTACCTCAGTTTAGCCACAGCAGCACATTTAGCTCACTTCCTCACTTCCTTGGCCTCCAGCTGGAGTTTCCCCTGCAGGAATCTGCTCATCCATTCTATTGTGGATAAATCTGAGAAGGTGAGGGAGTTGAATGCTGATAGGGGAACTCATGAATAAGAACCTACTCTTGCACCTCAGAAGACCCCAGTGAGGATTAAACCCCAGTTGTCCACAGCAGTGCCTATTTTGATAATGGCTCCTTGGATTTATCTCTTCCCTTCCATGACATTATCCCCTGGCCCACAAACCTTACCCTTGGCATCATCTCTCAAAATAAAGACCCAGCAAAGATACTCGATACATGTATATACAAACAGACTCTTAACTACAGAGAACAATCTGGTGGTTACCAGAGGGGACGTGGGTCGAGGGATGGATGAACCAGGTTTGCAGATTAAGACTGCATGTGTCCTGATGAGCATGGGGTGATGATGTATGGAAATGTTGGGTCACTGTATTGTCTACCCGAAATTAATATAACACTGGATGTTACTTAAGTGGAATTAAAATTTCTTTAAAAAGAGGAAAAAATACTTTTACATATAGTTAATTAAGTATTAAATGAATTGTCATTGGTGATATTATTAATATGTCTTAGGAAAAATGGAAGTTTTCTGTATATGAGAAATCTGAACTCAATACAATCTTCAATAGAGAAATGAATACATATTAAAAGGTTCTGTCTAGTCATTATCATTAACTGTAATAATTTTTCAATTATTTCAAAAATTTTAAGATCACATCACTATTACATGATAGAAATGTTATTTATGACCCCAAATCCCATTTGTTCTTTCTGAATAGAGACTAATGTGTATAAGGTAACTGATAGTTTTATAGGAAACTAGGATCCAGAACAACTGAATATATTAATGGACACAAAAATAGAATGTGGTGGAAGTCTCTCTTCCCCAAACCTTTGTTTAGAGTTGAAAACATTTGTGCAATTTAGCCCACCACGAGCCTTTGTGTCAGATAAAGGTTTTGATCCAAGAAACAAAATTAGCTAGGTATAAAACTAAAAATATGAGCCCTGCCCAAAGAAAAGCACAGATAGGAAGGGGCAAAAAAAACAACATGAATAATAGAGCAGAATATTAGTAGCAAATTGGACAACAAAATGTGGAATTCAGACAGAGAGCAAATGTCTGGCGAAGGCTTATCTACCATCTCTCTGATAATTAAGAATTCAAAATTGAGAGTGGGGCCTCCATAGATTTTATTTACAATCTAGTGTATATAATAATGTTTACATTCTCTATGAGGTAAAAAAATTCTACTTCTCATCCCAGAGTATATGTCTCAGAGCTCATGACCACTATAATAATTATGTATTTATTTTTGTGATTATTAGTTTAATGTCTGTCTCTTCAACGAGACTCTGTCTTGTGAAGTCAAGTCTTTGTTGCTTTTTCTCAGTAGTAAATCTCCAGCATATCTATCTATCATCTATGTATCTATCTATTTATCTATCATCTATCATCTACTTACATATCATCTATATCATATAAAACGCTGTCAACAAATATATGTTTACAGAATGGATGGGTGTTGCCCTCCAAAGTAAGTCATTTATAATTTTATAAATTTCTGATAAAACAATAATAATTTTGGGCTATTTTTCCCAAATTGATATCCAGAAATTCAGTTTCTAGTACTAAGATTAGGCAAAGCCAAATATGTAAGTTCTGGTAGCAATTCTAGTATGCTGGGGTGGCTTTCCATACCAATAATTAATTCTCAGGACACCAGCGGGGAGTCCTACAACTCAACTCTATTCTGACACTGTCTACCTGGAGATCTTAGAGGTTAAGGAGTCAGGCCTCTCAGACCGCTCGCCCCTCAGATGCCGGTTACAAGTCCACCTATCAACTGTGCTTCTGACCTTCTGCCTATAAATCAGAGGTTCCCATGGCCCCCTCCTTGGGTTCAGTTAATTGGCTATAGCAGCTCACAGAATGAGAGAAATATTTTATTTACTAGATTACTGGTTTATTATAAAAGGATTATAAAATAATAGAAAATATATATTGGCCTCTGCCCCTAGTTTCTGGGAAAAACTCCTGTAATTCCCTAAATTATATTTGGCCTCAGGAGCCCTTCTGATTTCCTGGATGATAGGAGTGTCTTTTGTTCTAATGAGGGAGCTCTGGGTGGGCTCCCGGATCGCTCCTGGATGAAGGTTGGTCCAGAAGGACCAAGTCTTGATGACAAGTTTGGGACTTTTAGGCTCACCCCCATTCTCTTGAGAAAGGAGAAGGGATGCAATAGATTTAGTAACGGATCCTGCCTGCAGATGAAGCCTCCATAAAATCCTGTAAGCATGGGGTTTGGGAAGCTTCTAGGTTGGTGAACACACAGCGTTGCTGGGAGAGAAACATGTGGAGAGGGCACGAGAGCTCTGCACTCTTTCCCCACACTGTGCCCTGTGCATTGTTCTGTTTGGCAGCTCCTGCGTTTGTTACGTTAAGAGAAAAACTATAGGTTTTTCTCCCTGTGTAGGGTAAAACTAAGTTCATCCCTACGGTTTGCTTCTTCCATGCGAACACCTCACTTCTCTGACGGATAAATGTGATCTACTTGTTTTATTTTATGTTTGACCTCAACTTTGAGAAATATGATGCAATTTATCTTTGTGGGTTTTTTTTTAATTTTAATTTAAAAAACTGTATAAGTAAGAGATATGAAGAGATATAATCTATACAAACAGAAGCTCTGGAGTAGAAACTCAAGAGTTTTTAAGATGGTAAAACAGCGTGAGACTAAAACTTTGAGAACACCTTTGCGACAGTCTGTAACGCAGAGTCCCGTACAGCCAGCGATGTGCCTCCCAGAAGTGAAGAGTATGTGGGTGAGCAGACGTATCATGATAGATATGGTGCTGTGACGTGATTATTTGAACTCTGCATTTATTACCTGACTTCCTGACTCTAGAAGAGCCTTCATGTCGCTCCCTCACTTGGTATTTCTTCTGTAGGGAACTATCTGAATTCTTTCAAAAGGCTAATGCCTTGATACAGTAGTAATACTCCCGTCTCCAACAGTTTAAATTGTGGTAGGTTGGGGCGTCTGGGTGGCTCAGTGGGTTAAGCGTCAGACTTCGGCTCAGGTCATGATCTCACGGTCTGTGCGTTTGAGCCGGGCGTGGGGCTCTGTGCTGATAGCTCGGAGCCTGGAGCCTGGAGCCTTCTTCCGATTCTGTGTCTCCCTCTCTCTCTGCCCCTCCCCCGCTCATGCTCTGTCTCTCTCTGTCTCTCAAAAGTGAATAAATGTTAAAAAAAAAAAAAAAAAAAAAAAAACTTTAAAAAATTGTGATAAGGTGCAGCATAGTAAACAAAATGTTATAAAAACACCTGAGCTATATTTGGGCATCTAATGGTAAATCCTTTTAGGTAATTTCCACAGGAAAATGCATCAAAAGTCTAAAAGTCATCATTGACATCTCTTTTGTGCCTCAACCCGCAGAATCTATTGATTATTGAGTCCTGTTGATTCTGTCTCCTAAATAGAATAGAGCCTCCTGCCCATCACGCTTGGTCCCCTGGGGATGGATTCAGAGACACTGATTTCAATATTCCCTGGTAGCATCTGTTCTCCTAGAAATATTGTTAAAAATGTTGTCATCTCAGTCTTCACACCCTTTCACAAGCAGGCCAGGCTCTCAGTGAATCATGACATTGAACGCTGCTTAGGATGGGTTCTTCGGTGGTGCATAGAAGTTGCCTGATGGCTGAGTTTATCACCCAGATCCTTCCAGTCAGGGCATTTCACCAAATTTGCATATATCTAGATAAAATGAATCTGTCAGTCTACTATAGCAATGAAATGATGGGGATAGGAAAGGATGAATTGAGGCTCTGACCAGGTGAATTCTGAGTAGAGAACAGCTGTCATAGACACAAGACATCTCAGAATATTCCAATTCTGAATCCTAATAAATGCAGCTAAAGAAAGATCAGATAAAAACTATTTATTTGCTAGATAGGTCTTGGAGCTAAAGCTTGGAACTAAAGTATGTGCATCTTAAATATGACAGACTGAAGAAAGAAATGTCTTAAAAATATTATCAATATTTCCTATCAGTAGAACTGCACTTATAAATATTTATTATATTTCTGATAATAAATGAGTCTGAATGAGGCAATATAAAGGCTCGACTTCTATATACTGAATTAATAATGTGTAAATTTTAAGTAGTCATTTAAAATATGTCACATTTTCAATGGACACATAATGGAAATTATTTTAAAAGGTGAATTAGTTACTTATACAAATAATTGCAGTAGTGGATTTATGCACTCATTAGAAAAATTGCTTCTGAGGCTTTTATGAATTTCTGAAATACATACGTAAATCCAGAAAGTGAAGGTTGTATTATTCAACCACGAAATAGTAATAAGGCACCTGTTATACACTGTGCATTGTTAATGTCAATGATAAAACAATCAATTAGACACAGTCTTTCTTTTTGGAGGAACTTGTTTTTCCTTAGCAGAACACTAAACAATTAATCCCATGTTATGGGAAGAAGCATATTAACACGAAATAAAACTCTGATGTGAAAAGCTATCCTCACCTTTGAGACAGATGCTTCCCAGCATTTGTGGCTTTGCTGGGGCTCTCTCAGTAACATGGACACATAGAAGAATAAAATCTCATTTTCAACCTAATGGAGTTACAGGTATGGATTATTTCCTAAACCAAACATTTCTGAAAATAAACTTTCAAATGTAAAGGAGTATAATCGGGTCTTACTTTTTAGCATAGTTGGAACAGACCAGTTGGTCCAAGGCTTGAGTCTAGATAATTTCTTTATAGGATTGAATCTCATAAATGTTTGTAATTTAGGCCTATATAGAACACTTCGAAGTGTCAGCAGCTATGACAGCACATTTAAATGAAATAAAATCTGCAACAAACCAAAGGATTTAAAAAAAAAGTCTGCCCCCTTTTAATTTTAGTTTGCTTATCAAAGCAGGGCAATCTGCTTTTTTTCAAATCCTTCATTTCCTCAATTCCAAGGAGTCCTGAGGTCTCCTAATGCAACTCTACAGTTATGATGTTTTTATTTATTTTTTTAATGTTTATTTATTTTTGAGAGAGACAGAGACAGAGCATGAGCGGGGGAGGGTCAGAGAGAGACAGAAATACAGAATCCGGAGCAGGCTCCAGGCTCTGAGCTGTCAGCACAGAGCCTGATGCAGGGCAAGTTATGATGTCTTTAAAAATGCTTTTTTCAGGGCGCCTGGATAGCTCAGTCTGTTAAGCATCTGACTTTGGCTCAGGTCATGATCTCATTGTTCATTGGTTTGAGCCCTGCGTCAGGTTCTTTGCTGACACTCAGAGCCTGGAGCCTGCTTTGGATTCTGTGTCTCCCTCTCTCTCCGCTCCTCCCCTGCTTGTGCTCTGTCTCTGTCTCTCTCTCTCAAAAATAAATAAATATTTTTTAAAAATGCTTTTTTCTTAGTAACTGTCCTATTAGCAGCAAATGTCCTATTTGATTCTATCTGCACAGAAGCTAATATAACAAACAAGAGGCAACAAAGTCATGGAAAGACCTAATGATGTTAAATTAGGTTCTTTAATGATATATTTTTCTCCCACTGGAATCCTATTTTTCCTCCTATTTCACCTACTGGAATCAAATCATTGGTACGTATTTAAGTAGATCATTTATATAAACTGGCAAAATAAATACAATAAACTGCTTTACTGTGAACATATCAGACAATTTCACTGTATTTGTAGCAATAAATAATATTTAAAAATTTATTTTTTTAATTAAAAAAAATTTAAGCTCATTTATTTATTTTGAGAGAGACAGAGACAGCGTGAGTTTGGGAGAGTCACAGAGAGAGAAAGAGAATCCCGCGCAGGCTCTGGACTGTCGACATGGAGCCCGACATGGGGCTTGAACTCATGAAACCATGAGATCATGACCTGAGCCGAAACCTAGAATCTGATGCTTAACTGACTGAGCCACCCTGGCGCCCTGATTTAAAAATGGCTAAAGAAAGACATGCCAAAATTTAAGCTGATGTCTTAATGTTAATCCCAAATGCTAATGTTCCATAAAATTATAGCAGATTAATTTTCCCAGTATTAACGTTATTGCATTCTACCTTTTTCAAGGTACAGACCACATCCACAGGGAATAAAAAATGAAAAGGTTATCTGTAGTAAAACCGCCTATGTAGTGTCAATGGAAGCCATAAGAAAACTTGCACAAAGATGGGTTCCCACTGCAATGATCTTTTCTGTCATGAAACCCGTGTTTTTCATTTTATTTTCTGTATCCTTTTTGCATAATCAGTTCTCATCCTACAACAAGGGCAAAGACAGTTAGAAAATAGATTCTAAAGAACGAGCAGACCAGTTGAAGGAAATTTTCATGCCGCTGCCATCACACTGATACACTTTCATTTTTTAATTTTTTATCACACTAATTCACTTCTTTCCAAAATTCTATTTTATTGTATTTTCCCTTTCAGTCCTTGTCATTGTATCTATTGCTCTTTGTGTCAGGAAAATGACCATAACTAATACTAACAAATTTGGAAAAAAAATATGTCTTTGGCCGCAATGAAGAATAAAGAAGCATTAATCTCAGAAAACAGAAGTCATAGATAAACAAATGAAATTTGGGGGATGTCTACTCCCTTAAGTACTGCTCCAAAATTCCTATAAATAGGGTCACGGTTTGCCAGATCACCTGCTGCACCTGAAATTTCAACTATTAGTATTTTTCTTTCAGGTTAATAACATGTGGATAACTATTAAAATGTATAAAATCCAGATGGGAATATTACATTACCATTGCATTGACTATTATTCCATTGAGGTTTGTTTAAATTATATTTGTGCTCACTGAGGAATAAACAGGGTCTCAAGAGACTCATGACACCATGTGTGTAGATAGGTGTGTATAAAGCTGTTAGATATTATTTAAGAACTGGTTTCCAGAGGGGTCAAGGTGCAGAGGGCACCCCAGAGAACTCAGAAGATGAAAATAGTGTCAGGACAAAGTTCATCTGCACAATCATTTTGCCAACAGCTAACTTTAAACCTCAGAGAGACCCAACAGTCTGAATAACAAGCAACATTATACATAATTTAAAAGCCCCTAACTGTGTGGGCTGGTTCTACATTTGATCTCAGAATTTGTATATCACTGCATCAGATATAGTTTTGGCTAACATGGCTAAGATTATTCATCATTTTATATTCTTTTTGGTATAAAATTAAAACTTGATATTTATAAAGAACTTCCAAAAATCATAATTGATCCTGTTATTATCTACTTTAAAAAAATCATCTCTCTCTCTCTCTCTCTCTCTCTCTATATATATATATATATATAGCCAAAAATCTAAATTCTAATTATGACATCTGATACTTTGCATGCTCTGGCTTTTGCCCATGTCTTTAAACTTGTTCACATGATGCTTGCCATGTATCTGTTACTCCAATCTATGTCTATATTCATAATCATGAATTCCATATCCAATATATGACAGTTTGTTACATTGCTATAAAAATTCTGTTAAGGTATTACTTCTTCTCGCAATCTCTCCCTAACTCCGCTGCCTTGAAAGTACCTCATATTCTTTAAAGGGTTAGCAGGTCACTTTTCTATAAATCCTTTCCTGACCCTGATCCATGAAGACTGACCATGGCCTTTAAATAGTGCTCTTTCCACCCCAACACCTATCATGATGGGCACCATATTCAACTTCACTTAATTGCTTAACTGTTGCTTTCTCTTTACTGGCCTCCAAACAAGGCAGAAAAAACATCAAGCTCACTCTATGTACCGCGTTGGATTCCTTAATGTGGCCTGTCAAAACAAAGAAACAACTGAACATTATAGTAATAATTTTATGTGACTAAGCAAGTATATATATTTAACTAAAGTAAGAAACCGTATATTTTGAAGAATAAACTCCATCCAATATTCAAGGAACCACAAATGTCAGACCTCAGGCTTTGCCTAAAATCATAAACTTTCCACTAGCGGGAAAGTGTAACCAAGAAGAATACCAGTGACAAAAGAGATGGCATCTTATATATTAGAAACTTTCCTTTGTGTCCTGTTATATAAATGGAGATAAAAAGGGATGAAATGATTTTAGTCATTCAGCTAATGTTAAGTATCAGATGGTCACTCCACAACATATTTCTTTTGCTATTAAACTTTACCTCAAGTTTATTTTACTTAAATGTAGTGTCCAGTCTCCAACAAGAAGGAATTTGCTACATAATGTATGGGACATTCAAATACTGAACTATTATCATTGATATATGTTTACAAACTAATTACACGAGCCTATGCTAGTTTAAACTATTTACAATAAACATCACACAGTAATATTTATAAGTCCAAAGCGCGTGTTTTGTGTAAACACCCTTTACTTTAGAAACACTTCTTTAGGACTTGACAAAGGAAAGTACAGTTAAGCTTTATTTAAAAGTTAATTCTTATGAGAGAAAACAGTGAAACTACAGATGCTGTCCTCATCACTGTTGACAAGAGAAAGCTCATAAATGTAACACTTAATTCAGTGTAATGAAATCGGAAAGGATCAATTCTTCAGAACTGAAAAAGTCACTGAGATATACGCAAAAGACAGAGTGCTTCCATTAAGTGTATTTGTTTCAATAAGAGGAGATTATACAGTGACCTTTTCTTTAGCTGCCTTGGTTTCTCCATTTTTAATCATTACACGAGATTTGGTAAGAATCTTTGCTGACACTGTGCTCCCCAGGGGGCAATTAAAAGAACAGTGAATTCACTGGAAACTGAAAATCATTTCACTTTAATACTAAAAATGGCAGGAAAGAGGCCAGCGTATCTGGACCGTCAAAGTACCCGCCCAATGGTAATGACGCAGAATCCATGAAGTTGTGCTTAAGGAACATTATGTGTCCAAAGGAAAACCGTAAACTACAAACATGTCACAAATAGATCAGTTACAATTAATGCTCTATTACACAAAATTTAGAGCTATAATCCTCCATTTATCATTTTGCACATATATAAAAATAGGTTTGTTCCCAGCCAATGGGCTATTTTGGTTTTTGTCTGTCTTGCTTTTTCTATTTTCTATTTCCAAAGTATGTCACTTTGCTAAGGATTTTATTTTTCAAAGCCGAAAAACAAATATCAACATTTTTTTAATCCAAATGAAATTAATTTAAACTGAACAATTACGTTGATTGTTTGAGAAATATATATATATATATATATATATATATATATATATATATATTAGGAAAAATTACTGAGTAAAATGTAATAGAAGAGGTTTGTGATTCAGGGTAGGTACCATGAGCTGCTTCAACAAGCAAACACCCACATCTTAGCAGTTTAACACAGCTGAAGTTAATTTTTCCTCTGTTGTCAATGACAATGAAAGATGACAAACAGGCTTGTTCCCCATCCTGTGGCTTCTCGGTCCCTCCTTAGATCCCCTGATTTTTCCATTAGACCCTCTGTACGGGGGGAGGGGGAGGAGATGACATGGACGTCCAATGAGTACATGGATACCCACTTTTTGAAAGTTTGAGTTATACCACTTTGCTTTTATGAAAGGCCTACATTAACCCAGTATCTGTTACACCCACTGAGGTAAACATAAAGGGGAATTTCTCCTTCACCAGATAAGGTGAAAAGTGAAAACAGCCTCCAGTGTTGGCTTTGCAGCCAGCAGAACCGTGATAAAGGCTGCTCCAGGAGAGTGGTGCTGCCCACCTCTCCCCCAACTGCCACCCCCAACTGCACTCAGCATTTCAGCATCCAGCCACTGGAGCTCTGAACCGTGTCTGTGAGTGTCTGTGCTCATGGCTTATTTGCGCATCCTTTAGCAAAATGTATCCTGAGGATCAGAAAAACCCGAGGGGTTATTTTGGGGGCCTGGAAATGCTCCAAACGTTTTCCATTTAAATGAATGTTAATTGCCTCTGCCTGACGCCATTTTGGTTTCCTGGGAATGGCCTATTTTTGAATAGTGGGGAATTTCGGTAATTTTAGAGGCTGGGCTTGGTTGTTGCCCATGTCCTTAACTCTTTGTATTTCCCTATCCAGATTTCCACAAAATTATCATGGGTGCTCACTGGTCTCTGCAGTTTTCTCAACAAGGAGATGAAGGACAGAGGTATTAATGGTCATTAGCCCTCTCTATGAAAATGTTTCATTTGAAAGTTTTAACAGATATCAACTTGAGTTATATATCTTTTTTGAAGTAAATATTTATTATTTACAGTGTGATCACTGTGGCCGTATCTTTCTTCACTAAGATATTAAGAGGGGACAAAAATGAAATAACAGTTATATTTATGAACTCTCTCTATATAAATATATCTAACTATACATAAATATAGAAATATATTTAAATATATATAACTCCGATATTTACATGACCAGTCTAGATCATTCCTTTGAACTCCAGACCTGGGCGACTGATTGCCTGTTTGAAGATGTGCTCTCATGTCTAATCTCATTTAATGGACAGTCCATTCTGTTGGATGTTTAACTCTACTCCTTCCTTAACATCCTGCTTCTATCAGCCTAACTTGCCAACATTACCCTGAGAACAGAAGCAGAATCTGCCCACCGTCACTGATATTTCTCTGGCCCGATCCACTAGGGTCTCTTTACTAGCCGGCAAAATACTCCTCCAACTGTTGTCTTCCTCTATGCGTGACAACTGTGTTTTGTTCACAAAGCAACCAGAATGGTGAAATGAAAAAATAAAATAAAAAGAAAGTTAAATGCCTTAAATCGATTTACAAAACCACAATGATCTGCCTCATGCAGTTCGGCTCAGACCTCTGACCTCTGACCTCTGACCTCTGACCTCTGACTTCAGCTCTTACCCTTCTCTCCCTTTCTCATTGTGCTTCAGGCACACTGGCCTCCAGCCTGGGCCTCTGCAGGTGTCTGGGCCTCCCTGTCTCTCCCTCATCTCCTCAGGCCTTTGCTCTAATGCTGCTCAGTGAGGCGCCCTTTGACTCATCTATGTAATATTCAGTATCACAAGCTCCAACTCCTGGCAAGGCTCAGCCCCATTTTCTGTTTCCTGTAACTACATGTGAGCAAGGAAATATAATTTCTCAGCCACTGAGATTTCTTCTTCTTCTTCTTCTTCTTCTTCTTCTTCTTCTTCTTCTTCTTCTACTTCTTTTTGATTTGTTTTTGTTTGTTAATGTTGTTACAGAAACATAATCTGCCAAAGCAGGCTAATAGATCTTAAACAATCTCTACTTTAATTACTTTTTAAATTGCCCACTTCTCTGCGCTAGAACTTATTTCTCATGACAGTGACGCGGGCAGACCTGGTCCGAGGACTCCGAGGCGGTCCTGCAGGACCAGCCAAGAGGGTTCCTTGGCTTTGCACAGGATGGAAATCAAATGTGAGCCAGTGGGAAGCGAGAGCAGCGTTTACTGAAGAAATAGAGAGAGAGATACAGACGGAGCATCTGGGAGACTCGGAAAGGAAAAGGAGCATGCGTCTCATCTTTGGGGTCTGGGTTTTTATTGACAGTGTTGTGTGGTGCACGTGTCCTCTCAGGAGTCCAGGAACTCATCAGATCAAGGACAGGGTCCACGTGTCCATCATATTGGACTTATTTCCTGGATCCGGGAGGTCTTGTCATCCAGATGTCCAGTGCTAGTGGTCTGGAGTAGCACATGATGACCTTGCGAGGTCACTCCTCAGATATTATCTACTGTGCTGAAGTCTGCAAATAAGTCCCTAACTCCTTTTCCCTTACAAGGAGGATATACATTAAGGCATGTGTAGGGCAGAAGGTACAGGTCCTGGCAGGAATAGAAGCAGGAAAAGAAGCAAAAGAAAAAAACAAAACAAAACAGAACGGCTCTTTCTTTTACGGGGTCTCTTTAGTTGCTCTGTCTCATTAGCAGTAAGTTTGTGTATTTCATACTCTTGCTATATCCCCAGTGCCTAGAGAGTGGCTGTTCTAAAGTCGACTGTATTTGGGGCGCCTCAGTGGCTCAGTAGGTTAAGCATCCGACTTCAGCTTAGGTCATGATCTCACGGTCCGTGGGTTCGAGCCCCACATCAGGCTTTGTGCTGACAGCTCGGAGCCTGGAGCCTATTTCGGATTCTGTGTCTCCCCCCCCACCCCCCCGTCTTACCCCCCACCCCCCACCCCTGGCCGCCACTCGTGCTCTCTCACTCTCTCAAAAATAAATAAACCTTAAAAAATTAAAGTGGGCCGTATTGGAATAAGTAAAGTTTAATGAATGTACTTTAGGGTGCAGTATCTCCCCATTTATACTGGAAAAACACCTACAGTGGGAAAATTGACTTAGATTTAATCTTAGCCGAAGTTTACTCAACAATAGAGTTAAATTTTTATGTAGTACTTGTTTAAACACGGTAGAACACTACATGCATGTAGTAAAACTACATGCATGTAGAATGGAGGGAGATAAAGTCTTTCCCAATTATTGGTCTGCAATTCTTTCCAGAGGAGCCTGCCCTTTATGATAACTCTAGATACCTAACAACCTGGAATGGATGATTACTAAGATTCCTTTGGAACTTAACCTTCTATGATTTCATGATACTCTGCCCTTTCAGAAAACTGTTACCTTTTCTTGTCAAGGAATGCTGGGAAATCTGGTCACAATTTTTAAATTGCTCAAGTGAATAGGGATCCTTTCAGGATCCTTGCTCTCATAAAAGAAGAATTATCTCCCTATAATCGTATGAAAGTAGTCCCCAAATATTCTCCACAGAAATAGAGCATTCTAGAAATTCATCCACCAAATAGTTATTTCACTGGTGTATGAGATGAGCAAAACAACGTCTTGTGAACGCTGCTTTAAATATTGCTTAAAGGAATGAAATGTTTTAATACATGTTTTAAAAATACAAAGGGGGGAAGGACACTCTAGGACACTAACCCACCCTTCCTGAGTAGGTTCCTTCCTCAGAGTGTACACAATGTTGACCTTCTGAGGTTGTTTATGGTTCACTAGATTATAACATAGACTTCCCATACAAATATGTTTTATTTTTTAAATTATATTTATTTTTGGGAGAGAGAGAGAGAGAGAGAGGGAGCATGAGCAGGGGAGGGGCAGACAGAGAGGGAATGAGAGAATCCCAAGCAGGCTCTGCATTATCAGTGCAGAGTCTGACGCGGGGCTCAATCTCACAAACTGGTATCATGAGTCTCATTTCACGAAACCAAGAGTCGAGGGCCTAACTGACTGAGACTCCCAGGCACCCTTCATTCAAATATGTATTAAATAAACAATGACGGACAGTCAAAATGTCACAAATAATGCGTCTAGAATTGGAAGATAGATCAGAAGAGTTGATACCCCCACAAGAAAGTTGTGGGATCAAAAAAGGGAATGGATTTTAATGCTGCATGGAAGCTTTCACAGAAAAACCATCCTAGCACAATCTAAATTGTTTCCACAAACAGGTGCTAGACACAGGTCAAGGGGGATGAGACCTAGCAGAAAGAACAGAGAAATTATATGAGTTCTCACTTGCTGAGAAAAAAAGTCCTTGACAATTTAGTGATTTATTTTCTACTCCTCTCACTTGATTTAGGCTAATTGAGATTCTCCAACATCCTGTTGAGTACTGTATTCTCAATTTCTAAGACAACATTTATAATATACTGGTGATTGAATAAATTCTTACTGAGGAGATGCATGAATTGATCAGTTGAAGAAAAGAGCCTCATGGAAAGTTGATTTACCAGTGAATATGTCTAGTTATGAAAGGTCTGAGAAATCTACACTGGACTCTCAAAATTCATTAAAGAAATAATGTAAAATTTCAGGGGTATGACAATTTCTTTCTAGGCAATTTCTAAACTGTTTTCTAAAGACAGCATCTTTTTTTCCCCCTTTAAAAGAGAACGGAAGGAATATTAAATCAATGTATATAAAATGGCTCAGTTTGGTGGCATAAATTGGGGCAACTTCCTAAAAGTAATATAAATGATTAAGGAGTGAAAGCAAATTACATGATAATTAAAAGGAGGAGCTAAAATGTAGTTAACCCACTGAAGGTTAAAAAACGCCAACATTGATACAAAGGAATACAAGTAGAACACTAAAGATTCAATTAATTCAATTATAAAAATAGATTAGAAACTGAAGATAATTTTTATAACTATGAAATTTATTAGGCAGTAGACTGAGCTCCTAAGGGAATGTATGTGGATTTTGTACTCTGAATCATTTAAAAACTGAGTGCATTGAACACTTAAAAGTACCCTAAAGGGCATAGTCCTTTACTAGGAACATGATTCAATAGATGAACTAATTTAGCTTCCATTTATAATTTTTCATATGTTGTCAATCTTTGAGTAAAATGGTATACAAAGAGTCTCTTGATATGAGTAGTTAAAATACATGAAATAGAAGAATTGGTGCTGCTAATTAAAGCATGGATTATTAGATATACTATTTGTAGATATTTATAGATATAATATTTATATAAAATGTCAAATTTCCATTTTATAGTAAAATGGATTCTCCAGGCTGTAGTTGAAGTCAATCATGTATTCTGATCATAAATGATCAGAATTTTATTTTCCTTGGATAGCATGTGAATGTTTTTACTAAATTGTTGTGCTTTAATTTGATAAATAACAAGTAATAAAATTAAAATCAGAAGGAATTACAATTTTCAAATAATTGGCAAATGTTTACTTAAAATCATACATAAATGTAGGCACGTGTATACAATCGTTTTCAATATTTTAACCTAAGTTAACTTCAATCACGCTTAAAATAGAGATAATGTATCATTGTTTTATCACGAGTCGGAGGTTTTTCTGTCAGTTAAACTAAAAGATTTAAGAATACTAAAAAGTACAATTTTCTGGAAATGGTTCAAATTATGAAGCCCAAAATGTAGTTTAAATAATAGCTCACACAACTAGTTGTGTAATGTAAGGTAAATTGTCTATCTCTTTTTAAAAAGTTTCAACATTAATTCACTAAATAAATAAATAAATAAATAAATAAATAAATTGAAAAAAATGAAAAATCAGTGTGTGGCCACCTGGCTGGCTCAGTCAGAAGAGCGGGAGACTCTTGATCTCAGGGTCATGAGTTAAACCCTGAGACTGGGTGTAGAGATTACTAAAAATAATAAATAAACTTTAAAAAAATAAAAATAAAAATAAATGCAATTCACCACATCACAAAATAAAGGAGAAATAATTAATAATCATCACAATAAATGGAAATTAAAGCACTGACAAAATCCAAGATCCATTTATGATATGAGCTCTCAGTATCTTAGGAATGAAATATAACTTCTTCAACACCCCCCCCCAAATATTCCATATGAAAACTTACTGACAACGTCTTACATCATACTTAATACCGAAAGCCGATTTCTCCTCTAAGATCAGGTTAAAAAAAGAGGATATACACCTTACCACTCATGTACAATATTACAGTAGAGGTTTAAATGATGGTGTAATGTAAGCAAATTAAGTAAAAAGCAAAAAGATTGGCAAAAAGCAGTACAGTTTTCTTTATTTGCAGACAGTGTGAATATCGACCCAGAAACACAAATAATTCACAAACAAGCTACTAGAAATAATGAGCGATTTAGGAAATGTTGCAACATTCAAGTTCAATCGAAATCTTACTCTATATTAAAAGTGAATGGTTTCATTTTAAACATAAACTAAAATTACTTTAATTTAAATATAAAAGTAAAAATAAATTTAGAGACAGTACCACTTAAAATAGCACCAGTATACATGAAATACTTAAGAAAAAATATATGGGATATAGATATGTAGTGTGATATCTTCTGCTGAAAACTACCAAAAGACACAGATGGAAGGAGTCAAGGAAGACGTATAGGGAGTGCAGAGTGTTTCTGGCATAGTAGCATCAATATGGCTAAGAAATCAATCCTTTCCAAATTGTTCTGTAAACTAAATATAATCTATCAAAGTTACATTAGGATCCTGTGGAAATAAACAAGCTGATTCTAAAATTTATCATAAAATGTAAAGAAACTAGAATAGCTGAGACAAGTGTGAGAAAAGGACAAAATTATACCAATAATACTACTTGTTACCAAGATGTCTATAATCCTAAATAATCAAGCAGGTATTGTCAATGGGACAGAAGAAGATAATGGAACAGAATCTATAAGCACACACACACACACACACACACACACGCACGCACATTCAGTTGGTGGCATTGTTCAGTATTTTAACAATTGGTGCTGGAACCATTGGACATGTGTATAAAAATAAAACCTGAACAACAGCTCACACAATCTTCAATAATTCACTCCAAACTGATCATAAGGTTTATTTTAGAATATAATTTTTACAAAATTCTAGAAGAAGATGTAGAAGAAAAAAGATGTGTGACCCCGGTGTAGGCTACTGTTGCTTAGATATAGATCCAAAGTCACATTTCTTAAAAACATTAATGCACCTCGTGGAAGTTAAAAGTGTTCCCAGTGCCAGAGACACATGCAAGAGAATGAAAAAAACAAACCACCAACTCTGAGAAAATACTTTCAAAACCCACAGCTAAAAAAGGACCTTATGATCACAATATACAAATACCCCTCAACACTAATAAATAGGACTCCCAGCTTCCTTTAGGATGTAGAAAGCTGGAATATGCATCCTTCCCACACAGGTCAAAAAAAAAAAAAGAAAAAGAAAAAGAAAAAGAAAAATCACCAAGTTAGCAAGTTCCTTAAACTCCTCTGAGAATTGATGTGGGGACCGCTGAGGGAACACGGTTGCTGCAGGGCCAATCAGGCAAGAGCGCTGACTTTGCGTGAGCGGAAACTGGAGACACTGGGAGAGAGTTCAGATCATTTTCTCTAACAAACTGCCAGCAGTTGAATGTGGGCACGTGAGGGAACACAGAGGGCCTGGGGGCCCGGAGCACAGGGAATATTTTGTTCTTACTCCTAGGCTATTTTTCCAGCACCGCAATGAGTGCGCTCGGAAAGACTGGGAGCGTGGCCAGGTTGTGGGAGGGCGGTCCTTGTGGTGAGGGCCTTGGGGATTGCAAGAGCACCCTGCTGTGCAAGTTGCCATCTGGACCCTTCTCTTATGACCCTGGTCTAACAAAGGTCTTACATTACTAGGAAAAAGCAAAAAAATGTGTTTATAAGGTTAAGGCACTAGTGCAAACCCCATGAAGCTGGAGGAGGGGAGCAAACAACAACAACAACAACAACAACAACAACGAAGAAACAAACACAAAAAGAAAAACGGGAGGGAGGGAGGGGGGCCGGAAGGACAGAAAGAAGGGAAGGAAGGAAGGAAGGAAGGAAGGAAGGAAGGAAGGAAGGAAGGAAGAAAGAAGGAAAGAAACTTTATCTGTGGGCCAGGGCCAGGGATGTGTTCTGAGCCGTCTTGTGCCTGAGCACGGGGACATGTCAATTCCAGAGGCAAACTTCTGAGATCCTAGAACAAAGTATTAGCCTGAGACAGGGGCTTAATCGGAACGACAGAGAACAGAGGTCCAGCATGACCCACGTCAGGCCGCAAGGCATCCAGCAAGGAGGAGTGGCAGTCTGCAAGAAGAGCAGGACTGGGGTATGAAGAGACATCCTTTTGGAGGAGCAGTGCGCTAGGAAGACTGGCCCTGAGGAGGTGGCCTTCCTGGAAAAACCGTCTGACAAGCCCACACCTCAAGCACCCGTAATCACAGATGGCTGGAATTCTGTGTGGTTGTCTAGGACGACCCAGACCACTCAGCTCCTGACCACGGTGACTTGATCCCCCACATGAAAGACCTGGCTGGAGAAATTATGCTGATTTTCAGGCATAAAAACTGTAGTTTTGAACCTCTTGCCCTCCATAAAATATTTGTCATTCCATACAAGGTGAGGCGGCGTACATAAAAGAAATAAACACATTGATGACAAGACAACAACAGATCTCAGAAGAGAAGGCAGCTCACCGACAGAAACGGACTCAAACAGGACAAAGTTATTGGGACAATTAGAGAGAGAATCTAAAATACCTGTGAATAATATTTAAAACAATTTTTTTAATGTTTATTTATTTTCGAGACAGAGGGAGACAGAGCATGAACGGGGGAGGGTCAGAGAGCGGGAGGCACAGAATCCAAAGCAGGCTCCAGGCTCCGAGCTGCCGGCACAGAGCCCTACGCGGGGCTCGAACTCACGGACTGTGAGATCATGACCTGAGCCAAAGTCGAATGCTCAACCGGCTGAGGCACCCAGGCGCCCCTGTGAATAATATTTGAAATGCTGTGGTGGAAATATGAATGTCATGAGAGAGCAGGTGGGCATTTTCAACAGACAGATGAAAAAAGTACCTGAAAAAAATCAAACAGAAACCCAAGAAATGAAATGCATAGTAAAGGAGATGATCAACACCTACAATGACGCACGAGTATACTCAAAATAGCTTAGAAAACATCCAGTTCACTCAAAGAAAGGCTAATTCAAACTGTGCAACCTGTGGTAAACACACACAAAAGAAGGGAGAAGCAAAAGAAATAAAACATGCTTGCATAGAATAGAGCCTCTGAGAGCTAAGGAACAACAGATGCCCCAGCTGATTTGTAAGTGAAGGGCTGGAAGTACAAAAGAGGAAACTGGGCAGAAGATATTTGTGAAGAAATATTGGCTAAGAATTATGTGAACAAAAGACATCAAACCACAGGTCTAAGAACTCCAAAGACAACCCATTTAAGAATGGGCAGAAGACACGACCACTTGTCCAAAGAAGACATCCAGATGGCTCAAAGATGCATGAAAAGAGCTTCAGCATCACTCATCATCAGAGAAACACAAATCAAAAACACAATGAGATACCACCTCATACTGTCAGAATGGCTAAAATTAACACAAGAAACAACCGGTGTTGGCAAAGATGTGGAGAAAGGGGAACCCTCTTGCACTGCCGGTGGGAATGCAAACTGGTACAGCCACTCTAGAAAACACGTGGAGGCTCCTCAAAAAACTAAAAATAGAACTAGCCTATGACCCAGCAGTTACACTACTAGGTATTTACCCAAGGGATACAAAAATGCAGATTTGAAGGGCTACCTGCACCCTGGTGTTTATAGCAATACTATCAATAAAAGCCAAACTGTAGAGAGAGCCCACATGTCCACTGACTGATCAATGGTGAAAGAAAATCTGGTACATATAATGGAATATTAGCCACCAAAAAGAATAGAATCTTGCCATTTGCAACGACATGGAGTAAGTTGTGAAATAAGTGAAATAAGTCAATGAGAGAAAGAAAAAAATACTGTATGACTTCACTCATAGGTAGGATTTAAGAAACAAAATAGATGAACATATGGGAAGAGGGGGGAAGAGAAGAGAGGGAAACAAGCCACAAGAGATTCTTAATGATAGAGAGCAAACTGAGGGTTGATGAAGGGAGGTGGGTGGGGGTGGGCTAGATGGGTGTTGGATATTAAAGAGGGCATTTGTGGTGAGCACTGGGTGTTGGATGTAAGTGATGAATCACTGAATTCTACTCCTGAAATCAATATTACACTTTATATTGGCTAACTAAAGTTAAAAAAAAAAAAGAGAGAGAGAGAGAGAGAGAGAGAGACGACAGAATTTTTAAAGACAAGTGGAGAGATGGGGCTCCTGTGTGGCTCAGTCAGTTAAGCATCCAACTTTGGCCCAGGTCATGATCTCACGGTTTGTGAGTTTGAGCCCCATGTCGGGCTCTGTGCTGACAGCTCAGAGCCTGGAACTTGCTTTGGATTCTGTGTCCACCTCTCTCTCTGCCCCTCCCTTGCTCACACTGTGGTCTTTATCTTTCTCAAAAATAGATAAACATTGTTAAAAAGTTTAAAGATGTGTGGAGAGATAAGAGAAGCAATGTATGTAGAGAAACAAAGCAATTTGAGTAAGTGTCCCATCAAAAAACTAAGCAAGCAAGAAAGACCCTGGAGTGACTTCATTAAAACACCGAACATTACAAAACAAAACTGGCAGCCTGTAATTCTATACCAAGCAAAGATATTAAAGAAAAAGAAGAAGAAGAAGAAGAAGAAGAAGAAGAAGAAGAAGAAGAAGAAACTTAAATTATTATCTATGATTCTCATTATGTACGCGTTACATCTCTCTTAGATATCTCAGTCGTTGAATATCCAGTTGTCTTTTTTTCAGTCTCTGTCATTCTTGCTTTTCGGTTTTCAGGGTCTCTATTAGACATCCTCTGAGTCTCTCCTTGGCTGGGTCTAGTCTACTGATAAGCCCTTCAAAGGTGTTCTTCATTTCTGTTACAGTGCTTTTTATCTCTGGCATTTCTTTTTGGTTCTGTCAGGATTTCCATCTGTTCTTGCCTGCTGTCTGCTTTATCCATTAGGTTGCCTGGTAGTTGCATATTAATCATAGGTTTTATTTATTTTTTAAGTTTATTTATTTATTTTGAGAGAAGGAGAGACAGAATCCCAAGCAGGCTCCGTGCTGACAGCACAGAGCCTGACACGGGGCTCAATCTGAAGAACGATGAGACCATGTCCTGAGCAGAGATCAAGAGTCCGATGCTTGGCCAACTGAACCACCCAGGCACCCCAATCATAGTTGTTTAAAATTCCCGGTCTGATAATTCCCACACCTCTGCCACGTCTGGCTCTGGTGCTTGCTCTGTCTCCTTAAACTGGTTTTTGCCTTCTAGTATGCCTTGTAATTTTTTCAGGAGAGCCAGGTATGATGTTCAGGATAAGGGGACTGCTGGAGACAGGCCTGCAGTGAGGTAGGGGTGGGCCAGGGAAAGCTGCCTCCAGCCTGGGATTTGCGCTCGGGCTTTAGTGAGCCTGGGCCTCTGGACTGGATGCATCACCAGGATTTTGCAGCTTTCTTTTTCTGTCCGGTGTCGGTGGAAAAGGGAAGCCACACCTGGCTGGGTATTCCCCTTCTGCCACTTAGGTTCTGATAATGCCCCTGCAGGTTCGGTTCTGGTTAACTGGTTTCTCCTGGGTCCAGGCTTTGTTAAGAACAAAGCGCTCTGGGGGCGCCTGGGTGGCGCAGTCCGTTAAGCGTCCGACTTCAGCCAGGTCACGATCTCGCGGTCCGTGAGTTCGAGCCCCGCGTCGGGCTCTGGGCTGATGGCTCAGAGCCTGGAGCCTGTTTCTGATTCTGTGTCGCCCTCTCTCTGCCTCTCCCCCGTTCATGCTCTGTCTCTCTCTGTCCCAAAAATAAATAAACGTTGAAAAAAAAAAATTAAAAAAAAAAAAAAAAGAACAAAGCGCTCTGGGTATTTCAAAGTGGTGCCTTTTTCCTGGTCTCCAAGAGGATTTTTCTCAGATGTTTCTTGTAGCAACACAGTTGAGCTCCTGGGGGTAAATGCCCCCATGTTATGGGGACCCCCTATCATTAGGTCTTCCTGGAGTGTTTGACTCTCAGACTTGTCCATGCTGAGCCGTCAGCAAGTTAGCAATTAATTATGGTTCAAGTTTTCTATGTGGTTCTTATTCCCGGCTCTGGTTCCCAGTGTGTCCAGCTCCTGGGTCTGCATAGGTACAGCTGTCTCTTTAATCTTAGGGGCAGGAGTGTGGCCTGTGTTCTCTTCCTTGTTATGGATTCATGGACAGTTGTTCATCTTTTAGTCTCTACAGTGTTTTGGTTGTCAGGACCACGCTCCCTACCTGCGGAACCGGAAATGAGTAGTAGTCTTGTGTCCTGTTTCTTCACGGGTGACTTTTCTCCTCTTACAAAATCAGTCGCCACTAGCTTCTCTTCTTCCCCAGAAAACTGAAGTGCAACACGTTCCTCCTCTGTCAGCATTAGAAGGGAGAGACACTTCCCTCAAATGTCCTTTTCTGGAGTCAGTCATAGTACAACCATTTTGGCTGGAACGCATTTCAGTGTCATGAGGGAATGGAAAAGTTAGAAACGTTCGATAACAAAGCCGCAACCACTCTGTCAACCGAATCTTGGTCTCATGTCCATCAGCATACACAATTCTGCAATTAAGCCCAGTAATGCTCCTTCTATCAATTTATAGTCAGTACAACAAATTGAGGATATTCGTAAGGCTTATGTTGAGCTTTACTGATAAAAAGTTTTGCACCTGCTTTACCCTTGTTGATTTCACAATTCTACTGTAATGTTTTTATCATTATGATTCCCACATTACATGTCATGTCACAGAGCCTTAGAGACCGTGGACAATATAGGTTTTTAGAAGTGAACTTTGAACGCTCTATTTATTTACCTTGTCTTTTATCATATATATATATGTGTGTGTGTGTGTGTGTGTGTGTGTGTGTGTGTGTGTGTGTGTGTGTTTTACTTTGATTCACAATCATTATGTACAGAGCTTGCCCCCTTGCAGTATTATAGGACAGACTTGGAAAAACAGCCCTCACCCACACCAAAGTTGGTGAAAAATATCCCAGGCTTATTTCTGTAAGTGTAGAAAATCTCTCCTTTTGTAGAAATACTGTTCTTGACTTAACATCTGAGAGGTTGAATAATCAATCAATCACAAATTCTTGACCTTAACTGTAAATATAATCTGAGTGCTATGCAGATTTCAATTTGCTATTTATCAATAGCTTGATATACGACAGCAAACTTCTTCCAGAGAGCCTTGTTAACTGAGTTTTGCAATGAAACATGATATTAATCACAGGTTTCAAACATGCCATGCTTTTAATTTGCCAGTGATCCATACTCTTCAACACTCGTCCTCAATTTTAATGTTTAAAGGGGGCATTTAATGAGAATATCTTTTCGGTGACAACCAGTAACTCCTCATGAAGGCATTAAGGTGTTTGCCTCCCTTTAAAAACTATCGATCTAATATGTTTCAATTCTGCCAGCAACATTTCCCTTATGGGCACCTGAAAATAAAGAAAGCCTGACCCAACACTAATGTGCCATTCTATTTTCAGTGAGCGGCTGTTCTGTTTTGTTGATTGATTTAATTGAGGGCACAAAAAGTAAGCCTATGTACACTTGTTATGAAGAGAAGGAGAGAAGTGTTTCACGAACCCACAGAGGGGCCACCCTGGTGTCCCTGGAAAGATACACAGAGAGGAAAAAGATGGATAGCTCCTTGCCAATTATAAGACCACACGAATGTGAAAAAGTAAAGTAATATTTGTGTTTTGTGTGTTTTTTTTTCAAGCTGTGAAAAATTTCCAAGATAGCTCAGAAAACATACAATGGAGAATATTATTCCCTTTAGTCTTTAGTCACTTCAATCCAAAAGAAAGAATTAAACAGATTTATGTTTGTTAATCATGCTCATATCTTCAAGTGTGTCTCATATAGTTTATCATCTAAAAAAATAATAGCCTGTAAAACAGACTTGATGACATGAACATCAGGTAACAAACACAGGCTTGATTACTCCTGGCCTGACCACCATCATCTCGAGCTCAGAGGAAATACACAATGCTTCTCATGATCTCTAGAAATCAGTTTGGCTATGGATTGGTCCAGTTTGAGAGTGGTCCAACTCCCCACACCTCAGCATACTTAGAAAAGTATTCCTTCCAAATGACTACATTGTCCTACCTTCGAGGATGTGTAATGGATAAAGTTCTCTCGCCCTTTTACACTATGTGGAAATCATTAGCGAATTACCCTGAAAATATATTTGTGTAATAAGCATGACTTCTATATGTGTGGTTTGGTGTCTGGATTTGAATATATTACAAATGCAATGTAGATCAAATTTCATTAATGTTTCCGTTCACATGAAAGAAAATGACAAGGGACACCTGGGTGGCTCGGTCGGTTAAGCGTCCGACTTCAGCTCAGGTCATGATCTTGCTGTTCGTGGGTTCGAGCCCCGCTTCTGGCTCTGTGCTGACAGCTCAGAGACTGGAGCCTGCTTTGGATTCTGTGTCTCCCTGTCTCTCTGCCCCTCCCTTGCTGGTATTCTGTCTCTGTCTCCGCCTCTCTCAAAAATAAATAAAATAATAAAAAAATATTAAAGAAAGGAAAATAAGAATGAACTCTTTAACTTAATAATCCAAATTAAAAACAGCCTACAGCAAACGTAGGCCTGTGCCTTAATCAGGTTCTGTGTTTGAAACGGTTAACTAGAATTGTTCTGTGGTTGTGTTAAGTAGAATGATCCCATTAACTGTTCAATGGGATTGTAATTATTTTTTGTAAATTGAACATAGAGTTGAAAGAGAGGATGTGAAGCTGTATAACTTTTTTAAATTAAATGTGTGATTCCTGGAAACCAGAAGTAATACATGGTTTAATGTCTGGCTAAAGAAAATACACTACCTTTTAAGGGCATGGGCATCTCTCTCTTACGTACAAAAATGCCTGGCATCGAGAGACAGAAGGAGAGAGAGAGAGAGAGAGACTTCCTTACTCACATGCTTTTCGGCAAGAGGGAGAGAGACAGAGACAGAGACTTACTTCCTCACATGCTTTTTTGCCAAAAACAGTCCAAGTGGTAGAAACCAAGGAGCTGAGCTGAGAGGGAAACCAGAGGCTAGAATTCGAGCATATGTGGCAGTAAGATTTCTAAGTGATAACTGGTTTTGTCAGACCCAATGATCTCATTATAGCATTTAGAAGTATTGATTTAAATATTACAGTCTTGCTTCTTCCTGAAATGAACAGGCTAAAACCGTTCTGTTAGCTTACTTGTGTTACACATAGAAGTCGACACTGTTTTATAAGAACAATTAATATAATCTGTCAAATTAGAGAAAACTCTTCATTTACAAGTATTTTGATTAGATCCTGAGTCACCTGAGCTGAGCTTTGATTTCTTTTTTTTTTTTTAATTTTTTTTAACGTTTATTTATTTTTGAGACAGAGAGAGACAGAGCATGAACAGGGGAGAGGCAGAGAGAGAGGGAGACACAGAATCGGAAACAGGTTCCAGGCTCTGAGCCATCAGCACAAAGCCTGACGCGGGGCTCGAACTCACGGACCGTGAGATCATGACCTGAGCCGAAGTCGGACGCTTAACCCACCGAGCCACCCAGGCGCCCCTGAGCTTTGATTTCTACATTGTGTATTCTACATTTATCTCTGACTCACTTCTATAGATGCTCTATCACAATTATTTGCAAAATCAGTTTTGAACTTCCTGCATAATCTCGATTCTACAAATATGTTCCAACGGTAATTTGATTATGAGTACATCTGTTCTACAATGTCAAATAACTGATGGAACCTACCTTTTAAGGGCTTAACAGCTAAGTAGATACAAATAGATATTTTCATATCTAGTAAGTGTGTTATGAAGAGTGAACAAGAAATAAATATACCTAGAAGCTGTTTTCACCCGAGAAGATGCCATTTATCTGAGTGCTGTGAGTTCATAGAGTTTAGGGAAGAGGTAAATTGCGGGGGGCGGGGGGTGCCTGGGTGGCTCAGTGGGTTTAGCGTCTGACTCTTGATTTCGGCTCAGGTCATGATCTCATGGCTCATGAGTTGGAGCCCCACGTCTGCCTCCATGTTAGCATGGAACCTGCTTGGAATCCTCTCTCCCTCCCTCTCTGCCCTTCCCCTGCTCATGCTCGCTCTCTCTCTCTCTCTCTCTCTCTCTCAAAATAAATAAACTTTTGAAAAATCGTTAAAAAAAGAAGTAAATTGGTACAAAGCTACTCCAGATTAATAGATAGTTTGAACAGAGAGACTAAAACAGAAAGCATGGTTTTAGAACTGTGCACGGTTCATTTAGAATGACATCATCATGTACGTTATGAGAATCGAGACAAACAATGGAGACTAATCAGAGGAGGCCAGGAGGTTTCAATGGCGTTAGTTTATAATTAAGTCTTCCTCCACCCCAAACCAGACTCTAGAGATGTGAGAACTGACCAGGGTGGCTTGCTAGACTTTTCAGAAGTACAAATAGAGAATTTTTAAGCTTAGAGCAGAACCTTCAGTAAACATAAAAGTGTATACACCCATGTATTTTAAAAGTTTGCATCCATTAAATAAGTTAATAAAAAGTAAATGAATAGAATCCAACATCACCAAGTTCCCTTCAACAGAAAATGATTCCGCATTTCCTCATGCCATGTTTTCTTTTTCCTTATCTGCTCCTGACAACGATAACCTTGAGTATCGACCGCATTGTCGTTTGACCGAGCATTACGTATCCTGACTTCTGTGATCTTTCCTACTTAAAACAAAATTGTATCCCCTGTGTCTCTTACCTTCAGCTTTGATGGTTGACTCTCTTGGGTAGAGTTTTGTGACTGATTCCTGGTTTTATTTTGGTATTTAAAAAATGGTAATAATTATCATAATAATGTCTCAGCTATAAATGAAGAAATGTTTTCTGTGGCTCCAGGCTACAGTGGGTGAGTGAGGTTATGAGCTACAGAGCCTCTAAGAACCAGATCTGAATGATGGTTCTGCTGTTAACAAGCTAGAAAATTCTTCACTTCTACGGTGATAAAAAAAGGGGTCTATTAAGGTTTTGTGATAATAACAGAGGATAGTGTGCAGTGTCCTGAAGTTTACTCCATAAATGTACAAACACAATCCAAATCCATCGCTGCTGTTGACATTAATAATCTTCACGCTTCACCCCAGCCACGTCACCTGCTCCTCCCTTTTCTGTCTTCATGGTCCCTCTAATTCTCACGGTCAAACATGTCCGTATCTTCAGTTCTGAAATTCATATCCATCATATTCATATCCATCTGACTCTAGAAACAGAAATTCATTAATGAAACAATGTGATGCTTGCTAAGCCATCATATTGAGTGCATGTTGGATATTGAACAAGTGTTTTCCTTCACATTTGAGTCAAAGCTGTGCATGATTCCTCGGAAGGTGACTATGCTAAGCACTATACCACCAATGCTCGGGTGTGTGAGTCCTTGATTTACAGCCACGTGCTCTCTATCCCATCCAACTTTTGGAAGTGCTGTCACCTCCAGTGTCCAGAATCTGTCACTGCTTTTCTATGTCCCACACAGAGCCATTCATCAATACACTCTCAGTAATTGCTCTGGGGTTTTTGCTTGTATCTCCAATAGCAGAAATGCAGCCTCCTATCACATTCACAGGCTCACAGTTTCTGAGACCCCTGACATTAATGGTTTGTCAAGATGATGCTCACGCCGCCAGTCTTTTCTCCGTGATGTGATCGTGTAACCATGATAAATGGACAGCGTTAGGAATACATCTTTTCCAGGGGAAGACTTTCTCGGTTCCACTTGAACCTTATTTTCTGGCAACAGACTTAACTCTAGAGAGAGGTCAGTCCAGTCGTGACAGGAGAGCCAGCTGATAAAGTATGACTCTAGAAACAGAGATACAGCCCTACCCCTTTGTACATCAGCATGTTAATACTATTTTTTTTTGTAATTTTTTCAGCCATGAATAGAGACGATAACAATACAAATGGGCATTGTGAGGAAAAGTGCACAGGAAGTACAGTGTCTGAAAATAGATGTAAACTATTGCTGTTGCTGCTACCATTATCATAATCACAGCAGGGCAAAGAGAAATGCTCCATTTTGTGGGAAAAGGTTGTCCATCTTCTTTTTTCTTTCTTCGTTCTTTCTTATATTCTCTGATCTTTTTGTTCGGTATGTTCTGTAGGTCTTGGGTTAGTTTGTGCTTTCTCTTTGTTGTTTTTCTTTAGGTTTGAGTTTAGTGGCGGTTTAGGGTTTGACAGTGTCGCTGGCGTCCTTACATCTTCATCCCCTCCGACCTTCCTTCTTTCCTTCCTTCCTTCCTTCCTTCCTTCCTTCCTTCCTTCCTTCCTTCCATGCATTTTCAACCAAAACAGTGATATTAAATGTAGTATAATATTACTATTATACTTTAACTTCATCAGGTGTTAATTGACTGTTTTCAGGGATTCTGTTCACCGGTGTTTCTAACTTGTATGTGAAAATGCAGTCAAAGGTTGGTAGATTTCCTTCTGTTCAGTGTGGAGTCTAAAAAGGTCATAAATTGGAGCTGTCTGTATTCCTGTGAGAAGGCACCACAGTTACCTTCTTCATTTTCGAAGAAATGATTGTCATAAACAAGGTCATCGCTTTTTTTTTTAACTATAGAGCTGATGCATTATTTTGATGTAACTATTTGAATTTTCTGCCCCAGAGAAAACATTTTAATGCTTTATATCAATATTTGGAAGGGAAGTATTTACCATGCTATGCATTTTTGCTTTATATATCCCTTAGCACAAAGGAGAACTTTTATGTTTTTCCACTAATGTGTTTGTTTTAGGAAGGCTGGGATTCAGAAACCATTCTTCTTTCCTCCTTGATTCATAGATTCTCTAAGGCCCTTGCTTCTTAATGCAGGGTGTATTGATATACTGATTTAATATAGTAGCAGCCCTTATTGAGATATACCTCCCTAATGCCGTCGGGAGCAATGAACCAGATAAGATGCTTGCAATATTAAAATCAATTAAAATCCAAAAAAATGTTAAATTGCATTCTTATGATGGAATCAATTTGTAGAGTTGGCGACTAAGCAATTAGGGGAGAAAATTCCACTGGGATTTCTTATTTCTCTTGCTTTTTTAGCCAAGGAGATGGTGTTGATAAGTTAAGAACTACCAATGTGTATTGTTGAAGGCCAAAGTAAACTTTTCTCTAGAAGTGATGGCTTCAACTTTCACATCTCTGTTTACTTCTACTTAATATTCTCAAGTTTGAAGTTGTCTAAGTCAGTCCCTATTGCTAATTCAGGATCTTGGGAAGGCACCTTGACATTTCAGGGATCTAGGGTACTGTGTACTGCATTAGTGCAAGAGGAAAGGGGAAATGCTGTTCTCTAAATTATTGACAAATATTTTAAAGGTGAGAGAACTGTGGCATTGTGGGAACAGTTCCCATTTACTTCTGTATTCCTTTAGAAACATCAAAAGCATTTTAAAATATTACAATTTCTCTATAGGATCTGTAAATAACCACTTACTGTTGGAGTATCAATCTGTAAATCATATAATGGAGTATTAAATAAATCTGTTAGGGGTGCCTAGCATTAGGTTGGGGGTGAAAGGAATTAAAAATGAAAAAAAATGCTACTGAAGAACAGAATATCTAAAGATCTATGGAAAACCTAGGAGTATCTGAGATTACATACTAGAATGAAAATGTATAGAGGCCTATGAGAACTATAAAAGGGTAATTGAGTGTCGATGTGGGCTGGCACTGTTAGCAAACTCATCATAAGGAGTCTAGACCTCACCTAGGGTTTCAGGTTGTGTACGATTTCAGTGAGAAAATGACAGGGATATAGAACATTACTCACTGTTTTGCTGCCTTCAAAGTAATGACTATAGTTTACCAATAAATTGTTCAGGTTGCATGTAGGACGTATCATTTATGGGAACCGGTCCTTCTCAGTAAATTCCAGGTGTGGTAGTGAGGATCCTTTGCCACGGCCATCGTGGTTAAGGTCCTTGTGGTTCTCATTGTTAAACTTATCATCGGAAGATGGGTTACTTCTCTTGAGGGTAAGGCTGAAAGACTCATGGCTTTTGACCTTAAAATCTTCAGAGCACTTCCTATGGAAACACATACAGAAGACGTTGAGTGCTGTTTACTCTACGTCTCGTACTGAAACAAAGTCAGGAAGGAATCATCTGCGGCAGCACACATGGAAGATAGGAGCTAACAAAGCAATGATTTGCCCAGAAGTTGATAATGTTTCAGCTGGGAAGACAGAGAGGTGGGAATGCAGAGAAACTGGAAAGAAAGGAGTTATTAGGGGAGAAAAAAATAGACTCTAGGTAGTTGTGATAGATCCATTGAGAGGGGAGAAGAACTATGATAAAAGATTTAGGAATTTCAGCTCCGAAAGAAGGAAGAACAATGTCAAAGATGGTCTAGGATAGTTGTTGATATGGATTGTCTTGATGTGGAAATTTAGGACTTTTCATTGAAGAGGAAACAGTAAGAACTGTCTGATGGATTAATGTAGATGAAGAGCCACATGGTAAGGACTGTGTCTGGAAAACTAAAAAGAGTCAGATATTTGGAAAGTAGAGAGGTAATAGAGAGGAAGAATTAATACAGATGATACCGGAGCATTAAGAAGTGCTGAAGAAATCGTTGAGAGAAGAAATGGTCAGAAGGCGCATTGGTGCGCGGAGGTCGGGGAATATAAGTTAGGTCAAAAACAACAGTATAGCTGAAAACTTGGATCCTGAAAAATACTCATCCATTATTAAAGAATAGGGGATGGAGTATGTTTTCCAAGATGATAAAAGTTACTTAAATGTCAACTAAAGACTTGAATACTTCAGACTAGGAACGCAAGCTCTTTTTCCTGTGTGTCTCCTAAGTCTGGTCTTCCCCACTGCATGCACACGCACAGAATACCTCCAAATATATACAAGTCAAAGGGCTGAGGAAAAAATGAGTTAGTGTTGATTATGTAAAACCAGGATTAAAATTTAATGGGCAGAGATTTATAGTGACTTTCAAAAGTCGGCCTATTTCATAGGGATGTAGATTAATGACATTAATATCTTTCACTTTTTCACAGATAAGCTATTCTATATTTTCATCTTTAGACTATTTTTGAATGTAGTTTTAGTGCAGTTTTTTTTTCATATGCTTTTACAGAATTCTCTCAGCCTATCATTTTGCTAAGTAAATTCACTTTTATAGAATGACGTAAATTATACTGGGGCCGTGTTCTTTTAGCGATTCTCAGATAATGGAAGTAATTTTCTTTCTTTTTACATTTTGAATTTATTTTAATTTTGTACTAATGCTCTGTTTTGTATAGCTCTCTGACACTTGTTTATATTCTAGAATTTTCTGAGGGCAACAATTTTAATATTTGAAGGGTTACAGACAGTAAGTAAAATCTTTCAAGTATTTTTGTTGAACAGGTTCTTAGATGGTTAAATGAGATTTCTCCTCAAAGTCTTAAATCAGAAATATTATTCCAGTTATTAGTCATCCCCATACTATGGTGATGTTTGCGAATAGCTTTAAAAATGTATACCAATACTAATAATGTTTTTATAAGTTTATTTATTTATTTTGACAGAGAAGGCAAACAGGGGAGGGGCAAAATGGGAGAGAGAGAATCCCTCTGTCAGTACAGAGCCCCACACATGGCTCAATACTGATAATACTGATAATATTAAAGCAATGTTGAAATCACATTGTATGAAAAACTTACTGAGTCAGCATGAAAAATGTTTGTTTCTACATGGAAAGTAAATTTATCAACCTGAGTAAAAAAAATCTATTTCTTCCCAGTCTCATTAAAAAAAATGCTATTATTGGGGTGCCTGAGTGGCTCAGTGGGTTAAGTGTTGACTTCAGCTCTGGTCATGATCTCACGGTTAGTGAGCCAGGAGCCCACTTCAGATTCTCTGTCTCACTGTCTCTCTCTGCCCCTCCCCTGCTTATCCTCTCTCTCTCTCAAACATTAAAAAAATATGCTATTATATTTCACTTATATGAAATTCTCTATCTTCACCTACAACGACATCTCTCAGTCTATGTAAATAGATGTATGTATAAATATCTTTACAGAGAAATGGATGTAGAGATGTTCATGTGTGTATACATGTTATATGTGTGTTTATATATACTTACTTATTCTTAAAAAAATTAGATAAATTTATTAAATCATTTTATTTTAGAAAACTGTTGAACACAGGCAGATGTATTAATTTCTGTTCTTTTTTTAAAATATGAGGGAGGTGCCTGGGTGGCTCATTCGGCTAAGCATCCCACTCTTGGTTTTTAGCTCAGGTCATGATCTCATGGTTTGTGAGTGTGAGCCTCTCATCTGCTCTGTGCTGCCCAAGATGACTTGGGATTCTCTCTCTCCTTCTCTCCAAATAAATAAACTGAAAAAAAAAAAAATAAAATATGAGAAAATATGCCTATAATGCAAAATTCTTTGAGACAATATTATGGAAATGTAAAAATATATAAGATTAATCAAAGAAAAATGGTCTGTGATATTGTTGAAATAATATTGTCCATGGAATAGAGGAAATTCTAATTAGCACAGTGACTTACAATGTTTCAAAATAATCATGTAAAATTTAAAAAAAATGAATAATACTTCACTGTATTTCATAGCAAACAGAGGCCAAAATATGTATTACAGAAATCCTAATGCATTCTATATGAAAGAGGTATATGTTATATTTACAGCGATGTCTAACACACAGATACAAAGGTTTCCTGAATCTGTCCTTCACCTAAGATCTACAGTAAAAAAAAAGTAAGAATAAAAAACAATAAACAGCTGTCTTTCATACCTTAAGTAGCTGTTGTGTAATGTTGTATTTTATTCTAATTTTGAACTATCTCCAGTTTGCTGTGTACTTTCTTTTTTTAGTGTTTATTTTTGAGACAGCAAGAGACAGAGCACCAGTGGGGAAGGGGCAGAGAGGGAGACACAGAATCTGAAGCAGGATCCAGGCTGTGAGCTGTCAGCACAGAGCCCAACATGGGCTTGAACCACGAACTGATAGATCATGACCTGAGCCAAAGTCAGTTGCTAAACCAACTGAGCCATCCAGTTGCCCCTGTTGTGTACTTTTGAAGTAGCTATACACTGCTCAATTAATCACCTATCAGAATTTATTTTCAAATCTTCACATCATGCTTCAAATCATATTGCAATTTATTTACAAATTACGCTCAAATGTTAAAATACAATTTATTTTCAAATGTGTTTCCTTTGTTCTCTATGCATCTTTTTAATATATTCTATCAATTATCAACTGTTTAGTCTGAAATATTGTATTGAAAGATTTTTATAAATTGTTTTGAGAAGATTCATTTCTTTAAATATTGAGTCTTTTAGGGGCGCCTGGATGGCTGAGTCGGTTAAGAGTCCAACTTCGGCTTAGGTCACGATCTCATGGCTTGTGAGTTGGAGCCCTGTGTCGGCTCTGTGGTGACAACTCAGAGCCTGGAGGCTGTCTTTGGATTCTGTGTCTTCCTCTCTCTGTGTCCCTCCCCTGCTTGTGCTCTCTCTCTCTCTTTCTCTCTGTCTCTCCCCACTCCCAAATAAATTTAAAAAATTAAAAAAAATATTGAGTCTTTTAGTGCATATGCTTAAATTTTTCTATTGCTTTTATCCTTTGTTTCTATTCCTTAGCAAATTCATAAAGATTACTTCACTAGTACTTATATGTTTGTGACAAAGATGTAAGTAATTCCACATTACTATTCATATATGCAAACAAAATATAGCATGCTTATTTTCTATTGACTGATTTGTCCTTGCTCATGAGCTCTTACATCTTGAAGTAAAAGAAATCTTAAGTTGTCCATTATATATTCTCTTTAAAACAGTCACTTTTGATGATGAGGATATCAGATCGTCCTATATGCTTCATTTATCTGAAATAGCTCTATCTACCTACCTACCTACCTACCTACCTACCTACCTATATGCTCTTGGCTAACTCCATTTCTCTGGTATAAAATATTCAGTCTTTTGTTTTTTTCCCCTGATCTTCTTTTGGTCTTTAATGGCTTCAAAGTATGGGGTATAGTATGACAGGAAGGGAACGGTGATGTAGTCAGGGAGAGAGCCACAGATCTGCTTGATGTCTTCTGGACTCTGATTACATTGCGATCAAGTTCTGGACTCTTACTTTGGTGGTTCCCATTTGACCTCTTCAGCCAAGTTCTTCAGCGCTGTGGTGGTGCATGCTTCTTGAACCCATGGATGCAGTCATTACTTCTAGGTACAAATTGACCGCTACCTGGTGTTCTCCATGCAGACCCTAGGATTTGTCCTAGCTGTTGACTATATCAGCAACTCTGCCTCTTCTCCCAGGTCTTAGAGATTCCCTCATTTGATGAAACATATTAATCTACATATCTAAATAGGATATAGATTTACATCCAAATACATCAAAGCTTACAGCCAGAGACAAAGTGAAAATACCGAAAGCAACAAAAGATAAAAAGTTACTTGCCATGTAAAAGGGAACCCCTAACTCCTCATCAGAAATCAGGGTGGATGGGGCACCCGAGTGGCTCAGTAGATTAAGTATTAGGCTCTTGATTTCATCTCAGGTTCACGAACTCGCAATTTGCAGGATCAAGCCCTGTGTGGGGCTCTGTGCTGACAGCACAGAGCCTGCTTGGAATTTTCTCTTTCCCTCTGCCCCTCTCCCCTGCTTATGCTGTCTTTCCCTCTCCCTCTTTCTCTCTCTCTTAAAATAAATGAATTAAAAAAAAAGAACTTAAAAAAAAAAGAAAGAAGGGTGGACAGATGGCAATGATAGCCAGCAGAACTATATATCAAAAATGAAGGGAAAATAAAAGTTTCAAGATAAACAAGAGAAATCATTGCTAACAGACCTGCCTTATAAGAAATTATAAAGTAAGATATTCAGGCTGAAAGTAGACCGTAATTTACATACCCATGAGAAAGCAAAGGCCCAGTAAGAGCAATTGTGGCCACATCAGTAGAATGGAAAAGGCCACATTATATTTTAATTTATCTCTATCCACCTGCTCTCCGTATTAAGTGATGAGATTCATTTGTGCAGGTGTGATGTCTTATTCATTTTTCTCAGGTGCCCCCATTAAATTTATGACTTAGTCTAAGTATTTTAAATAGGGAAAGAAGACAGGAGGGATGGGGAGTTATAGAAAAGTGGCTGAATGTGCAGACCTCAGCCTCTAATTAACTTGTACTGGTTCTTGAAGTTTAAGGAAGGAAACATCTATCTTGCATAAATGTCATTAATTACAAGCTTAGGGCTTAACATAAAAGCCATTTTACTACCCTTATTTATCATTTATATTTTATACTATACAATTATTCTAAAACATTTTAGAAGAGCCCATTTCTATGAAACTAAAAAAAAATAAATAAAAATAAATCCCCTTGTTGAAAGCATATTGTTCATCGATGCCGGACAATGTCTACTACTTAAACAATCTTTGAAACTCTCAAGAAACAGTGATTAATTTTCTTCTCCTCCCCTAATGTAATATAATTTCATGCACAACGCCGTGTTTGTGAAAATGAGAATAGGAAGCGGGTATTCACAAAACTAAGGTTTTATAAAATTGTGTTGGGGCGCCTGGGTGGCGCAGTCGGTTAAGCGTCCGACTTCAGCCAGGTCACGATCTCGCGGTCCGTGAGTTCGAGCCCGGCGTCAGGCTCTGGGCTGATGGCTCGGAGCCTGGAGCCTGTTTCCGATTCTGTGTCTCCCTCTCTCTCTGCCCCTCCCCCGTTCATGCTCTGTCTCTCTCTGTCCCAAAAATAAATAAAAAAACCTTGAAAAAAAATTTTTTAAATTGTGTTGATAAGTGATTGGCAGATTTAAATATTCTATACTGCAGTAAACTTATAAAATTATTAATATACAATAAAACTATGTGAAAATGCTTATGGAAGCACTTAAGAAAATTTAGAGTTGAATTTAAATCTTCATAATTCCTCAGGCTTTTCATTGTTTATGTAATCATTAGACTCTAATGGCTCAGTATAATTAATGAAGTTTCCAAATGTCTAACTCTAGAAAGTTTAGCACTTTTTTTGTACACGTCAACTTTAAGTTACGACGTGGAAATACTCACCAGGAACTTTATTTTGAAAACCAACTTAAGGAGACTTCTGTTGCAAGGTGGCAATATTAAGCTATCCTAGATTTTTCTCCCCTTACATTTATTGACATAACCATTAAAAAAAAATCAAAATAGGTTACATCAAGGAAAAGGAAGGTACAATGCCACACACAAAACTCAAGAACTAACATAGATTTGGGAAAAAATGGTATATTTTAGTTTTTATTTTATCATTATTATTTTTAAATGTTTGTTTATTTAGGGAGAGAGAGAGAGAACACACACGCACCTGTGCGTGAGCAGGAGAAAGGCAGAGAGAGAGAGGGAATGAGAGAGAATCTTAAGGAGGCTCCTCGAACAGTGCAGAACCTGACTCAGGGCTGGATCCCAGGAATCAGGAGGTCTTGATCTGAGCCCAGAACAAGAGCTAGACACCCAATTGACTGAGCCACCCAGGCGTTCCAATATAATCTTCATTTTTAAAAGTATCAAATATTGTTGAGGAAGGGAGTGGGATACGCCAAAAAAAAAAAAAAAAAAAAAAATTCAAACTAATGACTTAATCCTTTTCCCATACCAGTTTGGCAGATAAAGACTCAGAAACTCATTTAAACCAAGATATTGATTCCATTATTAAGTCAAAACCAAGACAGGGCAATTCCACAGAATTCAGTATTTTGCCTTTGTTTTATCTTTCCCAGCTGGAAGGAAAGCATGAAAGGGAAAATCAGATAAACATAATCATCAAGAATTAATTATCTTTAGACTTAAATAGAGATTAACTAGAACACAGATAAAGAGATTTCTTATTTATTAAGATAAAATACTCTGCAGGAGCTAGCTCTCCATGGGGGAGATTTTTCAGCACATTCCAGTTGTATTTCTGCTCATCTACATTTAGAACTAATAACAGCTTGGCCAAATATTTACATAATTTACCTCTTTTCCTCCTTTGACAGATGGGCTGCACCCACTATGCAGCCAAAATAATGGGGATTAGTGTTTCTGTAAAGTGATTTGGGGAGACAAAAATGAAGTCTGAATGGAATGCCCACAAAACAAACAAGCAAGCAAGCAAGCAAACTAACATTTCCTTAAATAGGTGAACTGGCACTTGATGAGGATTTTATTTTTTAAATGTGTAAAAGGGCATTTAATAAATAAGCAAGGCCAAGAAATCGTATCTTTCCACTCCCTTCCTACTCCATGTCATTCGACTATCAGAGAGATAGATGCCATCAAACTAAGACATTGAAAGAGTGGTTAAACAGTCTTCAGATAGGTGGGGCTAGAAAGGAAAGATAATATAATGGTAAAGAAGTCTTCGAAACCCTGTTCATGTTAAATATGTAACCAAGAAATAGAAGAAGATAGAGCACCCAAAAAAAGTTCAGCAACAAATATAACAAGCCAAAGAAGTAACATGTGCAGAAGATAGCTTCTATCACAATAGGAAAGAAAATTCCTTATAAAGATTGCCTTGCTAGGGGCACCTGGGTGGCTCAGTCAGTTGAACATCCAACTTCGGCTCAGGTCATGGTCTCACAGTTCATGGGTTCAAGCCCCACGTCGGGCTCTGTGCTGATGGCTCAGAGCCTGGAGCCTGCTTTGGATTCTGTGTCTCCGTCTCTCTCTGCCCCTCCCCTGCTCATGCTCTGTCTCTCTCTGTCTCAAAAATAAGTAAAAACTTAAAAAAAAAAAGATTGCCTTGCCTAATATAACAAATCGATGACAACATGATGTCAGTAAATTAAGCAAGAGACTAACACTTTTGCTATGACATAGACACTGTCAAGAGAATGAGAAGACAAACCATGGACTAGGAGAAGATATTTGTCAAAGCACATCGGATAAAGGACAGTTATCCAAAATATATAAACAACTCTTAAAACCCAACAGCAAAAAACCAAACAACATCATTGGAAAAGTAGGCAAAAAACCTAAAAAGACATTTCACCAAAAAAGATACACAGGTGGCAAAAGAACATGTGAAAATATGTCCAATATTATATACGTCATTAGTGAATTGTATATTAAAACAAGATACTACTACATACCCATTAGAATGCAGAAAATCTGGAACACTGACAACACCAAATGCTGATGAGGTGTGGAGCAACAGGAATTCTCATTCACTGTTAGTGGGAATGCAAAATGGCACAGCCACTTTGGAATATAATTTGGCAGTTTCTTGCAAACTGAACATCCTCCTGCCTTATGATCTAGCAATTATACTCCTTCATACTGACCCAGATGAATTGAAAATTTATGTCCATACAAAAACCTGCACATGGATGTTTATACATAAAACGTACACTTGAGATTCAGACTAAACTTTGAACTTCAAGATAAAGTTGAGGGGCTCACGGATGGCTCAGTTGGTTGAGTGTCCCACTTCGGTTCTGGTCATGATCTCACAGTTGTGGGTTCAAGCCCTGTGTCGGGCTCTGTGCTGACAGCTCAGAGCCTGGAACCTGCTTCGGATTCCGTGTCCCCCTCTCTCTCTCTGCTCCTTCCCCACTCACACTCTGTCTGTCTCTCAAAAATAAACATTAAAAAAATTCTTTGAAAAAAATAAAGTTGAGATTTATATATGTGATCATTAATTAACTTAACTATTAACTATTTCAGTGAGGAATGATATTATTTCTGATAAGTTTGAAAAATGTCAATATAGTAGTACATTATTTAAATTTTTAAGGTATAAATTTAAAATCTAAACATGTAATACGACCTTCTAGATAAAGGGAAACCAGCAGAAACCAAAAATTAATAAAGCAAAAGATCTAAAAATATTATAAACAGATTATGAAGTAAAGTTGGTGGGAGAAAAAGCAATAATCAATCTCATCTTTTATATCAGGAAGACTGTAAACAGTCTTTAAATGATAAAAAAAAAATAGATATATACACTAAAAATTCAACCAATGCAAATACTACCCAACTAAAATGTTCTAAAAATTTCCCAAATTACCAGAAAATTAAACAAAAGCATGATAAATTATAAATTAAATTGAATGAATGAAAGAATGAATGAATGAATGAGGAAATCAGGAAACATGTAATGTAAGGCATATCCAAGGCCAAATTCATATGTTATATCAATAAATGTAAATGAAGTAAACTCAGATTAGAAGTTCAAAATAGATCATAAGAAATAATCACAATAACTAAGATATAATTCAATATATGCTATTTGTAAGAAGCATCTCAAAAAACAGAATGCGTCAGGTTTAAATTAAATGGATGGATGGATGATAACATATCTGACAATATCCAATAGAAATGAAACTAAATTTATGATGATAAGCATGTAGTCAAGCATAAATTTAAGGCAGAATTTCTCGAAGAGATATAGAGGGAATTTTATGAAATGTAGTAGGCATAAACCAAATCAATGCCTTACTCTAACATAACTTTTTCATATAGATAATCCAGCCTTAAAACTAGAATGCATAAACTGGAAGAAAGCTGTCAAGTCTTTCACAATAACTTGATATCAGAAAGAGACTTAAATTTATGGTTTAGGTCAACAAATGGCAGACCACATAGCCAAACCTAAGAAAGATGTCAATAATCCAATTAATGTCATTAAGAACAAATTCCATTATGTCTAAATAGTGATAACCACTTTTTCAGACTACAATATAACATAATTAAAGTTTAATAAGAAAAGAATAGAACCAAAGACAAGTAAGTAGGTATTTAAACACATAAAACAGTAACAAACGTAAATAATCTTGGTCAAAAATAAGTAAACTAAATTCAAATTGTCAATATACTAAATGCAACTCAAGAAGAAAAAGCAAAGCTTGCTCTTGTCTCTTAGAACGATGTTTGTAGATGGTATTGAAATGTTTTCAGCATAGTTATTGTCAGACTAGAACAATTCCATGGATTGAAATGAAATTTTCAAAATCCATGACGATCAGAATTTGATCAGAAATTGGGAAGGCTTTGAAGTATATTATTAAGTGAATTTATTGCAGCTATGTTTAATTACTTTTTTGTTTAAAAAAAGGATATTTGAAAACGTTAAAACAGTATTTACCTTTATGAGCGGTATAGACAGCTGAACTTAGTTATCAAACTTATCCTAGGTATTTCTTTAAAGTCTTCTATTTATTTTATAAATGGAGAAAGTAGGAGCCTAATATAATTTAGAAACATCGTTCAGTTCTTGTTGCTTGTAAATAGAAGCTTCCTGGGTATGAAGCTCGTGGTCTTTCTTCTGTGTGAGTGAATGCTACATTAATATCACCAAGAGATCTTTGCCTGGATGCTGTTAGGACAAATTAAATCAGAATCTCAATCTCTCTTTCTACGTGCCTTTCTCTCCCTCCCTTACCCTCTTTCTTTCTAGATGATTCGAATGTGCAGCAAGGTTTGATAGCTTCTTTTCTGTCCTCTTTGCCTAGACTTCAGAGATTTATTTTTACACATGTATTTTCTGTTCTTTTCTGTTTTGGAGAGATTAGCTAGATATTCTTATTTGAGACCATTTAAAGACCCATTCCTCATTGTCTTTTTATACTTCCTAATTAACAAAAATGAAAGCTTTATCCATTGTACAATATTAATTTTGATTGGTGAACGATTGTAACTCTGCCTGAAATTCCTACTCTAATCCCCGTTCAATAAATGAATAAATAATTTATCAAATTTAGCAACTGTATATATACTATTCCCCAGAGCCCTTGAGGGACACCTTCTCTCATTTTCCCCACATGTTAAAATAGATTAGGGTTTTACACCCAGAAAATAATTTACTAATTTCAAATGTCTGAGTCTTTGGCATTAGTTATTCTGAGGTTTTCTCTCTACACAGACTGTACCCTCCAGGGGAGCAGGAAAACCATCCCGGTTTTGTTTGCCTCAATGTACCTGACTTAGGGTGGAAGGTAGCATCTAATCTACATCTCACAAATATTTACTAAACATTCATACTTACCAATTTAAATTTTATTTATTTATTTATTTATTTATTTATTTATTTTTAACATTTATTAATTTATTTTTGAGACAGAGAGAGACAGAGCATGAACGGGGGAGGGGCAGAGAGACAGAGGGAGACACAGAATCGGAAGCAGGCTCCAGGCTCTGAGCCATCAGCCCAAAGCCCGACGCGGGGCTCGAACTCACTGACCGCGAGATCGTGACCTGAGCCGAAGTTGGTCGCTTAACCGACTTAGCCCCCCGGGCGCCCCAATTTAAATTTATTTTAATTAATTAATTTAATGCTAATCGATTAAATTTATTTAATGAATTATTTTATTATTTTATTAATTTAAAATGTATTAATTATTTATTAAATGAAGAAATATATGTAATTATCTTTGATAACTGTTGTGATGAAAAGAAAGAGTGCTCTCTCATCTGTTTTAAAGAATGTGCCTTCTGTTTGGTTCCTGTCCTGTCATAGATGGCATCTTCTCCCTAGGACTGTATCATTACCTTGAAAAGGAAAATTTGGGGGCCACCTGGGTGGCTCTTTCGGTTGGGCGTCTGACTTCGACTCAGGTCATGATCTCGTGGTTCAGGAGTTCAAGCCCCACGTCAGGCTCTGTGCTGACAGCTCAAAGCCTGGAGCCTGCTTCAGAGTCTGTGTTTCTCTCTCTCTGACCGTCCTCCACTCCTGTTCTCTCACTGTCCCTCAAAAAAAATGAATAAACTTTAAAAAAAAATTAAAAAAAAAGCAAAGTTTTGTTTCAGATCTTTTGTTATTAATGTATGTCCCTCAGGGTCCCATTTTTGTGCTATTTGTTTGTTTTTATATTTTTGGTTTCTAAATATACGTATTTATAATTTATATATAAATTTAAACATATAATCTTATACAAAGCACAATATGATCTGGCCCATCTGAAAATTCCTAGACTAACTTTGTGCCCTTCCTCCACATGTTCCATCCACTCTGAACTTACTCCCACAACCACACCAAAACTTGCTTTCACTTGAGGGCACTTGCCCTTGCTTTCTCTCTACCAGAAATCATCTGTCCTGGATCTCGTAAGCTTTCCGGTGGAGGCTTTTCCTCATCCTTCCATGGGTAAGGCTATCTTTCCAACACATCCCTCTATTCTAACATTCTGCACGTCATTTGCCTGTTGCTTTCTACTCCTGTATTTAGTGTCTGTGACTCTACACACCAAAGCAGGCTCCTTGAGAGAAGGACGAGTCACGTCTGTTTCTTCCAGAGCCACATCCTATGACCCCAGAACAGAGGGAGCATTTTTATCTGGATACAGCAAACATTCCCTCAGAAAATGGAAAAACGAATGGATACAAGTATGGGGAAATAAACACATGTTAGCCTAGGGGACCTTACGACTCAACTCCGAGACAAGGACACTGTAGAAAATGAGATGGATGCATTATTTAATAATTATACCGTGTGAAGAGATAGACACCAGGGACTGTCATACACTAACCCTACAGTTCTGGAAAACGTAAATATGATCGTCCCACTTGTCAGCTCTAGAATCCTGAGCAGTGTATAAGACATTAAGTTCAGTCTTAAGCATATGATAAAAAAATGGATGATTGTTTAAAGGATTCGTCGTTTGTATTCAGAGATAGTTTTTTTTTTTTATTTTTTTACCTGAATTAATGCAAAACAAAACAAAACAAAACAAAAACGTTTCAAGATGTCCAACCCAACAGGGCTATCAGTTCAGGAATGACACACAGAGATTTAACAAACTAGATGTCATACATACGCATGGACAATTTTGTGGTTAAACTTTGTACTCATTCAGACGCCTTTATGCCAGATAATTTTATAGCTCAGACAGTATCGCACAGTTCTAAATTCAGACTTTTAAAAGGAGCCTGGAGTTAATTTCACTGATATTATGACCTGAGAGGAAGATTGGAGACAAGTAATGAATACTCTCTTTGGACGTTCTTCAACACCATCTTCAATACAAAGCCTCAACTGGAATTGAGATTTAGTTTAAAAAAAAAAAAAAAAAAAAAAAAAAGAGGGGCGCCTGGGTGGCGCAGTCGGTTAAGCCTCCGACTTCAGCCAGGTCACGATCTCGCGGTCCGGGAGTTCGAGCCCCGCGTCGGGCTCTGGGCTGATGGCTCAGAGCCTGGAGCCTGTTTCCGATTCTGCGTCTCCCTCTCTCTCTGCCCCTCCCCCGTTCATGCTCTGTCTCTCTCTGTCCCAAAAATAAATAAACGTTGAAAAAAAATTAAAAAAAAAAAAAAAAAGAAAAAGAAATGACAGCAGGTAATTTACTGCCAGGGTACTCCGATATCAAAAGAAAAAAAAAAGAGGGAAAAAAGGAAAGAAACCTGAAGATATTTGTATCTATAGAAGCTGGATTGACAGCATATGCTTCTGGTATTTGCTCATCACGGACGTACAGGCCAAAATTGGAAACACAATTGGTATTGATAGGTGCTGGTAGTGGAAGGCAATTGTGCCGCTTGCAATAAATGAGGAAGAAATTAAGGGCTCTGCCCTAAAAGTGTTACCGCATCACCCTCTATAGTGCTATACAGTTTTACAGGAGTTACCCTTGGACTTCACGCAGTTCAGGACCTTTCTCATACGCTGAATGGAAGGAACGGATTTCATATTTTCCACTGAAGAGTCTCATAGGGTGCGTAAATTTCAAAGAAAAAATATCCAGAAATATGACTCAGCCGATAGACTACTTCTAAGCTACAAGGAATTTTAATGATGCCAATGAGACAAATGAAGTCATAGTGAGTGATAAGGGAGTGGTTTCAAGACTTCCATCTTTGAAGGACTTAAGACCAGAATCATGAGCTTTCCCACCGCAGCAGAGCAAGTGAGGCCCCCCCATTCTCACAGGCAAACAGGGTCTCTCCAGGGCCCAGGCTAGAGAGGTTTACTGGGGGTCAGGAACCAGATGTTGATTGGGCCCTGAAAAGAGATATACATACTGGTAAATAAACAGAACCTGCGAACAACGCCCTGTGTGCAAATAGGGGAAGCAGAAAATAAGCAAATCGTTAAAATAGAAAGTGTGCCCCAGATTGTGAGTGTTGTGGAGGCAGATAAAACAAGGAATGGAAATAAGATGTTATGTTGAGGGGAAATGTGTAGGCTCAGGCAGTACACATATTAAAAATAGTGGTCAGGAATGTCCTCACTCAAAAGAGACAATGAAAGCAAAATCCTCAACCAAAGGGGTAGAGAAATCAGCCAGACAGAGAGCTAAGGAAGCGCTTTCCAGGAAAAGGGAACATGTAGAAAGATCCAGATGACTGGAGGTAACAGGTGGGGTCAACATGTTTTTCCTCAGCTGGAGAGGAAGGGAAGAACAAACACAGATTAAGCTTCCTCCTAGAATTTTTGACCTTAGCTAACACTGGTGAGTGAAGAAATACAGTTTCCTTGGTTAAAGAGAGGTAAGTCATGAAAAGCACCACATCATATAAGTTGAAAGGCTATAATGTCTAATAGACTTTCAAACATCTTTATTGACATATAATTTTCATACAACAAACTGTATGTATATAAAGTGTACTGTGTGATAAGTTTTGAAACACGTACAAATCCCTAAAGCTCTTACCACATCAAAAATGAACACATCCATCATCCCCATAAATTTTCCTTATTTCTTTAAAAAATAATCCATGCTCCCACCCACCACCTCTCCCACAACATCCCAGGAGCCACTGGTTAAGCGTTGGACTCTTGGTTTTGGCTCAAGTCATGATCTCGTGATTTGTGGGTCCGAGCCTCACATCAGGCTCCACAGTGACAGCACGGAATCTCTTTGGGATTCTTTCTCGCCCTCTCTCTGACCCTCCTCTGCTCACACAGGTGCTCTCTCTCTCTCTCTCTCTCTCGCAAAATAAATAAAGTTAAAAAAATAGAATCCTGCAGTATACACTATTTGGTGAAGGGGGTCTGGCCTCTTCATTTCATAGTATAATTATTTTGGAGTTTACTAGTATTTTATTATTTATCAATTATTTATTCTTATGGCTGAGTAGTATTCCATTGTGTAAATACAGCACAGGTTGATTTGCCATTCATCTGGACAGGAATATGGGTTGTTTCAAGGTTTTGGGCTACTATAAATACATCAGCAATCAGTTTTATGTGTAAGTCTTTATATAGACACGTGTTGTCTTTTCTCTTTGGTAAAGATCTCAAAGTGGAAAGGCTAGGTGATAGGTTAGGTGTACGATTAACTTTTCAAGCAATCGGTAAGCTGTTTTCCAAACTAAATATACAGTTTTGGTTTCTGTGAAGTTTGCTACTTCTTTTTCTCTACCAACACTCCTATGGTTAGTATTTTTACGTTTAGCCATTTCGGTAGGGTTGTATTTGTATTATATTGTGTCTGTTTGAATTTCTCTTATAATGAATAATGTCAAACAGCAAATTATATGCTTCTCTGCCACCCATTTATCTTTGTTAAAGCATCTGTCCAAATATTTTGCCTATATTAGATTGGATTTCGTTATCTTGTTGATTTTTGAGGGGTATACATATATGTATTTTTTCATATATATTTTTCTTTATGTCTTTTTAACTCACAGGGTCTTTCATGAGGCAGAAGTTTTCAGTTCTGGAAAAATCCAGCGCATTAGTGTGTTAATTATTGCCATATCAAATAAGTATTTGGCTAATCCAAATACTTAGGAACTTCCCCTATGTTATCGACTAGAAGTTCTATAGTTGTAGGTGTTTCATTTAAGTCTATGATCCATTTCAACTTAATTTTTGTATATAGTCTGCCAAGGTTTGACTGTGCTCACCCCTGCACCCAAATTCATATGTTGAAATCCCAGTGTCCAAGGTGATAGCATTAAAAGCTGAAGTATTTGGGAGGTGACTGGGTCGTAAGGGTGGACTTCTAATGAAAGGGGTTATGCTGTGATGAAAGGGACCTCACAGAGTTCCCTAGCCCCTTCGCTCTTTGAGGATACATGGAGAAAATGACAGTCTGCAAACCTGAAGAGGGCCCTCAGAACAGAAGTGTGGGAAATACATTTCTGCTGTTTAAAAGCCATCTGTTTTATGCTATTTTGTTATAGCAGCCCAAATGTGCTAAGACGTGGGCCCAGGTATAAAGTGAAGATCATTTTTAATGTGCCCGAACACTCCGTTGTCCTAGCAACATCCTTAAAAAGAGAGCCTTACTCCACGGCACTTTTGTCAAAATCAGTTATCCATATTAAGTGTTAGCCTATTCCTGAATTTCCTGTTCTGTTCCATTGAACTAAACGTGTGTTTTGATATCAGTTTCTTACTGTCATGATTAATACAGGATTATACATCTTGAAGTCAGGTAGTGTTCTTCTTCAATTATTATTTTTTAATTTTTGAACTCCTTAAAAAACTTATTTTTGCCAATCTTGATCCTTTGCATTCTCATACGGATCTTTAGAATCAGTTAGTCAATACCTACTAAGACAAAAAACGAACAATCAAAAAACACCCTGCTGAATTTTATTGCGTTGAAGTGCAGGTTAATGTGGAAAAGATTGACATCTTTATTATAGTGAAAATTATAAACCATATAATATCAGTTCTTCTTTAATTTCTCTCAGCAATCATACAGGCCTCCAAATCGAGGGGGGATTTACCTTTATTTCCATATTTTTTATGCTATGCTGAATGTTAACTTTATTTTAATTTTTGGTTGAATGTTGCTGATACATGGAAATACAATCGCTCTCCTATATTCACCGAATCTTGTCAAACACATTTATCACTTACAGTAGTTTTTTTGTAAATGCCATCATATTTTTGATATCTATGAACCGGTTAGCAGTGAACCAAAACTTTCTTCTCACTCAGCTCCTTACTTACTGTTTGGCAACACAATGTTGAATAGCAGTGATCGCTGTGGACATCTGGACCTTGTTCTTGACTTCAAGTGACTAGCACTCTGTCCTTAAGCATTAGGTGTGATTTACCTGTAGGGTTTTTACAGATACCCTTTATCAGTTTGAGGAAGACTCCGTCTATACCTACTTTTCTTAAAGCTTTTAGTAAGGATTAGTAATGGATTTATTCATTTTTTTGTTTGTTTCTAAGTTGACATTAGATGGAATGTGTGTCAGGTGACGAGGGTTTGGAATTGTCTATTATAGCAGAATAATCCAGCCTAAATGGACTAATGTGGCAGATGTCTTATGTATTTATCATTTCAAAAATATTGCTCATAAATGTTTTGCTCTACCAGATTCAGTGGATATCCCCTTTCTTGCCCTGTGGATTAAAACTCAGTTAATACTGGTCTGCATATGCCATTAGAGTGTTTTCTCTCTTAAGCCAAATTGTTTTTTTAAAGTATGTTTCTTCTACTCTGCCTGTTAAGTATGTTTAAACACGAAGCGATACTGTAATAGACACTATTTATTTTCCTTTATATCCTTAGTATTATAGTTTTCAGGTTTGAAGAAGCTGAGGAAAATATCCAAATAATGTTAGTAATCAATATAATACTAGCAATTATAACAAACCTGAAATGTACCAACTCAAAATGTACGGTCTGTTTACCTTGGCTGAATCTGCTAATAATTCCTAGACAACGATGGACATATAGTTAAGTTTTTCCCTGCTAGTAAGAAGGATAATTCAGTACAGTATTATTCTATAGACTTTAAATAAAGCTATAAAAGTTGAATTTAAATGCACAAAAGTCACCAAATCTATTGATGACATAAGGTAGTAAAAATGAATTGTATTGATGCTGTCAGTTTTCAAGATTATGGATCATGAACCCTTAGAAAGAAAGAAACATTGACTTTTTAAAAGATACCCTCAGTCTGATTGAAAAAGAAACAGCAGCTTTTTGTGTGATGCTGTATTGGTACCAACTTATCATTCCCTAAGGCTCCTGCTTCTCCAGGAAAAGAAAATGATAAGAAAAGATTGTTACTTTGGGGCCTTCTGAAAATTGCAGATAAAGGTCAGAGAGTTCACTGTACTGTCCAATCAGACCCATCGGATATACGTGCAGAGACTATGCTTTCCCCCCCATCTGTCCCCTTTATCAGAAGCAAACAGACCTGGAGATAAGAACCCACCACCACCTATTAGGTGTCTATGAACAACCAATCACATCTTGTTAACATAATGTAAAATATTTGGTCTTTTAGTCAGAAGTGACACTGTTTTAATAGCATCACTATTTGCTCCAGACGCTTTGGTCTTTCAGTAATAAGACATTGTAAAAGACGATAGTGAGTTAACTCTCTGTCTTTGGGAAATTGAGTGAAAAGCAGTTCACAGCTGTACTCCTCTGCATAAAGACTCAGAGAAAGCAAAAGAGTTCACATATAACCTCATTAAATAAGACAGCAAGTCTAAGTGGCATCCAAAGCTATTAAACAAACTAGATTGGTACATAATAATAAGAAACATATTTCACATCTGTTGCACAGCACAGGGCTTTTAACAAGTAATAGGCATAACATGCTGGAAAATAGTTGCTATTCCCCATCAGTATATCATTGTCAATGGTAGTGCTGTCTCAAAAGGAGCACTTATCTCCTACACGTTATTGCTTGATAGCTTGCTGATTGCTTCTACAAAGCAATAAATTGATGGCCTGATTCAGTACTGACGTTAGGTTATGTTCATTTTCAGTGATTGATGTCTTGAATTAGAACTCTCGTATTCTTCTCTGTTTAGGAATATGAAATTCTAAACGGACTTGTCTGATGTCACAAATAAAGCAGTATAACTGATGCCAAATGAGCTATGTTTATTCATTTAAATAACTAAATGGTTTCTCCCTTTAATAAAATTTTCATAATTTATGTTTTAATGTCCCTATTTCCAATTAAATTGTCTAGCCAAATTAAAAAAAAAGATACTTGAAAAAATAAGGTGTTTTTTTTTTAAATTTGCAGTTTCAAAGCAGATGCAGGAAAGCATACAGAATCAGACTATATGAGTTATTAGTATAAGTACCTCATGCTAACTGATCGTGCCACTAGAGGTCCAATTATTAGTAAATCAATTAGAAAAAATTAATAATCTACTTTTCTACAATTTTTTAAAAAAAACTATTATTTTCTATTAACTGGGGTTATTTGATTTTGTAGCTTTAAAATAACAATGAAACTCGAAAAGTAAATAATAAGTAATACAGTGGAAAAGCAAAGTTATTGTTTCTGTTTTATATAATTTCTACTTTTTTGGAAAATTCAGTATGGCAACCTTGATTAAAATGATGTTAATATTAATCATATTCCTATAGATACTAGCAAATTTAGCAAATTCAGTGTTAAGACTTGTAATAGTTTAAGAAAATCAAATAAGTATATTTTCAACCCACTATATCAAATGGCAAGCAATCTGATACATAATTAAGTAATCTCTCTAAGCCAGTGCTTCTCAATTTGACATGATCTTATTACCCCCAGGGAACATTTAGAAACATTTGGAGACATATTTGATTGTCACAACTTGGGTCATTACTACCGACATTTAGTGGGTATTGACTAGGGATGGTACCACAATGCAGAGGACATTCCCTACAACAAAGAATTATCAGGTTGTTCTAGATTCTTTAAGGGAGCAAGGATATATATTGTGGGACTCCTTGTTCATCAGTTCCTTCTCCTGTTAAAATAAAATACCTCAACGTGATAGATATACATTGTCTGTCTAGCTGTGCTCTAGCCTGTATATCTCAACGCTTCGCGCCTTTAATGGAATAGAACTGTGGCCTCTGACCATGGATATATAACAGGTAGGGGGAATAGGAAATGCATCAGAGGGAATGGTCTCGGTCATGTTAAATCTGGCAAATTAATATTGCTTAGCTGCAAAATGGAATCAGATAAGTAAAAAAAAAAAAAAAGATGGTTACTGGGAGTAAATGAAGAGTTCTAACGATGCCAATTTGATGATGAGGACTGGGCTATGTGGACAAGAGGAACTATCTTATTCTTTAGACAAAGCTTTTAAGTCCATAATAAATATATGTTTCCCTGCAACTAATTGCAAAAGCACTAACTATAATGCCATCTTCAAAAATTGTTATTACATTATTTTTATGTCTTTATGCTAGTATGGGTATAAAGCAAGTTCCGTATATGAGTGTGTGTGAGAGAGGGAGAGAAAGAGAGAGAATGTGACCAGACATATAGCATTATTTGTGCTGGATTTATGTCTATTTTATTATTTATGGAGGTAGAACGTAGAAGAGAACTAAAAATTGAACTAACATGGGGTTGCTAATACAGCAAAGTCAAATAACATTTTCTTTTAAATAAGGACTGAAATAACAACTCAGTGGACACACAGTGGAGATGATGAGGTCTTTATTACATATATGTGGCAGGGGATTTAGATCACATAACAAGACGCAGCAAAATTCTGAAAGAAAAAAATGCTCAGCCATGGCAAATTTAACAATGAAAGCTACCTTTGACATGTCTAATATTTTTGCTTAGATTCTCTTTATTTGCATAGTTCTTAATTCTAACCACATAGGTATTTTATGTGCATATGCACACATTTTTGCAGAATAAATTCTGAGGAACTGAGCTGAGAAAAAAATAGGACACTTAAATTATTAATAAAAAACCACTAAAATACCTTCTCCAAATCCATTTTCATTCTTACTCCTTGCAACTACATTTATATTGATAATATTTCAGGGTAGGTGATGAGCTGATTAGTTAATAAAAAGTCATTGATTGTTTAACAATTATTCACTTTTATTCCTTTCAGTTTGCTAAGTTATATAGTTTTTCACATTAAGATGTTAAAAGGCCAGATAATGAAGTGGGTTTTTTTTCCTTGCTTATCTTATCTCATTCTTCCAACATCTGGAAAAAGTGGGTGTTCCATGAAATCTACTGTAGTTAAGGGTTAAGGAGGATATGTGTTTGTATGACTACATTGTGATAGTGTAGAATACTGAGCAGAGAATGTTTTGTAGAGAAAATAAAACCAGAGGGGCGTTATCAATGGTTTGACGTTTGTAGTTTTTATGAAAATGTTATGTATATTTTCTGAATCAAAGTGCGTAAATATTAATACTAAAACCTTTTACATGCAGGGATTCTGAACAGAACAAAATTCTGAATGCATATTCTTGGGGTCAGGTTTACCTTACAGGAAGCTACCCCGTAGTGATTGAACATCCAACCTCCAGCTAAGTTTCCTTTGAAACAAGTAGTTTAACTTAGACACAGACCGGTGGCAACATGCATTTTGAAACTGGCGCTTAGGCAGCTCTGTTCCCAGGGGTAGCAACATCACTCCATTGAGGCATTCTCTGTGGCATGCACCACAAAACAAACGCCATATAAATTATGCAAATAAACGAGAGAAAACTCCACCGAGTGGGCATGAAAAGAGGCCGTGGAGTTACAGGCACACCGACCTGGGCAGAGAAGAAAGTGAGAGCCCCAGGTGGCAGGGAACCCACCGCCTTTGCGCCTGCGCGCACCCCATCTGCAGGCTGTGAGCCTCGTGCCTGCCCCACACAGCCCATCAATACTGCACCTGACCTTCAACATCGGCCCTCACACAGCTGCCTCCGAGGGTGCGCAAGACGGGGGCTGACTGTTCAGGTCTCTAAATGCTCTGATCACTTCCACCTCTCTTGTGTCACATACCACATCAGTCTCACGGTTGCTTTGTACGTTTGGCTATCATCTTGCTTAGATTGCTGTCTCTAGGAGGGCGGCCTTTGGATTTTTCATCCTTTTCTTATTCCCTCAGTCCTTGGTGGGGCACTTTGGCCGCCGTGGGTTCTGAAACGGCACTGGTTGAATAAGTGAATGATAAGGAAGAATTGAGTAGATAGGATTTGCTCATGAACCATTTTCAATGCGAGAAGAAGCTGGGAAGTTTGCTTTAAAGTCTTGGACATTATACGTGGTGTGATAGGCCGCTTTCATTCCTCATCCCTCGTAGAGCTATTGCTTAACTCCACGTGGTGAGGAGATTACGAATTAGGTTTCCAAACGCTTTTAAAAAATTAATGTCAATAACAGGGAAATACTGTGTCTTGACTTGTGGGCACGGTATACATTTGAACCCAGTTTTTTATAGGCGGATAAATAAGAAACACAATCGGGTGAAGGAAGTTGACAGGTCGACTGGTTGTCTTTGAACCTCTCTATTCGGTCAGATTTATGACGCTATTAGCATGATGTTAATGCATCTTAAAAATATTTCATTGCTGTTCCATAATCCCACATCTATTTAAGTTTTAAATAAAGATCTGTAACAGTCAAGAAAAATACTGTAACATCGTTGTGTTGTATTATTATGTGTAATATATGGAATGCACCAGGTTTATAAAACTTTGATGGGTATGCTACAAATGTATGGAGAACATGCTGCAAACATTCTGATATTAAAAAAACCAGTGTCAAGTGTGCATGAGAGCAAAACGGAACTGATTCTAGAAAGATCAGACGTGGCGTGTAAAATGCAAAGATGTGTCTCTTTATGAAATCTTAACATGGTCACTTGAACTTATTTTACTCAGCAGATATTTGGAAAACATTACAAGTTGCTCTGTGTAATCATATTTGTCAAATTATTAGTAAATACAATGAAACATGAAGGAATGGGCTTCCGCGTTTTTCTTAGGGAATGACAACTGTTTAGTCTATTTTTTAGGAATAACACTTTGTAACTCGTGAGTGGATATTTATTACTAGCTCAAAGCTAGCATAAAGAGGAAATACATTTTTTCCACAAAGAAAGAGCACTTTCTTTGTCTGAGTTCACCCCTATATATGCACATTTTATGTTAATAATATGAGATTTAGTCTTAAAATCATTAATCAGTAAGGCACGTATCAAATTAAGTCAAGAGAATAAATCCAAAAAGGTACAAGTTTTTTGGCATAAATTGTTAGAAAATGCTTACATCAAATGAAAAGTACGTGCTACTTAGCTATCTCTTTAATGAAGTTTCTGTTTCACTGTCCTCAATGAACAAAACTTTAAAAGGGAAGAGAAATCAGAGAAAATGTGACAAAAATTGAAATTTCCAGGGAATGTGACACAAAAATATGGAAATGGCCCTATATTTTATAAGATTGGTAGTGTTTCTCATTATGGAACCCACAATAAGAACAATATCCAATAAATTCACTCAGCACTTCATAAATATTTGTGCTCCTGTTATTTTGTTAGTTTTGAAAGTTTAATCAAGTGTCCATTAATTATTGTAAAAGTTTTATTCATTTACGTTGAGAGAGGGAGTGGGGGAGGGGCAGAGAGAGACTCCCAAGCAGATTTCACACTGCCAGCACAGAGCCGGATGTGGGGCTCAAGCTCACAAACCATCAGATCATGACCTGAGCTGAAACCAAGAGTCCGATGCTTAACCAACTGAGCTACCCAGGCGGCCCCAAGTTTCTATTAATTTTTGACACCCAATCTTCCTCCTTCAAACTCATGTCCTGTCCCTTTGAGTTTTAACCTCTTAGTTCGCTTCTGACCATTCATTTGTTCTCTTAAGGATAAAAGACAAGTTATCTTTGAGTTTATTTTTCATATTTTGGGTTCAGGGCTTTTGTGTCAGTATATGTTTGACTACACACATATAAATAAATGCTTTCCATTTTATAACTCATTTAGAAGGTGGGTTTTGGGATACGTCTACTCTGTCTATTTTTTACTGTTTAATAAATTATTGAATAAGTAAAGGACATTTTGAGTTATTTCCATAATTAGGAAGAATGCTAATCTTATTTCTTAAGTCCCTTTATGTTCCTCTGTCTTAACTTGTCTCTTCCTACAAAACATACATGTGCGTGCATGCACGTGCACACGCGCGCACACACACACACACACACACACAACATAAAAAAAGTTAGCATTTAAGGGCTTATGTAAACAGTCCTCTATGTCAAACTGAAGGTGAGAGACTGGATCATGCATTTGTCCCTGAAGCCACAGTAAAAATCATTAAAGAAGTAGAAAGCATGCAAAGATTTAGGGAAGATATTGTGACTCAATTAGGAAGTGGCTTTTCCCCGGTTTAGAAGAAACTTTTTCCAGATTTAAAAGAAATGTTCATTTCCATTGGGCTTTGGGCTGAGCAGCAAGAGATTTTTTCTTACACCTGTTATTCAATATTTTTCAGAAAGTCAATAAGACAAAAGTAAATTATATGTTTTTATTTTCCTTTTTTCAGAATTGCCTCTGAGCTTAAAGGAAAATCATCATCAGATGTCTAAAATGATTTATATAAAATCACTGAACAAAAATCTATAGTAAGCTCTGGCAATAATAAGACAGAATGTATCGTCACGCAAAAATAGTTCTCAAACTATCACCAAAATTATTTTTATATTTTTAATACTGAATTATAATAATTTTTTGAACTTCTGGAAAAAGTGTGAATACATTTAACATGTACAACTCTAAAACCCATCTTATCTTTGTAAATGTAAATAAGGAAATATCTATTGCAGATATGAGTGACTAAATTACTTTCTCTTTTGGACTTAAAATAATGGTATATATGCTGGATTCATCTAAAAAGGAAATAATGTATACCAAACAAAATAAACTTCAAAATCAAGAAATTTTTCTTTTTAATTTTTTTAATGTTTGTTATTTTTGAGAGCGAGAGAGACAGAACATGAGCAGGGGAGGGGCAGAGAGAGTGAGGGAGACACAGAATCCGAAGCAGGATCCAGGCTCCAAGCTGTCAGCACAGAGCCTGACGTGGGGCTCGAACTCACGGACCGTGAGATCGTGACCTGAGCCGAAGTCGGATGCTTAACTGCTGGAGCCACCCAGGCGCTCCGAGAAATTTTGGTCTTTTTAAAATAAATTTTGTCCAGTAATTTTCTGAGACCTAATATGGCAAGCCCTTTGATGTTTAAGACTCCAGTCATTGAGTTGGTTTTAAAGGGATAACAGCCAAGAGCGCCCCCTAATATCCGAGGTGGGAACACGAGGTAGTGAAAAAGTTAGTTGTCCTTCCTCCATTTTCCCTTTCAGGGCCGACTTCATCACAAGTAGACATGAGAGGGGTGGGTCGTTTCTGTTGTTTAGTAGACTTGTCCAAACCAAAGATAGGGCTTTTCTTATATTCTCACAAAGGTATGGGTTCACAGTAATTATTTCCATGAGGTAAAGGTAGTAAAAAGCATCAGAAATGAATACGTTTTTTAAGTATCTACTTGTGGAACTTCTTTATCTTTTCTCATTTCCCTTTTATTTCGGATACTTTGCAAAATTCATCGGCAGAAAGAGGGGGGAAGAGTTCGAGGTTATTTATAACAGTCATGTTGCAATTAGAAAAAAATGAGGTTCAAAGTTCATAAGCTTCTCCAGGGATAAGAAATGATTTTAATACATTCCTTAAGAACTGAAAATGTCTCCAAGGTGTACAATGTGTCCTACTTCTTCCAAATCCGTTATTTTCTCTCTGATCAGCATACATAACAATTAATTACTCCTCTCACATCTAACACAAAATGCCCTGTTTCTGCATTTTACCAGAATGAAATACCAGACAAAATGAGATTCTGGACTGAAGCGGTAGGGACAACCAAGCAAATTCAATCCAATTATGCCTCTGCTTTCCATCTCCTAAATAACCGCAAGTAAATAAATAAATAAAACACTCACCTCTGCCCTCTGAGAATGGGTAAGGAAATAATATGCCTATCAGTCTCCTTGAAAGCATTGCCACTATAAAACGCATGGATCGATCCATTCTGAGTTTTCCCTTTGGGACAGGGATCTGTTCATAAGAGTGCGTTTAAATACTCCCTTCTGTATATAATTCTTCAAATTTTGTCTCCCTTTACCCCCCGCCCCCCGCATGCATACCCACACACATTCAAGGAGCTTGAGTCTCAATAGGCAAGCAAGAAATGGAAACTTTAATACAATCTAACAACATGCCTTCATGCAAAGGTTGAAAGAAAGCAGTTTCCTTCTCTTACAAATGTTTTGCATTTCTTTATCAAAATGCATGCATTTAAAACTACCCTGGGACATCTGTTAAAAGATGATTGAGGAATTGTCTTGCAGTTGCATAGGCTCAAAGCATTTCCTTTTATACAACTAAGACATTACCCAAAGGGCACTAGGTTTAGTAAAAGGAAAAACAAATTTTGAGTCTCTCGCCAAGTAGTGGCAAATAATGACTTCCTAGCTTATGGGCTTTACTACACCAGTGATAGTGACTGTCATTCACCCATTGGTTCTTTCCTCAACCCCAGCCTCCACACACTCACCTCAAGGCTTCTGATGAAAACCTGCACTGAGTAAACCTGAAAATCCCCCCTAAGCTGGCCGGAAACTCAAAGCAACTGAAAGATGATTCATTGCTCAGAACATCATTTTTTATTTGCAAGAGACTGGAGAGCCATGGCTGAAACCACAGCTGTGTAAGAGAAAGAAAGGAAAGAAGAGGAAGAACAGATTATATGATTATATTCTCTCCTTCCTTCCTTCCTTAACAATTTTCCTAGGGGTAAAGTTTTGATTATATCTTAGTGGAACAGAAGTCTTACTTCATTGCTGGACGTCTGATTGCTGAAGGATTCTACTAAGCCTCACCTCATTCTCTGCCCTTTGTGTCCCACTTCTGGGCAGCACAAGACATAGCCTGAGTGCTCTCTCTTTTGGCTTCATTGGGAGATTCAAACTGCAAGCCCCTTCCCATGGGAAAGACCTCTCATCCCCCAGAACCATCTGTAACCACCAGAAAATTTCCAAACCATGTCTTCTCTACCACCATTTTCAGGCAAGCTTGAGAGGCCTGCCTTACTTTCCCCAAATTATCTTAACCGAATTTTGAGTGGGAGCCCATCCTGTTTCCTGCTCAGATTGTTTAAAGTTTAGTAAATTAATTTATCTGCATTGTAGAGGATACAAATTTAAGGATATCAATCAAATTTTAAATTAGTAATATCCTATCTGAAGCATTCTCTGGAGCCCAAAACCTAATTTTAAAATATTGCACAGGTACTATATAAGTTTGTGCATAAACTGAAGTAAATGCTCTTCCAAGAGTACAGGTGTGGCCTTATAAAATAGAAGCTACTCACAGTTACATATAAGCAGTGATTTTGAAAAAGAAAGTTAGAAATAGACCAGACTTCACGAAGTTTGCAAAATAGCCATAAATCAGCCCAATCCATGATTGAGCCAAACCCCTGAGAGAAAAAAAAAAAATCTGTTCTGTAAGAAGACAATCTTTTCCAGAGCCTAAATTGTGTACACATTCTTTCATATACATAATCTAACATATAATCAAATAGTTACCCACAACATGAAATGATGAAATGAGAGAACTAAAGATTAAGTTAAAAAAATCAGTCATAGAGTCACTGGATATTTCAGCTACATGTTATTAGATACAGATATTAGATATAGTTATTAGATATAGATAAATTGAGGTAAATATATTCAGGAAAATAGAGAACAGTGTCTAAAATTTAGGTAGATTTTTGAATAAAATTCAAATGGAAATATTCCAAATAGAAAGTTCAGTAAGTTAACTGAAAAAAATAAATGGAATTAACTAAATATTAGGTCTAGCTGAAGAGAAAGTGAGCTCAAAAGCAGATCTATAGAAATTATCCAGACTGAGGAATAGAGAAAGAGAGGAAAAACTAGAACAATGTTGAAAGAATCAAGGTGTAATGAATATGTCCTTCTAGTCTTAAAAGGAAAAGAGAAAGAGAATGGGGAAGAAACAGTATTTGGAAAGTTAGTTGCTAAGTTTTTCTGAAAACTAATGAAAGACTTTAATCTCCAGATACAAAGTGCCATAGGCTTTGTTAGGATAATTGTGAAGAAGTGAATATACACAGACACTTTCTGGTAAATGTTCTCGAAACTAGTGACAAGAAGAAAACTGAAGAGGATTCAAGGAAAAGGAATGCATTGTGTTCACATGTGTGATGATGGAATAAAAGCTTAAAATTCCGCCAAGAACTATAGAAAATAGAAGACAATGGAATGTCAGCTTCAGGGTGCTGAAAGTAATCTGTGCCAATATAAAATGGGGCAACCCCATCTTTCAAAAATGAATGCATAATAAATTAATTTTCAGAAAATAGAACAAAGGTTTCTCTCCAACAAAGCCATAGCAAGAGGAATGTAAAAGGGGATTGTCAAGACACAATGAAAATCATCCATATGGCAATAAAGAAATGCATAAGATGGACATCATAAGGATAAAAATGTGAGGAAATCAAAATAAATATAAGGAATGAGGATTCATTGGTAAATTTTACAGAATAAGAGAATGAAAATGCATTAAAATGGTAGAAGGGAAATTCGGAAGGTGATAAATGGATTTGACATTCCTTGAAGTCCATGCATTGTCAATAAAGTAAAAAATACCAACTTGTAACAATTTTTAGTACGTCAAAAATGACTTCCCTTATGGGGGGGAAAAAGTGCAAACTTATTCCAGTTTATTCTGTAAATTACACCTAAAAATCAAGACAAAACGCATAAAACAACTATCAAAACATTCTGAAAAATAAAGGAAAAAAAAACAGACTGATTAAAAACCTCAGTATTTGAGGTATGAATCACTGGTAAACTGTTTTGTTTTGTTTCACCACTTAGAGATATTCCCCTGAGTGACAGAGCTTTCCATAACCTATTAAATAATAGCAGGGAGAAGTTGTGACCTCCCCATCAGTCCTACAGTCAACAAAAATGAGAAGTGGATCTCTATTGAGTATTAACAGTCCAGACTCAGAGCAAATGCTCTTTACCACTCCCCCCACCTTTCCCAACTAGACAATTGGTGAAGGATCACAGAGAGGAAGGAGCTGGATAAATTGAAATACTGGGTTCACTCCAATTTTGCTTATAGGTGAAACTAACCAGAGTGAACAGAGCCAAATCTCTGAGAATGGAACTCTATTGTGGAATGCGGCCAAGGCTTCAGATTGGCCTCTGTGTATAATATAAGCGATATACTCCAGAATACCACTGCAAAGACTTACGGCTGTATCAACTTTCAAATCACAGCCCAAAGTGGTGTGGACTCTGACCATAAATGGGCTGATGGCCCGCTGAAGTAGAAAATTTAACAACATGGATGGAGCTAGTGTGTATTATGCTAAGTGAAACAAGTCAGTCAGAGAAAGACAAATATGACATGAGGTGACTCATATGTGGAATTTAAGAAACAAAACAGATGAACATAGGAGGAGGGAAGGAAAAATAAGATCAAAACAGAGAGGGAGACAGACCATAAGGGACTCTTAAATACAGAGAAGAAACTGAGGGTTGATGGAAGGAGGTGAGTGGGGGATGGGCTAAATGGGTGATGGAAATTAAGGAGGGCACTTGTTGGGATGAGCACTGGGTGTTACAAGTAAGTGATGAATCACTAAATTCGACTCCTGAAGCCATATTACAATATATGTTATGTATGTTAAATAACTACAAGTTAAATAAAAATTCAAACAAAAATGAAAACAAGACAGTTTAGATAAGAACTATTGTCTCCTAACATTATTTTGAAAATGTCCAGGATTCCAAAAAAACAAAACGAAACAAAACAAAAACAAAAAACAAAACAAAAAACACATTGGTATAATAAGAACCAGGGAAACCGAAAGTCCAGTGATAAAAGACAACCAACAGGAATCAACGCCAGTAAGACAAAGATGTCACAAGTATTTGACAAGGTTCATAAAAAATGCGATGATAAGCAATTATCAAACTCTTGAAACAAATGAAAAATTAAATATATATATATGTTTGCAAAGCAAGAAAATCTAAAGAAGAGCCACATGAAACTCCAGATCTCACAAATACAGGCTTCACTGTATGGGCTCAATAAAAAGCCACATAGGACAGAGGAAAGAAGCAGTGAATTTAGAGTGGATCCATAGATTTTGTCAATTTCAAACAGCAGAGAAGTTAAGAAAAACAATCTTCAGGAGTCTATTGGACTGTATATATACATCGTCATCAGAGGCCCAGAAGGACTGGAAAGTTACTTGTGGAGTTGGAAAATTACCTAAAAAAATAATGACTGTACACTTCCCAAATTTATCAATAGACATAAACGTAGAGATTCGAGAAGCTCAGTGATCCTCAACAGTGATAAACCTAAAAATGTCTACAGGCAGATATGTCACACATTTGGATTTCTGAGAAGTGAATACAAGATCTTTAGAACAGTGTGAGGGAAGCGATGAATTACCTTCAGGGGAACAGTGATTCAAGTAGGAGAACGAAGATTCCAATATTCATGTAAGAAGGTGGCGCAACCTTTTCTAGAAGTCAGAAGAAAGTGGCACAACGTATTTAAAATAGGGAAAGAAAAGGACAGTCAATCCCAGATTCTATATACAGTGAAAATAAGGACATTCCACAAAGACCTTTACAATTGCAGGATAACTCAGATGTTTCAACACTAGCAGACCTGACCCAAAAGAATCAGTAACATAATTCTTCATACATAAAGAAATTGTAACATAGGAAAACTTGGAATATCAAGAATGAAATAAATAGCAAAGATAGATAATTCTTCTCCTTTTGTGATTTTAAATTCCCTTTGATGGTTGAAGGCCAAAATTATAATATTCACTGATAGGATTTATGTCGTAGGTAGAGGTACAGTGCGCCACTGTATTTATTAGCTGGAAACAGGATTATGAAAACTGAAATTGTAAAATATTAATATTAGTAGACTGATATATATTCTGTAAGTATGTATGCTGTAAATCATTCAACTACTAAAAATTTATACAAAAATATACTTAAAACCATAATAGATGAAGCAAAAGGAATACAAAAATATTCAAACAAAACAAATAAAACAGAGAGAGGAAACATTTAATCTGGTCTTTTAGGTAAAAAGATTGCTCTGTGGCGTCTGGGTGGTTCAGTCAGTTAAGCATCTGATTTCGGCTTAGGTCATGATCTCATGGTTCGTGGGTTTGAGCCCCGCATCGGGCTCTGTGCTGACAGCTCAGAGCCTGGAGCCTGCTTCGGATTCAGTGTCTCCCTCTCTGCTCCTCCCTCACTCACACTTTGTCTCTCTCTCTCTCTCTCTCTCTCTCTCTCAAAAAATAAATAAACATTAAAAAATAATAAATAAGTAAAGAAATAAAAAGATTGTTCTACCTTGTTCTGGGCATGGGCCCACATCCGGAACACATGGATAGGTGCTCCCACTCAGTCACTTATCTGCTCTATGACTTGGGGCAAATTACTTGATCTTTCTTTACCTAGGTTTTCTTATCAGTCATTGGAGATTATGGAACATCTTAATTGTAAATTGAAACAGTGCTTAGAATAGTGCCTGGCACACATTAAGTGCTATAAAATGACAATAATTGTAACTGTACTACAGTTGGAAAGAGGAACGTCCACAAAGGGCAGCACCACTCTCTCATCAGTGACCACCTTTTTTTGATCCCTTACTATATATAATGGCTGTCATTACACCATGGCTGTCATTACAGCAAAGCATATCACTCACTGCAGCTTGGAGTAAGATCTCCTTTTCAATTGTTTCTCTTCCCGCTAGAAAAAACATTGGCAGAACTTCTCAGAATTTGGGATTGTATTTTCACCATCCCTCTTGTAATATTGCTTTTAGTTTTTGCCATGTTGACTTTATAATATCCATACATTTCTTTATTAAATTCATAGGAAAAAAACCCAATGCTGTTGATCAATAATATTTTTCTGAATATTTATAATATTAATTCACATGTAAGTATTGCTATAGGAAAATTAATCTCAAGTAAGGACCTATGGAAAGCTTTTCTTGTATATATACTCTTTCTGAAGCATCAAATGTTTTATTTTTTATTTTATTTATTTTTAGAGAGAGTGTGTTTGTGTGTGAGAGGAAGAGAGAATTCCAAGCAGGCTCCACACTGTCAATGCAGAGCCTGTTGTGGGGCTCAAACTCACAAACCATGAGATCATGAGCTGAGCCAAAATCAAGACTTGGAGCCTTAACCAACTGAGCCACCCAAGTGCCCCCAAAACATCATATATTTTAAAAGAAATATTTTTGTGGACAAATTTTAAAAAAGTGGTGAAAAAGTAAATTTAGAATCATACATGATAAAATTCCGAATGAAGGAAATGGATTACGTTAAACTACAAAACAACTAGTAGAAAGCTAGAGACCATTTTAACGGCCTTGACATAAGACAGGCATTTCTGACTGTAAAATATTTAATGGGCATAGATTAATAAACCATCTGGTTAATACTGAAATAATACAATAAGCTTATCAACTGGTGAAATAGTACTTGTAATTCTGTTATGGATCTAGATTGGTATCTATCATGTTCCCAACCCTTTACTGTTTGTGGTATTTTCTTTATGTTACTTCACCCCATTTTTTCCTCTCCTGTCTGAGTTAGTTGAGCATCATATATGATCCCATTTTATTTTCTTAGTGTAATAATTATGTTTTATTTTAAAATAAGAGTTGGGTTCCCTAGATTTTGTGATGTATATTTAATTTTTTTTTTACCTCATGACTCGAGATCAAGATGTGAAGTGAGATCTAGAGTCAGATGCTTAACCGACTGAGTGACCAAGGCACCCCTATTTTTTGCTTTTGAGGAATAGTTTTGTAGGTTATAAAAATCTAGTTTTTTTGGAGAGAAAGAAAGAAAGGGAAAGGGACAGAGAAAGAGATTTAATAGGGATTGGCTCACACAGTTATGGAGGTTGAGAAGCCTTACAATCTGCCATCTTCAAACTGGAGAAACAGGAGAGATGATGGTGTAGTTCAGTCTGACTCTAAAAGCTTGAGGACCTGGTGACTGGTGGTGTAAGACCTGATCTGATTCTGAAAGTCCAATAACCCAGAGTACCTGTGTCTGAGTGCAGGAGAAGACGAATGTCTCAGTTCAAGCAGACAGTGTGAATTCACCCTTCCTCCACCTTCTTATTCGATTTTAGTGCTCAACAGATTGGATGATGCCCACCCACATTGGGGAGGACCATGGGTTTTAATTTACTCGGATCACTGATTCAAATGTGAATCTCTTTTAGAAACATCCTCATAGACACAGGTAGAAATCATGTTTTGCCAGTCATCTGGGTATCCATTAGCCCAGTGAAGTTGGCATGCAGAATTAACCATCACAATATCCAAATATTTTTTAAATAACCCAAACAGCTGGATTTTTTAGCCATTTAGACTCTGCTTGCTCTGCATACTCCATTAAACCTCAGCCAGCATCTGTTGACCATTGATAAAATAAAGTGTAAGATGCCAACCTGATAGGCCCGTTGGTCATGGAGACTCCACACCATGTTACTATGCAACATCACCTTGACATGTAAGCCCTCTCTTCTCTCCCCTTCTTTTCTAGGATTTCCCTTGTTCTCCTCCCCTCTGAAGGAGGGCAACCTTTCCATAAGTCTTTCATACCGTGAGAGGCTTCTTCTCTCATGCAACTGTGTCAGGTGATGCCCAAATAAAACCTGTTGTGTGTTATAATGTTGCCCCTATGGTCATATCTTTTTTTATTGATCATGTCCAAAATGTCTTTAGCTCCCAAGAAGGAGTTGCACTGTTTTCAGTGTTTGCTGTAGTTATAAGTTTCAGAACCTTTGCATTCATTCATAGTCCTTGTTTTTGTCTTCTTTCTTGACTTTGGCCTTCTCTAAATAATCCACCTCAGAGAGAGACTTACAACGATTTCAACTTTAATCCACTGAAGAACTTTGGTGTAGACCTAAGGTGTGGAGAAGCGGGGTCATTCTATAATCTCCTAAAGAAATCCTAGCCTTTTAGTGAGCCTGTATCTTGGGAATGTGACTTTTACCTGTTTCTCTATTGGTGAAACTATGTTTTCTGCTCCTATCTCCTTCTCTGCCTGTAGCATCCCTACCCTGTAACTTGAATCCCTTCTCTTATATCCCCCACACATAGGGGAAATAGGGAAATTTAGAGGACTTCAGTAAAAGGAATATTCCTCATTATTTATAATCACACTTCAATGATGCATTTTCCCCTGTGAAAACAGGCTCTTGTTATGAGGAGGGCTATGCATATTTCAAAATGATTATTTCATTGTTCCACCTGTCATAGCCAGGAGGGGATCTATCTTGGGTCTTCATTATGAGGGCATGTTGGAGTCATGGAGGTGGAGTCCAGACATCTGTGCAGCTCTTGAAGACTTGGCCAAGGAGTTTCCCCCTCTTATGCCAGTCCAATCAGACTTTAGCTACTCATCAGACTTTACTACCAGAGTATTCCTTTTATTTCCTGCTCCTAAACCTTCTGTCCCAGGTAAGCAGATCTCGGCTGTGACTCTGGGTATGCCTTTCTTTACAACATTGTATGTAAATTGGAGAATAGAATGATGACTACAGATTTTATACAGAGATCAGGTAATATAATAATATATTTCCACTGTATAATGTTACTACTCTCAGGAATTACCTGATTAATAAGAGATATGTAAGAATAAATATACTCAGGCAGTACCATTTTCTATTGATGGTTATGGTTCCACAAATCATTCTGAGAAGTCAGGAAAGACTGTCTTAAGAATTTTAAGGATTTCAAAATTTTCAATTAAATTTTAAGAATTTATAATTGAAATAAAAATTTTAATAAGAGAGAGAGAATGAGAGAGAAAATCACATATCCCCTCACATTTAGATAATATCATCAGAGAGGTGATCACTTTAAGTCCTGGGTACATAAAATTATTCCACGGGCAGAAAATCTTTTCCATCAAATAATCCATTTTGGTGTAAGAGAATGAGAGGACATCTCATCAAAATACCTCTAGCAAACTTGCTTGGTAGAGTTAGCAATGTCTTCCAAATAAAGAAAAATCAAACAGCCAGAATGTATAAAGAACACATATCTCCCAAGTATTCAGCTATAAATTGCTAAAAACCTCTTGCGGGGTCCAAAATTGCTTTGTAACAACTCTTTGTTAATGTCAACCTTCTGTAAGGCAAGTATATTGTACATAAAATCCAGGTGAGGAAATCTGGGTATGGTTTACACTAGATTATTAAGACAAAATCTGTATCTCAAGGAATGTTAATTCTACTTGGAGACACAGCCAAGAAAACATGCGCACATAACACTCAAGATTAATAACCTTTGTATGAGTTAATTTAAAGTTGTTTTACTTAAAGAATTGAAAAGTAACTTCTGGGAAGCCTAGGTGGCTCAGTCAGTTAAGCATCTGACTCTTAATTTCAGCTCAGGTCATGATCTCATGGTTTGTGAGACTGAGCCCCATGCCGGGCTCTGTGTTGACAGTGTAGATCCTGCTTGGGATTCTCTCTCTCCCTCCCTCTCCCTCTCCCCCACTTTCCCTTTCTCACTCATAAGTAAATACACTTAGTTTAAAGGAAAGAATTTAAAAGTAACTCCTTTATGGAAAATATAAATGTGTACAAAAGTTTCTGAAGAAAGTTTTTAAAAAATGGCTACTTTGGGGATGATTTAAGTATTAAGTGTTCGGATTCTTATTTTTATTTCTTGAGAGTTTATTAAGTGCTTGGTATGGAATCGTGATCTCATGAGTTTTCTAATGACCATCCTGTGCCATTGTATCCAATGATAATGGAATCTTCTAACTTATTTGTTAGTGATCCATTCTACAAATAGTCAGTGAAATTGCTTTATACTCTACAACCACTATCTAGTTAAAAATACAATTTAAAAGTTCAGAGGCAGACACACACCCTCTAAATGTCTTTAAAACTCTTAATACAGAAGAGACACTCATAATAGCAATTTCAGTCATTCATTATGTACTGACTACACGGAAGACATTGTGCTTTCAATTCAGTATCTCATGTAGACGTCATGACAGACTGACAAACTTCACATTCTCGTGTCAGAGTTGGTATGTCTGAGAACAGGTGAGTCATCCAAAGTCAGTCTGCTGAGGAATATAAGACGTGAAGTTGAACATCTAAATATATCAAACTGCAGATTCACGTCTTAACCAAAATGTTATGCTGCCCTTTGGAGGGAACGAAAGGAAATGCTGGCAGTTTTTCTTTAATTTTTTTATTAAATTTTTTTTGTAATGTTTATTTATTTTTGAGAGACAGAGACAGAGCGTGAACGGGAGAGGCGCAGAAAGAGAGAGGGGGAGACACAGAATCGGAAGCGGGCTCCGGGCTCTGAACTGTCAGCGCAGAGCCTGATGCAGGGCTTAAACTCACAAACTGTGACATAATGACCTGAGCCACGTCGGATACTTAACCTACAGAGCCACCCAGGTGCCCCAAGCTGGCAGTTCTTCTACTTGTAATAACTGTGGAGAGCACCACAAGTCAGTTCTGGAATGTGGTCCCTTTTTCTTCCCTTTTGCCTGATAGTTTTTTTCTTTTGTACCACTTACTTAAACTTGATATTAATTCCTAAGTACTAAAGGAACCCTTTTTTCCTCCTGTTCCCTTTTGCTGCCTCATGCAGATGACATCCATTCACGTATCTTTTATCTTACGGAAGATCCTTTTTCTGAGGTTTCACAAGAGCACGCAAATAACATTTTTAAACCAATGAACCTTTATCAGAGGAATTTCATATATTGTGTGGTGAACTTTTTTGTTACAGAAAAGCAGATATTTTGCAATAAAAACTTAGTCTATAAGCATAAATCCATAACTTGTTTGAAAACAATATGTACTGGAGTGCCTGGGTGGCTCAGTTGGTTGAGTGTCTGATGTTGGCTCAGGTCATGATCTCATGGGTAGTGAGTTCGAGCCCCACGTCAGGCTCTGTGCTTACAGCTCAGAGCCTGGAGCCTGCTTTGGATTCTGTGTCTCCCTCTCTCACTCTGCACCTCCCCTGTTCACACTTTGTCTCTGAAAAATGAATGAACATTAAAAAAAAAAAAACACAAATACATACTAGGAATTGTCTGTTAATCCAATATACTTAATTTGAGAGAAGAACAAATGACATATGACAGTAACAGAAGTATCCCAGGATTTTTCTAGAGAATTTCCCCATGATATATATTTTTTGAACCTCTTAATGTTTTGAAACTTCCCAGCCTTCAATGAAGACAGTATGTGGGGCAGTCACATATTTAGTCAAAGATGGGCAGTGAACGCACGTTTTTTGTGCATGAGTCGCTAATTTCCTCAGGTTGAGTGCTTTTTTCCTCTTCCACTCACTGTCAGCAGCCAGGGTATAACTCTCTCCAGACCAAGATGGTGCACCTTCTGTTCCTAGCAGGAGACAAACACTTTCTGGTTGATGCCTGTCTCAAACTGGTAGACGGTATGCAGGCTTTTCGAGATCAGTTTCCTGATCTACTTGTAGACCTTGACCCTGGGTCACTTTCTTCCCTGGCATCCACCATGTCTGGCCCTCAACTCTCCCGTGTCTTTGCCCTGTGTGTGTTCTTGAGTTGTGGTTTTCTTCTTCAAGCTAACCCTGTGTTGCCTCCATCTTTCAGCGATTCCTCCTAGCTTTGGTGTACCAGAGACTTTCCATTTTTGCAACATAGCCCGTGCATCATTCCATACGTGTGCGACCATCCCTGGGTTTGGAACAGATGCTGGAGATGACCCCACCCTAACTTAACTATCAGCTCTTTTCTGCCTGATTAATTCCCATGCCTCCTTTCAAGATTCACGGTAGCTGCGATGTATTTTGAAATCTGCTTAATTAATTTCTGGTACTCAGTGCTCTTCCTGCACTCTGTTTATCTCTATTAACTGTACTTATCACTTTATAATAAAACCACTTCTCCCTGTCTGCTTTGAGCTTCTGGTTCAGAGAACGTAGTTGTTTATTTTCTTATCTAAAGCCCAGTCTTGAATAAAAAATTGTTATTAATAAATAACTTTTGAACTCTTAATACCAAAAAGATTGAACATGAAATATTGAAACAATTAACATTTATGCAGTTAAAAGATTAATTAAAGTAAAATAATGGGCATCCATAATACTTTAATATTCATATTTCAAATGCTTTTCAGTTGAATATTTTAATTATAAAATAAGTAGTGATGGGTAAATAAAATTTGACTCTTTGCCCTGGAACTAATTGAAGTCAATGCCTAGAGTCCTTTAACGTTATAAAGCTTTCAGCAACAGCTATTTTATCTTGTGATTTAGACTTACTCTTACAAATAAAGAAAAAACAAACAAACTTACCAATCTCTCCCTTCCCAAAGGGACAATTAAAGAGCAGTATATTCAGCAATACTGATAGAAAATATCTTCCCTACATGGATGTAAGGCAGGAAACACTGGTAATTACCAGTCTGGAGGTGAGTTAGACAATCACTGATATAATAAGATACAATTGAACTCTACCTTTGGGACAGAAATTACTTCAGAACACAAAATCAAAAGCTCTCTGGGCAGAAATAAACAATCAAGTCACAGATCCTAAGTTGGAATGTCACGCTATCAGAATAAAAGCCTGTGCATTGAGCACACCCTGAAGGTAACATACTGTTTCTTGCTTTGTTGGTGAGTTTTTCCTTATCGGAACTGTTACTTACTTTTAGGACTCCAATAACCAGATTTTTTTAAACCTCTAAGTTACATTAGAGTTCTTCTAGTCCTGTGATTTCACGAGTCAGAAAGCTGAGAGGAAAGGCCAGCAATAGTAGTAAAGCCCAATTCCAGTCTTTTCCAGTCTTTTCTTCTAGCCCCATCTAGGAGTTTCTCTGCGATCATCTTTAAAGGGAACCTTTAACAGCATCAGCATCATCCTTACATCTTTATGTTTACTTCTAAAAATACGCTTAGAAAATATACTTTAACAAATACTGATCCAACCACTTGAAATACTACTTTTCCAAGGTGACCAAAGAAAGAGGAATGGAATCCAGAATATACCCCAAAGAGCCAGAGTACTTCTTGTATGAAGACAAAAGATGGTGTGCATTACTGGGCCAGAAAAGGAAGAGGTCAGGCAGGGTGCTTTTCAACATGGCAGAGGGTGCTTCAACTTTAAAAACTCAGGTAGCTGTCCAAAATGGACTCGTGATAAATGCCAGGAAGATGGGGTTATTGAAGACGAATAAAAGGACGTGAGAGTAAAATGAAGAAAGGAAGGACAGACACAAAGAAGAAAAAGAATAGGGAAATACAAGTAAGATTACAGCGGAGGGCAGGGGTTTATACTCACAATTATTTTTCTACACATTTTTGTTCTCACGGGAGAATGTAAGCATTTTACTTACATTTGCTGCTTGCAAGGAGACCGTAGAAAGTTGGTTTGACATCGTTAAATGTCTTGAAAAATGGTGAGTTTTTTTGTTGGGAATTGTACTGAGATAAAATAGAAAAATGTTACATAACAAAAATAAATGAATAAAAATATAAATCGTTTTAGGGTCTCTAACTACATGACACTAATAAACACTAGAGAACATGCTGTGTACTACTTACTACTATGTGTTACCTGGAATGAAATCATGGTAACACAGATATGTAATATCTAGATTTGCATTGTTCTATAAGGGACTTGTAAAAATGCATAGATACTACTCTGCAAGTGACTTTGACTTCCATTGCTCGAATCTAAGAGGATAGTCTTTGTTTTTTTTGTTTTTTTTTTTTTGTTGTTAACGTTTTTTTATTTATTTTGAGAGAGAGAGAGAGACCAGGGGAGGGGCAGAGAGAGAGAGAGAGAGAGAGAGAGAGAGAGAGAGAATCCCAAGCAGGCTCCCAAGTCATCAGCACAGAGCCTGCCACGGGGTTTGGTCCTATGAACCCTGAAATCATGACCTGAGCCGAAATCAAGTCAGAAACTCAATCAACTGAGGCACCCAAGCATCCTGAAGAGGATAATCTTAGAATTAAGTGGATACGTTGCCTGAGAAACATCAGTGGAAGCAGAAAATATCAATGTCGCCTTAGGCATTGAATTGGATTTGTCTTGAAAGTTGTGCAAAAGGGGGAAGGAAAATCCACTGGGGATTAATGGACAGCTGAAACCAATATTTACTTCTACTGTGTGAGCCGGGCACGGAGCAAGAAGATCGTCCATATGTGTAGAAACACACACGTGTGCAGTAAGGAACAGGGAGGAGAGACGAAGGACAAAGTGTGATAAGTGGCCTGATGCAAAGTGTCGTGACATTTCACACTTCACACTCCCGGAGATGGCTTAGCAGAGAGTTTCAAGTGGTCAGTATTTTCCAGCTGTGATGAAGGTAACTGAAACTAACCACTGAGTCTAAGATACGAGTAACTCTATTTCACTCCAGCTCCTATCAAAACTTATAACTAAAGGAAGTGCCTAAAGATTCATTCACAAACAATATTCGATTGCTACAACTGCATGGTTTTCCTTGCTAACAATATTCCTAAAGCTGTAAGTCTACTTTACCTTGTCCAGAAGCCATGAGGAAAATCAGAGTTCATGTAGGGAAGCCCAGCATTTCCAAAACCTTTATATTAAAATAACTTTAAATAAGTTCAAATATTGGAATGTTGGTTTCCCAGAACTTTCCTCTATGCCACAGACTAAACCTCAAATAAAAAAGTGTTATTGACATATTTGACTATGTTTAATTTTTTAGAAAAATCTCAAAAACTTTGGCAAGTTTAACAAATATTACCTGCAGTGTTCCCTTAAACTGACAACAGCTGACAATTCAAAAATGTTGTTAAAGCCTAAGTCTTGTGTATTTAGAAATTATGCCCCTACACTTTTATATCTTCTGATACTTCATTTGTATTATGGAAGGAATTTTATTAATATTTCACATTGTTTGAATAGAAATGTTCTGTGACTGTCAGGTATATTTGACAGGAAAATTCATTAGAGTTTAAAATTTTTGTTTATTTAACTGTGAGTATTGTCAGGCAAAGTGTAATTCATCTGCGAAATTTCAATCTCTCCTGTTTTGAGGGATGAATGTATGTATCTGTTGTTCTAGTTCTTAGTCCTGGTTTCCAACAAGTATAGTGGTTCTGACTCCACAGATCTCAATGCTCTATACTTACTAGTTTACTTAAATGCCAGCTTTCACTTAAAAGATCGACTTAAAAGATCTCGGCTTAAAAGATCAAGGCTGAAAACATTATACTCTTATTTTTCTTAACAAAATAAATGGATATTTCTTCCAATACAAAGATTGAACATTTTTATATTAGTTTGATAATATGTTTATTGATAAACAAGGCACTACATCTGTAAGTCTTATAAACGTTGCTGAAAGACATTCTTTTACCCTGTTTTTAAAAGTCTTTTAAATTAGTAGATGTAAACCATTTCTGGATGTACTAATTTATTCAATTAACTCTTCTAGCAGATCATTAAAAATCATAGAATTAGATCCTGCGATATTCATATACTAGGTATATCCTAGGCTATTAGAATGCCACCATTATAATAACTGAGCCTATTTACATGAATTATTCATTCGAATAGTGAAGTTCTCAATGCAGGAAAAAAACAGTTTTCCGCTTACATTGTCTTCTGCCTTCGGACAAGTGACCTTTGAAAAACAAACAAATCATTTATCTCAAAAGTTATTTTCCTGAGCTAAAACATAACCTTTGGGTTGGAACGATGTCATAATTAATGGAATATTTTTAATTTATTTTTTAGCCTCAAAATGATGTTGACAAATCAGCGAGTATGTGTGTGCATATGCGTGTGTGTTTCCATGCACACGTGTATGTGCATGTGGGTCTACGAATGGCTCTGTGACAATTTTCTACAGATTTTTTTTTCTAAACATGGAGATCTTTCCTGATTTTAATGGCTCAATATTTTCTAAATTTGGGCAAACTTACCAATAAAAATTTGTTTCTTTATCCTAGGTATCTACATAATTAATTCTTATATTTAACATTTATAAATTGCAGGGCTACAGCAATACTTACATAGCATAAAATTAAATGAATGTTGAAGTATAAATCTCTATTTAAATGTAAATTGAATTAAAAGCTAACCTTCTTGAGGCACTTGATAAGCTTTGAATTATGTGTTTAAAAGTCTATAGTGAGGTATGAAGTATTATGATATACTCAGAAGGATGACCATATTTTATAATAATAATAAATAAAGTCAATTATACAGTTAAGCCTGGAAAAGTGAATTCTGTATTTGGAAATGAATCATATTCAAAATATTGAACAGAGTATCCAATGCTGTGCTTATATGCTATAAGCCATATTAAAAAAAGTTAGGTGACAAGTTTGACTTCTGTGTTAAGAACCAGAAGTGTAAGAAAATTGTAGAACTTTTTCAAACCACACATTCAAGAATGACAGCTGTATAGACCAGCTATCTTGACAACCATTACAAGTATCTGTCCATTATGCTGCACCCTGTCATTACCTAAATGGTATATGTAACTATACATATACCATATACATACACACACACACACACACACACAAACATGATGTATGGATATATATACATAATATACACATGCATCCATATGTACATATATATTGTTAAAAGAAGAATTTTGTCAAAGAATAATTGCACTGGATGGAGTTAAATAGACAAGGAAGATTTTATTCAGTACTATCATAATGAAGAGATAGATTGAATTTAACTTCACTGAAACAAAAGGCAGGAGGTTTCTTATGCAATGGAGTAAGCTAGTGCCAGAATACTGGAGGGAGGTAGGGGGAAGGTGGTCAATGTGATTAGGTCATCTGTGTTTGCGAATTGGCCTTCACCAAGGCTAGGCTTCTACCCTCCCATAGATTTGGAGGTATGGGCCTTATCTTTCTTGGTGATGAGTCTGCAAAGGGATAGCTCTGAGGTCCTGAGAAAGCCATTCCTGGATTATAAAACTGGTAAGAGGCTGAGAGATTTATATCAAAAAAGCAAAGAAAGAATGTGTAATTACAGATTTTCTAATGTAAATGATCGAAGAAAAGAAAAATCAGGGGAATAAAGATAAGAAGAAACCTATCTAAACTTCATTCAAACTGAGGGCAACACTAAGGCCATCTTGGTCAATATCTGTATATATTAATTATATCTGGAAATGCTTATTTCATCACATGAAAGGCAGGAGTATTCATAAATATAATGATATCATAGCTGAGTATTTTTAACATTCAAAGTATTATTTGCTGCCAAAATGTAAATTGTTTTTGAAGTTGAAGGATATGACTTGCACTGCCACGCCTCTGCTAATTTCCAAAATCATCTAAATTTCAAAATGTCTTCTGGACATGTCTGGTCGATCGTTCTCTGGTACTTCCCAGTCAATATAGCCAGAACTAAACTTGTTTTTACTACTATTGTTTTGCTACTGTGGCTACGACATTGTTTACTATTTTGATTAACATCATCACCATCATTACATTGATAAGAATGAAATTGTTCATGTTCATTACAGCATGTACATGTCTGCATTCCTTCTTCCTTCAGTGCTCTCAGTTACCACATTCTATCAATTCTCTTTCCACAATATTGCTGATATATAGCATACGACTTCTTGGAATCCATCTTTTCTCTCTTTGTCAAGGGACATAGCTTTGTCCATGATCTCTTCTGCATTGTTAATTTTTCTTGTGTCTTATATTTTGCAGCTATTTTTTAAATAAATAAATTTTATACATAGATGTCCTTTCTTTTAGAAATATTCCCTATACTACACATTTTACTTCAGTTATAGCTCCATTTTTAGGCTCATATTTATAGCAAAAGTTCATAAAAAGGTGTATTTGTCACCAATATAGAATCCATTTTTTTTTTTACATTTTATTTACTTTTGATAGGGAGAGAGAGACAGAGCACAAGTGGGGGAGGGGCAGAGAGAGAGGGAGACACAGAATCCAAAGCAGGCTCCCGGCTCTGAGCTGTCAGCCCAGAGCCCCACGTGGGGCTCGAACTCACAAACCATGAGATCATGACCTGAGCCAAAGTTGGACGCTTAACCGACTCAGACACCCAGGCGCCCCTCCATTTTCTTAATTATACTTTACTTCTCAATATAGTCCAATTTGTCCTTTACTCTTCATATCAATGTTCAGTTGAGACTGATCCTCACATAAAAATGAATCTTCCTGATTTACATATCTGCCTTAATGACAGAATAGCACTTTTTCAATTCTACTCAGATTTCAAAAATATCATACATTTCGATAATTTTTTTCCTAAAAACACAAATTTAAAATACCCACTCCACTTCAATTTTTTGTCTCTGGGCAAAATTTAACATTGTATGTCTGTTGAATACTTGTCTCCTATCTCTACATAAGCTCCATAGGAGGACTCATAATTATGAGGTTCATCATAGCAGCCCTAGTGCCTAGAAGATGGCGAGAAAATAATCTCTCAACGAGTAGCCATTAGGTGAATAATGGATGAAGGACGGAATGATGTCTGTTTTCATCTATTATCAGTAGTAAACAAACTGCAGCTGTATTTCATGTCTATTACACATACTGGCATGTCACAAATTAAGAGACTATCACATATCAAGTATTATTGAACGCTTACTCATACATGCGTTTCCTGGGGCTGGGGGAAGGAGAAGTCAAAGAAGAAAGTCCTGATATCTTCAACAGTTTATTTCATAAACTTTTAGAAAGAGCTGTAATGACCCAAATTAAATTGGTACATTTTAGATCTTCTGGATGTATAGAAAAATAAGGGAAGCCATTTTTGACAATAAATTTCATATTAAAAAAAAAGAAAAATAAGGGAAGCTCAATAGGTTTCCTGTTTCAGATCTAGATACTTCTCTCTGATGGAACTCTTTGAATTGAGTTTCCTGTCACCTGCCACCTTTTGCCTGATATGTTCTTTCTTCTCTTATAGATTTATACGGATGATGTCTTCAGAGTCACAGGCTTCATTTTGTTTTCTTCACTATCACTCTTAGACATCCTCTTGTAATCTCTTTGATAATATCAAGAGAGAGAACCTGCTCCTTGCTAACTTTGCTTTCATTTTTGGTGTGATCTCTTAGAGATAAAGGGAAACAAGGGAAACAACAGGAGAAAGCAAAAAGCTGTCATTTGTCTGAGCCCAGAGAATCAAATCCAATTATCATTGACTTCTTTCTTATGAGAACATCTTTTTTCTTAAGTCAAAAATGTCTGCTGTGAAACTTTAAGAGTCTGTAGAATTTCATGTGTCTTAAGTAATTCTCTACGTTTTGTTCAGCAAAATATGTGGTGAGCATGACCACGTCTCCTAAACTTAACCAGAGGGCCATTATTCCAGTTCAAGAATAAGACTATGAAAAATGGACTTTCCAACAACATCTCTGGTTTCAGCTAATTTATATAATTCTTTTAATGATAATTAATCATTTCTTGTGTTCTTCCACATGTTTTTATACTCTCTGCTAGCAAGAATTTTACTATTGCTCATTTTATCCTACGCCAAAGAAGGAAGTTTTGTGTACCGAATGTCACTTCTGAAAGAATTACTTATATATTCTTTGAACATAAAACTAAATTATTATTTTTTGGAAAATAAGATAATTTGGGTCATCAAGATTAGAATTCAAATTTCCTTTTCCTTATGCAACACTGGTCTACATAGTTGATAGCACAGAATTCTTTGACTGTAAAAAATGAAAGATCCTTGCCAAAAATATTCCTTACTAATAACTTTGCTAATGATCGCAGATAAACCATGATAGATTTTCATAATTAGTGTCTTTATTATAATATTTGTTTTTCTAATGTAATTACTCCTAAAAAATTGTTCTGCTTGCTCATGCTTCATAATTTCCATCCTTAGTTTCAATATAGAATTTTTTATTGTGGCCACAGGGCCAAAAAAAAATACTAGACATATTTAATTTATCCAGAAACACAGAAAACATACTGTCAAAGAACTTGAATTTTGAGTTAGAATTCATGGATTTACATCCTATTTCTTAGCTTATGTGACCTGGTATGAATGATTTAATCTTTGTATACCAGATTTCTTATTAATAAAATGTGAATGATTATAATCTTCCATTGTACGGTTGTGTGGATAAACGTGGATTTTAACTTATGTAAAATACACTTACAGAATGGTTGGAGCAAAGTTAGCACTCAGTGAATATTACCAATTATTAATATAGGACTCTCCTTAAGCTCTGTTATATTTTGACAAATTTCTAAAATAATTTCAAAGTTTGAAAAAATCTCTGAGTATTGACATTTAAATAAAATCGATAAAATTAATAGATCCTAAGTTAGAGTGACCCAAATATTTATAAATACTTTAATTTTGCTGCTAATTCAGGTTTAATTCACCCTAGTATTTTTCCAGGCTTTAATGTGCATTTTTTATTTCAAACTAGTCAAAATCCTAGAAAATTTTTCAAGAAGGGGACAGAACTATTTAGCCAAGACAAAAGAAAAAATTGTGTTTGCAGTTTTCACTGGATCTAATCAGAAGACTTTCTGATGTGAAGTTTAAAACTCAGATTTATTGCTTGATATGGTGAAACAAAATGGCCAAGATGTAAAATAAGTTATACTCCTCATGATGGTCTAAACCATTTTAAGCATATAGCTTATGTGCAAGGTGCACTGGAATATAGAGATGCCATTTATTTTAATTCAATCTGAAAGCTAAGTAATGCAATATTCTTGAAGACATTTAGTGAAATGAGTCTTAAACTCAAGTACCTTCCCATTCTGGAATGGAAGGCCTTAAAAGCCTACATTTATCTCTTACACCCACCCTTTTTACCAGACCTACATCCTACATTTATTATAATATCATCTGAGGATGGAGAGGTCTCCACAAGCTCTCAGATGCCCATGATGAAACCCGATCCCTCTTACCCTCATGGACAGCGGAAGTGCTACTTTTCCACAGCTTTCCATGCGAGGATGTATTTAAAGATTGATCCAGAATGACATCGCCATTAAAATTGGTGATGGCTTCATTTCCCAAATACTGTATCTGTAATATGTTGGACTAGCCCATGGTGGTCACTTGCCTTAGGGCCCCAATCTGCCCTCTCCTGTCCTATGTTTGGTTAGAAGAACAGGGCTTGCAAATGTGTCTCCTAGTCTCCTTTGTCAACTAGTCTCCTTCTGTCAACTAGGTCTTCCACCAGGAGTACTGGCAGGTGACTAAAGGTCAGAGGAGACAGGACTGGAAAGCAACACTGCTCTTTCTGCCTTCTGGAAGCATCCCTCCAGCAACAGTTCAGGACCCATGGCTCAGAGCTTGATTTCAGTCCCAGGACGAACTTTACTGCCCCTGCATCCCCCACACTTTTCTTTGCCATATTGTGTGTCAGGTCTCCGAGTCCCGGTGGTGATACCCCTATTCTCAGCAGGGAACACAGGCTTCCGTTCTGGGCTGGAGACCATTTCCTTGTTTCAGAGGAACAGCTTACTGCTTCTTTTCCTTCCCTAGGACACTTTGCCTGTTTTCATCTCCAGCACATCTGACATCTTTAAAAGAAAATAAACTCCTTAAATTAAATCTCCCTCTGTTTGATATCCTAGAAGAGCCTCTGTTTTCATAGATATATTACTGATATATTATTATATCATATATGATGATATCTTATATGATATATTCTGATATACTGATATATTCTGATATATCTTACTGATATATTCCCCTAGATGATAGAATGACAGTTACTTTTGAACATAATTGAAACAATGCTTAAATAATTCATTGTCATTGAAATTCTATGAGAAAAATCACAATTTCTGTCATTCTGGTGGGAATAAATTTACAAAAAATTTTTGAGAAAATAAGTTAAGAATTCAGTCTCAGAGGAATCATGGCATAAACTATATACCAAAAAGCAAACTAAAATTTATAAGAAATATAATATATTTTATATTTTTATCATAGAAAGTATTTTATAAGTAGCTTTTTTCGATGTAACAAAATAATCTGTACATGTTCATTTTATTTTTTTAATTAATTATTTATTTGAGAGAGACAGAGAGAATAAGAAGGGGAGGGGCAGAGAGAGGTGGCGAGAGTGAGAATCCCAAGTAGGCTCCACACTATCAGTGAAGAGCCCGATGCGGGGCTTGAGCTCACAAACCCGTGAGATCATTACCTGAGCTGAAACCAAGAGCCAGAGGCTTAACCGACTGAGCCACTCAGGCGCCCTTGTACACATCTATTTTCATTCTTTCTTGTACTTAGGCAGTAAATCAGCAAATAAATAATTATTTAACATTAATAATATGTCAAACACTGTTCTAGATATTGTAAACAAGACCATTGCTGGCCGTTAATAGCTTGCCATTTAGCTGTGAAGACAGGTTATAAACCATTAAGACAATAACAGAATGATAATTTCAAATAATGATGAGTGTTATAGAATAAATAAACATGGGATATACATAAACAATGTAGCAAATGAAATATGAAGTAAATTAGGATAGCTATATAAAAATGGCTATCGCCAGCATGTAATCGTCGTGGTCATAAAAGGCTTTTTTGCAGTGGCTAACATTTGAGCTGAAGCTTGAATGTCAAAGAGGAAAGAAGATATTGGTTTCCAGGAGACGTGCAAAGGAGCTAGAAACAGGAGGGTTTGGAAGACGTCTCGTAAGTAGCGAACACAGTCTTGGAGAACTAAGATGTAAGCGTGAGGGTAACAGGCATTGTGAGCGTTTCGACCTGAGCAATTCTATGAATAAAATCGTCATTTTCCTAGTGTCTGCATAAATCGGTAAATATTTTTTAAAAAGTAAATGATAGATTACAGAATAGAAACCATGCACATGAATTCCTTACTTCTGTATGATATTGTGGAGAAAACTTTACATGTCTAAGGGAAAGCAATGGGCAGACTGCAAGGACAAAGGATAACATTATAATACGCTGTCAAATGACACTTTCTGGAATGATGCTCATTTCCGAAGTGTCTAAGAAACACGGTTGGCCGCTCTGGTAACTACACCCTCTGCTTCTTTTCCACATTAGTAGTAACACGATCTGCGTGACTTTAACTGACACCATCTTTATATTACAAAGCATCCTGTCAGGGACAATTCAGGTGTCATTGTTCCAGTCTGTAGGAAATTTGCCTTCAGGCCTTTGGGGGTAGACAATAACTCTGACAAATATACTATTTTTTAAAATCCAAGATGATGCAAACATTTAAGAGTTGAAAGTGTTCATTGTGCAGTTGGACTAACTTACATAGATAGAGCTAATGAAAGTCGCTTCATGTATCTCTAATTATCCATCTCTGCATTTCTAGCTTTGGTGTATTATGTGTGTATATATAATACAGCATCACTAATAACTATACACGTGATCTGTTATATGCTAATCATAGTCTTGCCGCAATTTTGGTGTCAATATTTTATTAATAAAATAGCAGATCTATTCTTCCACCAGTAGTAGAACTGACCTGAGGAATTAAACATAAGCTAAGAGATCAGTCTAGCTCATAAATAATTTGCCATTTATTTCTTACTAATTGCAAAACGAATATATTTAAGTAAAAATGTACATAGCATTAAAATAATTCTTACCCTCTGGTCTTCTTATTGCTTTAGCTGTTTTTATTCTTGACACTTTTCCTAAGTTAGCTCTTTGTGGAGATTTGCTTGCAATTCATTTTGATGTTTATGTAACATAATAAAAGAAAGTAGAATTTTTGAATGATAGTTTTATCCACATCTCTTATACATATTCTTGTTATTCCTAGACCCTTCTATATATATTGAATACTGAGATATGACAGTTTGTATCGCAAACTGGTTAATACCAGTTAATAGCAATTAATAAGTATTAATTCTCTTTTTCTCTCTGGAAAGTATAAGATGGTTAATAGTCCCATATGGCTTCTTTTAAGAAATTTTAATAGTTAGGCAATTCAGATAAACTTTGATATACAATTAAAACTGTCATGAATGTGATTGAATCAGAGCTCTTTGATTATTATTATTTTTTAATTTGAATATGACTGACCCACAATGTTACATTAGTTTCAGGTGTACAACATAGTTATTCAACATCCCTATGCATGATACCATACTTACCACAAGTGTAGCTACCGACGGTCACCATACAACACTATTAAAATATTATCGAAAATAGGCTGTTTCTCATGACTTATTCAGGCCATAACCGGAAGCCTGTATCTCCCATTCTCTTTCACTCATTTTGCTCATCTCCCCATCCCATTTCCTTCTGGCAATCATCAGTTTGTTCTCTGTATTTATAAGTCCAATTCCACTTTTGCTCATTTATTCATTTTTTTTTTATTCCACATGAGTGAAATCATATGGTATTTCTCTTTCAGTCTGACTTATTTCATTTACCATAATGCCTTCTAGGTCCATACATGTCATCACAAATAGCAAGACCTCATTCTTTTCTATGGCTGTGTAATATTCTGTGAGATAGATATAGATGTAGATAGATATACATATACATATACATATACATATGGATATAGATATACATATACATGTATCACATCTTTTTTATCCATTCATCTCTTGATGCATACTTGGGTTTCTTCCATATCTGGGCTACTGCAAATAATGCTGCAATAAATATAGGAGTACATATATCTTTTCAAATTAGTGCTTCTGTTTTCTTTGGGTAAATATCTAGTAGTGGAATTATTGTATTATACGGTATTTTTATTTTTAATTTTTTGAGAGACTCCATTCTGTTTTCCATAACGGCTACACCAACTTAATTTCCCAGCAACACTGCACAAGGATTTTTTTTCCACATCCTCACCAACACTTGTTATTTCTTTTCATTTTTTAATTTTTAAAAATTTTTTAATGTGAGCGATTCTGACAAGTGTAAGGTGATATCTCATTGTGGTTTTGAAGCGTATTTCCCTGACGCTGAAAATATGATTGAACATCTTTTCTTGTACCTGTTGGCCAGCAGATCTTTGGTTATAAATTCACACATTTTGGTGCACCTACAATGTATCATACACTTACAACGTGTCAAAATTTGAAAATATCAGTGTTAAGGAAAAAAAAGTCACTATCCTTATAGAGCATATGGCCTATGTAGAAAGGAGACAGAAAATCAACTGGTTAACTGCACCAGGCAATTTTAGAAAGGGTAGGATAGGGAGAATCTTTACAAGGAATGAAAGGGAAAAGCCTTTATGAGGAGATATTTGAGTTGAGGAAGTAAACATTAATGTAGACGCAATTCAATTCCAATCAAAACCACAGCAGGTTACTTTATGGATATCAATATATGATATTATGTGCGGAGAGGCAAAAGATTCATAGTAGCCAATCCAATATGGAAGGGGAAATTGTTGGACTGACACTTACCTGACTTTAAGACATACTATGAGGTTATAGTAATTGAGACAGTGTGATACTGTTGAAGAACAGACAAAGAGATCAATGGAACAGAGTCCAGAAATAGACTCTCGTAAATATAATCAAACGATATTTGACAAAGGAGCAAAGGCAGTGTCTTCAACAAATGGTGTTGAGACAGCTGGATGCCATGTGTTGATAATGGGGGAGGCTGTGCACATGTGGGGAAGGGTTATATGAAAAGTCTTTGTGCCTGCATCTCAATTTTATTATACACTTAAACTGCTCTAAAACATAATGTGTGTGTGTGTGTGTGTGTGTGTGTGTGTGTTTTAAGCATTGATGCGGTAATCGGAAAATACTTTGCACAGTGAGAAAAGCAAGAACAATCATGGGAAGCAAATGGGCATTGCCACTTAAAGACAGAAAGAAAGTCACTGTGGCTGGAACATATTAAGTGATGAGAAAGTGGAAAGTGCTAAGGTCATCAAGGATTTTGTAGGTCATACTAACACTTTGCATTTTTTCAAAGTTTATGAAAAATCCATTGGTGTGTTCGAAACAGTGAAAGTGCATTATCTGTTTTACATTTTGATAACACAAGCTTAGTACACATGTAGAGGGAAGACTTCAGGAGACCAAGAATGAAACGAGGAAAAATGGTTTAAAGTTTATTGTAGTAGTTTAGATAGACAGTGAACAGAAGAGACACATAGTATTTAAGAAATAAACTCTCAAAGAACCATTTAATAGTACACAATACATTAAGGTGTCCAAGGCACAAAATAATTATGTACTTATGGATATGAGCATGATTTCTCTCTCTCTCTCTCTCTCTCTCTCTCTCTCTCTCTCTCTCTCTCTTCCCATCCTGATGGCATTTCCTGTTTTCTACTTATCTCCTTCATTACTTACTTTTCCCTGAAAACTCCCTTCTGTAAAAAGGCTTAGTTCTTGTCCTCACCAAAACTGACAATCTCATGTCTCTGTGATAACAGATTTTTCCAAAATCTGGCTTTATAGTTGGCAAATACACTCTAATTCAATCTTTAGGTGTTATGCATCAACACTTGAGATGGAACATATAATTGTATTGTAAGGGTTTGGACTCTCTCTTGATCTAATTATATTTGGTCCAAAAAAGAAAAACCCTATACTCTAAACACAAAAGTATATGATGGAGAAGAGATAATGGGGCTCATCTATATCATAAGTTCCAGAACATGCTAGAAAATATACAAATATTGCAGAGTGAAATGATTGCCAGAGTTTCTGCTGAGGCGTTTCTGATCATAGTTTTGACTTTGGATAGGTAGGTGTGTTCGTTTTTTGTAGTGGTAACAAATCATCAGAGATGTAGTGGATTAAAACAACACCTATTTATTATCTCACTGTTGTGTAAGCCAGAAGTACAGGCACAATGTGGCTGGTTCTCTTCTTTGGGGTTATAACAAGAGCAAACTCAAGGGGTTTGCAGGATTGTATTGCTTTCTGGGAGCTTGGGGGATAAATCTATTTTCAAGCTCATTCAGGTTTTTGAAAAATTTAATTCCATACTATAAAAACGAAAGTGTCTTTCCCTCCTTTCTTCCTTCATCCCTTCTTTTAATTCATGATCTCAAGGAGAGGACATCTTTAGCTCAAATATTGATTGATAGACACTTTGAATAAATTTGTGTCAGGTTCCTACTTGTAATAGACTCTTGCTTCTTAACATTTGAAGAATGAATCTTGATGTAAAGTAAACTAAAATCTGGGAAAGCACGATTTCTATTATTCACTTGAAGGCATATATTTGCCTTTGTCATTTTAAGCCAAGCCACTTTAAATCTTATACCCATTTTCTATACACATGTTTTAAAATGTATATATGTATGCAAATTTCCACACATGTTAATGGCTGGTACCACCAGATAACAGCAGCCAGATGGAGAGCACAATTATGGCTGAATGTAGAAAGTTGTATAGAATTCAATAATGTATATGAAACTCATTCCTTAGTTTGGCCAGATGCTGTAACTGGGGGGTATTAATCCAGAAGTATCCCACACTTTTGCCGAAAAAAAAAAATCTCATGAGATCTTCTACATTCACGCAAATTCAACGATTGCCTGTCTGTCTGGAGATTCTTACTTCATTTCTAGAATTCAGTAACCTCAGATCTTCCTAATACCCATTTTCATTATGATAGTCCCCTTGATTGAACCTTAGATATGGGTATCGTTAGGCATTTAAAATGTGTTTTAAAAATCCGTTACTAGTTTGGGGCGCCTGGGTGGCTCAGTTGGTTAGAGCCAGACTCTTGATCTCAGTTCAGATCTTGATCTCGGTCGTGTGTTCAAACCCTGCACTGGGCTCCATTCAGGGTGTGAGCCTATTAAAAAAAATCTGATACTAGTTCAACTAGAATCATTATCAATTTTGTATTCTATTAGCCAAATTATGTGTGTGTGAATGATTCGTTCCAATCCTATTTTTACTGTCTGCCCTTTATTTTATTATGAAATTTTGTAAAATAGATTATTTTAAATAAAATGCTACAGTATGTCAGAAATATAAAATCTATTTATAATTTTGTTCTGAGTTCCTTATGAACTTAGCACTAACCCTTCCATATTCATACCACCACTCTTGTAATGGCTCTTTGGGGTTAAAAAAAATGACAGAGAAAGTTACAAAAAATACTGACATATAATATAAATGAATGAGATAGGTAGATATATATCTACATAAATATATATATATTATATGTATCTCCAACATATATCCTTATGATATATATATATATATATATGATATATATATGATATATATATGATACATATATATATGATGGAAACAAACATTGCAAACATTGAAGTTTTATATAAAGGTGATACAAAATATTTAATAACAGCTTAATTCAGCAACATCAAAATAAATAAATAAATAAATAAATGCCACAGACTTGGGTTGATTTTGACTCTCTCAACTTGTTGCCATCTGTACATCAGTAGCTTTCAGTGGAGATAACGGAGATATATCTTGTAGACAAAACATTTGTATCAACTACTAAGGAAGGATCTACAAATATATAACTAATGAAGTTTACAGTCCAAAACAATAATCATAAATTTAGGGGGGTAAGCTATATGAATGAAAAAAAATACTACAAGTGACTGCTATTTAGAAATAAAATGTGTTTCAAAGAGAGCGGTATACATTGAAGATTTCAGGGAGCAGGGGAAATTTGATCAAAGTGAAATATTTCCATCAATGTGAAAAAGTATCCTCATGAATAAGTAAAAATAATGTTATTTATAGATTTAGTACATACTTAAATATTTACATCCTCCTTGGAACGGAATAATTTTTGCAAATGTCATTAACTGAACGTCTGCTATTCTTTTATACAGATTAACCCCAATTACTTGGAAATTACCATATTATAGATATGAGGGTAAAGAATCCTTACTTACTGACTGTTTTAATACTTTTTTTTAAGTTTATTTATTTATCTCAAGAGAGAGACAGCGTGTGCATGCGGGAGGGGCAGAGAGAGAGGGAGAGAGGATCCCAAGCAGGCTCCACACTGTCAGCATAGAACCCAATGTGGGGCTTGAACTCATGAACCATGAGATCATGACCTGAGATAGACCAAGAGTCATATGCTTTACAGACTGAGCCACCCAGGCGCCCCACTGAGTAATGTTTTCAAACAAAATTGCAAGATTATGTCATCAGCACAAAAAAAACGTTGACCCTTTTCTTTGTTTTTGGCTAAAAATTACCTTTCCCTTTCACTTGAATGATGCAATATATTTCTTTCCATCATAGCTTGAAGGAGGATCAGTGAAAAACCATGTGGGAGTTGGAATCTGTGTTCCTTTAATCATTTAATGAATATCGTGCTCCTTATACAATCAAAGACCTTCCCAGAAGTACAGATGCTGTTTCGTTGATTTGATCATTGTGTATAATCTGAAATGATACCTAAACCTCTTCTGGTTTGTATGGAGTATATAAATATAAAAGATGCTTTTTTGCAATTTGATTAGGAAAAATAAAATGCCGGATTTTGAGGAAACATGTCAGTTTCTAGTGCTTATCATACTCTGCTCTATGGTCTTTTTCTTCATGCAATCCTTGCACAGCGTCAGACCCTGTAGAAGGGAGTGTTAGAATAGAACTCTGAATCCTGGAGTTTATTAAACTACTCAGTGACCTTACAGCCCAGCACTTTTTTGCAGTGTTTCTATTAGTGTCATCTTACTTCTGTTGCTGTTATGTCGTACTCAAAAGTGATGACTGGTGGAATCCTGGGGGGCTCAGTCAGTTAACCAACTGACTATTTTGGCTCAGGTCATGAACTCAGGGTGAAGGGATTGAGCGCCACAACAGGTTCTGTGCTGACAGCATGGAGCTTGCTTGGGATTCTCTCTCTTCCTCCCTTTCTGCCACTCCCCCAGTCTCTCTCTCTCTCTCTCTCTCTGTCTCTCTCTGTCTCTCACTGTCCCTCTCAAGAATAAATAAATAAACATTAAAAAGTGATCATTGGCACAGAGTTGTGCTCAAACAGATTTACTACATTTTATTTTGAAGCTTTAGAAGATACCCATTGTTTTATAAGTGATGCTAAATCTTTGCTAATATTTTAGGAATTTCTTTGCAAGCATTAGATCTGTCACTGGAGAAGAACTTTACGCTTTCTGATAGCACAACATTTCATAAAGATGATTTCCCTGATTCCAACTTAAGAAGGGGTTTATGTTTGCTAAAAACAGTCCCTGTATAAATGTTAGTGGAATTTATTTCTATGGGATGATGGATAGAATGAGATGAATTAGCCGATAGTGGAAACTGAGGATGACACACGGAAAACAGTAAGAAAGGTGTGGGACAGAAGTCAGATAGAAGACTTCTGCGGCAGAGTTGGAAAGTGTGACTTTATTTCTTGCACCACCTTTTGTCTGAAAACCTTAGTGTGGTGTTAGCATAACCACCGCAGCGCCCTCCTGGGTACGTTCACATCGTGCATCTTCTTCTCCCCGTCATTTAACTTGCCAACGATTTTTGTCTTTGAATTTAAAGATTCTGGTTGCTTCGGTGATATGGCTGGACTAGTTCAGGGCAGGTTCTGATGTCCCTGTTCAAATTACTCCCCTGGGGTAGGACCATTCAGGAGACAGTCACTGACTGTGCTTAAGGAGCCCAAACCACATTAGATCTATGTGTGCTCCAGAGACACCCTTCCCAGTTCCGGGAGTTGAGGCACCTGCTCCTTATTCAGTCAGGATGAGAGAACCAGAGGCCCTTTCCTCAGAACACAGCGCTGGGAATGTGCACGGTCTTCGTGACTTTCGAAGGCAGTAGTCTTAGCCGCACTCCCTGAATATTTCTTCTGAGTTCAGAAGCAGGAGCTTCTGAGCTGCCCGAGTCTATTGGCCTCACACACAGCTGTTAGCCTCCACTGTCAGCTGACATATTGTTTCAACAACATCCAGGACGTACATTGTCCCTGAGCCTGACCCAAACAGAGGTTGGCTCGCCTAGCAGGGACAGACCGTTGTCAGGCTTTGTAGCTTGCTTTAACTCTCCTGTTTCCCTTGTCAAATCCTTGGATTCACTTCGCCCTGGTCCTGTGGCTTGTTTTTGTCGTTTTGTTTGGTCATTTAAATATGTGTTGAGTTACTTGGCTGTGAAATCTATTTTTCTTACAGTTTGTACTTTCTGATGTCTCTGCTCAGATTTTTTGCCTCGTTTTTATCTTTTATCCTGGCTTCTTAAACATCATCAACATAAGCCACTTCTGGGTCAAGGGTGATAATTAAGCCCCCTTAGCCAGCTTCATTTCTTCCATTGGACATTGGGCATACATGTGTTTGGGGATTGCTTTCACAGTTCAGCATTTAACCCTGCATTCAGCCAGGGTCTGGTAGCTTGGAGTTTCTGTCTCTGGTCCCTTCTCCCAGGATGCAGCCTAGGGCATACGCAGACTTCCAGACCACCAGGAATGAGTGTGATTTATTCACACACCCAGTTTTCCAGGCATTGCATTTGGCTCGGAGCAGCGTACTGTTCAGCCAACGTTCTGTTGGTTCTCTTTCTCTGGAGAACACCGACTGATACAAGGGCTATGAGCCAAGGACCGAAGGAAGCTTTCGAGCCTGGAAAAGTCAAGGGAGCGAGTGGTCTAGAGTTTCCAGGGGGGGGCATATCCCTGCCAACACCGTGCGTGCAGCCGAGTGTAATTTGATTCAGTCTGATTATCCACAGAACGGTGAGATAATACATGTGTACCGCTGTCAGGTACTAAATTTATCATGGCAGCAAAAGTACACTGATACATGAAACTCGACAAATCTTTGCTGTCAGTGGTTCAGATTCCTATTACCTCCGATGTGAATGAATGAATGGTGATTGGAAGGTGTAGAACTGGACATTTTCTTGTCATTGTCATTTTTTATCTATTTATGACGTTAAGGTTACACAGGTTTGTCCAATTTATGATGCACCATGAGGCTATATGCTTATGATTTGGGCAATTTTCAGATAATTGAATTAATGATGTGGAAGACAGCTTTAAGATAGTCACAAGTATTGGGGTGCCTGGGTGGCTCAGTCAGTTAAGCCTGCGCCTTTGGCTTAGGTCATGAACTCACGGTCTGTGAGTTCGAGCCCGGCGTCAGGCTCTGTGCTGACAACCTGGAGCCCGCTTCGGATTCTGTGTCTCCCTCTCTCTCTGCCCCTCCCCTGCTCATGCTCTGTCTCTCTCTGTCTCTCAAAAATAAATAAAAACGTTAATTATTTTTTTAAAAAAAAAATAACCACAAATATTAAAATCACGTTTCTAAATGGATGGGAAATTACATGAAAGATCTAAACTTGGAATCTACTAGAGGAAAAAAAAAACTAAATAAAGGAACTGAACAAAAGAGAATAAAAATAGAAATCTAAGGTATGATGGAAAAAAATTTTAACTCAAACAATGTTGAAAAAAACCACGGTAAATTTTTATATTCAGTGTTTTTGAACAATTCCAGGAAATATTCACATACTTGTGAATAATTTCCAATACATATTTCTAATAAATAGTTAAGCAAAACAAATTCTATTTCTAATGGAAGAAAAATAAAAATGGCTTCAGATATCCCTCTTTTGCAATTAAATATTAGGAGCCATTGAGAGAGCATACCCAGAGCTTAAAATGAAGTTTGAAATGCAGAATATCAATACTAATTTATGGTCATATTGTAATATACATGTAATGATGTTCATTTTTAGGTATACAAACCAGCAGGATATACCCCCTACTTATTCATCTTGGGAGAAAAATACAAAGACCTCCAAAATATTGATTTTTTAATATTGATTTTTTATAAATAAAAAATTTTTTATTTATAAAAAATCAATGTAAATAAATACGATATTTGAAAAATTCCAGTTCTTAATAACTGATTTTGAGCAACGGCATCAAAGTGTCTAATGAAATAAATTTGGGCACACAAAGTATAACACATCTGTAAGATAATATAACATGTATCAATTTTGAATTATTATATTATTCAATTAATATGCATGATGTATTCTTTGGTATAAGGCATAATTCAAAACTGTAAAATGGTTTAATTTCAATTATAATGGTGTAGATATGTTTTCTGGAAGACTTAGGTATTTTCTTTATTTGTCACGTTGTCTCTAATGTATAGATATTGGTTTTGTTAAGTATGGTGAGATAAATATTCATTTAAAAGAGAATATACAAAGAGGTGAATCAACTATGCTCCGTTAAATACATTAGACATAAGGACACTTTCAGAAAAGAAACTAAACAAGCTATTTAGTTTTCAAATATTTAAAGTGCTTTGTAATATGAAGATGTTCCAAGATTTGCATATTTTAATTTCCTATCTATTGCAATTCATCAACTCACTTGCCAGGATATACAGATGCCCTTACGTTACATTGCGTTCCTTTAAATTTCATTTTCTAAAATTTGTATTGAATCACAAATCAAGAAGTTTGCAGCATAGTTTTGATTAATTTAAGACTCCATAGAAGCTGTTTCCTGTTTTATGTTTGACAATAATTTAGCATCATATAAAGTGATGTGACATAAAGCAACCTTCCTGGAAGAATTCACTTCCGTTAACAAGCTCCGTTACAGAGACACAGCTACCCACAAATCAACCATTTTGTGTCAGTTTCATTAATTACTCCTTGGACATAATTGGTGCAATACCATACCTGGTCTTACAGTGTTTGAATTGTTTAGTTAGACAAGGCAAGACAGAATGCTGAGTAAAGCCTAACCTAAATGCAATTTTAAATTACTCGTATCAGAGTCCGCCACTCTAAGAAGGAAGCGCTTTCATTTGCTTTATGAAATTCATGACTTTTTTACAAATTTCGAGGGAATATCTATTAATAGGTAATATTAAATTACCACATTAATTTAAGGTAAATTCATAATTTCAAAAATACATAATATTAAGAAAGATTTTCTCTTTCGAAAATATGATTGTTTTCAGTGTTATATGTACACAGAGATGACCTATATACTAGCTTTTAAGAATGTGTACTTTCTGAAAATTAATTTAATACTGAAAGTAATACAAACTAATATTGAGGATTATTTACATTACAGAGAATGGTCATCTACTGATAAATGTATTATTTATAAAATAAGGTTTCTCAGTGGATATAAAGCACAAAAAACCTTCCTTTAATAATTTGACAGTATAATTTCCTTATCATGAATTTAATTAAACAGAAGCAAGATTGCCAATAAAATATTGAAAACCTGATCCTTAAATATAAAAATAATAATAAAAATAATTAATCAATTCTTCACGTACTTTTGTATGAAGGTATTCTTATCCTCCCCGTTCCTTTTTTTTGGCTAATTTCAACTAAAAAAAAAAAAACAAAACCTATGGTATGATTTATTTATGGCTTTTGTCTTGGAAAAAAGTCAAAAAGTCACACATTGAGGAAAGCAATGACTTCTCCACCTAAATTCAAATGTATCCTCTTTCCCCTTTAAGTTTTACTATTTGAATAGCTATATAATCACGTTCTTGCCAAAACTATTATGAATAAATTTTTCCAGCATCATTTAAAAAATACATAGTTTTTGTGTAAGCAATTGAGTGCAAAATACAATTAACATCACTATGCTAATTACTCTATTTCATAAAACTTAAGTTGCCATTAATTGAAGATGCATAATATTGTGCATCTAAACAAAAAAGGCTACTAATTAAAGTATGATGTATCAGTAGGGTCCTGGGGAAAGACAGAAACCACAGCAGTTATTTGAACAGAGAGAATTTAAGGTGTCATAGAAGTGTTAAAAAGTACAACTTGTATTATCATTGGAAAGGTAGATAGATACATAGATAAATAGATAGATAGATGGTAGATAGGTAGATAGATGATAGATACATAGAGTGATAGAGATAGATAGACAGATAGATAGATGATAGATAGGTAGAGATAGATGAAAAAATAGCTGAGAAACAATAGGGAGAAATTGAAATTACTAAAATCTAGAAGACGGTACTCACAGGAATGAGACACACGTCTGAGAAGACACACTTTGTTTTCTCTGAGGTAAGGCCTTTGATCAGAAGAAAATGTTGCACAAGACTGTACATTAGACATCCGCCATGTCTGTGGATGATGGATGTTGGCAGAAAGAATCATGGAAAGGGAAGCAATTCCATATACAGAATACCTGTCTATCTCAGTGAAGACAAATTCCTACCTCCACCAACATGGAAGTGACCCAGTGTAATTAACTGCCATCTGTTGGTTGCTGTCCTCCAAAACGTGATGTCACCTTGGAATTCTATGGGTGTTAGCTATTGATAGATTAAGGACTCAGTGCTGGAAATACCCAGATAATCCTCAACGGGGAGAGTTGTTGCTGTTGACCCCATGCATGGTTTTCTTTCCACCACCACAGCCACTTAGTAGTACATGGACTCTTTAAGCAAAAGCAATGAAGTGGCTGATGATAGAGGTTTCCACATCTATAGAACATGCATCTTGCCAACCTGGTTGTTGAGAGCCTCCTCTGTAATGGATGCCTTTGCTGACCTTTCAGCAAACGTGGCTCACACGGCTGGCTCTCATTGGGCATGCCTATGGTACCATGCTCTCTGCTCTCTGTTGTGCTGATACCACGCTAAGGCGACGCCAGATTTCTTGGTTGCCAATCAATCCTGATTATTTTCAAGTCGCAGAACACGGAGCCTGAAAATTAACAACCTAAGAGACATCCATGTAGAGTATCGCTTCTGCTCATTTCTAAGTCCAGAACAACCAGACACCCAAATATACCACCCCGAATCCTTCCTACCTGGAGAATGTACGTTAACCACTGTCTTTCTTTTTTTTTTTTTTTTTTTTTCAACGTTTTTTATTTTTTTTTATTTTCGGGACAGAGAGAGACGGAGCATGAACGGGGGAGGGGCAGAGAGAGAGGGAGACACAGAATCGGAAGCAGGCTCCAGGCTCCGAGCCATCAGCCCAGAGCCCGACGCGGGGCTCGAACTCACGGACCGCGAGATCGTGACCTGGCTGAAGTCGGACGCTTAACCGACTGCGCCACCCAGGCGCCCCAACCACTGTCTTTCAATACCACTGTTCAATCATGCTGTAAAGGTCCAGCTTTTTTTTTTTAAATGTCAGTATATTTTGCTCAGCTCTCTCAATTACGCCACAGTTTTTTGTTTGTTTGTTTGTTTCCCTCCTACATCAACTGTGTGTAAGGAACGGCTCTTCAGTCAACAGATGAATATTTAGAGGAGACAAAGCATCAAGAATCATTGAGCAACCTAGTCACGTAACTTACTTGTACCTCTAGATGTTCTTGAGGCCAATGTATTATATACTATTTCCGTTAATAATAGAATGCTTCTTATACTAGGTAATATGATTTTGTGGGTCAGGTAAACATAATTCATGATATAAACTTAAGTCACTTAATGTCCGGAGGTGTCCATCAATGTTTTTCAGAAAAACGTATTGATCTTTTGTAGAGAGCATACATTTGCTCCAAAACCCCGGAGTCCCTCTCCGGGGCCGTATTGGCAAAGTCCAGCCAGACGCAAGCTGTGTAGCCACAGTGTAGTTGAGAAAGTCCCAGCTCTAATGCTGTCAGTCAGGTAGAGAAGGCCGGGTTTGGAGCTGACAGCCACTGACTTAACGACCGGCCACCTGCCATGTCATCTGTTGTAAGCCCACCCTGATTTCAGATATGTTAAATACGAAATAATTTATTATTATAAACAATAATTTATTAAGTATGCATTCACTTATTTATTTGCTTACTTGTTTATTCAGCTACTTATTTTAATACTTCTCTGAATAGCCTAAAATAAACTGAAAGCACAATATTTCAAGTTTGACATATCTATACGTTTGCAACACCATCACGAAATGAAAACAAGGAACATTCCCCCCACCCTCAAAAGTATTCCACCCTCCCCCTATCCCCAGGCCCCAGGTGACCACTGATCTACTTCCTGTCTAATACAATATATTTTATTTCTTAGAATTTTATAAAACTCACAGCATGTGGTATGGAAACTCTTTGCTTGGCTTCTTTCTTTAACCATATTTACTTTCATTCATGTTGTATCTTGTATAAATACTTAATTCTTTTTATTGTTATGTAGTATTGAATGTATAACTGTAAAGCCGTGTACATTGATGGATTTTTGAGTGGCATCCAGGTTTGACTAGTCCGTGACTTGCTTCTATCATCTTGGGAAAATACCTAGGAGCGTAATCCCTGAATGTTATACTTCATTTTCATCCAGGCCAAATATTTTAACAACTTTGCTTTAAACTTCTTCTTTGATCCATTGCTTACTTAAAAGTGTCTGGTTTAATTTCCATGTTTTTGGAGCTTTCCCAGCTATCTTACCAGCACTCATTTTTCGTTAAATGCCTTTATGCTTTGAGCATATAACTCGCATTATTTCTATTCTTTTAAATTTGTCTTTTTCTTATGGCCAAAATATGTTTTATCTTGCATGTTCCCAACGCACTTGAGAGAATGTGTGTTTTCTGTTATTGACTGGCTCATTTAAATGACCCTTTTGGCAAGTTTGCTGATGCTGTTTATAGGTCATTACATACTTACACATTTTTGGCCTAATTGCTCTATCGGTTATCGAGACCCACATATTGGACATTAGAATTGGAGCTGTGGATTTCTTATTTCTCCTTTCAGTTCAATTATCCTAGTATTTGGTTTAAGTGCTTCAAATCTCTGTTGTTCGATGCATAGCTGGGCTTGTTATGTCTTCTTTGAGAGTCGCTAGCTTTCTCATTATAAAATATCTGCCTTTATTACTAATAACATTGTTTGTTCTGAAGTCTATTTTGTCAAATATTAATGCAACGACTCCAGCTTTCTTAAAGTCAGTGTTGGTGTGTTCGCTTTGCCCTCCACGGACTGTAATCTATCTCTATATTTGCAACATGTTTCTCATAGACACCATATTCAATCTTCCACCTTACTTATTGTGTATTTTACCACTTGTGCCCTGTTTCCACTTTCTTCTTTTGCTGGTTTCTCTTGGTTAATTGAGCATCTTGCTGTTAAGAGAAAACTCTGTGTCTCTTACATTTGTGCATATTTTCTGAACAGAGCCTTTGACAGCTTTTGTTCCGTGCCATCCTTTCAAATATGTCTGTGCAACAAATCGTCCTGGAAGATAGATGTAGTATCCTTTCCTGTGGGACACTTTATCCAAGACAGTAAAAATATTGTCTCCTTCTGGGCACATGGGGGGCTCAGGTGGTTGTGCATCTGACTCTTGATTTCAGCTCAGTTCATGATCTCGGGATTGTGGGATCAAGCACTGTATTTTGCTCCAGGCTGAGTGTGGAGCCTGCTTAAGATTCTCTCTTTCTCCCTCTGCCCCTCTTCTCTGCTCACACCCACACTCTTTCATATATATATATATATATAGATATACATACACACACACACACACACACACACACACACACAGAGACACATATTGTCTCCTTCCAACACAGTTTGGGCAGGTTTGAGGGCATCCCTCTTCTAACAGATTGGGGTTTCTTACATTCATATTTCTTCTCCTTACCACAGCCCACCATGTGAGCGCATGTTCAGTGACATTTGACACATTGACCTGTGGGAATTGAGGATTGAAGGACATGCATTGTGGACTGAATGTTTGTATCTCCCTAAAATCCATGTGTTGAAATCCTATCCCCAATGTGATAATACTTGGAGATGGGGTTTTTGGAAGGTAATTAGGGTGGAGACCTTATGATGAGATTAATGTCCTTATAAAAAGAGACCTCAGAAAATTAAAGAAAAAAGATTTGCTTGAGTTCTCCTTAAGGTAAAATACTAAGGAGATCGTTCCTTGGGAGACAGTTATTACAGTTACTGATCATAATTATTTTAAATAATGCTGTCTTAGAGAGTATCATGAAAAATGATTCAATATAAAGACAGGTACAGGTTGGGCCAGTGGCTAGCAGTTTGGCTGTTAGCACTCATTTTCCTCACAGACATTTTTCACCCGCAAGATGAATGGCGTTCACTGAAATCTGGCTCCTGGAAATGGATACGTGAGGTCCTGCACAGTGGGCCGTGTAGGGTTTGAGATCCTGTTCCCAAAAGGGGCACATTCTGGCTAGTGCTACTGCAAGGGTCTCAAAGATTACAGCTGCTGCCAGGAGACTCTTGACTCCCAATGCCCAGAGATTACCAGGCTGGCTGGGGTAACTCACCATGACCAGCAGCTGGAGGTAGGGCTTCTTACAAATAATAGGAGCAATGAGAGATAAACAGAGCCTGAGTCTTCAATCTGGGTAATATCGTGTTCTCCCATGCCCTCCTGCTGGTAATGAACCTTCCCATATAGCCACACGAGGCTGAAAATAGCAAGGTCATCAAGAACTCAGATGCCTCATGAATGGAGGGTTTGAACATCCCACCAGGCAAGCCACCAGGCCTGCTGAGCTGACAGTTGTAGGAAAGGGGAACTTAGAAGGGAGAATGCAGAAGGAGGAGATGATAGAAACCAACCCCATGATCACTGGAAGCAAAGGTTCTGTAGTTTGGACTAAGTTCTCTCTGCTCAGGGTTCCCTCACCAACCAAGGGCCGGGGACTATGGAGGAGGTGTTTCCTGAACCTGTGTGGCGAGGGCACTCTGTGTGTAATAACGAGTCATCTGTGGTGGCCATGAGAATGTGCCTCAAAGACCTCCAAATATTGAGACTGTGGCTCTGCTACTGCCCTCTGAAATCTACTGTTGCATTTTCACTGAGGCCATTCTTCCACAGGGCTGCTTCCAGTCAATAAATGAGTGTCATTACAGAATGGACTAAAGGAGACCCATCCTTGTAAGGTAGGTCTGTTCCTTTAATGGGTGGCCTTGGCTCAGAGATACCTCCTGCGTGTACTAAATTTTCCTTAGGCGACACTGATCCGCGTTTCCATAAAAAATTCCTCCCTCTTTGGAGCATTTGAGGTAGGACTTGAATCACAGTATGACAGCCCTGTACCCCAAATAAAATCTCTTTACTTCTAATTTAACCTGAACATCTGATTTTCAGATTTTGCTGCCAATCAATAAATTCTTCAGTTCTCTCTCCTACTATGCCATGGGTCACTCCTCTTTATTTATGATCATTTGAATCTAATGAATAACACTCTTAATGTCACAGTTCCTTATGATATCAATGTCCTTATTGATGATCTTTGGAATAATCTATCTTCTTAGATCCTTGAATTTCTCTTCTAATTATCTTATTGTGTGTCTTATTATCAGCCGCTAATTCTCATTGTCATGTACTAGAGCTCTTTGTCACCTGTAACTTCAATGCCTCCATAATTTCAGTTTCAGATTCCCTGCTCTCTCTCTCCTTCTGCTGTATTTCCATCTGTTACAACACTTGAACCTAACTAAGACCCACCACCATTGAGGCTATCTCATTTTGCATGACGGCATGCATTTGATATCTTCACTTTTTTTTTTTTTTTTTGGTATCTTTACTTTTCAACACAAATTCCATGAGCCTTTATTGTATCCACTCCCATGCTGAGAACTTCTCATCTTTGCTTGGTTAACTCTAACTCCTAACCCTAACCTGAACTTTCTATGTTGTTTGCTAATTGAACTTTGCCAGAAAGAACTAAAACATCTCTGGCGATTAAACTCACTTTAAATTATAGGTAATGTGGATCTTTCAAGGATCAACCTAAAGGACTACGTCTAAGAGAATCTAGCAAAAATCAAAGTGATAAAGTTTGTATTGTAACCAGAGAAAGGTTAAGAGTGGGAGAATGACAAGTATGTTAAGAAGCTGCCGTGCTCACTCTCAGGTGGAGCTTTAGGAGATGATGTGAGTGAAACTGGAAAGTGAACTAGATCTGCAGAAGGTAGTTGCATGAACAGGGGGAGGTTATTAGAAGCCTGGACATCCTGAGGGTATATTAAGTAATGGATCAGATCAAGTCAGAAACTAAAACAAATTAGCAAACAAAACAAGGGTAGGGCTTATAAGGAGAGGCAGGAACTAAAGTTACAGACGGCCAGGTGTTAAATTCTTTTGAGGGAGGTCATCACAAGCTGCAAGGTCGTCTGATGACCTGCCAGCTGGACCCCAGCAATGAGGCTCTCCACCCCTTCCCTGTCCTTGGAACATACTGTCTGCTTGCCTTCCCAGCTCCCAGAAACTGTCCCAGGGATGCAGCCTTGACATCAAATGTGGTGTTGAGACCATCTGGATAGTATACATGACTGAATCTGCGAAGGTTCTCCATACGCTTTTAAGATTGTGGCTGGTGGGTACAAGAATCTATTGGTCTTGTGTCCGCCCGAGACCAGCTTCATACTTACCTTCCCTTGCCCATTACACCTGCCACTTACCAACCTGGAGAGTCCTCCTTCTCTCCTCCTTCTGTTCCTCCCCTCCATGCACGAAGACTGTTTCAGATTACTCCAAGAAAGCTCCAGAGGAGCTTGCTAACAATTCCCCTTCTGAATTCACTGTACAGTTTGAACCATAGACTCCTTTTCTACTGGGAAAGAAATTCCCCACACATTGACATTCAGTGCTCTATTGACAAGTCTATCGTTAGCCCAAGCAAAAATTTGAATGTCTGAACATTGGCAGCAAGATCATGTTTGGATCCTGCCCTTAAGGTAAAGAATTAATCATTATTCATTCATTCACTCACTCGTTCATTCATTCATTCATATGTTCCCTGTATGGTTATTGAATCTCTGCCACATTTGTGGTGCTATGTTACCCTTTTGGATATGAAGGGTAAGAGAGATTCCTGCTCTATTTCTGAGGAGAGCAGAAGCATACAAGCATAAATTATGTTTCTTATTTAAAACTTTGTGACAACACAGCTATCTGTTCGTCTTTCCCAAAAGCTAATTTTGCATAAGAGCGACACAAAAATGGGCTTTGATACACACGCATATGCCATTTATCAACCTATAAACAAAGCCTTTAACAAAAAACAAAAACCCTTTATTTGGACGCACACATTGCCAAAAATCTCATAGACTATTGTAAGATTTATGACAGCTTTCACCGTCTTCTTTTTTCAGGCATCCACTTGAGTGCATTAACTTTGAAGAGAAACTGTTTGGCTTGAATTGTGAATATGAGTTCAAACAATGAAAGCAGAGGAACCTATAGTGCAGCTCCTTCCTTGTATATCAATACACAAATTTATACATATTTAACCCTGTGTTGGTGCTTTTAGGTAGCTACAGGTTCCCTTTACGTTCGAGGAAAACACAAAGAGGGTTGCCCGTCAAATGCAGGTGTTAGTAAATTGTGAAATATTGGTTGACACGGTGTCAGGAACGGGAACAAGGGCCCACTGTTGCATCTTTATTGCTTTAAAAACAAAAGATAATGTGAGTTCTAAATCTGGTGAGAACGATTTTGCAGAGTGCGAACAATTATATAGTGATGACTAGAAAGCTCAGTGTACGATTTTCAAAGAGACAGTTAACGCAGGTATTCCAAAAACAATTAAAACAGGCATTCAGGTGTAGCTGAAAGAAATACTTGTGAGGGAACTCTGGACACGTGAACTCTAGGTTGGATCCTGCAATAGCATCGTACCACACGTGTCATTTTCATGCTACGGTCAAGTGTAAGCCTCTAAAAATAGACAATTTTCCATCGTCTCTGACTGTTCCATAGTGTTACTTTCTCATTCTTTCAACAAATGTAGGAGGAGGAAAAAAGAAAAAAAAATGGACTTATTTATGCATTACTTCCTATAAATGGGTCCATTGTTAGAGCTTGATGTTTAATCCTAAAATAATTAGGAAGTTTAGAATAAGTTATTTGGCCTAATTACTGTTCAGTGGTATAGTTGACTCTAACCCTAAAATATAATTATTCATCTTTATAATAACTCCATCAGGTAGGTCCTGTGTTCTCTCCATTTTTCAGATGTGAAAGACAAGTGTAGGGTTAAGTATGTTAATCAGGGTCGTACTAACATAGGACCTTAGCTTATATTAGCTTATATTCCCAGCATTAGGTACAAAATGTGAATCTGTTTGATATCTGAAAACATGGGCTTAAACAACATGATATGTAATTGTTCTTAAATTACAATTTTAAGGCAGTAAAAGAATTGGGTGGATTAGAAGAGAGAAGAGGTTTTCATCTTGTATAGGCAGATCATTAAAATGTATTGAGGGTATTTTACTGGAACACATTAACCAAGAGCTTTGGAGGAAGAAAATTTTAAAAATAACATAGTCTCTGGCTTGGTATTAAGAATATTTAGCTAATCTTGCTGAGAAAATTAAATCACTTAATTAAACCTAATTTAACAAAATACACTCCTGTTTCAGTTTTGCCACACTGAACGCACACTTCATAAAACAGCATTGTCTTACCTTCTAACATTATAAGCTTAGTGGAGAAGGTGCTGTATCACATTTACCTCCTTATGTCCATGGTCTTGTACAATTTCTGCAGTGCAGTAATTGCTCAACAAATGTTAAAATCAACCAAGCTGACTCCATACTTGGAGAATGTTCCTGTACATAAAGCTAAATTATTCCTATTTTGGTTTACCTTTTGTTTGGTGGCTGTAATTTTAACATTTACTACCCCCTCTTTAAGATATAATTCATTGGGGCTCCTGGGTGGCGCAGTCGGTTAAGCGTCCGACTTCAGCCAGGTCACGATCTCGCGGTCCGGGAGTTCGAGCCCCGCGTCAGGCTCTGGGCTGATGGCTCAGAGCCTGGAGCCTGTTTCCGATTCTGTGTCTCCCTCTCTCTCTGCCCCTCGCCCGTTCATGCTCTGTCTCTCTCTGTCCCAAAAATAAATAAACGTTGAAAAAAAAATTAAAAAAAAAATAAAAAATAAAAAAAAAAGATATAATTCATTGAGAGGTAGTCAAACATAAATATCCTCTAGATAACAATCTACCACTACTTTGACACTATGTAGTTAATGTTTGCTAATGAATATCATTTTTATTTTGAGTTTTCCTATCAAATACATTTGACTGTATGAGAGCTGGGACTTTAGTAAGTTATGATTAAAGGAAAATGTGCAAATGCTCTGAAATTGTATATGCATATTATGTGAAAATTGAAGTCTGGGAAATTCAGACTAACATCTGTCAATAAAGGAATTCTAAAAAAGTACTTTCTAGAACCCTAACCTTACTTCTGTGATTCAATTAAATTAAATCATACGGAATTGAAGGTTTTCAATAAAAATGGATCACTACCATGAGAAAAACTTTTTGAGGGGACAAAAATGCTCCAAAGTAACACTAAGCAGTAATTCATCTTCCAAAATCTGCACTAATATAAAATTCTAAATTTGGTGTTGTTCTATTGTTGGAGGTTTTTTTACATGTAGCTCTGAACCGAATAAAAAAAAAGTCAATAATGAAGTTCAACTATTCCTCACCATCACTGCAGGATGGGTATCATGGTTTTATTACAGAAATCAAATGTATCCGGGTGAGATGGAAAGACTCATATTTTTTATGAGTATATAAAGTTTGAGTCATTTCCTTGGAAGTGCCTAAAATCAATAGTTTTAAATTTACGATTTAAAAAAAGCAGAGTGCTTAATTTCCATAAAATAATGTATTTTTCTTTTTTTTTAAATTTATTTTAGAGAGAGAGAGAGAGAGCACAAGCAAGGGAGAGGATCAGAGGGAGAGAGAGAATCCCAAGTAGGCTCCATGCTCAGTGCAGGGCTTGATTCCACCACCCTGGGATCATGGGATCGTGACCGGAGCTGAAGTCAAGAGTCGGACTCTCAAGTGACCGAGCCACTCAGGAGCCCCATCATGTATTTTTCTGATGCACTTTTTCTGCTATCCGATCCTTGTTGCCTCCTCCCTAACTGCTTTGGCCTGCTGAGCGACAACTATTGTCCTGAATTTTGAAAGGAAATGATTAGTAGTTTTTTACTAACTAAAAACACTAATCCATTTTTTAAACACCATTATTTAATGAAAAAGAAACCAGGCTCCAAAGTCCTTGGAGAAATGGCCAGTGACAGGAGAAGAGCTGCAAATACGAAAGACGAACCTGGAATATATTTTAAGCAGCAGAATGTAAGAAGTATTCAAAACAGAAAAAAAAAAACGAATTTGTTTATTCAAACGAATAAAAACAGTGATGAGGATATATCAAAGGACACAGGACCCACATGAAAGAGCTCCTGATGGCCAAAGCTAGAATGATTTGAGAAACAAAATAAATACAGTTGTTTTGGATTACGACTTAAAGTATGACATAAATGTATCCATGGGTACATGTTTGAATAACTAAATGGGGGAGTGAGAGGAATCTGTGCAGAAGGATTTCAAGTAACTTCTGTAGGTACTCCATCCCTAAGAAGATAGAGCATAAGTCAAATTACCCCATTGCTTAACTCTGAGCAGCACATCCTGATTTCCTTGAAAAAGGCACAATACGGGAAGGGAAGACAGAGACCAACTCTGCAGTAGGGAATGCCGACAAACCCTAGGTGAGTGACACTAAGGTGAGGGTAACAGGTGAGTGAGGGTAACAGCAGCTGTGATAACTCATCTCGACACTATGCCCTTCTGATCGGTAGTGATGCAAATGACACTTAGCTCTGTGGTCTTTCTCCCCAGAACCCATATCCACTGTCTAATCATGAGAAAATTAGCAGGCTAATCCCAACTGGGGACATCCTACAGAATACTGCACCAGCTCTCCTCAAAATGGTCAAGTTCATCAAAAACAAGGAAAATGTATAAAATCCTCAAAGCAAGAGGGGCCTAAGGAAACATGACAGCTAAATGTAATGTGGTATCCTAGATGAGATCTTGGCACAGAAAAAGGACAACGGGTAAAAATCAGAGGAAATCTGATTAGAACCTGGACCTACCTTAGGAGATAATAAGATATCGATAGATCTTCATCACTGGTGATAAATGTACCATACTCTTGTAAGATGTTTTAATTTTTTTCCTTAAAGTCTATTTATTATTGAGAGACAGAGAGAGACAAAGCAGGGGAGGGGCAGAGAGAGGGGGAAACACAGAATCCGAAGCAGGTTCCAGGCTCCGAGCTGTCAGCGCAGAGCCCGATGCGGGGCTCGAACCCACAAACCACGAAATCACGACCTGAGCCAAAGTCAGAGGTTTAACCGACTAAGCCACCCAGGCGTCCCCATACTATTGTAAGATGTTACTGATGGAAATTGGATGTGGGGTATATGGGAATTTTATGGTCTCTTGGCAATTTTTCTGTAAACCTAAGAATATTTTTTAAGAGTTTGTTAAAAAACCTAGTCATCCTAGATTTTTATCCTAAATTTTTAATGAGGTGCACAAGATTGTGCTGAAACTTCTATGTAGTGGCAAAGTATCTAGAACAACTAAAATAATTTTGAAGAGAAAAAAAAAAGAATTAAGTGGAGGAATGAGTCTACCTGATTTCAAGCCTTAATATACAGCCAGAGCAATCAAAAGAATTTCCACAGGGGACAGACACATAGATCAATGCAGCAGAATGGAGACCTCAGAAATAGAACCACAAAAATATGCCCAATTGATTTTGGGCAGAATTGCAAAAGCACTTTAATGGAGGAAATACAGCCTCTTCGAGAAATGGTACTGGAGCAGTTAGATATCCATAGCCAAAATAATACATTTCAACCTGTGTGCAGTACACTTCATGCAAAAATTAACACAAAGGTATCATGGATTTAAATATAAAGTAATAAAGTATAAAACATTTAGGGGAAAAAATGGAAGAAAATCTCAAACTCTTGGGCTAGATGAAGCGTTATTAGATTTGACACCAAAAGCACAATTCATAACGCAGTTGATATGTTGGACATTATTAAACATTTTTTAATTGCTCAGCAAAGACCTTCTTCAGAAGAGGAAAATACAAGCTGCAGAAAAGGAGGAAATAGTTGAATCCACATAGCCAACAGAGGACTAGTATCTAGGAAAAAAACAAAAAGAAGTCTCAAAATTCAACAGTAAAAAAGCCAACAATCAAATTGGAAAGTGAGCAAAAAACATGAGACATGTTACTAAAGAGGATGTGCAGATGACAAATAAACACATGAAAAGATGTTCAACGCCATTAACCACTATTCCTGTTTTCATTATACATCATTTTGTGTGAAAGATACACTTAATTCAAGTGATGGAAACATGTGTTTCTAAAATAATGGTGAGCAACATTGTCATATACTCATCAAACTGAAATCTTTAAGATATTTAATAAAGTTAGCAATATTTTAATGTATTGACTTGCATATTTAGAACATGATATAGAAAGATCACGTATGAATTGATATCAATATTCTCCCTAGGAAAAACCAAGAAGATAAACATGTTTCGGAGTGAATGCATAGGATCAGATTGTCCAATGTGATGATACACATCAGAGAACTTAGTATCAGGCTTTACTAAATAGGTTCAAAGACCTAGGCAATAACAGACCATCCTTCTGAAGTCCAAGGTCAATTAGAGAAAACTAATAAGACTATAGATGCAATTATTTCCATGTCTTAGTTTTGGGTTAGCATATATTGTCACTTCTGTGTCTCCTCTCTATAAACCCCCTCTCTATCTGGAAAATGAATGACAGATTTCTCTCTTCCTCACCGTGGCTGTTTTACTTAGGATGAGAAACTCAGTCTCAACAATTTGTTTATTTCTAGGGAACTGGCGTTCAAAATAGAGCTTCATTCAGTACTAAAAGTTTTAAAGTAGGATTTTAAAAGATACACTAGGTAAAATCTGTGCCATGTTGTTAGTAGAATGGGCACTGTTATGTCCATAGAAACTATCTTGACATTTATAACTTGGACCTCATTTTACCCTCTTCCCTCGTGCATAGCACCGTAATAATTGATTATTGGTGGTCAGTAACCCATGATGGAATGAACGTTTGTTTCCCACATGTCTCAATTGTGGTGCTATAGTGGACATGAAAATAGTTATTTATCATGGAATTAAAACGCAATTATTAACATAACGATGAACATATTTGCTTTAACTACCGGGCTTGTTCTTAGTTCAAGATTGCTAAAACTTTCTAGTAAATACCAGAACTCCCCCTGAATCAGTTGGAAGAACCAAGAAATTGACTCATATCAGAGGATTTCAGTGACTTATCACCAAAACTTTAAAGGTATTATGTTTCTTCAGAATGAAGCACTGGGAGATGATAACAGTTTAATTTCAATACTTCTTAGTTTGCATAACCATAACCTTGACCTGTATTTGTGTTATACACGTGAGATGGAACTTGCAGTTATAGAAGGGAGAAAGGAAAGAGAGAACAGAGGGAGGAGGTAGAGGACATGAGAAGTTCCCAAGTTGATTGCATTTAAAACAAAGATAGGGGCGCCTGGGTGGCGCAGTCGGTTAAGCGTCCGACTTCAGCCAGGTCACGATCTCGTGGTCCGTGAGTTCGAGCCCCGCGTCGGGCTCTGGGCTGATGGCTCAGAGCCTGGAGCCTGTTTCCGATTCTGTGTCTCCCTCTCTCTCTGCCCCTCCCTCGTTCATGCTCTGTCTCTCTCTGTCCCAAAAATAAATAAACGTTGAAAAAAAAAAAAAATTTTTAAAACAAAGATAAATGCTGTTTCGGCAACTAGAATCTTGGGGAAGAGTTTATAAAATTTTTTAAGATCTGGAAATCACTCTTGCCTGTGCTGACGTGGTTTTGGGCTGAAAGGGAACACTGACTCACAAGGAAGGTGTTTCAAAACATAAGGGCTGGTGATGGAGTATAAAAAGAGCCAAGGAAAATCACACATCATGGACATTTATTTGGGTAAGCAGGTGTGAACACTACCCCGGGGAGCTGAGTGCTAGTACGTAGAAATATCTCACACTCTGAGCACTTGTAATTATGCAGTCTTTCCCGGGGGGCTTACTCGTTTCTTCGTCTGTTGGTGGTTGCCTGAACTTTCTAAATTAAAATTTTGATGAAAAGAAAGTTCCTGCCTTAAAACCGTACTTCACCATCCTACAAAGGACTCCAGAGAACAATTTTAAGGTTTTATGAAGATGTTTTTAAAAATCAGCTTTATTTTTATTGTACATTTCATTTTTCTCTTTGCTCTGGTTAGGAGAAAATTAATTTAGAAAATAAAAGTAAGTGGCCCCCATTGTCTTCCAAATTATTTTCCTTGTACTTTATACAAATTAAATCTGGTAAACTTGACTGTGGTAGAAATTTAGTGGTGCTTAAAGACCACTTAGGACTGGAAGGATATATTAAATTTTTCTCCTTATATAAGAGTAGTATATCAATTGTTTTAAGAATACCTTTTATTCATTAAGACAGTTTTTTTGCTATAAGTGCAGTTTTTATGAACAGGGAATTTGTAAGGAAAAAAGAAAAATAAGATTCTTTGTGTGCTAAAGTAACAGTAAAAAGTGATACTATTTTTAGTTTGTATATATTTGAATATATAAAAAACAGTATAGAAAAATGTATGGAAAAGGAAAACACAACTTACATAAAAAATGGAAAGAAACTCCATAAAAATGGGAGATACAGATGACGGAAAGAAGGCATTGCTAATATGGTATTTTCATTTCCAATCTTGTCTGACAAGATTCAATCTCCTTTGCTGCAAATACCAAATATTTCCAAATATCCACTTATTAATTTTCATGGACAGTTTTTTAATGCATCAGTGAATAGATATCTATAATTTTATCAGCAGAATTGGAGAGATAATTATGCCTTTAATTCACCACCCTGAAACAAATGAAAGAGGATATTTTCCATAAGATCTTTAAGCTCTAGAACAACATGGACTCATGAAATTGAGAAAGAAAAAAGTCAACTTTTAAGAATACATGATGACATTAAGAGGGAGGTTGCAAACCTAAAGAAATGAAGCGAGTTAAAAAATGATCTTATTTAATTAATAATGTAAAATACAGAAAAGTGTAAGAAGACAGGAAAAGCTTAAATCTGTCCCAGAGGACACAAAGGAAGAAGACAAAGCAGGGAAAGCAATATGGAGGAAGTTATCAGACAAGGTGCAGATACAAATTATCTGAGGTAAAGATAACTATTTCATTCATAATTTAAAATTGTCAGCATAAATTAAATTTATGCATAAATTATGCATAAATTAAAAATGTCAGCAGGGGTGCCTTTGTGGCTCAGTAGGTTAAGCATCCAACTTCGGCTTAAGTCATGATCTCACAGTTCATGAGTTTGAGCCCTGCGTCGGTCTCTGTGCTGACAGCTCAGAGCCTGGAGCCTGTTCTGATTCTGTGTCTCCCTCTCTCTCTGCCCCTCCCCTGCTCACACTGTCACTCTCTGTCTCTGTCTCAAAAACAAATAAACATTAAAAAAAATTTTAAACATAAAAAAAATAAAAAACATGTCAGCAAAACTAAAGACAGTTTCTCTGTTAAAACATATCCACACAAAAGGACTTGCAGCTAACATTATATTAAATGGTGAAAGCTTCAATATTTTCCTCTTAAAGTGAATAACAATCCAGTTATCAGTTCTCATCACTGCCATCAACACCATACTGGAGGAAAGAGCCACGTAAACAAGTAGGGGAATTAAAACATAAATAAATAATACATATTGCAAAAGAAAAAAAAAAATAATGACTCGCTTCACTTGCAAAAGACATGTTGGTATAGCCAGTCATCTACAATAAAGCTAATGTAGCTGCTACATGACTTTAGGCACATTTCAGGACATAACATCCGTATAAAACATTTGTATTTCTTTTTTTTAATAATTTTTAAATGTTTATTTATCTTTGACAGAGAGAGAGACAGAGCATGAGTGTGGGAGGGGCAGAGAGAGAGGGAGACACAGAATCCGAAGCAGGCTCCAGGCTCCAAGTTCTCCACACAGAGCCCGATGTGGAGCTCGAACTCACAGACCGCGAGATCACGACCTGAGCCAAAGTCAGACGCTCAACCGACTGAGACACCCAGGCACCCCAAAACATTTGTATTTCTATATATTAGTAATGAACAATTGACAATTGAAATATACAAAAGATAATACCATTTCAAATCAAATCAAAGCCATGAGATACTAAGGGATAAACCTATAAAATATATATCCTTTAAAAATTTTTAAATAATAAATTCACTAAGACCTGAAGTAATGGAGAAATATACTATGTTCAAGAATTTAAGGCTAAATATTCTCAAGACATCAATTATCCTGAAGTGATCTATAGATTCAAAGTGATCTAAGTCAAAAAGTATTTAGAAGTTTTCAAGCAAGTTTTACAATTTTTGTGAAAATACAAAGGACCTAAATAACAAAAATAATTCTGGAAAAAAATATGGATGGGCGTCTGGGTGGCTCAGCTCATTAAGTGTCCAACTTTGGCTCAGGTCAAGATCTCATGGTTCATGAATTGGAGCCCCACATCAGGCTGTGTGCTGTCAGCCCAGAGCCCACTTTGGATCTCTGTCTCATCTCTCTCTGCCCTTCCTCCGCTCCCTCTTTCCTCTCTCTCTGTCTCTCTCTTTGTCTCTAAAAGCATTAAAAATTATGGAGGCCTTGCCCCAGTTAGTTTCGAGACCAGAAGCCACAGCAATCACTGTAGTTATATAGTGTGGTATTTGAGTAAGAATAATCATATAGATGAATAAAAATAAACCGAACACAGAAATAAACCCACATAAATGGGATTAATTGATTTTCAAGAATTGTATTTCAATGTTGAATACAGTATTTTTTTTAATTAAAAAATTTTTTTTAATGTTTACTTATTTTTGAGACAAAGGGAGACAGAGCATGAGTGGGGGAGGGGCAGAGAGAGAGGGAGACACAGAATCTGAAACAGGCTCCAGGCTCTGAGCTGTCAGCACAGAGCCCGATGCGGGGCTCGAACCCACAAACTGTGAGATCATGACCTGAGCCGAAGTTGGACGCTTAACCGACTGAGACACCCAAGTGCCCCTGAAGACAGTATTTTCAACAAAATAGACTTTCACATGCAAATGACTATAGCTCCATCCATACCTCATATTATACAAAAATCAACTTGAAATCGATCATAGACCAAAATCAAATCCTGATGTGCTATATATTCTGTAAGAACACATAGAATACAGTGTGATCTTAGGATATGCAAAGATTGTCTCCAGCATGTATAAAAAGCAGAGTCCCTAAAAATCAGGTAATGGGACTTCATGAGAAGACACTGAAATTTCAGAAGATAAAAACACAAACCAGAGACTGGGAGACAATGTTTGTAAATGCATCATAAAAGATTTGTACCAATAATATACAAAGAACTAAAAAATTCATTAAAATATTTGGACAGGTACATTATCAGATAAATTATTTGGATAGCAAACAAGCTATACCACATAGAAAGAGGTTTTCCATCACTATTCATTGGGAAAATTCATCTTAAAGTCACCATCCGAAATCACGACACAGCTACTAAGGTCGCTGATGTCAAACAAGCAAACAAAAATGGACGAAAGCAAGTGCTTAACAGTAGGCAGAGCAACTGGAAGAATACATCGCTGAAGGAAATGCAACGCAACCATCTCTTTGAATATTCTTAGATATTCACCCAAGAGAAATATAAAATATGTCCGTACAGAGGTCTGTAAATGGATGTTTATAACAGCTTTATTCATAATGGCCCAAACTAGAAACAACCCAAATATTTGCCAATGTCTGAAGGGATAGACAAACTGGGGCATGTTGGATTAGAGGTATGCGTACCAGTAATGCAATGGAATGGACTCCTGTCGTATGAAACAAATGGATTAATCTCAAAAATGTTTTGGTATGTGAAAAAACCATGCCACTTATAAGACATTCTAGAAAGCAGAACTGTGGCTACAGAAAGGAAATCAGCAGTTGCCAGGGCCTGGTCAGGAAGGCGGGATCTACTGGAAAGGGCACGAGGGAAGTTTTCAGAGTTGCACAAATGTCTGTATCTCAGCTGTGGTGGCAAACATCCTTCAAATTTGTCACTACTCATCAAACGTCATGTTCAAAATGGGTGAATTGTACTGTTTGTAAATGTCATCTCATCCCATACTTTGTAGAGACATTCAGAAAATTAAACGCGTTTTCCCCTGCTTGGGAAAGTGCTTTGAATTGTTTCGTTAACTTTCTCTTCATTCTTATCAATGTCCTATTTCCTTGACGCTCTCCTTGCATGGAATTTAAGTTTGGCTCTTTCCATTTGCCGTAAAATAAAACTCGTCTGTTCGATGCCAGGCTTGTGCCTGAAAGTGAAGCTACTGGGTCTCCGTATCTGCAAGAACACAGCCAGCGTCTCCAACCTTCTTACCACCGGAGGCCACGTTTGATGCCTCTTCCTCCCCACAGCAGGTGTGAGCTGGAGAGGCTGACAGTGGAGTACCGCCAAGTTCTAACAGCTGGACTTTCCACAGAGGTAGCCTTTGAGGTCTGTGGTTGCCATGGTTACTGGCATGACCAAATTTGAGTACACCGCTGCTTTACAACAGTCAAAGAATTTTAAAATAAGGTCGATCTTATTCGAGCAGAACGTGGATTATAAGCAGTCTTGACATGAGAGAAGGAGACATTTTCTCTGTGCCATGGATTTTATGTAGATAGAACAAATGTGTTTAAATCTATGACAGTTTTTAAATTGTCTTTCATTGACCTGAGATTGAGATGAAGAAAAGTGACCCTAATAATGAAGTATTGACATTGGCTCACAGAGACCCAAAGGGTCAACACGGTTGCCCCATTAAAGAGAGGACTAAGGGAACCGGGAGAAGTCGTGGCTGGAATGTGGCTCGCTGTGGCTCCACATGTCCACTGAGCTGCTCACTGGTTATTCGTCTAGTACTGTACATTGGGGACTGACATATTTAGCAGTTGCAGTAACCTCATTTTGGTTTCCAGTCCTGTGGGTAAGACCCATCGGTGTAAGAAAGCCCTGAAACTGCACCCAAGTCAACCTAGTAAATGAAAACCAATGATTACATCTGAGATGGGAGAGTGGGAATTAGAGTCGCCATTAAAACTTAAGGGATGTAGAGTTGGTGGTCACCGTCATCTCTCTGTTCGATTTTTCCAGTCTGATCTCTGCAGAAACCAGATGAAGCCCAGAGAATGACTGTAGAAGACTGTCCAGTCCAGAAGAGTTGGGGTCCCTGAATGCAGGGGCGGACTTCTAAAGGCATACCCAAGTGGTCAGTCCAGGGGCAATACTCTGAGTAGATGGGGTTCTGTCCTTCAGGGTGTCATATTTGTAATATATCAGAGATTTCTATACGGTGTTTGATGCTTCGCAAGAGGAAACATGGGTTTGAGAACCAAGATGTGGACACGCAAGTGGCTCTATTCACCATGCTCCTGATGAACCACTGAGGGATTTTGTGCTCCCCATCCTCAAAAGGCTGGGCTTTGCAGAATTGAAATTTCCATGCCCCAAGGAAATGCATACTAAGGACTTCACTGAAGTTCAGGTTACAGCTGCTGCCAGAGAACTTTGGACTTCCCATGCATGGGGACCAGGAGGTGAGTAAGAAGTCACCATATTGGCAGTAGTTCTTGACCCTGATCAGAAGGAGCAGGTGGGACTGACTTTACCCCATACACGTAGGGAGAAGTGCACTTAGAACTGAGATGATCTACTTAGGTCCTCCTGGTACCTCCTTTTCCTATCATAACTGTGAAAGTGGTAACACCAGGCAGAGGTAAATTATTCAAAGTTCAGATAGTAAGTCCCTTTAATAGCTGAGGTCAAGGGACAATTATGAATAAATAGTGGAGGAGGGAGAGAATGGGTACCAGCTGTGGCCCCAAGGTCAGCTTCAAAGTGATGACTGTAGTCCTTTCCTCTACCCTCCCTCTTCTTAGTTCCCTGCCGTATAGGAGCTGCTCCCTGATCCTGTTTGGAGAAGCAGATACATGTGGTGCTGGAGGACATGGTGACTGAGAAAGCACTGCTCAGATCTCCTGCTTGATGAAGCATAACTGAGAGACGCTTTGCTCTGAGCCCACCACCATGTTAACACCAAAGGTCTGCCTCCTACAGGCTACTCTCAGCCACTGGCTCAGGGAGGCAGAAATTCTAAGGCCAGCTCCCTCCTGCAGTACAAAGTACTCCTTCGACGAGCTTGTTAGGCTTGGGCACACTGCATCGGATTGGTAGACCCTATTGTTGTTGAGCCCCTGAGGTTCTAACTCCACAGATCTCTTTCCTGCCTGTCTGCCTTCTCGGGCTTCAGACACCACTGTCGTCTGAAGATGCCTCAGTGCCTCTCATCGTCTTCTCTTTTTCCTTCCTTACACGTTCACCGCAAAAATCTCTCTTGCACATCTTATCACATCTTGGTGTCTGCATCTTGAAGGACCTGAAACAGAGCAATCGTTTTGAGCATCAAATGCGTATTCCTTATTTTAATGTGTTATTTACAAATGATCATAGTGTTATTCCTACATGGGAACATATTATCGGTCTCCATATAAATTGTCCCATCACCAAAGAGCCTAAAAGCCAAGGGGGAACAGAGGCTACAGAGAATTTAAGTTAGAGGAAGGAACAAAAGCATTTCCCAGCTAGAGTAAATATCTGATGAACATATTTAAGGGCACATTTTAATTTAGTTTCCCAATTTAATATAACCCTTTCCCCACTCAGACCCCAGTGGAGTTTGGAGAAGAGCAGATCAGCATTCTCCCAGAGCAAACTTCCAAGAAAGTTTATATAAGAATATTTAACATTTCTTGAAACTCATAAAACCCTCAAGTTAGGATCCTGTTTGGGGGACTTCCTTTGAAATTCAAATTTAAAGAATATTGTAAACAAACCTATATGTCATGTCTTCCTTTGAGTCCCTTTAATTATATGCTATTATCACATTTTTGACAGAGGTTTTGAAAGAATATGTTTAATGTAGTCAATAACACACATTAATTATCCTTCAAAAACCAGGGGATTCCGTGGTATTTATGGATACTTAACACAAGCATGATGTTGTTCATGTTTTTCTTTTTTTAACTACATCACTTGTATAGGAAATATCTACCCCCGTTGGAATATTACGTTCAAATCATAAACATCCTTTCTGCATTTTTCTCTTTAAACCTCAAGTCATATAAATACACCAGAAAGGAAATATGTAAACCCCCAGTTTGTTGCGACATAATATTAATAATGCGTTATGTGTATTGAGTCGATGTGCACATAAACACGCGTGGCTCTTATTTTCAGAAGCTCAAGGATGCCCACATTCAGGATTTTCCTAACTGCATTTTCACGGCGTGAAGCCCCCGACTTTAACGTGACCGACATAACATTCGTGTTTGTAGGACTGTGACATAGCACTCCTCTCTCAACCCCCACCAGAGAAGAAGCTTCATTCCCTGCACAAAATGATAATTATTGAAAGAGCAGAGGAGACTCATTATGATGTGTGTGATGCGGTTACCCTGCGTGGAGAATCTGCACATTTCTAGATGAAATTTGCGGTAGAAAAAAACCAATTAGGCCATCATCATCTATCCTATAACATCACTAATTATAATGACTAAGTTTAGAATTGTAGCTCATCATTTTAGTTTTAAAGTAAATCCCATGTAATTGACAAAAAATAGATAAGCAACAATTTTTAGTGGCTCCGCTGGCCACAGCCAGCTAGGTTATATTGCATTTTCCAGCCTCGTTCAGTGTCTTGAAATAGATGCTGGGTGTTAATTAAAACCGCACATACCAAAGGATGGAAGAAAAGACTAGACCGATTTAATAAGGATAAAGTTAGGGGATTACATTTCAGCCTAATGATGTCACATACTCCAAATCTCTTTTAAGGACTGTTTGATGCCCCAAATTAACTGGTCATTAGTGACATCAATCCCCTGCCGGCTTTAATCAAGACTCAAACTTGCAGCACATAGAACACTAACTACTCTCCAAGGCACATAAATTACTTCAAAATTTCCCTCTTCAGGTAGAGACTGTGAAAGCCACTTAACAGTCCATTTTCTTGCTACACCCAAGAGAACAAACGGAGAGGTGTTCTGATGTCCAGAATTGCACGTCAGTACCTGGCAATTACCGAGGGATTTTTGTATCAGCTAAATTAAGTCAATTAAATTTAATGCAGATAATTCATTTTTATGTATTGATAAACTGTGGCCAGAGTGGGTAAATACAGGTGAAAAAAATCACTGATCAGGTCACAGAGAAAAAAACAATACTGGTTCATTTTACCTTTCAGTATCTCTCAATAGGTGACAAGGAAAATAATAGATGTATCATCAGCGATGGGGGTTGTTCAGCTAGAGTAACCAAAACAGTAAAGGGGCTCTCATCACATACTTCTCATCCCAGAATTTTATATAGTTTGCACAATTTTGAGCCTCTTCCTACTTATTTATATTCACCAAAACAGAGTTTTCATAACAGGAGATGAATGAAATGATGAATCTTTAAATTCCAAAGCAATAGCTACGTGTACATCTAAAAGTGGTGTTTTTTTCAGTCAGTCTCCGTCCTGGCATAAAAGCTTCCATTATGCATGGTTTTCCAGGCTTAAACATCAGCAGATCCCCTCTTATTCACCGTCTCACTAATTGATCATTGTTGCAAAATTCATCGAAGTGATAGGTATTGTCTTACAGCCACTTCTAGCTGTCAAGACCTATGAAGGCTCCAAGATTTTACCTTTATCGTACGCTAACAAATGGGACTGCCATCGTTTTCTGGATGCTGGGAGAAGACTCCACGACGCCCCGTTTAGAGGTCGGAGACTTGGTTACACACAGCAAAAGAAAAAGTTGCTGAAGGATCAGGGTGGCCACATCAGTTCCTTGTATTCCACTCGCCAGGTCGGCAATGCAGGTGGGTCAGGATGGATGCAGCGGCCACATCGCCTGAAACGTAGTCCAACCGGCTCTTGGTCTGGGCGGGGGGAAGGTCACCTCATCCCTCGGGGCTGCTCACTGAAAACAGAGCTTTGGCCTCAACCACAGAGAGGTCACACTCTTGCCTCCTTGGCACGTCCAGCAACACGTGGAGGAGTGCGTGGCATCCTGGAAAAGCGTCCCCGACACTCGCTTCCCGTGACCTCCTGGCCCCAGCCCGAATGGAGAGGTCCTCTCCAGACTCCTTTGACAATCAACGTCTGTGTGGCACACAAGCTGTGGGACTGCCTTCTAAAGAGGGATGGCCAGCAGATGCCCATCCGCCTTGAGATCACGGAAACGCGTGAGAATTTCTGTGGCCGATTTCATACAGGATGGTTTAACCACACTTTCTCATCTTATATCAGCATTTCATAAACGTTGAGTCTTTGTCTTCTGGACCTCCAAGCTAGAGAGCAGTATTTTTCCGTAAAAATAAGACATTGCACGTCATTTATACCACTATTTATTTAAAGCATATTTTCTGTATTTGTCAAGCAATACAGAAAAATGAAGATTTAGGACCTGATTTAAGGCGGACTTCTAAAGCTTCTGGGGCCCATTGTAATACGGAGAGCCAGCAGCAGTCAGCCTGCACAGCACTTACCAGAAACTCCTGGGGTCATAGGACTGGGGGGGAGGGTGGGGTAGATACTGTTCAGGTGGTGCTGAGAAGGGAACTTCTCAAATACATCACTGCCCTGCATCTTCAGAGTTCATAAGCGGACTCGGCATAGTTGAAAAACAAAGCACATTATTTTATTAACCAAAATACTCATTTATTAACAAAATAGTTTAAAATTTTTATTTTATAACCAATGTTGCACTATTATTATTAAAATAATTACTATTAAAATATCTTAAATAGAATAAAGGATCACATAGATCTGTATTAAATAATATAATAAAACAATTATTGAAATGATAAATATCATTAATATTTTATATGATTATTTAATTTTATTTTATTAAGAAAATAGTAGTGTTACTGAATCAAAACTTTCTACTCTACTGATTTTTTTTTAAGTTTATTTATTTTGAGAGAGAGAGAGGAGGAGAGAGTGCTAGCAGGGAATGGACAGAGAGAGCAGGAGAGAGAGAATCCCAAGCTCAGCCCAGAGCCCGACATGGGGCTCAGTCCCACCAACTGTGAGGTCAAGACCTGAGCTCAAATCAGGAGTCAGATGCTTAACTGACTGAGCCACCCAGGAACCTCTACTGAGTTTTAAATATGTTCCTTCTTGTTTAACACTCAAACAATCCTATCGACTTGATATTTTAATTGGTCCCATTTCAGCAGTAATTATATTTACCCATAACATGTGGTCACACTGGTGGATATCGTGACACTTCGTGCTAATTGATACTCCAGTACCCATTCTCCCCTGCACTGTCCCAGATTTTATGGGGGTACCTGATTCCCAGTTAGGAGCTGTAATATCTAGCCTCCATTGAGGTTAGATGTGGCCATATCACTAACTTTGTCCACTGGGGTGTGAGCAGAAATGTAGCCTTGGACTCGATCTTTTCCGCTTTCTACTGCTTGGAATGTGGACAGCTGCAGCCAACCCTGCAACCCGAAGAAGGGAGTCGAGCATGGGTAGTGGCCCGGCCAGCCATCAACTTGGGAAACCGAATGTCCTGAGAAGCAACATCTGAACCACTGCTGTGGTGGGAAAAATTCTGTTTTGTTTGAGCCACTGCATTTTGAGATCCTTTTATTGAAACAATTAATTCTAGGGGTGCCTGGGTGGCTCAGTCAGTTAAGCATCCGACTTCGGCTCAGGTCATGATCTCACCATTTGTGAGTTTGAGCCCCACATCGGGCTCTGTGCTGACAGCTCGGAGCCTGGGGCCTGCCTTGGATTCTGTGTCTCCCTCTCTCTCTCTGCCTCTTCCCCACTTGTGCTCTGTCTGCCTGTCTCTCAGAAATAAATAAACATTAAAAAAAAGAAACAACTAATTCTACACCATAATTAATACAGCCGATATTATAATTAGTTGTGATTGGTATTGTCATACCGTACGATAACTCGATCATACTCTTTCTCACTTGCGGCGGGCTGAGCTAGTAGATCCTACATTGTCGATAACTGGTACTGTCTACCTGTGAGAAGCTGGACAGGCACCATCCACGTTGTTTCCAAGTTTGCACGGAGCTGAATAGCCCCACACCCAGCCTGTGGTCCCCATAGTTTCCTTGTCCTGTGACTGATGTCCCCATGCCTTCTCCTTGACTTCTTTATCCCTTGTATCCAAAGTGTGCCCCAAGTTACAAAGCCCCCTAGACTCTCTCTAAATGCCCTTTTTTAATTGAATGTTTTCCTTATTATTGGTGATATGATCCTAAATAGTCAACTGCCATCATGCAATTTTATTCTATTTTCCATAAACATCCTTTTCATATTTACCATTTTCCCTAATAGTGTTACTAACATGTTGCCTTAAAAAAAAAAAAAAATGGCAACCCTCTGATGTCATGCAGCCTCTTAGAAATCCTTTAGATGATAAGGGTTATTTTGCTAATAAAATAATGTTTTGAGATGTTCTCTTTCTGAGTAGAAGACAAACTTGGAGGCAAAACAACTAAGAACCGAATCATTAACACCTGCAATCAGCCGCAACTATGCCGTTTGGAAGAACACACATCCTAGGTTATGATGTATGTTAATGGAACCAGTTTGTACAAATTACTTCTTGATTCAAAATGCTTATTACTGGACAGACCCAACTCTTTTTATTGAAACAAACTTATAATTTAAAAAAAGTTACATTGGTGGGTGCCTGGGTGGCTCAGTCGGTTAAGCCTCTGACTCTGGACTTCGGCTCAGGTCATGGTCTCAAGGTCGTGAGATGGAACCCCACGTGGGGCTCTGAGCTGAGCGTGGAGCCTCCTTAGGATTCTCTCTCTTCCTCTCTCTGCCCCTCCCTTGCTCACACTCTCTCTCTCCAAAATAAATAAATGAACTTAAAAGCGATGTTACATTTAGCTAAAACATAAGCTGGCTGAAACAGGCAGATGAGTTTACCTCAAAGCCATTTTGACCAGACTCCATGTTTGTCACCATTTAACCCCGGGAGCATGTGTATTTTTAGCTCATAGAGTTCTACATTTGTTTTTGTTTTGTTTTTGTTTTTAGTGGAATATCCTCTTCTTTTCTTTAAGATCTTTATTTTTTTAAGTAATCTCTCTACCCAACAGGGGGCTTGAACTCACAACCCCAAGATCGAGAGTTACACGTTCCCTGACTAAGCCAGCCACGTGCCCCCCTCTTCTCTCCTAATATGGCCTGGTGTCACCCATTATAATCTTAAATTATGAGAGCATATCATCATGCCTCCACGTGTTATCCACCAACTTCCCTTGTCCTAAATGCTGTGACATGTAAGCCTAGGTTGTCTTGGAGTGTTAGACAGTAATACGTCAGAAGTATACAATCAGGAAAGAAAGTAGGAGTGAATAAAAGAATAAAAGCTAGGTGCAAGTCAGTAAAGACAGCCATTGATTTGGATTGATGCCATATTAAATGTAGGGTAAAGTTAGGGTGTTATCTTAATCAGTCATTTACGAAAACCCAGTAGTGGTGGAAGGCCAGAGCAGAGAAAGAGAATATGATTGATTTCAAGATAGTGTACATGTGAAGAAGAGTTTAGCTGATAAGGGGCTTTTTTTTGGCTGCTATCTCTTTGATTATATTACCTATCTTGTCCAGTGTCTTTCCAATAGTCAATGACATTGATACTTACCACTGTTCTAGGGTAAAGAGGTACTTTATTCCTTGCGGTATGATCTCTCCTAGCATTAAACTTTCTTAAGAGTTCTCGGCATCTCCCCTCCCGGCTCCCTACTCCACCATCACTCAATATGCCAAGTTACTCTTCCCATGAGAAGCATAGTGTATTACTCTGATGGTGAAATCGGGGTACCCCAAAATGAGGATGCTCTCCTGGGCCTTTCTCTTTCAGGCATTTAGGAATGAACTGTACAGACACTTGGTTCTTTTGAAAGCCCTTCACTTAAGAGTCACCTTAACGGTAGTATTCCTGCCTCAACGTCCAATGTCAATTTTCTCACTTAATAACGGCGATATTATGCTATCCATTTTCTCACACTTTAATATATTCTTCATTGGTAAAGAATATACCTGGGTGAGTGACATAATCTTTAGTGGGTTAAAATCTGGATTACTTTAAAAGTCTCTAGCTGGGGCACCTGGGTGACTCAGTCAGTTAAGCATCTGACTTCAGCTCAGGTGGTGATCTCACCCTTATGGGTTCGAGCCCCACGTTGGGCTCTGTGCTTGAAGTTCGGAGCCTGGAGCCTGCTGTGGATTGTGTCTCCCTCTCTCTCTGCTCCTCCCCTGCTCTCACTCTGTCTCTCTCTCTCAAAAATAAATATAAAAAATTTTTTAAGTCTCTAGCTTCTAAATTACTTTCCACTTTCTAAGTTGTGAATATTTACTCTAATTTTTCTTGTCGGTCACAGGCAGAGCCCTAGGATTGTGTTGACATAGTGTTTACTTAGCACACAAAGTATGTCAGTATTTGTTCTAAGTGCACAACGTACATTCACTCTCAAATGGGGACTTGGAAGAGGAGAGACACTCTGCTTGGTTCCCAAGATCTTCCTGTCCCTAAGCAATAAAGCTGGAAATAGAAACCAGGTGGCCTGTTGCAAAGGGTTCGGTATTTTATCAACTACTCTCCCCACAGTGTATCCAAGGGCTTCAGTTCTACCACTTTGCTTTCCAGCTGCCGCTATTTTATTTTTCATTCTCTCTTGCGACTGATACAATCGTCCTTTTCTTGCATCGATACCTCCTCATGTCTATTCTCTCGAAATATAACTTCCAATTACTGGGGATCTTAGCTCCAAAGCGAGACTGAAAAATTCACTTTATTTCTTCACATTCACATTTCCAACCTCTGCTCTCAAGGCCACCTAACGAAATTTCAAGAAGAAAGAAAAGATAACAAATGCCAGTCGTGGGCATTCAGTTTTGCTTTCTCCTCAGGGGATGCGTGTACTTTGTATGCACAAGGAGAAAGCGCTGTATACACAGACATACCCAGGGTCTCTGGCTTTTTGGAAGACAGAAGTGATGAGATTATTTAATGAGCTAACTCACAGTTGTGGCCATACGGAGCAGTACAAACAAGTTCAAGAGTGGTTTAGCTACAATCAGACCATGTTTCCATATGAGAATTCATGCATGTGCTATATTTTTCTGAAAATGCTTGAAGATAAAGCACCAATGCACGCACACCCTAATCCTCTATGGAAGTAAAAGTCACTTGGGACATGTCTGCAAAATTGCTTACGTGTGACCTCTCATAGGTGAGGGTGACTATATCATTCATCCTGCAGATTGGGACCCTCCAGAGAATGAAAGGAGTTAGAATAAATATGACCTCAGGACAACTGTGTGCTTGGTATTGACCCAAGCAAACCACAACACATAGCACCCATTTATGTGAAGACTTAGAATTTTCATGTATTTCTAAAGTTTATTTTTTCCTTTACATGTAATATTTAGAAACTGAAGTAACATATGAATCAGAACTTATCTGTCATTGGCTTTTGTGGGGTGTAATATAATTTCACTTTTTTTTAAGTTTATTTCTTTTGAAAGAGAGAGAGAGAGTGAGCACATGAGCGGGGGAGGGGTTGAGAGGGAGGGAGAAAGAGAATCCCAAGCAGTCTCCCCGCTGTCAGTGCCGTTCTCAGGAACCTTGAGATGATGACCTTAGTTGAAATCAAGAGCTGGACCCTCAACCGACTGAGAAACCTGGGTGCCCATGATATAACCTCATTTAGTGGTTTTAAGTATTATTTTACATCTGGACAGTTTCATTCAATTTTTTAAAACTTCTGCAATATTTGGCCCTATAATTCAATAATATATAAACTCATATTATTAAACATTTGTTCATTTAATTTTAATTGGCTCACTTTCAGATTATCCTCTCGATACCTTTTAGTCTATATCGGTCCGTTTTTAAAATTTTACTCGCGTATCTTTCGTTTTTTAAAACAAATTTCTTGTTACGAGGTACAACGTAAAGTTGCGTGAATTCTAAATGTATATGTCAGTGGATTTTTCATAGTAAACACAGCCATTAAATCACCAGGAGGATCAATAAATAGATGCTTAGTAACACCCCAGAAATTCTCCACATTTCTGGGGAGAATTTTATCAACTGAAATCAGACGCTTAACACAATTACCATGGTTTGACTTCTACTGATGTTGACTATTTTTCTTAATGTTTATTTTTAAGACAAAGAGTGCAATTGGGGGAGGGGCAGAGTGAGAGGGAGACAGAGGATCCAAAGCAGGCTCTGATTTGATGTGGGGCTTGAACCCCTGAGCCACGAGATCATGACCTGAGCTGAAGTCGAACCCTCAACCGACTGAGCCACCCGGGCGCCCCTGATGTTGACTATTTTTGTCTATTTGTGAGCTGTACATATGTAGAGTCTCATCATACACCAAATGTTTGTGTCTAGCTTCTTTTGCTCAACATGATGTTTGCATGACTATTTCATGTCAAAGCATGTAACTGTAGTTCATGTTTCTTTCCATTTTCAAAACCATATGCATTTCTGTGTATATGAAAAAAGTCACAATTTATTTTCCATTCCCTTGTTCACGGCAATATAGGATGTTTCTACTTTTTGTGATATATATCTTCCAATTTTTTCAAAGATACATTTGCAGTGATGTTTCTTGAGCTGTTCACTTCAAGATAACTTTTAAGAAGTGAATGAGTAAAATGCTTTTTATTATATCATAAAACAAGCAAATTTACAATTTTTAAAATCCTATTGCATTCCTTACTAGAGCACACAGTGCAGTATTCCATTTATATAAGTTGCAAAATTGACAAACTAAGTTTTTCTGCATAAAATTACAATACAGTTTTTCTTCGAAGTGTAGAGAATAGAAGGGAATTTCTGGAATACTAATAGTTCTCTGTATCTTGAAACACGTTTTGACTATACCGTTTGTGAAAATTCATTATGATTTGTGTATTTTTCTGAGTGCATATCATACTTAACATATGATAAAAATTGGTTATATTGAGTGGATCAATTATAATTCACATGTATAAATCATAGGGCGGTTACATTTTTATTTTATTTTACATAGGGCAGATGCTTTTCTTAGTGGACACATCAAAATGATCTTTTTATACGTCACTGGAAAATAATTCAGAAGGGCAGTTGGAAATAAGGTAACACATGAACTCAAGATTCGGCACACTCACGTACACTCAAAACTCATGAACACATATATGATAATTCTCCAATTGATTCCCATACAATTTAATTTATTGATTTACCTAATGTGTTTTTTGTTTTGTTTTTTTGTTGTAGTAAGCACCTTAATATTTGCAATCAAATGAAATGGTCCTATGAAGAAAGCTATCAGAATTGGATTAGCTACAGATCATGATGCATAAGTAGATAAGCAACTTCTGACTTGTAAACAGCTTCTGAATTGCTGAGAATAACACAGAGAGAATTATAGAACTGAAGACAGTTAAAGCATTTATCATGTTGCTAATAAAGCCGTTGGTTGGAGCACTATTTGTAACAGCATTTAGAGAGTGCAATTTATATGCATTCATTGTTCATCAATATAAATAATTTATAGACCAAATTTTATTAGTTGGTTACGTATTTTAGTTCTTGATTCTCTTGAGGCGTATAATGTTATGTAATTTTGCTCATTAGAGTTTGCTCTTCCTGTGTCCTGAGGCCACTCACAGCAGCCAATTTACTCTTTCAGTTAAAGTCGGTACACTAGGTTCTTTAAACAGTCAACTTAAATGCGGATAAACATATACAGGAATTCATCTGTTATGGATTAAATGTTTCTGTTTCCCCAGAATTCATATATTGAAGACCTAAGCTTCCCCCATGGCTGTGATATTAGGAGATGGGGCATTTGGGAGAAAATCATGTTGAGAGGAGCTCTGGAAGGGTGGGATCCCATGATGGGATTCGTGTCCTTACAAGAAGAGGAAGAGACCAGAGCGGTGTCTCCTTTTCTCTCTCTTTCCATATGCTCACAAACAGGAGGTCCTGAGAGGACATAATGAGCTGGTGGTGATCCACAAGCCAGAAGAGAGCCCGTGGCCCAGAACTGGATCTTTGGCCCCTTGGTTTTGGACTTCCCAGCCTCAGAACTGTGAGCAATAAATGTCCCTTGTTTAAGCCACACCGCCCATGGCCTTTTCTATAGCAGCCTGAATGGGCTATTGCCGCACTTGTCTTTCAAAAGCCAAAAGAAGTACCTCGGTCAACGAGACCTGTTTTTAATTGAAAGACCAAAACGATTGATAAAGATTCTTTTATTTCCATTGAAAGCTACTTTCTTTTTATGAGTGAGAATTTTATTCCTGTAGTAAAATACAATATGTCTTATTTATTACAATTATTTCTTCAAGCATGTATTATAACAAATGATTGATGGATAACATGAATGAAAATCACTTACGTAGTTTCAACATGTAGTAAAAGTCAAAGTGGGAGATGAAAGAATGCTTGGCTTTTCAGCTCCATCCCAGAAATGTAGAAAGCTAGAAAGAGTTTTGCCTCCACCCACACAAAAAGAGAAGATTTGGACAAAGTTATTTTTTCCTTAACTCATCAGAGAATTAAAAAAGCAGGCCAACCAGGAAACCTGAAATCCCGGGGGGACGCGGTCAGCACCTGTTTGCACTACAGGGACCCAGATGTTTGATGCCAGACAGAGCAAAACAAAAATGCAGGGATCATGGTCTGTAAAGTATTCGTAACATCAGGACGGCCACCGGGGAGGTCAAGTCACGCCCAAGTCTGTCTGAACAAGGGGGTACGGTAGCTGCAAGGTCAGAAGACCATGAAGCTCGTCCAGCTGCCCGATACCATATAAACCAGTAAAAAGCTGAAGGCAACCATTCTGGATGAATTGTCAATGGCTGTTTGTGGGACAGCCGAACGGAGTATCCGGGGGTCGCGGATACAGGAGGCTGGTGTTCTTGTGTGTTTTCTCCCACACAGATCACGCCAGGTTCTCACAAGGAAGATGGAGAAGAATTCTCGAAAAACGAATTTTTTAATGATGCTGTGGAAGGAGAAGAAAGTTACAGGCGCTGGGGCAACTCCACCTCAACCTAGCTTCCTCTATTTCCCCTACAGAACAAAATATTTATCTCGGGGTGGGGAATAGGGACAGAGTCTGTCATCTGACGACACTGGTTCCCTGAACTTAGTCCGATTTCACTGGCTCTTGCCTTTGCTTGCGATGTTCTGGGTGGGCTTAGGGAGGACACTAAACCCTGGAAATTGTTGAGATGATGTCTCTTTTCATTCATGCTCACGTCTCATGTCTCATTCCTGCCCCCACATGATTTAAGATTGTATTTTCTTTATTTGAAGCCAATCATAGAAAAGCTTTTCAGCCCCCCTATGGGATTGCCCACAGATGACACTGAATCACTACTTTAACTAAACAAACTACCTTTTCAACCTGATTCTTATCTTGATCTTTATAATCAGGTAACTCACTTTTCTCCACCCTTTTGGTAATCTATCTTGACTTGTCTACCTTCTAGTCACCATCATTATGTTAGTTAACAGGATTTAAGAAATGGCATGCAAGTCTTAACATTTTCCAATAAATAAAGTCTGAGTAGACCTTTTCGAATGAGTTATTTCGGTCTTCAGATAAATTAGGCCTCTTGAAAGATAATATTTCCGCCAAAAATGGATATTTTTCTGTCAGCAAAATAAAAAAAGAAAAGATGAGTACATCTAATGGCAGGCTTATTATGAATTCTCTAATATCTGTCAACTCTGAGGAATGAGGTAGCTGGAGTCTGTTTCAAACCCACAAGTCTCTTGAGTCTAAAAGTATTCAATAACTTACTCAGCTTGAACAATTTATTATTTTGCAACCCACTCTATAAGATGACAAGATTAAATTATTCAGTCAATATTGCAGTGTTGGCTTTTGTCATGAGTATATTTAATTTAATAAAAAACTTCGAATGACCCATTTATCATATAGTTACCATTTTATACATTGCTTTTGTTGACACCATCTTTTTTTTTTTTTTCTTCTTCTTGGCATTAAGAACACTAATTAATTCATGACTGTGATGTATCATTCACAATAAATGCCCCTAGAGCTCTGGCAGGTTAAAAAACTGGTCAAATATACATCTATTAATAACATTTATCTTTGTACTTAAGGATATTACACGTGATAATCTAGAGATTCTCCAGTCGGAAGGGTCTATAGAACAATTTTGTCATGATTTATTCTTTAGTAGGCAGGTACTATTTGCCAGATGTTTTACACACACCTCAAGTTCAAGTACATGCACAACACTGTGTCCAGGGAAAAATTCCTTCCAAATGTTAAGTTATAATATCTGATACAGAAATATGTGGATTAAGATTATTTTTCAAGACTTCTCTGCTTTTTAAAAAATATAAAAATTGGCTGTTTCGATATATCTTTTATTATTTAAATTGGTATATAATTCCTTCAATTTTTTTTCTTGCATTCCAGTTACTGTTTCAGTACTCTTAAAACAGACTCCTCTAGAATTTTCCAGATTCTTTTAAGTTTTTTTTTTAATTTTAATGTTTATTTATTTTTCTGTGTGTTTGAGAGAGAGAGAGAGAGAGAGAGAGAGACCGAGTGGGGGAGGGGCAGAGAGAGAGGGAGACACAGAATCCAAAGCAAGTTCCAGGCTCCAAGCTGTCAGCACAGAGCCGATGCAGGGCTCGAACTCACGGACCATGAGATCATGACCTGAGCCGAAGTCAGACACTTAACCAACTGAGCCACCCAGGCGTCCCCTAGATTCTTTTAAGTTTTATATGGAAATAAACATTTCATTTTAAAATGGTAACTGAATAGTCAAGTATTCAGTTAGGAAAAAAAAAAATGGTTTGATGTTTTTCAAACCTATTTTCTCTGATATTCTGAAGAGAGACAAATATCCTACTAACCACAGTCTCCCACTATGCATATCTTTGTAGAAGTAGCTGTTAATTAAGTGCCTAGAGCCAGTATTCAAATTAAATTTAGGTAAAAATATAACACAATTGAAGTGATTTGGCCATTCCAAACTGCTTATCGCAGGATGTCTAACCACTCGGAATGGGGTCAAGGTTTTGAGTATAAGTGAATGTTTTTCATATTCTATCTTTCAGAACAGTTTTTATTTCACTCGTTCACGAATAGTAAATAATGCCTTTGTCCCTGTTGTTTTACATATAGACTCAGAACCCTCCCCCAAGATGCACAGATGCAGAAGGTCCGTGGACACAGGCACCTGCATTTTCACGATATAGCCTAGGCGATTCCCATGCAAGTGGTTTGCAGACACTGGGAGAAACACGTCTCTACACCAACATACCGCCTCTGCAGTGTGTGTATTTTCATCATATTCTAAAACAATAGCCATTAAAAAAAATTTTACTACTCTATCTGCTTCATAAATATTTTTTAAAGAAATCAGGGTGCCTGAGTGGCTCAGTTGGTTGAGTGTCCAACTTCGGCTCAGGTCATGGACTCTCATTTAGTGAGTTCGAGTCCCTGCATCCGTCTGTGTGCTGACAGCTCGGAGCCTGGAGCCTGCTTTGGATTCTGTGTCTCCGTCTCTCTCTGCCCCTCCCCTGCTCACGCTCTGTCTCTCTCTCTCTCTCTTTCTCTCTCTCAAAAGTAAATAAAGATTTAAAAAATTAAAAGAAAGAAAAGAAATACGAAGCTAAGTTTGTTATATCCTACACAAGCCAGTTTGTCTCCTTGTATCGGCACTCTAGATTCCTTAGAAATATATTCCCAAGTGAATCTGCTGTGGTTCCAGTGGTGAGAAAAGTAAAGTAGTTCCACAGACGTTTGCCTTGTATTCATATTGTCAAGTTTATTGCAGCATCCTGACATTTTTTGTTTGTTTGTTTGTTTTTAGTGTTTATTTTTGAAGGAGAGAGAGAAAGAGAGAGAGAGACAGAGAGACAGAGACAGAGCATGAGTGAGGGAAGGGCAGAGAGAGGGAGACACAGACTGTGAAGCAGGCTCCAGGCTCTGAGTTGTCAGCACAGAGCCTGACGCAGGGCTGGAACCCACAAACCATAAGATCATGACCTGAGCTGCAGTCAGACGCTTAACCGAATGAGCCACCCAGGCGCCCCAGCATCCTGAAGTTGGATACAAAAATCTAAAACAGGTGAAGGAAGTATAAAAAGATGAAAACAATAATATACAAAGGTATAAATAAATAGGGGCTCCTGGGTGGCTCAATCAGTTAAGCATCAGACTTCTGCTCAGGTCATGATCTCATGGTTCACGAGTTTGAGTCCCGCAGAGGGATTTCTGAGCCTGCTTAGGATTCTCTGCCTCCCTCTCTCTCTCTGCCCCTCCCCCATGGTCTCTCTTTCTCTCTCAAAAATAAGCAGACATAAAAAAAAAAGGCAAAAAAAGTATAAATAAATATGAGGGAATGTTTATTTTGTTAGAGAACAAGAGACAGCAAAAATCATAGCTAACCGTGTATTCTTAGTGAGGACACAGGGCAGGACACTAAGGCAACGGTCAGGTGTTGGAGGCCTGGGTCCAGGTATGGAACACACCAGATGCTATCAAATAATACCAACTGAGCTTTGGAAAAAGCTGAATGGCAGGCACTAATGGCCCACTGCACTGGAGCCTAGGAAAAGTCATTTATTTTTTAACTCAGTTGATCATATTTTACTTTCTTAGTTTTTCATGTTAAATATAATCTTCTGGTTGAGGCAATGGGCTGTTCAGCGTAATGCAATGGAATGATTTGGGGACTATAGATTTGAAATTATTTTCTAAAGTGGATTTTCTACTTTAAAGACCCATTCCTACGACTTCTCATCGAATACACAAAAGCCAGAATGTGTTTCTCTTGCTATCAAATGCATACAAACATCTTCACCTCATTCTTTTTCGGACTTTGTAGAAGGAAATCAATAGAAAGATAGATAAAAAGTCCAACTCTCCTGCCATCGAGATGAAGCATTGCCCTCTGCGAGTGAATATTTAAGTTGTGGCATAAAATGGATCATAAAAGTTTTGGTGTATTATTTATAGGGAGGCAGCTTTCCTGTCTCATAAACTCTTACTCTGCTTTGAGTGCATTGGCAAACAAAGAAACAGGGAAGAAGCACTAAGAGGTAGTGAGTAAGAACGCACATCGATTACACGGACTTTCTAGAGCCCATCCCCATCACACACTGCGTTGGCCTCTCTGATTGGATTGGCTTGGAAATGACTCTCAGGCCTGGGACCAGGTCTCCCAGCCCTTGCCTGGTCAGTGAGGCTCAGGATTACTTAACAAAGCTGTGTGTATTGATTAATATTGTCACATAGAAACACAGCTCCAGCGAGGTTGTTGAGGGGCACTGGGGTTCAGCCCTCCCGTGCCTGCTCGGTGCGCTGACTTTCCAGTCGAATGCTTATAGCAACTATTAAGTCATTTCAAAACCGATCCTGGTAAGCTAGCACGTCAGAAACTAAGACCACCACCTGTTAGTAAAGTGGGAAATAGCAGTAAAGTCTGTGAATGTCTGATCTTTACCTGGCATCTCATATTTCAGAGTCTCTGTCACGTCTGAGCTGGTAAAACCACTCACTCCTTCTTTGTGTGTCTTTCACAACAGAGATTGTAGATTTCGAAAATACGTGCTCGGCTGGAAAGTTTGGGCATAAACAGTATAATCTGTCTCCATAAGGAGCTCATTCCATTTTCTTTCTTGAATCAGATACTCTTGATAAAACAATAGTATTTTAGAAATGAGATATTACTCAAAATCTTCAGTACGATTTTTGAGAGGGAGAGAGAGAGGCGGGGGTCGGGGGGGGGGAGATGAGCGAGGGAGGGGCAGAGAGAGAGGGAGACAGAAAATCCCAAGCAGGCTCCACACTGTTAGCACAGGGCCCAGCACAGGGCTCAAATCCAGGGACAGTGAGATCATGACCTAAGCCGAAATCAAGAGTCTGACGCTTAACCAGTTGAGACCCCCAGGGGCCCCAAACTTCTTTTAACATTGATAGCTAGCTGGATAGATAGAGTGGGATGTTATAAGATCCCTTGGAATTATGAAAAGAATTATTAAGTGCATGGTCAATTTAATTTTTATTTCACAATTTAACTGTATTCTCAAAAGGGGAAGAAAACAAAGTATGAAAAATGAAACAACAAAAACATTTCCTATTGATTTGAATCAAAGGCAAGTTATGTTTGTACCTCTAAAAGTACTTTTACATTCCAGTCATGTAAGTTTAGAGCTTTTATGTGAGGATGAAACTAAACTGTGGAGTTACTGTTAACTGTTAACTCCCGAATAATTTATTGTCAAATTGAATTCCAGGAATACTTACTAAGTATTGTCAACTAGTCAAGTTTAACCTTTCAGGGGACACAGTGAGAGGCCATGCAACATTCATAATATTCCTTTCTTTTTTTTTAATTTTTTAATGTTTATTTAATTTTGAGAGAGAGAGAGAGAGACAGAGCAGAGGAGGGGCAGAGAGAGATGGAGACACAGAATCTGAAGCAGGCTCCAGGCTCTTCAGCTGTCAGCACAGAGCCTGATAGGGGGCTTGAACCCATGAAGGCAAGATCATGACCTGTGCCGAAGTCAGACGCTTAACCGACTGAGCCACCCAGGCGCCCCCATAATATTCCTTTCTATCCGCCATATGTAGGAGCAGAGCCAGGCAGCAGAGGTTGTGAAGGAGATCTGTTCTACTTGAACCTTTCCTCATTTATCTGTTTCATATTTATGGCTGAATATGCTAGAAAACTCAGCCATTTGCCCAAATTTTCCAACAAGGACGCTTTAGTGTTGATACAAACTTCAATAAACCACTCGGAGAGGAAGAATCATTTTCCCATTTAAAGCAGGATTTATAAGGAGCACCTGCGTGGCCCATTCAGTTGCGCGTCTGACCTCGGCTCAGGTCATGATCTTAGGGCTCATGAGTTCAAGTCCCGCATTGGGCTCACTGCTGTAAGCATGGAACCTGGCTTGGATCCTCTGCCCGCCCCCCCCCCCGCCCACCCCTCCCCAGCACACACACACTCTCTCTCAAAAACAAATAAACATCAAGAAAGAAAATTTATTAAATCAATCAATCAATCAATAAAACTCAGGATTTATCAAAATAAATTCACAGATAAAAAACAGATAAAGTCCAATGTAGTTCACAATTTAAACATTCATTTAAAGGAGATGAAGGAGAAGATTAGTCTTCATAACTTTTTCGAGACAAAACTTTCAACAAAAATTTTTGTTAAGCAAAAATTGATGATCCAGTTAATGCTAGATTCCTCCCTTTAACTTTTCCTTTTTCTCTTTAATCTTTTCTCCTCTGGAACAGTTTTTGTTATTGTCTTATTTGAGAGAATAGGAGACATGTTTAAAATATCATTAAAAGGGGGGCACCTGAGTGGATCAGTTAAGTGACTGAACTTGATTTGGGGGTTCAGGTCATGATCTCACAATTTGCGGGTTCAAGTCCTGTGCTGGGCTGTGCACTGGCAGCGTGGAGCCCCCTTGGGATTCTCTCTCTTCCTCTTTCTCTCTTTCTCTCTCTTTCTCTCTCTTAGCCTCTCCAGCTCATGTGTGTGTCCTCTCTCTCAAAATAAATAATCTTAAGAAAAAATTAAAACGAAAATACCACAAAAAGGAATCCATTGTGTGGCTGAAAAGGATCAATGACAAGAAGGTTTGAACAAGAAAGAATAAAGCTATATTTAAAATTAGGATTAGTGATTATTTTGGAGATTGTATGGAAAGAAAAATAAAGATTAAGTCCTAAAGAAAAGAATTTCCTGTTCTCACTTATACATCTTTTCAGTTATTCAATAAACATTTATTGGTCACCCTAGAATTAATTGGCGATTGAAAGTTTATACAGAAGATAGTGGGAGAACGAAGGAGAAATCAGTTCTCTATGGTCATTACCATCAGTACCTTAATATGGAAAATATTTCTTCAAGATTGGTTTTTTAATTTGCTCTTCTTCCAAATGAAATACATTTAAACTTCAATATTTGCTTTTGAAAATCATTTTCCTCCTTCTTCTTTTATAAACATAATCACTAGAATCGTGCTTGAACAATTTAAAGGAGTAAAAATTTGGGCCGCAATTTTTAATTTCAAAAGATGTTCTTGCCTTCTATTTCTTTAATCAACGTTTTTTTCTGATAGGGGGTCAAAATCAAAGAAGCATCTCACCGTCCTGAAATATAGTTGTCAATGGTTCACTTTTGGATATTTTGAGAAGACTGCTGAAACTTTTTAAAGCCATACTTCCTTGAAATGATAATATCCTATCTTGAGAAAGTGTGGGAAAATGGATAGTAATTTAATAGGTAGCTTATGAGAGAGTAAATGGAAAACTTATTTAGGTTGCAAAACTTATAGGGATTCAAAATGTCTAAACAGGAAAATGATTGCACACATTTTAGTACAGACATCCAAAAGTGTCTCATGAAGATTTTATGAAAGATAGCTCATAGTAACTTAGAGGATGATGAAAGAAATTCCTATGCTATTAGGAAAAAAGTTTATAAAAGTACATATACTTTTCCCCCCATTTTTGTTAAAGTGTAGTCTGTACATGGTATCATTATAAAATGTAATCCGAGAGAATAAATATATGATACATAGATGAACTGCCACTTTGTTCGTAGAACAAAGAAAGCTATTGCAGGAGATTCCATTTGCTTGGGCTCAACCGTAGCATAAAAGAAACAGAAAGTTTCCACAAAAATTACAATTTTGCAAAAGGACAGCCCATTAATTAGGGCCTGTCCTATAGAACAAGGGGGAAATATTCTCTCCTTGACGAGTAAAGATTATCCAAATGTACTCTAGACATCTTACAAAGTGATAATTGAGATGATTTCCTGGTCTAACTAGATATTATGGACAGTGAGTGCCAAACTACTCCCAGATCACACTACCTCTTTATGCGCTAAGTCCTTGGTAAGAGACCCTCTGGTGTGGGACCCCAACCATGAAGGCCTCTGTTACCTGCAGAGGGCATCCCAACAACCTTCTGGAGACATCCCTAAATACACAAAGCCTTTTTGTCTATTGGTACACAAGCAACCTGGAAAAGCTTTGGGGTTTTGACCTACCTTTATGGGAATTTTCAAAAAAACAGTTACTTGCTAGAGCCTCCTTTTGAACTGGATTCAAAGCCTTCAACCTCTTGTCCGAGGGTAGTAGCTCCTACCAGCAAACCTGTCGGTCCTTCTGCTGAAGTAATTCTGGTTCCTGGGGTGATCTCCCGGCTCCTCATCCAGTAAGGACATTACTACTGGCTGAGAACACGTGACACCTTCCAGTCAGACCATCCACCTCTTTGGAGATGCTGTTAATCTCTCCCTCTCAACATCCCCTTTATCCCTGAAAAACCCTGAGTCCTGCTACTCTTCTGTCTCTCCTAGAAGGGAAACCCAAAATTGTCTGCCCTCAGTGATGGAACTGCTTTATACCTCCTTCACCCTTATTGGCGACTACCACTGAGAATCCTACCTAGTATTATTGGTTGATGGATCATATCTCAAAACTAAAAGAGAAGATTTTTAAGCAGGTTATGGTACCACTAACTTAAGCTCTTCTTGAGACTGTAGACCACTTCTTGAGGTAAAATCCTACAAATAGAAAAGCCATCAGGGAAATATCACACTCAATGATACCATGTCCTGCCATTGTTAATGATAGGTACATTAAAGAATTCTGCCCCAGGTGGACTACAGATCAATCTCAATATGGCATGATTAGTGATGGGCAAGGCATTGCTCTAGATTTTTATCAGCTAGTCTTGGTGACATCTGTGCCACGGCCAACATTTCTTAGCAAGTAGTATTGATATGACCTGAATCAATAAAACTGATTCAGTAGAAGTGACTCCACATTGCCTTAGGTGGGCAAGAAAAACACTTGGCTCTCTAGAGTTGATCCTTATGGTTTATGGGATTTGTCTTATAGTCTAAGTTGGGCAGTTGGGTTCCTGATTCTGAAGCATCTTACCTGGATCATGAATTATTCTTGTTTCTGTTAGAGTGGTCATCATGCCGGTCCATTGCATTCTATCAAAAGCCTTAAGTGCCTCTCTGCAGCCGCGTTCTTCTCATCTGATACATGATGCAAGAAGAAAAAAATAAGGTCACACGATACGTTTAATTGCATCATTGTATATACAATTAGATAATTGCACAGAACACTGGGAGATGAAGCTCTGCATCTCTCGTCTTTCCTGAATTGTTCAATGTCTTGCAAGGGAGGAAGGGCCCCACAGGAGGATTGAGAGACAAAACACAAATGGGCAATGGTCAGACCCTCTGTGACAATAGAATCCTGACTCATGATCCCTGCAGCCAGCAGCCTGGGAAGGCAAACCACACCCTCTGCATCAAAAAACCTAAAAGCGTCCAAACTTGATCAAGGAACACCAGCTTCCCTAGATTTTGCACCCCCTTTCAACTCAGGACCAATCAGAGAAAGGCAAATCTTCTCCCTAAACCAATCACATAAGTAGCCCAACTTCTCGTTTATCTTCCTCATGGCAAGGACTTTCACTCGTAGCATAGTTTAAACCTTCCCTTTATTTTCACTTTCAGTCTTTCCAGTTTCCTGCCCATCTTCAGGTCTTCGTAAATGCAACTGAGGCCGATGTCCTCATCATTTTGCGTTGCTGTCGCAAAGTACCATATACTGGGTGGCTTATAAGTGACAGGTATTTATTTCTCAGTTCTGGAATGTATAAGTCCAAGATCTGGGTGCCAGTATGGTCAGATTGGGGTGAGGACCCTCTTCCTAGATGCAGACTGCCGATTGCTGGCTGTACCCTCACATGGTGGAAGAAGGGGGAGCTAGCTCTCTGGACCTTTTTTATAAGGGCACTGATTCCATTCATGAGAACTAGCTTTATAACCTAAACATGTCCTTCCCAAAGGACCCACCTCCAAATACCTTCAAATTGGGATTAGGTTTCAACATATGAGTTCGGGGAGAGGGGACAGCAACAAATATTCAATCCATAACAGGTGGCCATGGCAAGTTGTGAATAAATGGCCTCTGTTCTCATTTGGGTGATCTCTCTTTATTTCCAGAAAACTGAAAACTCACTGTTACCTACTAACATTGGTAGTAGGTAGTAGATGGCATTTTGTTTTTCTGTATTTTAAAATGCTGTGCATGACGCATATGGGCACATTGATAAGATATCAGAATTGTTTTAATTGAAGAATACACATACACAATATGCAATTTGAGGGGGGCATATTTCAGTGAGAATAAACCAAGATCAAGTGCATCATGCCCTTGCAGCTAGGATGAGGACAACGTTGCTATGAGTTCAGCTCCAATGTTAGTTTTTTGAAACACATTTCAAGCACAACGAGGAAACCGCACTACACAGGAGTCAAGAGAAAAGACGCAAGTTAAGAAACAATGTCCAGTTAAAAGCAGAATGAGAGAAATGAGAAACAGAGATTTAGTTCAGTGGCCAAATGATAAGCAATTGTCACAGTGCAAGAAAGAGGGCACTTCGAATGCACATTCTTGTTTACATTCAGCTCCAACATTATCTTTGATAACTTAGAATATGACTTGATTTGTTTTTCTAAGTCGATTGTTGAAACATGGTTTTAGTGACTAAGGTCTAAATTAACAATGCAACCAGATTCCAATACATCAGTCTGACCTAATAAAAGTGCTATCATTGCATTCTAGATATTTGATTTCAGGGGACTTTTCTCTGAAAGCAAGTAGTATATGCATACTGTACACATATGACCCATATTGTGAAGTCACTTAATATTCATTTTATTCATATATCCTAATATATATTCCTATATGTTTACACACATATACTTGGATATATGAAATGTATTTCTACTGAATATGTTTTCTTTCTAAAGTTCTAAATGTCTAGCTATTTTTTGTATATTGCATGTTAATAAACATTTAAAAAAATCTTTCCTCACAAAATGTATAATTTGGAGATAGTTTGCGTGTCTTTTTAAATTTTTTTTTTCAACGTTTATTTATTTTTGGGACAGAGAGAGACAGAGCATGAATGGGGGAGGGGCAGAGAGAGAGGGAGACACAGAATCGGAAACCAGGCTCCAGGCTCTGAGCCATCAGCCCAGAGCCTGACGCGGGGCTCGAACTCACGGACCGCGAGATCGTGACCTGGCTGAAGTCGGACGCTTAACCGACTGCGCCACCCAGGCGCCCCTCGTGTCTTTTTAAATGTTTGTTTATTTGTGAGAGTGACAAAAGAGAGAGCACGAGTGGGAGCGGGGGAGGAGCAGAGAGGGAGAGGCAGGAGGATCCAAAGGGGGCCCTGAGGTGACAGCAGAGAGCCCGATGCGAGGCTCGAACTCACCAACTGTGAGATCATGACCCGAGCCAAAGTTGGATGCTTAACCGACTCAGCTACCCAGGTGCCCCAGCTTGTGTGTTTTATAAACAGTGTTATTTATCTTTAACCATGATGAGCAAACACATGAAACTTATGTAGAGTTGCACTGACATCTAGAAGTAAAACAGGTACAGTTATAGGAATGTTTTCGTTTTAGGCAAGAGCTAGATGTTGTACATGGAGGAATCTCGTTTATTAAGAACGACTATTCTCTTACTCACAAAAGAAACAGGAAAAATTAAGGAAATAGATTAAAAATAGCGTAAAAAACTCCATAAGCTAATAATCTGCCATTTCTGACTTCATTTCATAGCACATGACCTGAAATGTCCAGTCTCCAGACAGCAGTTGAGAATTACTATCTGCGAGTAAAATTTTCCTTTCCCAACCTTATTGGTAAGTGAGAATTAGTATTTTAAATCCAGGTGGATGCCTAAAGATATGACCTTCAATACCTTTTCTCAAGTCGTGGGTATATAAATCTTTATTATGAGAAAGAAAACCCACAGGTATTTAGTACTAATTCTTTTGAGGTGCTTTACATAAAACAGAAATACTTTCTATGATTCTTCACATACGACCCACTTACTTGTCTGGTTAGAAAAATAGATAAATGGAGTAGCAACTGGTATTAAGTGGAATTTAAATGACTGTCAGTATTTTGCAGGAAATGAAGAATAATTTTCCCTCTGCCCTTCTAGGTTCTTGGATGAGAGTTTCTTGTAATAAAGGACAGATTCTCAGGAGAAAAAAACAAGCAGAAGTTTCATAACATGCATACCTCCTGTACACATGGGATGTACCCAAGAAAACTGAATAACTCCCCCAAGTTGCCCAAGCCATCACCTTAAATACCATCTCCAGCTAAAGACAAGAAAAGATATTGGGGGTGGGACGGGGGTAGGGAGAGGCCAGTGATGGGAAGTTACCAAGAAAAACACAGTAAACAAAAGTAAATTGTTACACAATTTTATTTTTTTATTTAAAAAAAATTAATCCTTATTTATTTTTGATGACAAAGTGTGAACAGGGGAGGAGCAGAGAGAGTGGGAGACACAGAATCCGAAGTAGGCTCCAGGCCCTGAGCTGTCAGCACAGAGCCCGACGCGGGGCTGGAACTGACGAATCATGAGATCGTGACCCAAGCAGAAGTCAGACGCTCAATGGACTGAGCCACCCAAGCGCTCCCAATTGTTATGCAATTTTAAGTGTGCCTTCTCCAGGGATAGAGTTTCTAGATCAGGTCACCCTCCTTTTCCAGGTACAGAGATGGGAGACACGTGAGGAATGGGGCATTCCTTTTGAATACAAATGTCTGTTACAGAGGGGCAACTTCTCACTTTTCAGAGCATCTCTAGCGTTGTCTGTTGTTTCTTTAAAATAATCAGCTCAAAATAATCCTTATGCTAAAGGGGCATATTTTGGGGTGAAATATTCTCCTCTCCTTCAATATGGAGAATGAAGGAAAATTGCCATATAATTCAGTTATTCTGATATTTGTTAGATAAACTCCACGAATTCCAGAATTCATGAATTTATTATATGAATCGCTTAGTAACATGAAGACGTGGGCTTATTAATTTTATTCAACATTATAGATCTAACAATGGCCATTGTGTGATTTGATGATAGGGCTTAGCTCCTACTGTGTAAATCTGACTACAATAAGAACGTGGTCTCTGGCAGCTTGCCTCACATAAGATCGCACGAGTGAAAATAAGGTAATATGCCTTTCCACTTATAAGTCAGTAGGCCAATATTTTTTAATAGCAGATTGATACTCTAACACTCGGCTCTCTCCAAAATATCCTTTTGGTGAACAAAGGAATATTTGTTGAAGAAGCAGCTTGTTAAAAGCATATGGAAATTGTAGGATATCAATACGAAAAAAAAAAAAAATGAGATCAGTGTTATTGATGGCAAATTCTCACAAGCACTTCCAAAAACAAGCATATCCTTTCCTGGGCAGTGGAGGCCAATTAGTGTGCATAGTATGGGAGGCTGCCATTTCTTCAGGGAGTCCCAAAATTACCACCTTCCTTGGAATGTCACTTGACTCAGATATCAGGTTGCTTTATAGCACCCCTGTGACTGCCTCTTCATTTGTCTGAATGTAAAGCGATGTTAATGCGGCCCCGGGGACCCGTAGAGAATAGTGCAATATCTGTCACACTTCAGTGTGCGTACAAATCCACCCGAGAGCTTGTTACAATGCAGATGCTGATGCACTGGGTCTGGAGCGTGACATGAAACCCCTAGGTGATTCCCATCCTGTTGGTACTCGGGCCACCCTTTCAGTAGCAAAATAGTCAAACTTCGAAGAAGCAATGCTCCATTTTCATCACCTGGCACTTTATTGCACCTCCAGGTGGCGCTGTGTCCCGTGGTGGTGGTGCTGTGTCCCAGTGCCTTACCATTTCTCCTGGGGCCCCAGGAGCCCTCTGGGTGCTGTTGTGGGGATGTTACAGTTGCCTTTTGAAGCCACAGAGAGAACTCTTCCTGTTCCAGGCCTCTTCTTCCGGGCAGGATGCAGGGACAGGGAGGAGTGTATCTACTGAGGACCCGTTCCACTCTTGCCTGCTCTTTTTGTTTTTTTTTAAGTTTATTTATTTATCCTTGAGAGAGAGAGAGAGAGAGAGAGAGCACGAGTGAGGGAGGGGCAGAGAGAGAGACAGACAGACAGAAGCAGGCTCCAGGCTCCGAGCTGTCAGCACAGATCCAACAGGCAGCTTGAACCCAGGAACTATGACATCATGACTTGAGCTGAAGTCAGATGCTTAACTGACTGAACCACCCAGGTGCCCCCACTCTTGCCTGCTCTTGCCCCCAGCTGCCCCTGCCATTGTCGCCCACCTCCTCCCACTCCTCTAACCTCCTGTTTCCTCTCTGGCCTTCCTCTCAAGTCCTCTCTGTCCTCCCCTCTATGCACCCCTCCAATCACATCTTTCGCCTTTGTCTTCCCCCATGTCTCTGATTTTCTTCTCTTTCCCCTTCCCTCCTTTGTCATGTCTCCCTGTCTAGACAGAGGCCCCTCCAGGAACTTGTGTGATTCACAATATTCCCCAGGTTTAAAACATGCCCCAACATTCACACCCACCCACCCATACCTAATTACACACTCACACACACACTCACAGACTCACACACACACACTCTCACACATATACTCACACCCATACACACATTCTCGCACATCACTCAGACTCATACATACACTCACACACACGTACACATTCGATCACACACACTCGCACTCATGTATACGATCACACATTCGCAATGCACCCACTCCCACTCACTCACACACACATGCACACACGCACAAGCACACACAGCTCTTCAGCTCTGCCTCTCCGCTTGAGCCGATTGTGCGTCATCTACAGAGGGCCATCTGTAATGTAGTCCATCGGACAGAGACGACTGCTGATGGACGGTATTCCGGATGGCCTACTTTTCTTTATACCTTAATCTAAGATTTGCTTTCTGTCGTGTCTTTTGCTCCTGGGTCTAAGGGACTGTTTAAATTTAGTCCACTCCATGAACAAAATTTTCATTGCAGAGTGAACCCAATCAGTTGCCAGTGGTTTCAGAAAATATATATTATGCATTTAAGTGATGTGTGTTTACGAGGACCATGTGAGAGGCTTGCCCAAGTCCTGGGTCAGCTCCATTCATTCTTCAACTCTCCTGGCTTTCTCACATCCGAGGGGGCTGCCCCAGAGGCTTTCATTACTCACCTTTCCGTACTTTCCTGGGGTTCCTGTTCCGCTTAACTTTCTGTTAGTCTACACCTTTCTCTCCTTGCCCCTCATCTTCCATCTGTAGCTGTTATCTGAAGTAAACCCTGAAAGCTGTTCATGCTGAAGCTGGCTTAAACTCTGACCCGCAATATGGCGCCGTGGTAACAGTGGGAGCTATGGCCTTCTGATGCAAGCAGATGTGGAGGCGACAGGGCGACAGGGCGACTGATCCTACTAATTTGCATTTTATTCATGTTTACACACAGTGCTGTTCTCCTTTGTTTCTGATGGCCTCTTCGCCAATGCTAGCCTCCTGTAAGCTCAGTGACTTGATTTACAAAGAAGGTTGGAGGCCCCAGTTCTTAAACAAATTCTTGAGTATCAATGTTGAACTCAGTTATGTCTAAAATTTATACTGCCATGCAGTTTAAATTTGATTTACATTAAATCGGTTTCAGAACTGGTAATTACAACACATTATTTTCACTGTGACATCATGAGAATAGTACAATTATTCTGATCGTGTTCTCAACTGGTGAATAGGCATTTGCATAAAATAATTTTATAGAAATAAAGTCATCAAGTAAAAACAGTGGTCCTAATTCATGATAATCAGTGGAAGAGTAAAGTTTACTGGATGTTAAATCAAATGACATAAATATCTGAACCGATTGTCCCTGTAACTAATGATCTAACTTCTAATGACTAACAAAGGTAAGTAGAAAATGTACTTTGCTTCCTTGCCATAAATTCAGGTGAGACCCTTTTGCTTCTTAAAGTGTGTCTGAAATAAGCTTTAAACAATAAAACTTCAACGAAGAACACTGTTCTCTCTCATTTGTACTAAGTGAAAATACATTTTCCATATCCTAAGTCATTGAAGGTCTCTAAGTAAAATCTAGATTTCATGTCTTTATTTTGTAACATGGTGTTGAGAGGAATATTTTCTATAGCTGTGGAATCTTTACCCGGACCCACAGATAAAAACAATGCATTTTTGTATAGTTCTTCATCTTTAAGCTTGATGGATTTCTGGAAAGTTGTTTATGTAACAACAGTGAAAAATCTATGTTTATCCATAAGATGGAGTTAAGCTTTAGGTCCGTGTAATTATATGTTTTCAACGAAACTGAATGCCGAGAGGCACAATGAATGCTATATAAGACACAGTACATTTTTTTGTGATGTGGGACAGATCGGGCATCTTTGCCATTAACACCAATAGCAATTCCCAAATATTATACAAATATAAGCTCCTCCCACAAATTTCCAGAATTCCCCTAGGATTCAGTTTATGCCATATGAAAAATGCCTCTAGTAGATGATTCCCTCCTCCTTAAAACAGTTTCATTTCTTGGCCTTGTAGGCACCAAACTTTTGCAATTTTCTTCCTACCTCTTCGGCTGAAGTTTTCCTCCTCTTTCCTGGTTCTGTTTCCAAAGCTTTCCATGTTGAAATGCTCCACGTCTCAGGTGTAGCACTATTCTCTTTATTTATATCTGTTTATATGCTGATGTTTTCCATACGTGCATCTCCAGCGTCTTTCTCTCCTCTGCACTTCTGGTTCCCATGATCATTGCATATTTCACATCTCAGCTAAAATGTTGAAGAGCGTCTTCAGCTTAACATATGCGAACAGATTGGAAAAAAAAGTTCCGAAACCTGCCTGATCCTTAAGTCTTCTCCGTGTCACCAGATGCTGTTACCATTTGTATGGTGAGACATTTGTCTCATTTCATGCTCAACGCTCAATATTTCAGTAATTTCTTCCGGGTCTAGCGTCAATGCATACTCTAAATATCAGTTCTAACTTCCTTTGAATGGAAACTTCACTGTTTCAAACTACAATCATAGATTCCCTCGTTTTCTCATACAGCTTCCTATTTAGTCCCTATGTTACCACTCTTGTTCTTGAAGACTAAAATGGTCTTACACAAACAACAATAATATTTTAACCACACAAACTGTGCCATTTTTCTCCTTTTCTCAAGAATTTCTAAAGGTTTCTATTCACAATAAATATATTTAATTTCCTGACCATAGTCAGTAAAGTTTGACCGCATCAGGCTTGCACCTGTCACCATGCATCATTGCTACCTCCCTTAGTCAACTCCATCCATGGAAGCCATCTTGAAGCTTCTTGACAGACGGCAAAATATTTTCTGCCTCAGGATCTTCGCAATTGAAGTTTTCTAATCTGAGGACACTTTTCCAATAAGTTATAGTTCAGTTGTATCATTCTGATCTACACTCCCATCACACCTGTTCAAGGAGCCTTTTCTTCCCTATCTTATCTAAAATACTGTATATCCTCACTCAGTATCCATATTTATCAACAGACTTCCTACAACCTAATATTCGAACATATATTTATTTAAATACATTTAGTATCCGTATCCCCCACTGGAATATAACCCGTTTAAATGACTCCAAATATCCTGATCACCATTCTCTCTCAAGCTTCTAGAACATTTTCTTGTACATAATAGGCACATACCGATAAAATTTTCTGAAGAAATAAATGCAAACATGCAAAAATGACATCTTACTTGTAAAGTTAAATTTCATAAATAATGAATAAACGTAAAAAGGAGACAGAAGACATCAGGGGAAATGGGTTTGGAGCACGAATTACCCAAAGAAAGAAAATCTGATACTATGACCCCTTTTATTATTTATCTTTATTCCTGGTTTCAGTAAAACAGTAAATAAGTAAAACTGTGGATGATGCCTTACAATTTCAGCAGATAAATAGCAGCCCATCTATAATGTGCACAAACTATGCTGACCCCCATTAAGTGACCCTCACCTCTGTGGTTTTAACCACTGGGTTATGGCAAAGATGAGAGGATAGTCAATCCCTTGGTTAGTTTATCACACAAGAGATGGGATAATACTTGCTCTATTAGATTACATTATATGACTTAGGTAATGGTATACCACTATCACAATTATCAACCTTGAGAGACCCACTTGGCAAGGACCTGAGGGTGGCCTGTAGGAGCCATAGAAAGCACCCAGCTCACTGCCAGCAAGAAAAAGACAACCTCAATGATGCAAGGAACTGATTGCTGCTAATATCCCGGAGAGTTTGGAGGGAACCTGAAGCTATAGAAAAGTATTCTGATGGGCCTACAGCTTGCTTAAAGCCCTGTGAGATCCTGACCACAAGGCACAGCTAGATCATGCCCAGACTTCTGACCTACCGAATCTCTGACATAATAAGTGTGTGTTGTTTCAAGTTACAGTGTTTGTGAGTGTTACATGGCAAAATAAATCTAGTACACCGATGCTGATAACTATTTTGTAACGTAAATATTTTTGAAGTCCTTAAGCACAGGAAAAAAAAAAAAAAAGAACAAAAACTCTCCAACAATAAAATCTTGATTTTAAAGTTACTGGTGAGAAATGTCAAAGTCTTTGTAGAACTCCTTGAGAGACACCTAGAGAAGAAAAAACATTTTTCTCTCCTCTGTTGGATTAAAAATTAGAGCATAGTGTAGCTAGAGGCATTTGTGCAAATTCATGACAACTATATATTTGAACTAGTTTTGTATTCCTCTGTGGTTATATGTGTGTTTCTTTGGGATCAGATTAGGTCGAAGGATATGTATGGTGTTTATTTGCCAAAAATAATTTATTTATTTATTTATTTTTACAAGAATGAAAATAAGAGCTGACTGAACTTTCCAAACAGTCATACTGAAATTTTAGACGCCTGAATTTCCCTTCTGCTTCAGGCAGTGACAATCAAATTAAATTCTGGAGTTTGAAGAGTATTTGAGAGAGCGCCTTGCATTTCATTCTGTTATTATTTTTTTAATTGATCTCGCAAACTATCGATGACAACAATGCAACCACAATATTCGTAGGCACTTATGCATTGTGACAATGGTGACTTGGTCCTAGACTGCGGTAACATTCTGCCATCGTGTGATCTTTAGATTTATTGGAATATTTCCTTAGAAACCTTTTGTAAATCAAAACCTAAGTCTTCTGACCTATTAGGTATTAAGTATATAATAGCATAGCTATGACAGGAATATTGTTAAAGATATGCCATACTTAAAAAGACACTACGGGAAGCTTTTTAATTAAAAATTTCAATTCCATAGTGTTATTAAAACACTGGAAGAAGATAAGAACTCTACAATCATTTTCAAAACCCAAGCTAAAGATAATTATTGCAAATGAGAATATGTAACTTGAACTCCATGACAGTCAAGGCAATAAAATGGAAATAATGAGTTGCATAGCGTCCATTTTTTAATAAAAGGAGGGATATCATGTATTTTATCAGGTGTAAAGCTCACAGTTTTTTTTAAAGAAAAAATGCTATTAAATTTAAGAACTTTTAATAGTAAAGCCGGTTTTAGCATTTTCATGATTAGTCATATCCCATTTTATTCCTGAATCTGTACAGCGACAATAGAGAATCATTGGAAAATACTCATTTCCATATATCTTGCAATCAATTTTTCAGGCACGTTTATGAAACCCTTTCTATGTTTGCTATGCGTCTGGCGATATTGCCGAAGATAACCGACATTGTTTAGGAGGGGTTGTGTGTCTTACCTGACAATGAGAGCTGAAATCAACACATAAACAGTGGGAAAATACAAGTTTAAATGATGATAATGCCATGAAGGATGCCTATCAGGGTATATGATAAAGTGTGGCTGGGGTGAATGTAACAGAGGCAGAAACCTGCAAAAGTTTGTGGATCAAATATTCAAATCACAGGAAATCTTACCTGTGGTCGCCCTGATAAATTTTTTAAGTGGTTTTTTTAAGAGCATGGCAAGGTTTGGAGAGTTTGAACAGTGAAAGCAAGTTGTAGAGTGGTAGGGTACGAAGATTATAGAGGCAACCCGAATCCAGACCACATAGACCTCAGGGGGCATTTGGAGAGTTAGAGCAGAAACGTAAAATTGTATATCTTTCAGATCACTTTGCCGGCTGTTTTGTGAATAGTCTACGGTAAGGAATCAAGGTTGCCAGCCAAGGGCTCATTGCCTCAATCAAGGCAAGAGGCCAAGTTAGTGGTAACAGAAGAGTGGGTGTGCTGCTGGATTTGGGGTGTGTTTTGAAAGTAGAGCAGGCAGTGGTTGCTGACTGGTTGATTGTAGAATATATGTGAGAAGAAGTAATGAAGTATAATCCCCAGGGTTTTGGCCCTGATTAAGTAGGTCGCAGCGTTGTAGAAACTGGGAAGATGATAGAAGGAGCAAAATTTTGTTTTGTGCTCAGTCATTTTGAAATACCCGTAGATCAAGTTGGTTGATAGTGTTAGCGATTTTCTATCCATTTTCTATCCAATAGCGATTTTCTTGTTCTATTATTTCCTGAAGGAGAAAGGCTGAAGCCACCAATTAGCTGTCTATAAGATTTTCTCCTTTTCCTTGGTTTCTGTCATTTAATTATGATATGTCCTGGTGTGTTTTTAATTAATATTTATTTTGCTTGCAGTTATCTGAGTTTCTTGATATTTCTTGATATTCTGTAATTTGATATTATTCACCGTTCTTGAAAAAAAATACTTTTCGTGTATTTCTTCTATACTCTTTTTCTTTCTCTTTTTGTTTGTGTCAAATTACATATATTGTTTCTTATTATCCCAGAATTCCTCGTTGCTTCGTCTGTTCGTTTGGGCCTGTCTTTCCTTAATGTATTCAACTGGTAGGTTCCATTGCAATCTCAGTGTTCTAATGGGTTCTAGAGAAGTTATTATTTTGTAATTTGTCTGTCTTTTCCGTAGTCAAGGTAGGTGCTCTTAATATCCTGGGTGAAGGATTCCACCAACATATCTTTGAAATACCAGCAAAGACAGGGAGTAGAGTGGTGGTCTCTAGTGGGTGGAAGGAGTATGAATGGGAAGCTCTGTGTGACAGGTATAATGCTTCCGTTATGTCGAGTAAGTTCTAGCGATGTACTGGACCACAAGGTGCCTATGATTACTGACATTGGATTGTGTGCTCAAAATTTGTTCAGAAGGTTAGATCTCATGTTAAGTGCTCTCACCCACAATTAAAAATAAAGGAGAAAAGTATAGGCCTCTGAAGTTATAATCACCTGTTTTCCATAGAATTCTTCTTGGACTCCATTCTAAATATTTCTTGCCACTGGATTAGCTTTTTGCCAGAAACCCACTGTGGCTTTGGAAACAAATATTCTTCATATACGCCAAAAAACCTTGTCTAATAAGCACCGGAAGATCTAATCCAGAGATCAAGAAAGGTTTAATGTTTGAGAAGCAACGGTATGTATCTTCCACAACCCTTTCATTTACTCTGCAACATAGTGCCTTGAGTTAAGTTTTCTTGAACCGCAATTTTCCAGTGAAAACCCTGGGGCAAGAAGTTCAGTATCTTACCTCCGCTCACAGCACTAGACAGAGTCAAAGCTGGGACTCCGAGGTGGAATTTGTGCATGTAGCCATTGCATTATATATTATCTGTGTCCTCACAGTGACTTCAAGAAAATCTAAGTAAGCTAAGAAGCATAATACACCCACCATTTTTGTCATTTACTTTCACTGGGAAAATGAAATGAGCTAAAATGATTTCCCCAGCTGATGCTGCCAATGAACTACTAAGAAGAGAGGATCCGAAGAGCCTAGGATATGTCTTCAAACTCAAAGGCTGATGTCTTCTGAAGTATGCATAAGTTTTAGGTAATTTTAAAGTCTAAATTTAGAAGCTTAGCACTGAGAATCTCAGCCAGGCTTCATAATTAAATGATAATAAGTGATAATAGGAATATATATATATATACACATATATATATATTTATTAATCATGTCATGGGACTTAGGAGATCTTATACTTACTAGAAGTAATTGCTTCCAGCATAAGATTAGGCATCAGTTGCATAGCGGCAAGAAAGCAAAATATTTTCTAAGCAGTAGTTTTTCACTGTAAAAGTCTGAGAATAAAATATCTCTTTCAGGAGAGACTGGTTAGTGTAAAGAAAAAGAATAAGTTATAACTGACTGAAAGAATTAAGAAGTATATCAGCTAATTCCTAGAGAAAATGTACAAACTGATACCAAAGCAGCATTGGAAAGTTTGAAATAAGTATCTCATTTAGAAGTTTGATTTAAATTGTTCCATCATGAAAATGAGATGGAAAGCATTCAATATAAAGATATACATAATATATAATCCATAATACAAATGTCTATATGTCATAGAAAAAGTAAGCAAATAATTTATGTGTCTTAGAAGGCCTCCAACGATTAGGTCAGCATATTTTACCGGTATACGAGTAGCCACAAAAAGTCAAGCGAGCAGGCTTATGAGGGATATGTTCGAAAGGGCACATGAATCTCGTGGTTTATGAAAACGTTAGAAGAGAAAGAGATAATTACAAAATCTGCAAATATTATCAGATCCAAGCTCTGCTCATCAAATTTGAATAAATGGACTATTGAGAAAAGTTGAAGACCAGGAGTATTAATGTGGGGAACACAAGACAAAACTCTCTTAAACCCACTGGGATGGAGTTTCCTGAAAAACATATAAGTGGAGATGTCCAGTGATCAACTAGAAATATTGTAGGACACAGGAGTATAGCTATATATGAATGTTTTCAATATATGAGTGGTTCCAAATCTATATATTTGAATGGCTCATGTCATGTTTTAGAATAATATCAAGTAGAGAGAGAGCATTGAGTAGTCAAGGAAAAAGAATAAGAATAGAAGCCAGAAGAATGTATTTAAGATTAAGAACAAAAGGCCCAGCAAATTTCACAGATAAAATGTGGTCCATGTACTCGAGTAACAGTAGTAAACAAAATTTCACAGAAACTTCTGAAGACACAGAAGAAGGCAGAAGCCATAGTCAGTGTTAATGCCTATGAATACATGGAGAATTTGAAACGTGTCTGGATTCAGCAATCATTGATAACCTTTCCCATGACTATTTTAAAGTGCGGTGAAGACACAGGGTGAGAAACTGTAGCAGGTAAAATGTGGAGGCGGAAGATGAATATCGAACATAACATAGGCTGCAAGACACAAAGTATTTAAGAATAATTTTCATTTGACTAGAAAATAAATTTAAAAGAAAAAAGAAAAATTGGGACGCCCGGATGTCAATCAGTTGAGCATCCAACTCTTGATTTTGGCTCAGGTCATGATCTCCTGGTTTTACGTGTTCTCGCCCCATGTCAGGCTCTGTGCCCTGACTGGACGGAGCCTGCTGGAGTTCTCCTTCTCCTCTCTCTCTGCCCCTCCCTCGCTCACACTCCGTCTCCCCCACAATAAATACATAAACTTAAAAAGACTTAAAATAAGAAATTGTGACAGGTTAAAGTTTTAGGCATTTTATTGGCTTTCACAAAGGGTTCTCAAGGTTTTGTAATTAAAACATTGATTTTAGCAGTCTCACAGACCTGTGGAATGGAATAAAAAGTTCGTAAATAGAAGCAAGCCCTCAATCCAATCTATGATTAACGTGTCATGTCAAACCAATGGAGAAAAGATATGCCTTCAATATATGATGGCAACACAACTGGTGAAGCGTCTTGGTAAAGATAAATATAGATCCATGCTTCATACCACACAACAAGCACAATTATAAATGAATCAGACATTTCAATGGAAAACGAGAAAGTGAAAGAACAAGAAGAAAATATGGCCTTTTTTTATGCGTGAAAGCTTTTCTAACTGTCATAGAATCACTAGTTTAAAACCTGGGCAAATATTTACAAAGAGTATCAAATTATAGTTTTTCTTCGTAAGAAGTTCTTTGAAAGAAATACCCCAAAGGGACCTAAAACAAAATGGAAAGAGAGACTAATTCCTTACAGCTGGAAAACAAAACAAAAAGCCCAAAACCCACAAGTGAACAACAAAAAATCCACACACAAATTTGACTTCAACGTACGAAAAAATGTACATTCATTTAAATGAATAAATTAGTTTAAATAGCATAGGTTAAAGCTCCATGAAATTACTATCCAAAAGTTTTGTGTTGGGAGGGCCTGACCGACGCCAGGGGTTACCTGAGTTAGCGATGCAGTGTAAAATAATCCCACTGAAAGGATAACTTAGAATATCTACTAAAATTACAAATTCAGATTTTTTCTTCTCATTAAGATGTCAACAGTTGCTAGAGGACATCGCTAGAATTCAAATCATGAAAACAACATAGATTATTCTCCTTCCTGTCCCTCTAGTTCAGCAACGCTGGCCCCCTTTCTGTCACACCTACACTCAGGTAACTCCTGGCAGAGGATTACACAAGAGCTGTTATGTAGGCTGTTCCTATCTCATCAAGTGTTCTCCCAAACATTCCCAGCTAACTTCCTACCTTTCCTCAGGTTTTGGATCACATATCACTGAGGCAGGCTCTCACCACTTTAGCATATTTATACGGTAAATTGGTCCCTGGTTGAATCTCTTTACTTCTAGAATAAAGAGAGAAATTAATTCCATCAGTGAAAATTTAAGGAAAAATAAAGTATTTGAGTATATGTCTTTTTAAATTGAATAAGAGAAGCTTTTTCAGAGAAGCTTTTGGTATTCTTCAAGAAGGTCTTCAGTCAACTTAACGAAGCATTGCAAATTTCCCTGAATTCACGACAAAGTCATCTTCTACACATAGTTGAAGTTGCTTTCCATTTCTTAATGAAGACAGTGCTCTGTAAAACTCTTTTTTCTCACTGTACTTGTTTTTTCTACATTATTGACTTTTCATTATGTCTAAACAGCAAGACATGACAGAACGGGATTTCTGGGTGATGACACTATATATGTATTTGGCATAAAGAATAAATGTCTTTTGACACCCCCCAAAATACAATATTTTTACAAATGTCCAAGTACCTTATTGCTTTAAAAAACAGAAATCTTGTGTTACAAAAAGAATGAAACTAGTTTAATGTCTGAAATATTTCTCACCAAATACGCCACAATGCACCTAACATTTGAAGTGCCTTTTCTCTTTTGTGCTGCAGAATCACTGGCAAATAGCCTGCTCTGAGGCCATTTAAACTCTACCAGAAAAGCTTTCAATGATAGTTACAACTTCTGAAGACTGTAACTAAAATGACTTTCCTTTGACCAGCAAATGATCCTCAGAACCTAAACACTGTTCCCAGGAAGAAGACAAAGCCAGAAAATTCTCTTTGCGGCGGCCGTGGTAGAAACGAAAGACCAACACCACCAGCACCACAACAAAAAGAAAACATTTGGGGATGCTTTGCAGTAAACAGGAATTTTCTGAGTACGTTTTGGTAATGAAGGAAAACACCTTACCTTTTCTCTTAATTTACTTTAATTGTAACATTCCATTGACATAAAGACAGAAATATCTCAGAGAAATCAAGAATACAGGAAAACCTTGGATGGTGAGGAACCTGTCCTGTGAGTGTTCCTCAAGATGAGCAAACATTTCTAATAAATTTTAACTTGATAAACGAGCTGTCTTGCAATACGAGTCATACGTGACACAAAATGTCATCTGATCACAACTGACCCAACAGTTTCTCTCTCCCTCTCTCTCTCTCTGCAAGATTGTGGGTGATCATCTCCCATGCTCAGATGCCCGATCTCAGGCTGTGGTGTTTGGCAGAAATCAGTGATTTTTCAGAACGTTGGAAGGTGCCCACAACTGGTGCTGGTGTATTTTGTCACTTGAAAGCACCGATGGACGGTCCTTTGCTTTTCCAGACAAGAGTGAGCTTAGGAATGCTTTGCTTCATTCTACATCAGGCTGCCTGCAGATAGAGACCCTTTCCTCTGTTGTGTTATTGTCAGTTCCATTAAACACAGTACATGACAAGAGTTTATTAATACTGTCCTGTAGTCAACATCTGTTTGTGATAGTGAACATTGTCCTACACAATAACCTCCTCTCTCTTGTCTCCCTCACGCCAGCCACAAAGGTTTTCAAAAGTAAGTGCAGGTTAATTTGCTTATTTTTTATATTTTGTATTTTCTTTAGTATTTTGTACAATATTACAGCATTATAATAATTTTTATATGAATATTTTTGCATCGTGGAACAAATCGTCTGGTTTCCATTATTTCGTATGGGGAAATTCATTTTGATATACAAGTGCTTTGGATTACAAGCATGTTTCCGGAACGAATTGTGCTCACAAACCAAGGTTTTACTGTACTTAAAACATTTTGTTAAATTTCACTCTTAGAGGAGGCAGGCCAAAAGAATATTTTATTGTGTTTTCCCATGAAAGGAATATAACATTTTTTCCTCGGTGGGAAAAAAAATACCCATAATCAAATTTGTATCAGTTAGAAGGCTATCTCATCTGAAAGAACACCTTTCTGAAACCAGAATATTGCCTAAGGAAAATCTATTATCTGCTATGAAGACATGTCTAGGAGAAAATAAGAGACCAGGTATATTACTGCACAATTCTCTTTCTGCTTCTTTGTGATCCCTTAGTCCCTCACTTTAGCTTGCCTGGCTTTTTGTGTGTCCTTGTCCTCAGATAAATGGTGGCTACATGTTTCCAGGTGTTAATTCCTAGGCCTAAATTCCATAGAAATTGTCGTGAACTTCATTAAAATTAAAAAATACATGTATCTGCTCTGCAAGACACTGTCAAGAGAAGAAACAGACAGGTTGGGAGAAAATATGTGCCAAAGACGTTTTCAGTAAAAAAAAACGTTACCTGCAATATACAAGAAGCCTTAAAATTCGACTATAATATAGCAAACAACCCAATTAAAACATGGGCCAGAGGCCATAACAAGTACCTCACCGAAGAAGACACACAGATGGCAAAATGAGCACGCGAAGAGATGTTCTGCATCATGTCATCAGGGAAAGGCAAATTAAAACGACCAGAAGCCAGGACATACCTTTTAGAGTGCCCCAAATTTGGAACACTGTCAACACCAAATGCTGGCAAGAGCGTGCAGCAAGGACTCTCATTCGTCGCTGGTGGAGACGGTAAAGGGAGGAGCCGCTTTGGAAGACAATTTGGCAGTTTCTTAACAAAAGTAAACACACTCTGACCATGCAGTCCAGCAATGATGTTCCTTGGTATTTACCCAAAGGAATCAAACACAGAAAACAGAGAAGAGCCTGTACGTGGTTCTCTACGGCAGCTTTGTTTATAATTGCCAAAACGTGCAAGCAGCCAATATCCTTTGGGAGGCAAATGGATAAATAAACTGGGGCGTCATCAGACAAGTGGAGTATCATTCAGAACTGAAAGAAAGAAACTATCAAGCCATGAAAAGACACGGAGGAACCTTAAATCCCTATTACTAGTTGAAAGGAGCTAATCTGGAAAAGCAGTAGAGTATGTTTTCAGCTATAGGACACTCTGGAAAAGGCAAAAGCGTGAAGACACTAAAAAGATCGGCGACGGGGGGTCGTGGTGGGGAGAGGGCTGTGGTGGAGGATGAGGCAGGGCACAGACTTTCGGGGCAGTGAAACCAGCCTGGATGTGACCATACGGTCGATACGTGTCATCGTATGTTTGCCCGGACCCATGGAATGCTCACCGAGAGTGAACTGTAACGTCAACTACAGTCTGGGGATGACGGTGTGTCCGTGTAAGTCCATCAGCTGTAACAACTGCACACTCAGGAGGGGGATCTGATGTTGACAATGACAGTGTGAAGCCAGGAGCCATGTACAAAATCTCTGCACCTTCCTCTCACTTTCGCTGGGAGCATAAAGCTGCTAAAAATCAGGGAAGAGCTAACACAGAAGAAAAAAATGTGAACAGCCAGATTTGGGAAAAAAATAACTAGAATTTCAAATTTAATACTGAATGGAGAGATTGAAAAGCAGGTCAGAAAAAGCTGAATGTGAAATTAATGAAGCAGAAAACAGAGCCAAGCGATTTACTTAAAGTAACTAATAAAGACAAACAATATAAACAAAAACAAGCAAACAAATAAAGCCCTTAGAGACAAGGAGAGGTTTTGAGACATGTCTAATCAGAAACCAAGAAGAACAAAAGAAAGCAGATAGAGGGAAACAATATTTGACTGATAAAGGCTAAGAATTTTCTTAAAGAAGGCTGTGGATTCGCTAAACAAGAAGAAATTATACCAAGCACGTTCATGTAAAGATGTCCATCATTTATATACCTCCTCATATATGTGTATATAGCACATTTTTCAAAATAATATCACATACATTAGATAACTTATTATATATATTATTAATATATGCATACAAATGAATACATAAATTGATAATAAAAATGAAAAAAATGTAGGGGCGCCTGGATGTCTCAGTCGGTTAAGCCTATGGCTCTCGACTTCAGCTCAGGTCATGATCTCGTTGTTCGGGAGTTCGGGTCCCACATGGAGCCTGCTTGGGATTCTGTTTTCCTCTGTCTCTGCCCCAGCCCCTGTTGCTCTCTCTCTCTCTCAAAATAAATAAAAATAAATTTTAAAAACCGAAAAAGTGTCTAAAACATGTTTTTGATAAGCATATAATTAATTAAAATAATTCTATTGATTTTATAATATTATATAAGCATGTTGAGTAAGACTTAAAAAATGCAATGATAGTAATGACAGGTAATATTTAGGAGCATAGTGCCCGCTAGACATACTGTGTGTTGAAACAACCTGGTGGTTGTTCCTTTATTTTAATTCAGTGAGAAATCTAGAACAAACGAATAATCCCGATGACCCGTGTCATCCCCCCTTTAGCCGTTTCTTATTGATGTTATGTGTTGTGTAAATGGACTTCAGACGTGTTTGCTGCTTTCCTTGGGCTCCCTACATACCCTGCTGTCTCCTGTGGTGATGCATCATCAGTTGGGTTCCTCAGAAGCATTTGGTCTCCCTCTTCTGACCGTGGATGGTGCCGGATACCCAGAGAGAGGTGTTCCCACAGCCAGAATCCTCCCTCAAACCAACCCAAATTTCACTGCAATGTATTTGGCAAGTGATCTTCTTGATATGTGGTTGGGATCTATAGTCTCTTTGAACCAAATATGGATTTTTTTAATAGTTTATCATCTCTTCCTGGTTTCAAAAGAAGAGTAACCTATTTTTTATTTGAATTTGTGCAGATTTTATAAGAACTGAATGATATTTAGATCGGTGCAATGGATGGCCTAATAAGAGAGCAAATCTTAAAAAAACAAACAAACAACAAAAACCAAAACAAACAAACAAACAAAAAAAAACAAAACGACAAACTATTGCATTCATTTGCCACCCCTAAAAAGAAAGGTAAGCATTTCAGGAGAATGCTCATTTTCTTTGCAACCCTTCTCCCACCCTATGCCTGTGTATGTTTTAGTGTAACCATCTGTTTTAGAATCCATTTGAGTCCGCATGACACCTATTACTTAGATTTATAAGACAGGTAATATTTAGCCAAATTAGCAATCAGAATGCCTGAATGTTTTAACATCATTTATAATTAACTGCTGGGTGTAATAACAAATAGAAGCAGCAGCTGCAACAAAACTCCGATTAGGCAGTCAAAATGGGAATAATTCAAATTTACGGAAGGCCCCAAACTCATCTTCAAGCACGGAACAACAGCCCAATAATAACTCACCCAGGCCACCGCGCACCAACCTCCTGGAATCTGAGCACAGTGAGAAAATACTTCCAAACAACGAGGCCTCTTTGCACATCAACCTCAATCATCCTTGGACCCTCGGGAGAAGACCTCACTCTGAAGTTGTATTTATCCCTACGCCAAATCCAGAAACAACACCAACTTGATTCAACCAATGGGTTCTGAACCTTTTCTAATCTTCTCATGTCCCCTCCGCCGCCCCCCCCCCCCCCAACCTTGGTATTTTTCGATGATTGAAGGATAACGAAAATCCAGTTCTCACAAAATCAACCCAACCAGAAAGTCACATCGACTCTTGACAACACTCGCGAGCAAGCTAAAGGAAAAGTCTCTTTTCCGCGACGAGAAAACTGAAATCTGGAAATGAAGACATTTCCTTGTGAAGCTACTTAGAACCAGTAGTAGAGCTAGGAATCAACCATCCACCATGAAACTTTTTATTCGACTGCCCTGGCTTTTCAAGCATAACTTCCTATCGTCCGGAAACAGTAAATCATGGAGTGCAAAATTTAAATTATGTTTATAAAAACTGGGAAGTTCTTTCAATACTGCAAATAATGAAAAACAAAACAAAACAAAACAAAACAAAACGCTAGCAATAATGCCACTGTTAGTAGTAGGAATGAACACTTATTTTTAATTTATTGTTGACAAGCATGTAATGCCTCATGGGTTCCTGAAGACACCCTCGCGTTGCTAGCCCCACCCCACGTTCACACACAAGTAACAAAATACTCCCGCTATTTAAAAACGTGTCTATAGTCACTGTCTGAAACAGGGAGGACAAATCCAGGTCCTGTGGAGGGACACAAACCATGCACTCGAACGTTCTTTCTTATTGGCTGCTTTTGATCACTGGCTGGGCAAATCCTGTGGTTGGAAGATTGCGGGAGGAACGGCCTCGGGGGCTACAGTGTGTGTGCCTGAAGCCTCCTCTCCTCCTGTAACCTCGTTCACTCGGGACAATTCCTCTCTGATACTGCTTCGTTCTGGTAGGACTGTCGATCACAGCGGTAGATGTTACAGTTCTGACTCTTTCGAATAAAAGAGACAGAGATCCACCTGCACCCAGTAAGCACAAGAATTATTTATTAATTTTCATGAAAGGAAAATCTCAAGGGTAGGAAGGCTTTTAGGCACAGGTGCTCTGGGCCTCAAAATGTAGAATGAAGAAAAGTAATCTCCGCGTCTTGTCTCTTCACTTCCTCACGTATGTGCTGATTTTATTCTTCATCTCATTTTCAATCTGTATTTTGTGGCCACCTTGCATGCAACAGACATACTTTGTAAGATAAGCCCAGGCGCATGTCCAGTGGGAAAAACCCTTGTGTTGCTCTCAGAAGTTGCATAAACGGATGTCTCACCTGCCCTAACCCAAACTGTCTACATTGGCTAAGAATCTGGACTCCAGAAAGTAATTTAGATTAATCAGGAATAACCCCTGAAACTTCATTTGGGCACATCACATCCAGTCCACACTGCCTGACTATGAGTAGATTCATGTCTCTAAGTGGGAAGAGGTATTAATTTTCTCAGAGAATTTCACATGCCCTGGAGAGATCATTTTTACAATAGCAATACCAGTAGCTTATGCCCACAGAGTACTTTTTGTGTACTGGGTACTAATATAAAAACGTTACATATAATGACTTCTGTACTACAACTCTATTAGCTGTTTTATTATTTCTCTCCTTCCACAAATGAAGACATTGAGGCATAGGAAACATGAGAAACTTCCTCGAGATGGAACATCTAATATAAACTAGGGCTGTGTTTCAAAATCGGATTACCCATTTCATGACCTTATGATATCCTGCCTTTCTACAATGGACACACATTCTCCTTAAATGAAAGATGCAACTAACTAAACAAGTTTTAAAAACCCACAAGAAATCACTAAACACATAAAATATTTTAACAAGATAAATAATTTCCATATGAATAATCTATATCAAATTTGAAAAGAAATAATAGAATAGAAATTTCAGGAATAAAACCAGAAATATCAGTACAGCTCCTACAGATGTTAAAAATCATAGCCATGTGGCAACTTTATGTCAATAGGGAAGAAGAAGAGATTGTGAAGATTGCTACTTCTAGCCATATCATCGAAGATACCCTCACTAGTACAGTAAGAAAGAAATATAAATAAGTAAAGAGTTTTAAGGGCACAGAGAATTGGCATTTTACCAGGTAGCATAGTTTTGTAACTACTAGATAAAATTACACTAATAATTACACTTACTATGTATGTTTACCCACACTCACAAATATCGATTATTATGAAAATATATACCTACGTAAAAAAAGCACTAGAAGAAGAACTGATTGTAAGACATATGTAGACATATGAAAAACTAACAATTGTAAAACCGGACAACTTTGAAAAAGAAAATGACATAGCACTGCCTCCATCAGATAATAATTTATTATAAAGCTAAACATTTTAACATAATGTGATAATGACACAGTTTAGGAAAATAGCCCAATGGAACAGAATAGTGAGTGTAGAACTGGCTCTTATAAGGACGACAGTACAGTGGAGAATGTGCAGCCAGTTTTTACAAATGGTACTAATTCAATTAGTCATACATAGGGATAAAAAAATAAATCTTGATTTCTACAAACCAGCTGTGGGAATATTGTAAATCCACATGGGAAAAGGAAAAGAATTAATATTTTAGAAGAAAACTAGGAAAATATCATCTTGCTTTATACCTTACTTAATTTATTTCAATAATATTTTAACTTGTTATTCCTCCTCTCTGCTACTCACTGGACAATTATGATTGTGCTACCTTTAATTTCACTGATTTTTTTTTTCTTCCCCATGCTCCAATTTTTATCAAGTCTCTCAAATGGGATTTTATTTCATTTATTATAGTTTATAGCTCCAGAATATCTGTCTGGTTCTTTTAATAATTTGTGTAGTGTCAAAAAATATTTTTTATAATATCAGCCATGCATCGAGAAGGGTTCCAAGGAAAACTCAGCGACAGTCAAATGTGGTGAATGGCTTAAGTGAAGGACAAGAATTGAGTGAGAGCCACGAGTGAACAAGTGCATTGCTGCATAATTGATTTAAAGAATTAGGACTACAGTACACTCTCCACTATTCAACCTCCGGTGAGCACTTTATAATTCCTAGAAGCAGGTGTAGAGAACGGTGGTTTTTTTCATTTTGTGTTTCAAGCCCGGAGTGATCTAATCACACAAAAGGCACATGGGATTTTTATTCAAAAGGGAGAACAGCAGCAGACCCAAAAATGGAGAGTCAGGCATGATTCTCAAGTGAAGTCAAAGGCTGCTACGTGCACCTTAGTCACATCCATCACCTGCACGGCCAGCTCGTCTCCCAGGACATCCTGGAGGGAATCCTTCCGCCTGAATTCAAGGGGCCGGAGGGTCACTTAAAGAGTACCAATGCAGCAGCTGCAGAGGTATTATGAAAAACAATATAAATGTATTCTTATTTGTAACTTCACATTCTATTTTCTATTTATTATTAATTACAAAACTGTGTTAACAGACTTCTAACATATACAAGTGTAATTTGTGTAACAATAATACCAAGGAGGGGATGGGATGTATATCAGACAAAACTTCTGCAGTGCATTAAAATTATGTTAATATTGATTTAAACTAGATTGTTTTAAATTGGGGTTCATTTTTAGTTTTGTAATCATTGCTAAATGACAGGCAGCATTATGTATTATATATTACATATATAGATTATATATATATATATATATACACACACACACACATACACACACACACACACACACACACTGTCCTTAGGGAAGGGTGGAAAGAGCATTTAATTACAATATAATGTAAATGCAAAGACAGATGTATAACTGGGGTTCTCTGTGAGTTCTGAATCTGGGGTGAATGGAGATCAATGTTGAGAAGGTGATGGCTGACCAGAGTTCTAGCCAGATGGGAGCAGAGCACTACAGGATTATGTGGATGGTAACATCCATAACACAGAAGAAAAAATCAGAGTAAAGCAGTTGGGAGCTCATTAAATGTACACAGTAAAGCTAGGAGGGCTTGTTAATGAGGCTGGAGGAAAAACAAAGATTATAAAATTATTTTAAAGAAGAGAATAACTATCTTACTTTGATAGAAATTGAAAATTTTCAAATGATCCCATTGCTATGTAACAAGCCACCCTAGATGCCAGTGGCTTAAACGATGTGTAGTTATCTTTCCCAGCTCAGGACTGGAGGGGCTCAGGTGGGCAGTTCCGATTCCATGCGTCCCATGAAAGTGCCATCAGATGCTTTCTGGAACTGCAGTCATCTGAAGGCTTGACTGGACTGGACATGAGTCACATCATGTAACGCCTGTCATATCCTATTGACGAAGCAAAGCCACACCAGAACTAGTGTTGGAAAGATCTACACCAGACTGTGGCTTCCATGGTGGGGCTATAACTGAAGATGAGCTACTTGACACGAAAATTATGTGCAGAAAAGATTGTACAGGAGCAATAGTGAAGGTGGGGGATTGGACAGATTGGAATATTCCAGAAAATAGAAATGGTGGCACAAGCAAAGGCAATTTCCTGTAGGAAACAGAAGGTAATAGATACAGAGAAATAGACAATAAAAGGAAAAGAAAATTGTTGAGAATAAAGACAGAGGGAAAAAAAATCAAGAAGAGTGAAAGCTTTCAGCCTGAAGATCTAATCAAATAGTCAGTAACCACCTGTGTAGAGACTTACCTAAGGATTCCAGTCCTTTTTTTAAAAAAAAATTTATAGGGGCGCCTGGGTGGCTCAGTGGGTTAAGCGGCCGACTTCCGCTTGGGTCACGATCTCGCGGTCCATGAGTTCGAGCCCCGCGTCGGACTCTGGGCTGATGTCTCAGAGCCTGGAGCCTGCTTCCGATTCTGTGTCTCCCTCTCTCTGCCCCTCCCCCATTCATGCTCTGTCTCTCTCTGTCTCAAAAATAAATAAAACGTTAAAAAAATTCTATATTTTTGAGACAGAGAGAGACAGTGAATGAGTGGGGGAGGGGCAGAGAGTGGGGGAGGGGCAGAGGGAGACACAAAATCTGAAGCAGGCTCCAGGTTCTGAGCTGTCATCACAGAGCCCAACGTGGGGCTCGAACCCACGAACCATGAGATCGGCACCTGAGCCGAAGTCAGACGCTTAACGGACTGAGCCACCCAGAAGCCCCTCCCTTTTGTTTTTTTGGATAGTCATGCGTTAAGGGCCCTCAAGCAGAATTGATAGATGCTAGAAGTTGGATGAGTCCTACCCTCTCTCTCCCGGGTTTCACAGGATGGCACCTAGTAGAGCACACTTTTATTCTATTGCTTTAAATGCACCAGCGCTGGGAGTAAGCCTCATGGCATCAGGGCGAGGAACTCAGGGAGAACTCCAAAGCAAATGCTTGGTGTCTCACATTTGGATAATTTTACGTTGAATTCAAAATTGTTTAAAAATGTGATTTGTAAGTGTCTTTGTATTTAAAGGTCTACTTTCTTGTTCTGCTTGAAATATGCATAGTTCTTTCACTTTTAGAAAGACAAAATAATAAGATGATAGTTTATTTAGCAGACCACATTTTATGATTAATATAATTGAGCTTAAAATAGAATAAAAATGGCTCCTACTACTAAAATGAAATTCATTTAAATGCCATGACATTCTCCAGAGGTACCACTGCTCACTCTCTTCTTCATTAAAAAATTACACATCTGTGTGTGTGTATAACATATATATTACATGTATGCATATATGTATGCATATATATACATAATATATATATTACATATATATACACCCAAGATAAACATATTAACATAGAAACCAATATGACCATATAAATATATAAAATATAATATATAAACAATATATGTTTATATATAATATAAACATCATATATTTATAAATAACATACACACACCTCATAAATATACATATACATTTATATGTGAATATATAGAATACATTTTCACTTATGTATTTTTTCCGAGTGAAATAAAATAAAAATAAAAAGAAGCGACGAAAGCAACAGCTTTTACACATTTTAGACAAAGAAATAATCAACTTGTGAAGAACTGAGGGGACAAAAGTTTGGGCTTGGTGTAGTAAATTAGTGAAGCAGTAAGGGTCTGCTTTTAGAGCCTTCTAGCTCTGAATTCCCCATCTCCAGTGGGTATATCGGGAGGATATCTACCTCCTGGTACAGAGAGGGTACCTTTCACGTGGGAGATTTCTTTCCTGCTTTTAGGGGGACAAAGAGATCTTTTTGCACCCGCTGTTTCTTAAGTAACTCAAATCTAAAATAATCAATATGCCAAGCTGGCATGTCTGGGGGCACTCTGCCCTGAACCCCAAGAATAACGAGGAGCTTCATGCACCTAATCGTTTAAGTTGCTCTCTGAGCTACGAAGGTATCTGAAGTCTTATTCAGCACTATTACACATGTGTATTCTAAGAGAAAGGACAAGATTCAGGAAACAAGAAATCAGAGGCGGAAATGATGAGGAAATGCATAGGAGCCACACCAGGCTCGGTCTTCCTCCCACTTATCCCCAGAGATACTGTGACAGATACTAATGAGCTTACGAAGGAAAGAAAAATGTTCTTCAGTGGGTCTTTTGTATTATCAGGCAGGGTGATGCCAGCTGAGACACTTGAAGAATGCTGAAGGGTTGAGTTCCGGATACAAAAAAAGGCGGGGGTGGGGGGGGTGGGGAATAACAACAACACACTATTTGTACACCAGTTGGATTTTACTTTTCTAAACGCCAAATTCATCATGTTAGCGAATGGTAGATTAAAATCATTCCATGCATTTTTCTTTAGGAACTCAATTTGGTAGTAATGCTATGCCACCTATATGTAGAATAGTTTTACAGTCCATATAATAATGCATATACATATATACGCACATATATATGTATATGTATGTTTGAAGCTTACGTGGTTTTTGGATTTAGGCGAATCTGTTTGTGGTTTCCCCCCAGGATCCTTACAGACAGTGTCTGACATGGTCTGTAAGTCTTGCCGCACACTTTGGAAATGGAGTTTCCCGGGGTATTTCAGGTGGCATATCTGGGACAGTGAAGTTAGTCCCTCGGGGATTAGTGGAGGTTCTGTTCCCTAAAGGCAGAGCGTAACAAATCTTTTCCTCTTCCTCATCCTGAAGCATTTCAAGTAAAACAGCCGTGAGACCGTATCCACATTTAGCAGGTGGGTACGCTCGGTTTACAATATCAAAAATCCTGTAGCTGCAACCCTCAGCCTAAATAAATGGTGGTATTATGTCATCTAGATGTTCTACAAAGGCTGAAACCAGCTGGGACTCCTCACAGAGCCAGGCACCTGCAACCTCCACTTTTTGTGCCTTCTCATAATTTGCTAGCACGCGTTCGGCAAGTATAATGCGCAGTGTCACACGAGGCAGAGCTGGCCTAAAAAACCCTCGTTAACTAACACTTGAATTCATAACTAGAGTGTCTGTGGCATCGCACAGCCTACATTTGTGATTATGCTTTTCATTTCACTTAAATTAAACGGAGAGTATGTAGTTTTTCCCAAAGAGAATCATTGAAAAAAAAGACGGATTGCTTCTGCTGTAACAATACGGAAACGGGGTGAGGGGCTAAATATTTTGATTTCCTAGACCATCCTGTGAGTGTTTCTTTCTTTCTTTCTTTCTCTCTTTATTTCTTTCTTTTTTTATTAAGCATTCACCTTCCTAGTAAAAGGACAAGGTAACTCGATTTGAAGGCCTAAGTGCTTTCACGCATTCCTATCTGGAAAGTCCATCAGGACGCTTGGGCTTGGCTTCAGGAAGGGTGACTAGTGGGGTGGAGAGTGCCATCCCAAGTTACACGAAAGGGAATGCTTGCACTTGGAGCAGTGGGAAGTCAGAATATGGCAGCCGTGTCGTCCGTAGGCTATTATTGTTGATTACGCTTTGCTATGAGAAGTGTTATTCTATAACAAATTGGATGCAAAAATGGATATGAAAGTTTGGCCGCAATTGTTTTGACAACTTGCCTACCAAAAGTGCATTACTTGACATGAGGATGAGAGTATATTCACTTTTTGTGCAGAAGCGCTTGACAGTTTGTCAACACTAACACCCAATTATTTTATTGGGCTTTCGTCATAACACATTTTCAGCATATGTGTTCGATTTGTGGAAAAACGATATCAAAAAGTATTCAAAGGTCAAAAACTACCATGTTATTACTCTAATGATCGTGCGTTTAGAGTTGATGCGATAATTGTGCATTTTTAAAAAATGTTAGATGCATTTACTTCAACCGTAAGATTGATACTGAGGAGCTCACTGACACTGTCACTAAGGTTTATAACAACACTTTTGTAGAAATGTCTAGATCTTATTCCAAGCTATTTTAATATGCATGGTTTAATGCCTTCAACAATATCAGGATTATGAGCTTCATTGTTAGAACATTCATTAAATATAGATATTTTATTATAGTGTATGTATTATAAAATAAAATAAAACCAAGTAATCCACAGTCATTAGCTGAATATTTCATGTTTTCTAACTGTTTTATTTGTTAGGTTTTTATTTTAATTCCAGTATCATCAACATACAGTGCTACGTTCATTTCAGGTGTAGAGTGATTCAACACTTCCATACATCTCTGGGTGCGCGTCACAAGTGCCCTCCTTAATCCCCATCACCCAATTCTCCCCTACCCCCACCTCCCCTTCCGAATTTTTAACACTCAATATGAAATTTTTTGAAATGAGATGAGTTTATCAAAATATCAAGGAGTCAAGTCTTAAAAACTAAGCTGCTAGTATTTCGTGGAAATGGCTTTACCATTTCCTTAAACATTGACGAAATAATAGAAATTCAGCAACATCATTCCCCTCTTGAAGATCAGAAATCATCTAAAATATTCCATAAGAACTGATACCATTTGGAATTACAGAATTGTATTTTATGCTTCGGAAACCTTAAGGATTTCTTTCCTGTATACAGAGCCTTAAGCGGCATAAGAAATAGAGGAGAAAACAGAAACAGATGAAGCATCCTCGAGTAGCATCCTCTCGTCAAATTACGGAATTTTTATTGCAGTGTGGCATCTCTATCATATCTGCTATGGATTTGTGGTTGCTCCTTTCTACAAAATAAGAACCCGTGTTCTCAGTTCTCTGCACCTACATAAGCAGTAGGTCTTTAAAAGAACAATGGAATGCTCTACATCAGTCAGCTTCAGAAAGCCTCCAATGGTTTTAGAGTACCAACTTTATTTTGTGCATCAACACATCATAATGGCTATGTAAAGAATATCAAATGGCAATGTGTGGTAAATACTATAGAATCGTGTAGATATATATAGGAAGGAGATTCTATGGGAAATGCTATGAATTGCTCTGCAGTTGGTAGAACAGACACAAAGAGAGACAATAATAGAACATCCAAGCAAATGCCATATGGGCATTGGAAGACGGACAAGCACTAATGCTGTGGGATTAAGCAAGATCACGCATTTCAAAAGAACAAACTGAAATAGCGTGGAACGTTCAGGAATTACTCCAGTTAGGCCTATTATCTAAATGAATCTTTAAATATGGCAGCTTAGCAGATTTGAAATGGTGTACAGGATAATTACAATATAGTTGTTAAAATATCATCGACACCAATTTTTACTTGCACACTTGCAAAAATACAAACATCATTCACGATATTTTAAATTGCAATCTAAAAATACAGTAGCCATTAAGGCAATTATTGAAATGAGAATATAGGCTGTATATGGTTTCCAACAGTCATGAAACAAAATTTTTTTCCTTAACGAGGGCAGAGTAATCGCATATGAGAAATTTTCCAAAAGCCGATCACAAAACCAAACAAAATGTATAAATCAAATTGCTGTCACATGTTCACATTCCTTGTTCTCCCAAATGAATATCTCTCGCTATTAGAATAGTTTTCCAGAATTTAGGAAAAAAATACACTGATATTCAAGGACATTAAGGGCACCTCAGAGGAAAATAAATACATAAGTGCATAATTAAGGTCATAGGAAATTTTCTCTGAATTCAAACATGTCTTTTCCCTTTGTCAGATTTCAGCCTTGATTTACAATTGATGAAGGATTTTATATTTCCTCAGAATTTTCATCACAATTCAGCTTAGAAACTTAATATTTCCTACTGACTGGTTCTGATGTTTTGCTTTCCTTCTTCTGAGGCTAATGTTTGTTTGTTTGTTTTTTAATATTTATTTATTTATTTATTTTGAAAGAGAGAGCCAGCACACAAGTGGGGGAGGGGCAGAGACAGAGGGAGAGAGAGAATCCCAAGCAGGTTCCACGCTGTCCTCGCAGAGCCCAACGTGGGGGAATCCCACAAACCGTGAGATCATGACCTGAGTTAAAACCAAGAGTCTGATGCTCAACTGACTGAGCCAGCCAGAGGCCCTTAGACTAATGGCATTTCTTCTACTTTTTTCACTCAATGGCATCACTGTAATGTGTCCTGCCCGGCGTATTGGCATCATTCTATTTTTAAAAGTCTGTTAATTTCGGCATATTTGTGGATTTCCCTGTGGTGTCAAGAAAGCATACGGGGAGACCCCCCATAACACTGACCCAGGTCCCCCGCTGTAGCATCCTGGTCACTCCAGCACGGAGCCGCTCCAGGATCAAACACTGATGCGGTCCGCCATACTCAAATTCCACCTGTTTCACTGGCACTCATCATACAGAAACAACTCCCCACCTCCACTTTCCTGTCTGGAAAGCACTAATATGATCTCCATCTCTCCGATTTTGTCATGTCAGGAATGTTATATCAATAGAATTTTACAGAATTTAACTTTCTGAGGTCAGCTTTTTTCACTTAGCATAATACCCTTGAGATCAGGAAGTTGTTGAGTCCATCGGAAGTCCCTTCCTTTGTTGGCTGAAGAGTCATACGTGGTATCGGCATCAGTTTATTCAGGCATTCTTCAGTTTCAAGGCATCGGAGTTGTTTCCCATTTGTGCTATTACAAATAAAACTCTTACATATCTTTGATTTCCTTGGCCTTTGGATTGTTCAGGAGTGTGCTGTTGAATGCTCTAGTGTTTAGAGTTATTTTTGTTGTTTTCCTTTTATTGATCTACAGCTCGACTAAATGTGATAAGAAAATATTTTGTATGATCTCAATTATTTCAAATTTGCTAAGTTTGTTTATTGGTCCGGGTTATAGTCTATAATACCGAATGATCAATGGGTTCCTGAAAAAAAAAATGTGTATTATGCTATCGTTAGGTAAGGGATTCTATACCCATATCAGTTGGATCTGGTTGATCGATTGTGTCATTCAGGTGTTCAATATTCTTTTTGATTTTGAGAAAAGGCTGTAGAAGTCCTCAAATCTATCATCGTGGGTATATCTATTTCTCCTTTTAGCTCTATCAGTGCTTTCCTTATCTATTATGAAGCTCTACAGTTTGATATATACACATTTAGGATCCTGGTATCCGTTGGGTTGATCCTTTTATTCTTAGTAAATGTCCGTCTTTGTCTCTGGTAATTTTCCTTGCTCTAAGTCCACATTATCTGACATTAATATAGCCACTTCAGCTTTATGGCTTTGTTTTCCTTTTCTTTTTTTTTTTATGTTTACTTATTTTGAGAGAGAGAGAGAGAGAGAGAGCAAAAGAGCAAGCGAGCATGAGGGAGGGGGAGAGAGAGGGAGAGAGTGAATCCCAAGCAGGTCCCATACTGTAAGCACAGAACCTGATGCGGGGGATCGAACTCACAAGCCATGAGATCATGACCTTAGCTGAAACCAAGACTCAGATGCTCAACTGACTGAGCCACGCAGGCATTCCCGATTGCTTTTGTCATTGATGTTTGCGTGGTGTATTTCCCCCAATCTTTTACTTTTAGTTTATATATGTTATTGTATTTGGAGTGAATTTCTTTTAGATAGCGTGCATTTCTCTCTGCACTCTCTGACATAGAGATAGAGGCTGGTGTCCAAGACCAGCTGCATCAGTCCCCAGCTATCTGACTCTTTCAATCTCAGGCATCAAACGTGTGATTTAGTAACTTTTCAGAGGATTCCAGCTCTCAGCCTTCAAGACAAATAGGCAGATGCTGACTGGAGCAGGGAGGAGACCCTTTGCCCATCCACCTGCACAGAAACTATGAGACAGTGAGAGTGGTTGATTTCAGCGGCTATGTATGTGGGATAACCTTTTTTGTCAACAACAGATCATTTATTTTCCTACAAGAAATAACATGGAAGAGTTCCATTAGCAAATTTTGAAGGAAAGAAGACAGACACAAAGTATATGCATTATGTGATATCATTTATATAAATGTTAGAGAAGGTAAAATAGACTTACAATGATAGATATTAGAATAGCAGGGAAGGGCTCTGACGAAGAGAAGCCCATGATGGATAGTATTGAATATTTTCTCTTTTTCTATACTTGCATGGTACTTAAATAGCTGTGCTTGTTTCTTTAAAAAAATAATTAGAAACTATCTGGGGCGCCTGGGTGGCTCATTCCATGAAGCATCCAACTTCGGCTCAGGCATGATCTCCCTGCTCGTGAGTTCGAGCCCCGCATTGGCCTCTGCGCTGACAGCTCAGAGCCTGGAGCCTGTTTTGGATTCTTTGTTTCCCTCTCTCTCTGCCCCTACCCCACTCATGCTCTGTCTCTGTCTCTCTCTCAAAAACAAATCAACACTAAAACAATTTTCAATAAAAAAAAGAAAGTATCCTTGGCATTCTATATGTATTTATAATAATCAAAAAATTAAAATTTACCAATAATATGCAGGTAAAAGCAAAAATAAAAGTAAACTACCACTTGGTGCAAAGGTAAAATTTATTTGATATTTTAGCATTTTATTTTATATCTTTAGTACCATTTAAAAATGTAATAGAACATTTACTGCACGGGAACTTCTCTAGTTATGTCAACATCTGGCCTACTCCTCTTTAAATGAGGTCACGTTTCAGCTCTCAACCTCACATCCCATGTGAAGGCTGTTCCTGACTCTAATCAGGAGAGATGAGCCCTGGGCCAAATTTCGAACCTAAGGAAAACATTTCCTTTTTGTTTACCTGATTTGAACTCTGTGCCTCTAAAAGTATCAGCCTTCCTCCCAATCAGCTGACTCCACATTGCCATCAGTTATCAGCAGTTGACTCCCGTGTGTGTGAATGCTACGTGTCCCATGTCTGAGTCTCCATCTTTGTAATTTCCTCCCAGAGGTCATGAAGAAAAGTGCAAACTATAGCGCCGTGCCAGTAAACAGCTTCCTGTGAGCAACGTTGGTTTAAGCATAATTTATGGTCTCACAGTACGCACCAGGCAGCAAGCAGATAAAATAATCTCACAACAAAAGGGAAATATATTATTTTGGTTTCGTCTCTTATTAACAGAGTTCTGGGAAATGCTCACCACATCCCTTCTTTCCCCAAAGAATTCCACCCATGAATTCAATAAATTCCCATTTGTTAGCTCATGTTGTGCGGAAATAAGCCACCGTATCAATCTCCCTCAAATATATCCATGTGAACAGAGGCTTCTACCTACGTGGCATGGCCCCCCGTTTCTTAATACCTCTCTTATTTAACCTCACTGTGAAATTCTGACCTAGACTGGCTTCCATTAAATTTTCCTGCTTCATTTGAAGACACGTTTGGCTAATGGCTTGAGTCCTAGTGGCTTGACTATGTACCGTCTTTTGTCTCCATTTCATGTTCCAACGTATTTCAAGAGGATCCACAGGTGTCAAAGGATCGTTTATGTGCTTCTGTCATACACACGGTGGCCAGGGCAACACATCAGTAACTCCTTGTGCTCTCAATGCCACATATGTGTAAGTGAGTATGGTTGTGAGTACGGTTTATATACATAAATTGGAACAACTCAGTGTGTCTCCATTTTCTCTTCTGAGAGCTCTAATTCCCTTGCAGAGCACAGTGGAGGAAGAGCCCTAGGCTAATATCATACACGCATTCTACTCTGATCAAAACCAGTGGTTCTCTTTGCTACTGACCCATTGGTTCCACACATCTTTCTTGCCATAAAAAATCGCTTCTTGAACCTTTCATGCAAATCCACGCATGGTAGGCCTGCTCCAAAATCCCCACAGACCTGCCGACACGCTCTTTAGAAAAGACTGTTCACGCTGGGTGTTGAAAGGCCAAGGAACGTTCCAAAGAGGCTATGACCTGACGTTGGGGGTGCCAGCTGCTATTCCCTGGGCCTTTCCAGTGAAGCTTGTACTTTAGGCTGTTACCCACCGATTTTGCCTGTCGCTTCCCCGTGTCCTTTCTTTGCCTCTAAAAAGCACTTCCTTCCAGTGTCTTATCTTGCTGCACCAGCAGCAGGGTCCTAGAACGTGCTGCGTCACAGGACTTAACCGCAGGCCCTGTCCTTACGTGAGATAAAGCCCTTTGTGTCTTTTTTTTTTTTTTATATGAAATTTATTGACAAACTGGTTTCCATACAACACCCAGCGCTCATCCCAAAAGGTGCCCTCCTCAATACCCATCACCCACCCTCCCCTCCCTCCCACCCCCCATCAACCCTCAGTTTGTTCTCAGTTTTTAAGAGTCTCTTGTGCTTTGGCTCTCTCCCACTCTAACCTCTTTTTTTTTTTTTTCCTTCCCCTCCCCCATGGGTTCCCGTTAAGTTTCTCAGGATCCACATAAGAGTGAAACCATATGGTATCTGTCTTTCTCTGTATGGCTTATTTCACTTAGCATCACACTCTCCAGTTCCATCCACGTTGCCACAAAAGGCCATATTTCATTTTTTCTCATTGCCACGTAGTATTCCATTGTGTATATAAACCACAATTTCTTTATCCATTCATCAGTTGATGGACATTTAGGCTCTTTCCATAATTTGGCTATTGTTGAGAGTGCTGCTATGAACATTGGGGTACAAGTGCCCCTATGCATCAGTACTCCTGTATCCCTTGGGTAAATTCCTAGCAGTGCTATTGCTGGGTCATAGGGTAGGTCTATTCCCTTTGTGTCTTCTAAGTGCCCTCTTTTTTTATTTTTTTTTTAATTTTTTTTTCAACATTTATTTTTGGGACAGAGAGAGACAGAGCATGAACAGGGGAGGGGCAGAGAGAGAGGGAGACACAGAATCGGAAACAGACTCCAGGCTCCGAGCCATCAGCCCAGAGCCCGACGCGGGGCTCGAACTCACGGACCGCGAGATCGTGACCTGGCTGAAGTCGGATGCTTAACCGACTGCGCCACCCAGGCGCCCCCTAAGTGCCCTCTTTTTAATAATGCATCCGGGGACACGATGCTAATTACAATCCTACAACTGATTATCGTAGAAATAAATGCACAGAGTCAGGAACACACATGTATAAAAATACTTGGAACTATATAAAAAGAATATGACTGAATGGAAATTATAGGCGTTTTAAACATTTGAAATTGGTATCAGAATTTAGGCTAGTTTGTGAAATACCACCAGATATTAGAAACCTCACGGATCTGCGAGTTACAAAATCTACTCTTGTAGAAAGGCCAGTGTTAAGAATGCCCTCTTAACTTTTCCCCTTCCCTTTTCTTGGCCCGTTTTAATTATAAGCATTTCCTTCGGAAATGTATTTTTGGATTGGGTTACTCTAACCTGTTTAAAATTAGTTCAGCACAGTTCTTACTGAATGAGCTCTGACTGCAGGTTATGACCAAAGTACTTTTTTGGGCCTCATTCGTACCCGAGAAGTATTGAATTCCTGCTTCCCCTTAATCAACCCCCTTCGCTGTCGTTCAAAGGAAGCTGCTGCCTCGACGTCATCTCTCCTCTGCCCCGTATGGTGCCTGATGCCCCATCTGGAAACTCAAATGACTAGATGTCGCTTCACCTCAATTAACTGCCCCGGCTTTCCTCTGCGAAAGGAGAAAGCAAAAAGGATGCCTGATCAAACGCTTACACCTCGGATACAAAGGGAGAGATGTGGCCTCAGTGTCACCACGGAACTGCCGGTGGCAAATCACACGCACACGCACGGCAGACACGGAGCTCGTGGGGTTGTATTTGAACTCTCTGCTCCCAAGTGTCAAGACGCGTCCTCAGAGCCTTAATGAATGCCCGGAAAGTTAAGTCTCCTGTTCCTCTGAAGGTGAAAGACTTGAGGAACACGTCCGAGTGACACCTCCTTCGTGCCTTCCCTTAATATGGGATGATAATCAGCACAGCTGGGGACGAGATGCCATTGGGGCCCGATGGGTCTGATACAATAATCGGGCATCTCCGTGGGGTCTTGGCCATCCAGCCCATTTCACAGATGGGTGAGACTCTGCCAGTGATGCCATTTGAATTACGACCTGGGAATCCAATGGCCTGCCTGTTATAAAATGGACATTTTCTTTTTTTAATGTGTATTTATTTATTTATTTATTTTGAGAGAGAGAGAGAGAGAACGAGAGTGAGCACATGCACATTCACACAGGTGAGCAAGGGAGAGGCAGAGAGAGAGGGTGATAATCCCAAGCAGACTCCACGCTGGGCACAGAGCCCGACCCAGGGCTCGATCCCATGACCCTGAGATCATGACCTGAACTGAAGTCAAGAGTCTCGGTGCTAAACAAACGGAGCCACCCAGGCGCCCCTATGATGGGCATTTTCATATCGCTTACCACTTCCCTAAAAAGGTTGAGAATTTTAGATTTGAGGAGAATCACCGTTACTTTAGAATTTCATTGCAACTGTTCATAATGAGTTTATAACTTTGACACATATCCTGGGATGAATTTCTAGCTTATATTAAAGAGCCGGCCCTTAAATATCAATGGGATTTGTGTGTCATAACAGGGCAAAAGAAACAAAGCACTTCCCTTTCCTCCAGTGGCGTAAATGATCTCTCTAATGATCTCAGGAATTTATTTCCAAGTCATTTTCAAGACAAACACGCTCAGGATAATAAAAGAAAAGGGGATCACACTAAATAAGAATATAATACTTGTAAAATTTATCATAACCTCAGGTCCCCAGATCTTAGAAGAAGCTATAAATTTGATGAGGATGTTTCGAGGAAAGCCAAGACTCTTAAGAAGACATCAAACTCTTGTCTTTTAACGCTACAGCTAACTGTGCTAAGCTAAACAGAATATTAGAATAGATTCCATTGGCACCAAATGTACTTTGTGCAAGATCATGAAGCAAATCCAATTTCCAACCTTCTAAAAGAAAAGAGTGGGAAAGCTCGCATGCTACATTTCCATCCCTTGCTGTTTTTAAACATGACACAAATTTTGATATCAGCATTTTGAACCCGGTATTTATTACAGCTTCAAGAATGTGCCCTACTGTCTGCCTGCTGTCTGGGACCAAGTCAGTTGATGATGAGGAGTTATGCAATTTAAAATAGCCTGAGGAAGCCTCGTGGCAAAGCTTGCACTTCATTCTGTGCATATATATAATTTTTTTCTGGTTATATTTTATTTTTGAAAGTCTCCATTAAAATATAGTTAGATAGAGTCATATTTTGTAGTGAGGCAAAACATCACGATAGCTGCACATGCTATTTAGGATTGAACACTTTCCAGGGTAATGGTAGTTATTTTCCTGTCAACTGCCATTCTGCAGGCAAATATTAATCTGAACACTGGCTACAGTCATCGTCTTGAGGTAGGTACGATTTACAAAAGTCCGTAACAATTATGGCACCTCGGGAGAAATATCTTCAATGTGTGCCTGATGAGTAAAGAACAGGGAAAGAGCCTGCATTTATGGGGGGCCTCTTATGTGAAAGCCACTTTTCCAGGCACAGTCTTGGGATAGCAAGTATGCCAGCAGGAAAGGCCATACACTATTTTGTTAAATTGGCTTGGTCCCTTTAGTCAAATCCAACTGGAAAACCTTTGGTCCGATTTTTAAAATATCCTGATTGGTCTTTTTTGGTGTCATTCGAGCAAATGTAATGGAGGAACGCCCCAGAAAGAAAATGAAAATGAACACAGATAAGACTACAGAAAGTTAATATTTCTGAATGAAGTATGGCCTTATAAATGCAAATAGGCTTAAACTCTACACAGGTATTTTTCGTTAACAGGAATGAAGAGACAAAGCCCTCTTTCCCACTCACTCTCTCCAAATTTACTATTTGAATAGAGGTAACAGTAACCTGGTTTATAAATTTGCTTATGTTACTACTTTTAAAGCTTAAAAGAACATTTGATGGATATAAAAAAAGTTAACTGGCAGAGTAATGCACCATCATTTTCACAGGGTAAAATATTTCATGAGAAAATGGGTATTTGGGTAATGTAAATTGAGTAGACATTAAGAATGATAAATATTAATTTACAAATGCATTTCATACACAGCCTAACACAACTCTGTTGCTAAGACAAGCTCGCAGGTAATTACAGGAACCCAGGTAATGCCTTCAATACATCTTGATGAAATAGCTAGACAGTTTCTCTGAAGTACTAATATTATATGGAAAATAGAAACCTTATTTTTGTTCTATAATCAACCTTATTAAATAGAATGTTAGATCTTTGTCAAGGTAAGTCACTCAGTAGAATAAACCCCGAGATAAAAGCAAATAAAAAATTATACAATAATTATCCCAGGAAAACATGTCCTTCGGTCTACCTACCACAGTGATTCAATTTGTTGTTAATTTCTACAATGTATTTAGCAAATTACTCTAATAGGAATATTTGCTTTATTTTACACATCACGCCAATTATTACTTGAACTGACTGTTGATTAAGAAATTAAATATTTTATTATTGTTGTTCATTTTGAATGTAAATATAACTTCCTAATATTTAACAAAGAGGTTGTTTGTATTTGATAGCATTTCAATCTGTCATTCAATGGCATATATAACTAGAGACAAGTTTTTATTTATTTTTTAATAATTTCACCAGACATAGAAAGGACAAATGGTATAAGACCGCATATCCAGTTATCAGAGAGTCATCAGATTTCTCTGGAACATCGTGCAAGCTGAAACACAATGGAAGAATGTCTTTATGAACATCAAGGGGATCCTTTTCCAAGCTAGAATTCTATCCACAGGCAAAGGGTTGTTATAATCAAATCAATATAATTTATTGGAACCACAGTCCTGGCATTAGAATACAATGACAGAAAAGGACTTAAGGGTTATTGTTAATGATTCCTTCAATTATAGGAAACTTTATAATTAACTCAAGTGCACATTTGATACAATTCTCAGGTACAATCAGGTAATATGTCAGACTCTCTCAGCTCAAATCATCACGTGTAACAGTTAGGATCAGACAAATGGACAGGATGACTATTCTCTTAAGTGTCAGTGGGGTAAACTCTAAACACATGCATCCTAAAGATTGCCTGAGATGAGCCATGCTTAGCCACTGCTGAGCGAAGAGCTGAAATTGGCCACATTAGCCATAATTTACTGTGCAAGCCTTCTGCTGGAAGGTGCATCCTACAACAGACCCCAGAGTTCCAAACCAGTTAACATGAGACAGATTCTTCCTGTGCAGTTGTGTAGGTGGGAGACAGATTCCTGGTGCACTCTGCTCTCTCATCTTCCTGGAATCCTCTTTCAAAATGTGTATGGACTTTTGAAGTTCTTGGAATTTTTGTAGTTGTGTATAATTATCCACTTGCGCAAATATTTTCTCTAATTTTAGATCTCTTCTTTTCCCTCAACTCCCAGTAGGATATTACCAAAAAAAAAAAAAAAAAAAAAAAAAAAAGACTTTTTTCTGTCTTTGACCAGCAAAGATTGAGCTCTTTGGAAATTCCTTTGACTTTCATTAAGACCATTTTTATTAAAAACTCTCTGTCAGGTATTCTGTAGATAAAAGAGAAGTGACTATAAATCTGTACTACCTAGGAAGCCTTGAAATGGAAGACAGAAGCTGTCTCTTGCTACCCTTGGTCAAAATCATGATCTTTCTACATGACCCAATTCTTACTGGACATCTCTCAGAAACTGTGAGTTTTTGCAAGTAGGCATTTATTTAGCTAAGGGATATTAAAGGTCATGGTGTTCAACTTTTTTACTAAGTACTCCTTGGACTTGACCACTGCAAATAATTTTTTTTTTATTAGAGGATTAAATTGTAATATCTAGACTCACCACTGTTTGGAAGAAGAGAAAAAAAGCAAGTTATTATTTATTGTGTTTATTGATTTAACCTGAACTCCTTTTATTTGCCTTTGTTGAGGAACCAAGCATGGGTCTCAGAGGTTTTGGAGCCAATAGTAAAAGGAGCAAAGGCTAAAATCTAGTTTCTAAACTAAAGTAGGTTAAGTCTTAAGCTTAAATCTCATGTGTGTGAAATGCCCTTTAATCCTTTTCCCCTAACTTTGCCCTCTCACTCTGTCATTGCCTCCTCTGCTGAGGCATGAACACACTTCCTTCCCCAACTCTTCACCTCCGATGTCGATGTAGTTAACGACGACATTCAACAAGGTCTCATTTTTATTGTTCATTTCGACACGTTGTATATATTTTATCAGTTTACTCTCTCATTTCATACTAACATTTCCCAAAGTGATTAAAAACAGATGCATTTCATTTATTTGAATACTAACAATGTGTCACAAACTATATAGTGGTGCAAAGGGTTTAAAGAAATAACTTGGACACTGACCGGTAGGATCTGACCCTTTAGTGCATGAAATGGATAACTTTGTAACTATATACTTAGGCAAGTTTTATCACACAAAAACAAAATATGTATTCTGGATCTCAGAAGAGGGAGTGCCTCGTTTCAGGGTGCCGTGTGTGGGTAAATACTGGCAGGAGAGAACGAACATGGTGGGGATGATAATGCGAATACTAATATAGCTAATCTCTGAATAATGCTTCCAATGTGTTTGGCTTTGTAATCTCTTTATAAATGCACCGTACGAGTGCCTCAGTTGGTTTAGCATCTGAACTCTTAATTTGGGCTCAGGTCATGATCTCATGGTTCATGGGGTCAAGCTCTGCATTGAGCTCCGCACTGTCAGTGCTTAGGATCCTCTCTCTCTCCCTCTGCTCCTCCCTCATTTGTGCGTGCAAGCTCTCTCTCTCTCTCTCTCTCTCTCTGTCTGTCTTAAAATAAATATGACATGATACTTACTTGCTCTTATCTTGTACCTCGACACCACCACCACTGCACACCCCAAGCCAACCTCTCCTCCTTCAGCTCCATCAAAAGTGACAGACTGGAGTTTGTACCTTCCAATCAGAGTATGTAGATGAGACACAGAGTTGAGGGGATGGTGAAGGGTGTACTGGGTGGGAATTAGAGCGGCCAGAATTCCAAAGCTGTCTTCAGACCCAGAGTTCCCCCAAAGATATATTAGCCCACAGTTGACCATGGCCACCAGAATGTAGCAAGTATTCCCGAGATAGTGACAGATGCAGAAGAACTCAGCTCCACCCCTAGGTCCCGCGGGCCGCTGTCTACACAGATCCTCTCTGGTCATTTCACAGATCTGCCAATAATGCCACCCCACATCCTGCATTATAGCGGGCCTATGTTGTATTGTATCATTTAGTTCTCATGGCAACCATCGAAGGTAAGTACTCATATTAGCACTTCTACTCGCGCATAGGAGGAAATAAAGACACGGAAAGTTGAATCAGTTGCTCAAGGTCAGTGATTCGACGAAACAGCAGGTCTCAGAATCCACACTTCCCAGCTCTGTCTTCTAGTGACTTCTGATGAGGATGATCCCTTAAATTAAAACGTGAAGGAAAAAGTAGCGCAAGTTACACATAAGATAAAATATGGACATAAGAAAAAATATCATTGAATCCTCCTTTTAATATGAGTCCAGAGTGATAATTTAATACGAATCCAACTCAAAATCCATCTGGTGACTTGGGCATTAAAGTGGAGGCATCAGGGAAGTTAAATCCTATACTGTGAAAACAAGGCACTATTTCATCACACCTCAGGATCTATGGGCATCATATAGCTCACGACACAGGGGTAATCATATTTGTGTAATTTAAAGACAACATCAAGGATGTACCTATTAGACTTACGCAATTAGGGATATCTAAAAAAAATAGCTGAGCTTTTCCTCTTACACAGCAACTGGCAATTCCGGACCCTCGTGACCATCCGGCCTCCCAAAGTGCTAACCACTGTGCCAGGGAGAGCCTGAACACTGGCCCGAGAGCCATATGAGAAACAGTTCATCCAGCTCAAGATTAATAATTGACTCACCTGAAAAACTTCCTAGCACCAACACCTGGTTCAGTCTCACTGCTGTATGTCCTCCTTGACTCCTCTCCTGAATCAGCACTCCAAAGGGGGCCATAAAAGCGGGAGGCTGGCAGAAGGAGGCTGGGTTGGGACCAAGCTGGCAATCCACTTTGGAGAATTGAAAGCCCTGGCACGATTGGAGACATTCATAATTTATCAGGGAAACAGTCCAAGGAAGTGATTCAGCTTGGAGGACTTACCTATTTCTCCTGCTGCCCCCCAGCCCCGAAGATCAAAGGGCTACACCTCAAAAGAGAGCTCTATAAAATGTGGAGTAGGGAAAACACATGAAATCAAGAGAAAGAGGAAGCAAAAATCTGGGTCTCTTTGCTCAGCATTTTCTTTGCCACCGGGAAGTAGAACAGCAGCCTGCTGATTCCCATACTGAAATGATTATGAGGGCTCTCTTTCATTATGAGTTTTCGGGGTCTAGGGAAATTCTTTTTTTTTTTTTTCTAGGAGGAAAAAAATTGTTTTACACAAGTTGCTTTGAAAATCATGCCCTTTCTAATACCAAAAAAATCATTTTTTAGATTCCAAGATTCTTCTGGTTGATTTCTAAAATACCACAGGCCCATTTACCTTGCACACACACACACACACAAAAAGGAAATTTAATTTTTTTTTCTTTCACAAAGCATATTTATCCTCTGGAATGGTCTGTGGCCGAGTGCTGGATGGCTCCCAGTAATGGAGTTACTTCGTTTAAAAAAATTTTTAATGTTTATTTGTTTTTGAGAGACAGAGAGACAGAGCACAAGCAGAGGAGGGGCAGAGAGAAGGACACACAGTATCGGAAGCAGGCTCCAGGCTCCCAGCTATCGGCATAGAGCCCAACGGGGGGCTCGATCTCATGAACCGTGAGATCATGACCTGAGCTGAAGTTGGACGTTCAACCAACTGAGCCATCCAGGCGCCCCAGCAGTAACTTCATTTTAATGAAGCCTCTTTACTGGCCACTTCTGTCGCTGTCTTGAAGAACATAGACTATTATGCTGTCTCGCTTTTTGAAGGTCACTTTGTCCAAGCTCTGCATTTATCCTCAAGAAATGGAGATGTGATTTACCCAAAAGCATGTAGCTAGTGAGTACAGAGCTGTTAATTCTGCCCTTCTGACTTCAAGCACCATTTACCATTTCCAAACATTCTCTTCCTATGAATGTGAAAGCAGGTAGGATCGGATGTGGAGCAAAGTTTCATTCAATTATGATATATGTACAGCAGCTGTTTTCTCGGTAGTCAAGGAAGTCATTTATAATTTCCAAATCATGTCAACAAGTGGATAAACTGGTTGTATGAAGAATCGGATATATCTCATTAAGTGAGTGAAGCCCATAACTCAATAGTAATAGGTTAGTTATTTGAAATAATACTCTATAGTACATCATTGCATTTGAAATAAAGTGCTTCTAAAATGTTCAGCTTTGACGACACTGTACAAAATAGCATTATGATGTCTCCTAAAGAATATCATTGCATGTTGATAACATTTAAAGTTACCAGCTAAATTCAAAGACAAGAATTTCTGAAAGAATTTTTATCTGAAAAGACAAACATGAATGAAATGGCACGTACAAGCTGCCCAGCTCCGAGACACTTTGGGCCGTTAATAATTTTCCCTTCCAGGGAAAACCTTCTAATATTACAGAGAATGTAAAATCTATCACTAAACAAAATGATTTCAGGTACATCAAAGAATCACATGCCCAAAACCTGTCTTTCCTTCTACTTGAAAAGTATAATTGTTGTGTTTACCAATAACTGAACAATATTTACTCGTTCTAAAACCTTTTGGTGTCGAAGGGCATCTAGGGGGCTCACTTGGGTAAACATCTGACTCTTGGTTTCAGCTCAGGTCATGATCTCATGGTTCATGGGATCAAGCCCTGGGTCGGGCTCTGTGCTGATAGCATGGAGCCTGCTTGGGATTTTCTCTCTCTCCCTCTGTCTCTGCCCTCCCCAGCTGACTTACACACGCATTCTCTCTGTCTCTCTCTCTCAAAATAAATAAATAAATAAGCTTAAAAAATAAAACATCTTGGTATTCAATGTTATGCTTAAATTGGAAGGTTTAAGACTCAATATATTTTAGGGGGAGTGAATGGGGGGTGTGGGGTTTTGGAGAAAATAAAGGAGCGGGATTAGTTTCATTACTTTTTCAGCACATCAGTGTTGAGTGCTGGTTTACATATCATAAAATTCACGCATTGTAAATATACAACCCAATGGTTTTCAGTACATAGAGTCTTATAACCAGACACATGTTTTTATTTAAAACATTCCCATGCTCCCCAAATGTCTCTCGTCCCCTGCTCCATCACGAGGTAGCTGCCAACCTGCTTTCTTCATTTATAAATTTGTAAGTTTGCCTTTTCTGGAGATTCCATTTAAATGGAATCATTTACTATGTGGTCTCTTGCATTCTTCTTCTATTATTTAATGTAATAATTTTTTAAGGGTCATCCACACTGACGTATCAGTCGTTTGTTCCTGTTTACAACTCGGTAGAATTCCATTACGGCTTCTATGCCGTATTTTGTTTGTCCATTCACCTGTAGGCAGAATGTGGGTTTATTCCTACTTTGACTATTACAAGTAAAGCTGTTGTGAACCTCCATATGCAAATAGTTCTGTGGACAAACGTAACAGCCCTAAGGTTGGTTCTTAAGAATGTATCGCATAATCTTAAGGACGTCCAGTTTATCGCTTTTATTTTATTCAATTTCTTCGCTCACTACACGGCTGTTCAGACGATTTTTTTCTGCAGTCAGTTTCAACAACTTGCATGATCTACGTTGTACTATTTTGTGACAAGACATTGTGCATGATTCTCCTTCCTAATTATTTTAATTTCTGTAGGTTTATTCATTTAGTTATTTTACTTTATATTTTACTTGAGTTGTCTGCTTTTGCTTCCCCCATCTTTTTTGTTTTTTGGAGAAAATAAAACCAAGTTTTGTAATGTTCATGCCTCTTTTCCCATAACTCATTTTTGGTGTCACTGAATTTTTTATCTGCTTCCCTGTTTTCCATTTCATTGTTGTCTGCACAAATATTTATTGTTTTAATTATTCTGCGTTTTGGTCTCTTTTTCCTTCTAATTTGCTACCATCAACAAACTGAACACTATTAATAGATTCATAAACTTTTTGCACAGAATATACATATACACAGAAGACAGCCTTTATACAGAAATCAAAATAAAAATTTCATTGAAAACCCAAAATTAAGGCATATGACAAAAATTTAATAAAATACACATTAAATCGCTGAAGCATAAGAAAGCAACCTTATGAGATTACTTTAAAAGCCACAAATTCATGCAATGTTCATGGATAGAAAGATTCTGCGTTCTGTTTCTGCGCCCCTAGAAAGATAGGGGCGTTCTGTTCAGATTCACGGCCAAGTCAAATGTCATTTCAGCCTTAACCCCATAAAGATTTTCATTGATCTTGAGAAGCTGAATTAACATTCGTTTGGAAGGATAAATGGCAAGGAATAGCTGGGGGCGGGGGTGGGGGAAGCAAGGCAAGGCAAGAGATGATTAAAGGGTGAATCTGACCAAACTAAGAAAGAATCAAGCTTTATAAAGCTATACTAAGCAAAACCATGTAATATTCATCCAACTGTAGACAAGCAAGGGAGACAGCATGAAACTGGAAAAGAGCCCCTCATTTTTATTGAGTGATAATTGTAGGATAACACCACTGGGAAAATACTTAACCATTCTGTAGATAAAGCTGTTATAATTGGTAATCTATATGTTTAAAAAGTTGGAATTGATTCCCTATCCTTCACTTTTGATCAGTATAAATTGTAAGGGGATTCAAATCACTAATATAAAAAGCAACATTTAATAGATTAAAGTATTAGTCAATACATTCCAGACCCTGGTCTAGGAAAGGCTTTCATTAACAGGACAAAAAACAATCCATAAAACAAAATTTAATGGAAGTTAACAGTCGATACATTCAATGAAATTAAAATGTAACATTTCAGTATGACAAAAAAAATTACCTAAAAATAAATAAATAAATAAAGCACTTGGGTGGCTCAGTTGGTTAAGCATTCCACTTGATTTCAGCTCTAGTTATGATCTCAAGGTTCCTGAGACCAAGTTCTGAGTTGGGCTGTGTGCTTGAGCAGCAGGGGGCCTTCTTGGAATTCTCTCTCCCCCTCACTCTCTTGCCCCTACCAACCCTCCCCCCACCCCAGTCTCTCTCTCTCTCTCTCTCTCTCTCTCTCTCTCTCAAAATAAATAAATAAACTGAAAAAAATAGAAATGACAAGTCACAGATTGAGGAAATTTGCTTGACATATATATGACTAAGAAAGTTTAATACTCCAAATTAAATACCAATTAAGATGAGTGAACCAAACGTTTCAACAAAAGTTGAGGGAACAAATCAAGGAAATTTCCAGGAATGGAAACTGGAATGCACCACACCTATACCAAAATGTGTTTAAAACCTCAGGTAAGCAGACATTTTCAAAACAAAATATTGAAACACCAGTTCAAACCCATCATATTGAGAAGAAATGGACTCATTACAGTATATTTTCGCTTGGATTGTGGGAAATACCAGACACTAAAGGGTAACACCAATTTGTCATAACCACACAGAAGAGCAAACTTTGTTACTTCTTCATTAATTTGCTACCCTAAGCAAAAGTCCCTTTGTTTTATCAAATCTTCAGAAATAATTTTCTTTGTCTTACATGTATAAAAGCTGCCTTCTTTGATCACTTTTTTTGAGTCATATCTCTGGGGCTCCTGTGCGTACAAAATTAGTATTTTCTCCTGTTATTTGGTTTTCTGTCAATTCAGTTATTAGATGAGCTTCAGAATGAGGATGGGAAGAAAGAAAAAGGTTTTCTTTCCCTACACAGCCATATTCTATGGTATTTGCTTGTAGAAAATTATTAAACCAAGTCAAGAATATTTGGAAGCTGGCAATTCTATAATTAGAATGGGTAAGTTTATTTCTTTTGTTTGTTTTTTTTAATGTTTTTTAATTTATTTTTGAGAGAGAGAGAGAGAGAGAGTGCAAACAGGGGAGGAGCAGAGAGAGAGGGAGACACAGATTCCAAAGCAGGCTCCAGGCTCTGAGCTGTCAGCACAGAGCCCAACATGGGGCTTGAACTCATGAACAGTTAGGTCATGATCTGAACTGGTCTTACCACTAAAACGTCTCTTGAATTTATCTTCTTTTCTTTCTTCCCATGCATACTGCTTGAGTTTAGGCAAACTAAACTACTTCTGTAGTGGGTTGCTTCTCTTTTCTTCCTGCTTCTTGAGACTTGTACTTCCCTTTCACTCTTAAGCCCAAAGTTGTGAAGATTTCTGTTTCCTTCTTAAGAAAACTTTTTATTACTGTTGATTTATTTTTGAGAGAGAGAGAGAGATAGAGCATGAGCAGGGGAGTGGAAGAGAGAGAGGGAGACACAAAATCTGAAGCAGGCTCTAGGCCCCGAGCTGTCAGTGTAGAGCCGGGCACAGGGCTGGAATCCACAAATGGTGAGATCATGACCTGAGCCAAGTTGGACGCCCAGGCACCCCTGGGCAAGTTTATTTCTATAGACGCTTTAATATGTGTGCTAGAAGGAAGAGTATATTTGAATTCCAAAACTGACCACACACTGCACTGAGGCATGATCACATTAACTGTGCCCCCATAGACTCTTGGGGACAGTCTTGAATACATATCGATGCCACAATGATGAGCGTAACTTTGATGAGTTTTCCTTTAAGATATATTTCTGCACTGCAGGAAGAAAAACTCAGCAAAAGACTCCATATCTGACATCTAGAAAAGGAGGGGAAAACAGAAGATCACTTGAATCTCTTCATTTTAAATAAATCAATGTGTTATAAATAGCGTTGGAAGTTCATTGATGGGAAGAGAATGGCAAAGGGGCCCCACACTTTTACCTTTATAAGATTTGGAGAATGTCATCCTCATTCAGTGAAATCTCAAGGAAAGCTTTGGTTGGCTTGTTTATTTATTTTCAATATGGAGTGAACATCTCCTTAAAGCAACTTTATCATTAAAAACTAAGAACATCTTCACAAACATTGCGCTGCTTACACCTCCACATGCTGTGTTGTGTTTGTGAGGAACACTTCTAAATGGTGGTGCCCAAAACGTATGTCCACATCCTAATCCCCAGTAACTGTGAATGTGACCTCACGGTCATGGCAAAATACGTGATTCAAGTAGGGATTTTGAGGGGAGGAGCTTATGCTTGATTATCCAGGTGGATCCTAAGTCTAACAAGTGTCCTAAAAGAGGGGAGCAGAGGAAAAGGCATGACAGAGGAGAAGCCATGTGGCAACAGATATGGATATTGAAGGGAGGTGGCCACAAGCCAAGGAAACCAGCGGCCACCAGAAGCTAGAAGAGGCAAGGAATAAATTCTACCCTGGAGCCTCTGTGACACCTTGATGTTGAACTTCCCTCCTCTAGAATTATGACAGCATTAGTTTCTGGGGTTTTAAGTGACCAAGTGTTTGCTAATTTGTTATGGCAGCGCTAGGGAACTAGTAAAGAAGCTGCAGGGAACTAATAGAATTCCCGCATTAGCAAAAATAGTTGTTAAAATGCCCCGAGAGATTAAATAACTTACAACTATTCAGCAATTCGGTTTCTAATATCAGCACAAACGCTATAATTCTTGAAGACACAATTATGTTCTCTCTCCACACGATGGAGGACAAGTAGATGAATCGTCTTTTTATACCTTAACAAAAATCCTACATCCATGTTCGGAATTGGGATTTGTGACACGCAATCATTTACACTCCTTTCCATAGAACAAAATAATTCCTTCAGTCTCGTACAGCATGTTTGGTGGAGTCAGCTGTCAGTATGTTTTCTCAGCTTGGAAAATAATTAATGTGACTGATAGAGAGCCCTCTTATAACAAACCATACGGGGATACCTTTCCTTGCTGACTTCTGTTCTTGTGGGAGTGAAAACCTTATGTTCAGATTCTTTTGTTATATTGTAAGAATTCCACCGGGCTGAGCCATCTTAATTTGTTATTCTATATAAGGATAGAAGGATTTTTTTTTCCCTAAGAGAAGGATAGAATGTGTTAAGCAAAACTTGAAGGTAGCTTTGTAGAGGCAAAAATACATTTCTCAGAACATTTAAGATACTAAAAGAACACATAGATGGCTCATAATTCCCTCCCAGAATATAGTAGTTAGATACACATTTAGATTGTAGCTTCTACAAAAGGAATCTCATTGAAAAGAAAGGTAGCTGGATACGGCTGGAGGTGGAAAGTTGAACAGAGTGGCAGAGGAATGGAAAATATCTTTCACTTGGATGAATTTAGGACGCATGGATTTAAATGTCTCCTAGAATTTGAACTGATATGGATGCTCAATATTTGTAAAGTCTTAATACTGTATTGGTTCCACCAAGTTCTACTCTTTCCAGCGAATGGAAAGATAAAGCATATTCACACGCACGTTTCTATCTGGGCTGTTTTTTCAGACCTACTTGCCTCTCAGGTGAATACAATACATTTATTTGCTAATAATCTGAAATAGATTTTCTTCTGAAACCAGCCCCTCAGCCAAGTGCTACGCCGAACAGATCGACGTATTCAGAGCAAATAAGACTCACAATTTGGGGGTCCTAGTAGATGGAATGTACTCCTGATAGCATTAAAGACAATTTTATAATAAACGCTATCATAAGAAAGTACAGTTGTGATGAGGGGTTAATTATCCAATTAGGCATATAATGATCCACACCTCTGATATGGGAAGAGATTCTAAGAGATTATAAAGACGGTACTTGCAACTGTAGGTCAAAAAAGAGGAATGGATCAAAATGACATCCCAGAGAGATAGAACGTGAACTTTACTGACTTTGCTTTATATTGATTTCTTCCTGTAGTCTTTACACTACACTTATTTCATTGGAAATGTTACTTCGCAAGTAGCATTTCCTGGAGATCAGCACTCACTAGGAAATTGCCATTGGAAAAGACTTGGGCCATTAACAACACTGCACTCAGGCCTACGCCATGCAAATATAGATCTCTGCTAATCCCATAAGAGACAGGCAGGTAGGAAGATCAGGAGAGGTGAGAATGTTATTTTGTGTTCTGTCATTAGTGTTTTACTTTCTTACCCTTTTATACAGACATGTCTAGGAAGGAAATAAAGTATTTCAATGGTATAAACATTTTAAAAAAATGAAAAGGAAAGAACATGAAGAATTAATCCAGTATTGGGCTCAGTGGGTTGAGCGGCCGACTTTGGCTCAGGCCATGATCTCACGGTTTGTGAGTTCAAGCCCCACATCAGGCTTGCTGCTCTCAGCACAGAGCATGCTTCAGACCTTCTGTTCCCCTCTGTCTCTGTCCCAGCCCTGCTTGTACTCTTTCTCTCTCTATCTCAAAAATAATAAAACATTAAAAATTTTAAAAAAAGAATCAATCCAATATTATTAAGAGAAGTACAATGATATGAATGTAAATATAAAGGACACAGTCTCCTCACGCCAACAGACAAGAATAACATACTAATTAGAGCAAGACTGAATTGGACAAGTTATTTCAATCCTTAAAGTTTATTTTAATTGTGGTTATCCTCACTGCTAATTGGTCAAAAAAGTGATACGTGTATCAAAAAAATCTGTGAATTGAAAGTGACAACCAAATGCCATAGGGGCACCTAGGTGGCTCAGTTGGTTAAATGTCTGACTTTGGGTTTTCACAGTTCCTGAGTTCGAACCCCGAGTCCGGCTCTGTGCTCACATCTCAGAGCCTGGAGCCTGCTTCAGATTCTGTGTCTCCCTCTCTCTCTGTCCCTCCCCCACTCAAGCTCGATCTCTGTCTCTCAAAAATAAATAAACATTAAAGAAATTTAAAAAAAAAAACAACAAACAAAAAGAAATGCAGAGTGAAAAATTAAAATCTTTTAAAAAATCACCAGTTTATTACCTTGGTAGGCTTTATGTTAGAAAAGCATATCGAGGATTACTTACTAGACATTGCAATATCTATTGTATTTGAAAAATGAACAACAGTATTTAAAAAAGAGTAATAGTATTTTTTAAAAAGTGAGAGACCATGCTGATGGTGTAAAAAGATATTTAATACAAGGGCATTGTGCATGCAGGTATGAAATAAGATGTAATTCTCAAGTAATGGTAAGAATTAAAGGTATTTTCAGTGGGAGATACAACATGACAATAAGCAGCTGTTATGACTTACATCTTAGCCTCAACTATGTAATCTAAGTCGAACTAATATTGGCTTCACAAGATCAGCAAAGGGGTCAAATGAGACAGGGTCTCTGATGCCTTAGTCCAGAGCCCAGCCCTCAGTCCACGTCTCTTTCAGCCACTGCTGTGATGGGCAATCTCTGGGCTCCAGGACCCCAGCGGTTCTAAGCCCCAAATTGCCATTCTCCGTGTCCCTGGGGGGAAGCCCCCTTCTCTGACCACTGCCTCCCGGCAAGTCCGCATGGACCGTGGGTGAGTTAATGACATGGAACAGTGGTGTCGGGACGTAAAGGAAGAGTGAGCCATGCTGACTTCCACCATGCAGGTGTCTCTCAGAGGCATTCTTGCGCATTCCAGAAGCCAGGGCAGAGGAGAGCTTCTGTTGCAGGCTATAGCAAGCTGGGTAATGCACCATTATCCTGGCTTTTTTTCCTTCCCTGTCTTCATCTCTCACTGCCAAGCTCTCTCCTCCTGGGATCTCACCTCAGAGAAACTACCTGCCCACAGCCCAGGTCTCAGACTCCATTTCCAGGGAAACCCAAAGGAACATACTGACATGTAACAAGTACACAAATGACAGATTCCTTTTTGCTTGTTCTAACGCATTTGAACTCTCTCCATTGCCTACCAAAGTAAGTGCAATTTTCGCTTTCTGGCAATTAAGGTCATCCACGAAATGGCCACCAATTTTTTTGTATAAGACATTATGGCACACTATTTCTCTATGGGAACATTACTCAGCTACTGACTGTTTCTCTAATGTAGCTCATGTTTCACGGGTGTGCTTCTTTACATGATCTTTCAACTGCTTAGAATGCTCTTAATCCCATTTCGCACATCAAAATTTTATAGAGTCTTTAAGATTCTCATCAAATACTATCACCTCCATAAAACCCTTCCCAAATCTTCCCTACCGAACATTCCTTTTCCAATAGGGTTCAGTGGAACCCCAAGACTACTTTTTCTGAACCTCTTCTTTACCTTTAAATTCACCCATGCGCTAGGATGTCCTTGTTTTCAAAATTCGACTAAATTCTTAGCTGCGTGGAAGCATGAGGATGAATCCCAATGTTTTCATGTTTTACTGTGTGTGTATGTGTGCGTATATGTGTGTGCCCTCTGTAGCGTTATATATTATATGGATATAATTTATATGTAAAGTAGTTACTTTAACGTTACTTTTTGGTTATAAAGATTACACAAGCTACTTGCAGAAAATTAAACAAGCGAACATTTCCCCAAATCTCACTGGCCGGAGAGAACTATTAATATTTTACTGTTCAATATATTTAAGTTATTTAATTAATGATAATATTATTTTACCATCTGTTAGCAAAAATAATAATGACCACATTATACATAGTAATTCTTCAAAATGTACATAACATAAGCCACAGTAATTAACCTGTTAATATTTGATGCATTCCAGACAGGAAAATGCTGTTTTTTTCTTTTTTTTTTTTTTTTTTTTTTAATTTTTTTTTTTCAACATTTATTTATTTTTGGGACAGAGAGACAGAGCATGAACGGGGGAGGGGCAGAGAGAGGGAGACACAGAATCGGAAACAGGCTCCAGGCTCCGAGCCATCAGCCCAGAGCCTGACGCGGGGCTCGAACTCACGGACCGCGAGATCGTGACCTGGCTGAAGTCGGACGCTTAACCGACTGCGCCACCCAGGCGCCCCTGTTTTTTTCTTTTTAATAGCTATGAAAAACAACATTCATCCTCATTAATTTGGGGTTGAGTATCTCTGCTTATGTATAAAATCCATATTTTATTAAAATTCACCTTGTTATTTCTACATCCTACTTCCTAACTATGGACATTTTTCCTTATTTTACGTTCGTGACTTTTTAGGCATTATGTAGATACAGCTTTACCTGGACCATGTTCATAGCTCCCAGACTTGTTTTCAGCTCTCTCTGATGTTGGATAAAATCGAGGATGGTAAACAACCTCCCTGCCCCCACCTTTCCATGAAGGAAAAGCATTCAATCTCCATCGTCAGTCATACTATTAGTTTTAGGGTTTTATTCCTAGATACGCTTTGTCAGATTAGAAGTCCCTTTTTTATTCTTATCTGATGAGAATGTTTAGTAGAAATGGATGCCAAAGTTTCCCAAATGCTTTTTCTACATCTATTAGAGGTGACCATATAACCTTTTCTTTTAGTTTGAAACATGGCGCATTACCTTGATTGATTCACGAGCAAGGAATAAATCCTGGCTAGCTATGAAGGACGCTTCTTTTTACAAATTGGTAGGCTAGCTTTGCTAAAATGTCATTTAGAACGCCTACATTTACCATAGGGGTAATGTGTTAACTCTTTTACAGTATTGCAGGTCATTTTCTTCTCCTGTCATATCTTTGTTCCACGTAGGGGCGTGAATGAGTACGTGCATGCGCGTGTGCGTGCGCGTATCCGTGCGTCCACGTGCGCGCGTGTGCGTGCGTGGGTGGAGTTGGTGCTGTTTCTTTTTCAAATATTACCGGCTAGTCACATTAACCTTACCAAACCCTAGAAAAAATTAAATATTTGCTACAATTCTCCAGTAAACTCATGGTTGTGGAGCTTTCTTTGTGTCCAAGTATGTAACTAAAATTTTACTTTTAAAATCGATAAAGGGTTTTTCAGGTTTTCATTTTCCTCATGACTGAGTTTTAGTTTCATTTGGAGTAATTTGCCCAATTTGAGCCATTGAGTTCATTGCCATGAATTATTCATAACACACATTTTTTATCTTTTAAAAACGCAGCACCTGTGGTGATACACATTTCTCAATTGATATTGTTATTTTCTTTCCTTCTTCATTTTCTTGATCTCTCCACCAAGAGATTTATCAATTTGTTCTTTCCAAATGACCTGTTGTTGACATCAATGATTTGTAAAAATTATTTTTTCTGTATTTTAGTTCTTTGACTTTGCTCCTACATTTATGATGTCTTCTCTTAATTTGTCTTTCTTTGTTTCGAGTCTTTAGGTGAAAGCTGAGATAATTTAGGACATTTTTTTTTTTCTCAGATGTTTCTTATATAGCCATTTGTTTTAAATTTCTTCCCAAGTGTCTTCACTTCTGTTCTGTTTCAAAACAGTTTGCTATTGACCTTTTGATTTCTTTGATCTATGTGTTATTTAGATATATATTAAGTTTCTGAATATTTGAGAATTTTCCCAGTATATTTCTGTTCATTGATTTCTAATTTAATTCCACTGTGGTCAGAAATCACACTTGCTGTGGTTTGGATCCTGTCAAATGTATGTGTCTTGTCTTATGATCCCGAAAACAGTCTATGTTGATAAATATCCCATGTGTTCTTACAGCAAATGCATGTCCTGCTGTTACGGGTGGAGTGTGGTATAAATTTCAATTCGATCAAGTTGGCTGTGCGGTTCAAATTTTCTACATCCTTAGTGGTTTTATGTCTGTCTGTTCTATCAATCATGGAGAGACGAGTATTGCAATCTCTGACAGGAAATATCTGTTTCCTTATTTCTCCTTGCAGACCTAGTTGTTTTTTACATCATGTGCACCAGGAAGCTCTGAAGCTTTGTTGTTAGATTAGGTGTGTGATTGTTTATGATCATTAAGTCCCCTTAATTAATAGCACTTTTATTATTGTGAAATGACATTGTTTATCTCTGGTGATATTTGTTACTCTGCAATAGAATTTGCCTAATGTTAACATAGCCACTCCGGCTTTTTTATTCCAAATAAATTTTTATTTGAAATAATTTCCGATTCAGAGAAAAATTGCAAAGGAAATTCCGTAAGTTTCTGCATACACATCCGTCAGTTTTCTCTTTTGTTGACCAACTTAAATAACCATGGTACATTTGTCAAAATTAAGAAATCATCCTGCCATCCCCGCACTTCCCTGCCTTCCTGACACATTCTCTGCCATATTTGCCTTTTTTAAATGTGTATTTATTTATTTTGAAAGCGAGAGAGCGTGAGCAAGCAGGGGTGGGGAGAGTGGTGGGTGGGGCGATGGGGGAGGGGGTTGGGCGGTGAGACCTAGACCAAGAATCCCAAGAGAGCTCCACACTGCCAGTGCAGAGCCTGATGTGGGACTTGATCCCGTGAACCGTGAGATCGTGACTTGAGCCAAAAACCAGAGTCGGAGAATTAACCCATCCAGCCACCCAGACGCTCCTACACCATATTTGACTTTTATTGGACAATAGCTAGAAATAAGCAAGGATCTGAGTGCTGGATGTTCCTGTCGCCAGTGCCGCGTTATTGCTTCTAGGCCTTCTGTGTAGACAAGAGCTAGGAAGTACATAATGTAAACCAAACCACATGTATGAATAATTATCTTTATCTCTATATTAAGCTACGGGGAATTCATTTTTGCCTCTCCACCTCAATTGTTTCCACCATTCGCCATCCATCCTCATATTTTTGACCACAGAATTCATGGAGTGCAGTTTCAAAATTGTTTACTCATATGCTCATGAGAAACAACTTTAAAAACTGCAAACTCGGGGCGCCTGGGTGGCGCAGTGGGTTAAGCGTCCGACTTCAGCCAGGTCACGATCTCGCGGTCCGGGAGTTCGAGCCCCGCGTCGGGCTCTGGGCCGATGGCTCGGAGCCTGGAGCCTGTTTCCGATTCTGTGTCTCCCTCTCTCTCTGCCCCTCCCCCGTTCATGCTCTGTCTCTCTCTGTCCCAAAAATAAATAAACGTTGAAAAAAAAAATTTAAAAACTGCAAACTTAAGAAAAAAATTATTGTGCATGTGGTGTTGATTTTACATATTTTTAGTGGTTGCTTTAGGACCGAAAATACACATATTTACCTTATCCCAGTCTACCTTTAAATGATACTATATCTCATCTGAAGAGGGAAAGGCTCTTACAATAGTGTGCTTGAAACTAGTCCCTTTCTGACTTCAGTGCTGTGACGCATGTAAATTTCACCTATGTTATAAACCCTACATGTCATTGTTACCATTTTTGTCTAATCCCTCACATTGTTTTAAAGATACTTAAAAGATAAATAATATATATGTTTACCCCTGTGGTTGTCATTTTAGGTGCCCTTCTTTCCTTTTGCTTTTCTGTCTCCATCTGGGATCCGTTTCCTTCTGTCTGAGGAAATTTCTCCAACGGTTCCTATGGCGTGAGTCTGTACAGCTGAATGATTTCAGGTTTTGTGTGTCTGAAAGAGCCTCTACTTTGTCTCCATTTTTGGCAAACATTATTTCTGGACACAGAATTCTATATTGTCACCTTCCCCCAGAGTTTTAAAGATGTTGCTCTAGTATCTTCTTCTCCTTTTTCACATTTTTTTCCAACAACAAAAAAATCTGCAATGCTTATCTTTTTTCCTCTTCATGTGACCTATATTTTTTCCTTTGACTGTTTTTAATATTTTTTAACAATGGTTTTGAGCGATGTGATTGTGCTATGACTTGCTGTAGTTTCTTCCATGACTCTTACACATGGAGGTCCTTGACATTGAAATTACTGGTTTGGAGTTCTATCACATTTGGGAAACTGTTGAGTATTGTTCTTCAAATATGTCTCTGCCACCCCTTTGGAGACTTTAATGTGTATGTGTATGTATATATATATATACACACACACACATATACATATACACATATATGTGTGTATATATACATATATACACATATATATATATATATATATATATAATCTCCTACAGTTCACTGATGCTCTATTCAATTTCACTTATTCTATTTTCTCTATATATTTTCTTTCTGTAGTTTCTTTTGCTATGTCTTCACGTTTTCAAACTTTTTCCTGCAATCTCTCATCTTCTTAAACTCATACAACATGTTTTTATTTGTTTCTTTACTCATTTTTGGTTTGCATTTATCTCATGCAGTGTAATATGAATGTATGAACAGCACGTAACTTCATAAATTCCTCCATTTAAGAAGTGATTGCAGATTATGTAAGTGGGGGTAGAATAAAAGGTAAATCAAAATGATGTAAGTGTAACATCAGTCAGAGTCCTAACCCTCTGGCTCTTATAAAGCCAGAGGAAGCTAAGGAGTTGTCAGCACAAATTCTGAAAGAAAGTTGTGAAACTCAGTGCCATCACTGTTAAGGCCAAAGTTGGTGCAAATGCTTCTACTCCCTGATTTACAATTTCCTGTGATGGTCAAATAAACAACAAAAAATGTGATACAAAACATAGAATGGGCAAGATAAACATGTTTACTAACAACTAACTTCCATAAGCTGAATTACAGTGGATAAGAAATCTTTGAAAATAACCTCCATTCCATATGGAATTTTGCCAGAATTTAATCCTTTCCTTCATTTTCCCTTTCGCCTTTATCTTCCTCTCCTGGAAGAGCCTCTGGGTGAACTTAACCCTTAAAATTTCTTCAAGGATAACCAAATTGAAGTTATTGACTGCTGTGAATAGAAACTATCACATAAGGCATCAGGTAAGTGTCAACCTCATGCCTGGCAATTCCAGCATGTTTTGTCCAGTAACTGTTCCTTTCCTCTCTGCAGGCATCATTCACCTGGTCATTTCCTTCCTTTTTATGCTTTCCCAGGGCACATTCTCTGCCATATTTTCCACCTTTGTATGTCTCCTAGAATCCCAGAAGAATTTTTTTTTAAAAATCCAGTTCATAAACTAAACGTGCATGTTCCTTTGACCTTCCGCCTTTCTTCATCGTGTGTACACACTCCTCTCATGACAAAATTTCAAGAAAAATATGGGTACCTGTAATCCCCATTTCCTCAACTGAAGTTTAGCCCTCAACCAACACCACTGTGCTTTTACTCCCACTATTCTTTAGAATATTGTCGTGGCCTCACCACTCACCGTCACAGTCAAGTCTTTACATTCTCTGAAACATGAGGTTGATTTATTTCACTTCCTCTTATTAAAAAAACATATTCTTAGGCAAAAAAAAAATCCTGGTAGGTGCCAGATGAGTAGGTTTTCCTGGGGGATGGCTAGATCAGTTTCTCCTCGGTAGGAATAAGAATCCCACAAAAGTAAAAAAGAAAAAGAAAAAAAAAGTAAGTTCAATATGCTACACATATATTTTGTTATCCTGCCTATATATTTTTTGAAATTAATATAGAAATAATTCCAGTATATCTTTGGGTGGTGTGTACACCCGCATCTTACATGCAAATATAGGTAAAGAGAAGGACTAGGAATGTTCGAGTTTTCAAACATATACCTGTTCACTCAGCCGTCACATAGTGAGGACTTTTTACAAAAGCATTCTTCTAATGTCCGTCCACTGTTATATGTGGAGCTAAAGGAATTGTGACCTAAGTTAACTTGGACCCCGTGAGATGTGTGAGCACGAACTGAGCACGTGATCTGGTGGGCCACAGCTTACACACCCCTTCAAATTGAAGGCAGTTTGGGAATGGTGTGCAACAGTGGTTTGAAACGATGACAAAGGAAATGTGCACCATCTGTTGTAGACTGAATGTTTGTATTCCCCCAAAAGTCTTGTATTGAAATTCACCTGATTCACCTGCTGAAATTCACAAGTTAAATTTTGTATGTTGGAATACCAACATGATAATATTAGGAGGTGGGACCTTTAGGAGGTAATTCGGTATGAGGGTGGAGCCCTTGCGAATGGAGATGGCGCCTTTGTAAGAAGAGACATTAGAGAGAGAATCTTGTTCTGTCTCTTCCACACGAGGATACAATGAGAAGATGGCTTACTGCAAACCAGGAAGAGAGCTCTCACCAGAAGCCAAAATCTGCCAAAGCTTGAGCTCAAAAATTCCCAGCCTCCAGAAGTGGGAGAAATAAATTTCTGTTGTTTATGCCCTCCAGTCTTGGGCATTTTGTTATAGCAGCCCAACGTGACTAAGACAGCATTCGATACAAAATATCATAAAACTGAGGATCATTTATGTGCTTTGATTGTAGGGTAAACAACCCTCTGGGACTAGGTGCCCAAGTGATGGGAAGAGATGACATTGGAGCCAGGTGACAGTGTTTGCAATGATGGCATCATGGAAAAAGAGAGTTTTAATGGAGCTAAGCCAGCCTAGAGAAACACTCGCCCAAGCCTTGAGTAGTAGCAAAAGGCAGAGCAAACATGGGTGCTGATCATGACAAAGGGTTCTGGAGTTAAGAAGCATCATGTGAATATCACATCCTGGCTTACAGGCAATAGATTTGACATCAAGTTGACACAGAGAGCTCAGGTCTGGTGAAACTTCGAGGTTACAAATATTTTTCTTTCATTCTCGTGAATTTTTATTAAAATGATGCCATCTGATCTTTGTGGAATAAATTGAATTCGGAAAAGATAGAGAGATATTTTTGGATGGTATTTAATAACTGCGAAAAAAACGTAAAAATTATGATAGCAAAATCATGAAGACCTCATGAGATGTGTTACGTAAGATTGTATTTCGCTTGCTCTTGGCGACTTATTTGGGAAAGAACACGACTCCCGCTAATCCCCAAATAATATGCAGAAATTAGAGCCAGGATGGGAATGACACTCTTAACTGTAAATACACTCTGCAGAAAAGCAAAAGGGATGGGGCGCCTGGGTGGCGCAGTCGGTTAAGCATCCTACCTCAGCCAGGTCACGATCTCGCGGTCCGTGAGTTCGAGCCCCGCGTCAGGCTCTGGGCTGATGGCTCAGAGCCTGGAGCCTGTTTCCGATTCTGTGTCTCCCTCTCTCTCTGCCCCTCCCCCGTTCATGCTCTGTCTCTCGCTGTCCCAAAAATAAATAAACGTGGAAAAAAAAAATAAAAATAAAGAAAAGCAAAAGGGTTAATGTTTTATTTTCCAAAGCTGTTGACCCCAAGATGAAGACTGATAGCAGATGGTCGCATCCAAACATACACAATTATCAACACACCCCTATTGTTTAATGCAACACTTTCAATGAGACCTTTGAAATATCTAAGAAATAACCTTCAGGGTCCAAGGGGAGGTTTTAGTGGGATGTGGTAGGAAGTTTTCTATTAAGTGAGTGAGTGCTTCATGCACTGTATTGAAAACTATGGGGTCTATAGGGTGGGCCTAGCCATGGAGGGTTCTAAGGCCCCCGGGAATCACACGGGAGCCTTTCCACTCAAAGATACCTTTCAGAACTTCTCTGTGCAACTGGAGGAGGACAGGGCTGCTGTGCTTCGAAGTGACCTTTAGGCCACCCCATCTTTTCTCCTGCCATCAGTAGATGTAGAATGGCTCTCATATATCTGCCACCGAGGGCTGAACACCTGACTGCCTTCCAAAAGACTGTTCTGAAATCGATCTGCTTCTAGCTGCATTTCCTTATACCTCTCTGACTGCCTTCCTTCAGTTGCCTAGTACTTCTCAGATTTCTTAATTAAAAACGAAAAATTCTCTAGATTTGGTTCTTGGGGAATTCATAGCCTTGTGCTTTTGCACATGGTGACGGCTCCATGAATATTCATTAAATAAAAACATGAAAAACAATTTTGTTTATATCAATCTTCATTAGTAGACAGCAACTTTCTTTCCAGAAACATGTGAAAGGAAGTCATAAACATCTAGATAGAAACAGAATCTCTTAAAATCAGTGAAGATTTTACATTTAGAACAAGAGAACCTATAAAATAGTAGGCGACATGTATGACAGTCACATCATGAGTGTAAAATAATTTCACGAGTGAAATACCTTAGGTAAATGCCTCAGTTAAATGATAGGTGAGTTCATAAGTCAATATGAGTTCATAAAGGGAAGTACATAAAGCAGACTACCTTTACTATGTGAGTTATCTAACATACGTTTTTCATGAAGCCTATTGAATGGCAAATTTCCAAAATTTCAGGAAAAATTAAATATGAACGTAGACTTTCTTTGCTCAGAGGGATATTTAACATCTTGTAGAGACAATTAGAAAAAGCCCCGCTTCTAAGTCATGCAAACGCACACACACACACACACACACACACACGCACGTTTGGATATCACAGGAGGAGAGATATCTCCAGCGCGACACAAAATCTAGAAAAAAACTTTACCGTTTATTTTATCAATCAAAAATGTCAAAACAGAAATAACATATTTGGAAAGAAAAACAGGCGGTGATGTTCGCAGAGAAGGATGTATTTTGTTCCCAGGTCAAGGAGGTACTGACAGCAGAGACTGTCCTAGCCAGGCATTCCTGGCGGTTTAACCGAACCACTTTCTGGATCCCCAGTAGGGTCCTGTGATCCAAGCAAGTGACACTGTGGCCTGTGCTGAAGCCACTCTGACAGCAGCGTCGGTTTTGTCCAGACAAAAGTCATAATGCCTGAGTTCAGAGCCAGCGGAGAAGGGACACCTGTAGATCTAACAACCACCTGTGGATTCCAGGGCCCAGAGCAGGACTAGGAGCTGAGAGAAAGATTGATTGGGCTCCTTAATCGGATGCCTGAGAGCTCAGGCATCGAATACTTCCATCAGCCGGCAGGGCCAGCGTCGGCTCCATTATCCACGCCGTGTGCTTGACAGCTTTGACCGCACGGTGCTCCGTGGGCTGCCTTTGGGCCAGGCCACGTGCAAGGAGCAGAGATGCAAAATGATTTGCCCGCTTTTTGTTGGTGCAAATAGCCAGGGAAAGAAGAAAGTCCGACACTGGGTGTCGGCAAATGACCCCCTGGTAGCACAGTAGCCAAATTGAGCAAATGCTTCAAAAATACGGCTCGCCGTCAAGATTTTACGGTCAACCATCAACGGGATTTTGAAGTTTGTATGTAGCTTATGATAAAGTCATGCTTGTTCTTTCTACACACTCTTCCAAAGGAGACTGCGATTTCTTGTGTCCTTGCTGAGGCATACTCACACTGAATTTAGCTTCAATAATTTATTCCAGACAATGCGTTGGGAGGAAAAAAAAAATTACTCTTCCCTTCTCCATTCTTTGGTTGGTCTAATAATCTAAAATGAGCACAGGACAGATTAACAAGAGAACAAATTTAATTATGTATGAATGGGGGACCCGTAAGAATATGAGACCCAAGCGTAAGCCAGTCAGTTGAGGTTTATATGCCATCCTGAGCTAAGGAACGGGCAAGGGACCCAGGACTTCAACAGGGAGGATGATAACTCATGGGACAATAGGAAGGAGTAGATGTTTGGTAATTAGATGTTGCCCGTCATCCGGATAGGGAATTCAGGTAAAAAGTTATCTCGGATAATATGTCTCTTTCTGGGCCAGGCTTCCTCTCTGAATTATTTTGCTAGTTAAGGCAAAGGTAAGTTATTCTTGAATCTGTTGGGTCTTGATTGCCTTTAGCTCAAAATAATCCACATGCCAAAGCGGCATCTTTTGGGGTCATGTATTTTGCTCCCCGTCAAACGCAATGCATTTTTTTGATCATATAGTCTTTGTGAAATGTCATTTTTGATCATAAACTTTGTTCATGTTGATTCTGATATAAAATGGTATGTCCATTTAAATGTTTGAATAAGAATTTCTTTACATAAATACGTCAACATACATATATAAATTTTTGTTACTCAGAAAATTAATATTCTCTACTATTTTCAACCACAAATCTTTTGCCAAATAATTGCACATTTTAAAACAATTCTTGAACAGATAATAAATTTGACTTACAAATATAGTAAATTGAGATTGTTTTAATGATCACACAATTTTAGTCAACATCTTTCACTACTTGCTATATTTTGCAAATTTTCAGTTGTCAAAAACTTGAATATTTCCAAGCTAGCTCCAATAACACAATAATGTCATGGTATCTGATACATATATTCACATACTCCAAAACTGTTTATCTGAACAAACAGCTACCGACTTCAAAACACAGTGAAAGGCTCTGAGAATGCTTGAGCAAAAAATCCAGTTGAGTGAAACTTACATTTAATGGTAGGAAAAGGCAAGTTGATGAAAAAATAAATATATATTATGCTATAATAAAGGAATAAATGCAAAAAAATTACTTTGTACCATGGAGAGTGAAAAATCTTTCATTAAGGTTATACATTAGTCAAATTTTGCAGAGGTGATCAGTGATATAAAAGAATATTGCAGGAATTTAGGAGGATGTAGAAAAACTTCTTACTATTGTTTTGTATTAAAACTGTACAAAATAATATGTTTCTAATACTGATAAGTTGAAAAAATTAACTGCTTTAAGTAATAAACCTCAGTAAATGTTTAAATACAAATCATTCATTAGAGAAAGATTGTAGAAAGTGACCTCAAAATAATCTGTATTAAATCTCAGTGCCAGATATACTGGTATAAAATGCACGACGTTCTTAAAAAATATAGTCCCAAAATGTCAGCACTGATCCAAGTTGCTCTTTAATTTTAAAGGCACTGAACAAAGATTTTCCAAGTAAAATATTAGGGTATGATATGCATATGATCTTCTGTAAACTACTCAGTATAAAGTATGAGATATAAAGAAAAATGGACGAATGCATATCATGCTTTATGTATTTTACTAGGAGTCTCTACCCTCAGAAACCAAAAATCTCTGATTGAGAATACCACTATAATGATGACCCAATTAAAATAATTTAGTTACTTGACACTTTATGGCATCTTAATAAAGTGGTGTTTTGTTTTGTTTTTGTCTTATGTACAGAACAAAATTATTTGGCAAGGGATTTGTCATAGTATTTTATTAGCATGCATCTGTTCTATACCCTAATTATCATGCGCTTTTTAATAATACATTTACATGACTGCCTGTAACCTCCTGAAGCAGCACAAAGCTAAGAGAAAATTAATGTACAAGTAAAAATAATTTGAGACCCTAGAGCTAATATCTAGACACTAATATCTCATAGCATTACATACCTGGACAGGGTGTGTAACTTATCTTTCCATACCTCACTAAATACAGTCAGTAAGTTCAAAGTTTGTTTGCACTCAGGCACACACACACACACACATACACACACACACACACGGTGACAAACACAATTCAAAAGCTTCCGATTTTTATTTGGTCACAAGGCTAAGTTTATAAGTTTTAGCCATTGATAGTCTATTAAAATATATAAGTCATCGCTTTGGACACATATATTTTATTTATGTCCCAATTTTCGTGTGAAGATAGATTTTTATCTTCAAAGGGAGCCTACTTACGTATCAGAATATATTTAAATTTTTTTAATGTTTATTCATCTTTGAGAGACAGAGAAAGAGCATGAGCGGGGAAGGGGTAGAGAGAGGGAGACACAGAACCCAAAGCAGGCTCCAGGCTCCCAGCTGTCAGCACAGAGCCCGTCGCGGGTCTTGAACTCACAGACCGCAGGATCATGACCCGAGCCGAAGTCAGACGCTCAACTGACTGAGCCACCCAGGGGCCCCACTATCAGAATATATTCAAATGGCTGAATTCAAATAGCGTGGGTGTGTTCATAGATACCTCAGCATTATTGAAGCAAAACCAAGGGAAACAAGTAAGGAAAGAACAGAGGTCGGGAGTTAGCTATACATCGGTCACCACACAGTAGGGGTACAGGAAGAGATTGTTGGCAGAAGACCATGCCTGTGAAGTGCCTGTTACCAGCCTGTAGCCATACGAGGACTACAAATGAGTTGTTATTCTCATTAACTACCTGATTGATTCATCGCATTGTATTCCAAGAGAATAGTTTAAATTAAAAGATGCTATCGAAACTGATTTTGGTGTTATTATCAAAATCATCCATCGTACTAGTACTTAAAAAGAAAATAGCAATTAGGAACGGATCTGGTAGAGAACTGCAGTAAATGCCACTGATGCCCTTCTTTTCGTAAGAATGTGCCCCAGAACTAGGTACTAAATGCGCTGTATTATCTGTAGTTTCCTAGAATGGCTAACATACCAATCCTGGTCTATTTAACCGCAGATTTGCCAGAGAAGTGGACGTATATACACGAGCAACTGTGCTACCGCAGGATTGATTTACACACACGCACGCACACACACACACACACACACATGCGCTCATGCACACATACACACACACATAGGAATATGCATACCTGCATGAATCTCTCGTTTTAAACTTTTACGTGTTAATTGGTAGATACCTATATATGTATAAATAAGTAAAAACATACATGCAAATATAAGAATGAATATTTTTATCTACAGTATCAGACCTTACATTCCATCATCTGGCATATCTCGGGTCTAACTATATAGTATGACTCTGGGGACAGTGGGTGTTGGGGTAGAGTCTGAAGAAAGCCAGCATCTCATCACAAATCTACAGACAGCCCAAGGAGGGTGGTGGGGGACGACTACCCAGGCTGCATTTTCTTTTCGTCTGTTTTTGTCAGTGCCTCACATTTGTCCGAAGCCAGATATAAGTGAATGTAATAAAGCTCACTGATACCCACGGTAACAGTCAACACACAGCTGGACCAAGCGCAGTGGAGAGTATTGAAAGCAGCTCAGGACAAGAAATTAAAAGACTTCCAGAAGATGGGGCGCCTGGGTGGCTCAGTGGGTTAAGCGTCCGACCTCAACTCAGGTCAAGATCTCGAAGGTCGTGAGTTCGATCTCCACATCGGCCTCTGTGCTGACGGCTCGGAGCCTGGACCTTGCTTCTGATTCTGCGTGTCCCTCTCTTTGCCACTCTCTCACTCATGTTCTGTCTCTCTCTCTCCCTCTCTCAAAAATAAACATGAAAAAAATAAAAAGACATGCAGAAGAGAGACCAGAGTGGAATGACCAGAGTGCAGTGATGGATGTTGCCATTTGTCTCTGTTGACATGGCTGCGGGGAAGTGGTCACTCCTCAGGGAGTTCTTCCTTACGTGTGTCCCCCTGCTCCGCCATTCCTCTATCCTCATCCCCGGGCTGGAGTTGGGGGCGCCATTTTCAAAAAACCGCTTGGCTTCATTCTAACAAAATGTTCCCCCATGACTTTCTGATAATCACAGTTGTCACATGTGGGGGAGAGGGAGAAGTCTCGTTTTTTCTCTTTTACTGGCCGCATGGTCTTCACTGCTATTTTTATTTGTTTCCTTTATTAAATAGCCAAGTCACAAAGTAGATCATTTCTCAATGCTTTTAGGCTGTGACCACACATGTTTCCTAGCTGCCCAGCCATGGCAATTTCATAACGCTCTAAATTTGTGGTGAGGAAAGCAGTTCCCTCTGGAAGCTCTCGAAATTGTTTTTATGACTTGCTAACAAAACTAAGTTTTGCCTGCTTTGCATGGTAGCGGTCCCAGGTAGATCCAATGTGAACCGTTTTCTCAGGTAGGATGTAAAAACTTTAATTAATTCCCCATAGCACCCAATCCACAAAAAAGGAAGTGGTTTACTAACCGATAGGTTCCTGTTTTCATCACTTATTAGCAAGCAATTTACCCAGAAAAGACTGTGTTAGCACAGAAAATAAAACCATGCTCACAGTGAAGACTTGGGAAAAATCCTAACGATCGTCTGCAGGCTTCTTAAACTTGCAGAAAACAGTCATACATTCTGAATTCATAAAACATAAGAAAACTGGGCTAAGGGCTTCTGGGTGGCTCAGTCAGTTGAGCATATGACTTCAGCTCAGGTCATGATCTCCCAGTTCGTGAAGTTCGAGCCCCGCGTCGGGCTCTGCGCTGACAGCTCAGAGTCTGGAGGCTGCTTCAGATTCTGTGTCTATCTCTCTATCCCTCCCCTGCCTATGCTCTGCCTCTCTTTCTCTCAAAAACAAAATAATAGTAAAAAATTACAAAAAAAAAAAGACAGAAAGAAAACCAGGCTAAATTGCTGGAGGGGTGATTGGTGGGGGGATGGGCTAGATGGGTGATGGGCATTAAGCAGGACACTTGTTGGGATGAGCACTGGATGTTGTATGGAAGTGATGGATCACTGGGTTCTAGTTTTGAAACCCATACGACACTGTATGTTAACTCACTGGAATGTAACAAATAAATTTAAAAAATTAAAAATTAAAAAAAAAACTGGGTTAAGAAAAAAGTCAGTGTGAAAAAAAGAAGAACTTCATCTGAATTTAGTGCCATTTTCCATAAATTGTGCACATGAGTAATTTTGAAATCAGATGATTTAGAATAGATGCAATAACTTTTGCGTGAAAATTTATCACAATCTGTTAATGCTGGTGCCTACTGCAAATGGCTAGGTATTCTAACTTCCATGCGATTCTTTCCAAAACTATTCAGAGTTCTAGCTGGTTCTTCATAAATTCTTACTCAAGTGTAATCAGCAAAAATTCACAATATGCAATACCAGGATCATTAATATAAAGCAAACAAGAGGTTACCTGACTGTTCAGGATAAAATGGACTAATATCATTACAGTCACTGTATGAAATTAGCATAAAAATTAGATGTGATTCTAGATTTTTTAAAATAAATTCTGAGACATTTATTTAAAACTCTATCACTTTGAAATTATTTTTAAATCTGAAGTTACATCCCATTTTGGAAAGAAATTTTCAGCATGTTAAGTATTAAATGAATATTACAATCATTGTTAAAAAAAACTAAAGAGAAAATAACTTTACCCCACGGATAGTTAAATACTTATCTCAAAATGTATAGACCAGCCGGCTAAATCAGTATGTCTGTACTTTCATTACTAGGCAGACAGTGGATGTGGGCACTAACAGACTGCCCAATACCGTCATTCCCGCACGAAAATAAAGCTTAAAACAAATTGTTCCAAGCATATCTAAAATATATCAATGGCTGCTCCAAATTATGGCACCCATAGTGCGGTGACATTTTTATTTTTTTGCTTTCATTATTTTGTAAAATATTCAAGATGGCCACCACAGCCTAAAGAGTTCTGTCCATTGAATAAAATGGTACAGAGATTAGTCTGGCTTTGAGACATCGATTCGTATCTTTATCTGTTGAGAAATCTCACCTTGCTTTCAAATCTACAAATTTGGTATCATATTTCATATTATATACCTTTACGGACATTGAGTTAATGAAAATAAAGTACATGGCATAACTTGGCACTTAGTGGATTGACATTTACATGCATAACGGAGGTAATTATTTATGCTTGATATGGTGAAGGATGCAGAATTATAGAGGAGGTAGTGGTGAGAGGAGGAATAGTTTTGAATATTCGGTATAGAATTTTAATAGCTCTTGTTCAATTATTCCTCTACAGTTTATCATTTTGACATGATTTTGACTAATTGTTTCATTTCACTTTTACTAGCTTAGAGCTTCTACATAAAAGTGAGATGTATCTATATTACTTCATATATTGTAACCTTGCTAAAGTAATTTACTACATTGTTTTCTGTATGCCTCAGACTCTTCTCCTGGAAATGTTTATGCCTTCTTTGACTAAGTACAATTTTATGTCTTCTTTTCCAATCTTAAGACCATGTAAATTTTTCTTGCTTTATGCTGCGTTGTGCCACCTGTCCAATGTACTATTTGCTTATTTCTACTGTGGGGGGAAATTGTCTAATACTCCATGTTTAAACATGACGCATGCTCTCGGTTTTCCAGAAATGACTCTTCTTGGAAGGAGAATATTCCCGTCTATTTCTAGTTTTCCGTGAATTTTTATTCATGACTGCATCGAATTATGGCAAAAGCTTTCGTGGTATCTATTGAAAAGAACATCTAGAGTGTCTCCTTTACTCTGTGAAGCGTGTGTCTCATTTTGGGATCGTAACGCAAATTTGCATTCCTGACCCCCCCCCCCCAAGTTATGGCACATCTACTCTTCTTCTGTATTGTTGGATCTGATTGGTAATTCTTGTGAACACTCCGTGATGGATGTTGGCTCCTAATTTATGTTTCCTGTGATGACATTTTCAGACCTGATAAAGCTAGCTGTAAAATATTGTTTCTTGCTCTATTTTCTGGACAGGCTGGTGCTCTACTCAGACCACTCCCGTCTTTTACAGGCCAGAAGCGTTCATTTCCTCCAGTGCTGGAGGTGCAGGCTGCTGGCAGCCTTCAGCCAAGTTTCTCTCCAGGAATTCTGTTGACCTTCAAGGAACCCCCTTTCCCAAGGCCTGACTTGTGTGACCTCAGGCAAATGAGAAGTGTGCTGGGGGCAGACCTTGCACTGGGCGAATACACTGAAAGGTTGACAGGTATCCATCACTCTTTAAAAGGCTACAGTTAAAGCCAGAGGCCTACCTTTCGGCGCGTTGATCGTGCTGTACCTCCTCCAAACTGATGATTAGGTCCAGAGGTCAATTACAAGAGTAGCAGAAAACTGGAGAACGTTCACCTCTCAGCAAAATATCTCCCCCAAACCTACAAACTTCTGTCCCTTGGGGAATCCCTTATTCTTTGTCTCTTAAGCAGTTCTGCCTCTGTGATCAAACCTAGACCGGTCTTGCGAATGGTTTTGAGGAAGGAAATCTTCAAGATGGATACCTAAATTCATTCTTAGTTTTCTGGAGTGTGTTCCCTCATGTAATTAGATCAAAAGGCAGTAAGAAACCTATTTCTATTGATAAAGGGGACACTGGTTGCACATCACACAGTGGCAAACAGTCACTTAAATTCCCACTTGTCGATACAATGACATCAAGTGAGTAACAAGCAAATGCTCTGGGTGACAAAGTGATTCCTGTGATAGAACTTTGTAATAAAAATAAGAAATACATGTTTCACTGGTCATTTCTATCGGAGAAATTGGTGCAAAAAAACCTGACAGTATCAGAGATACCCATCATCAAACCAATGTCAGGTAAGGGACCGGAAACTTCTTTGATTTCACTTAGAGAAAATCCTATCTCCTCTATCCTCATGGCCAGGATTTATGTCGATGCAATAGAAAATCCTTGAATTGGAGGGGCGCCTGGGTGGCGCAGTCGGTTGAGCGTCCGACTTCAGCCAGGTCACGATCTCGCACTCCGTGAGTTCGAGCCCCGCGTCGGGCTCTGGGCTGATGGCTCGGAGCCTGGAGCCTGTTTCCGATTCTGTGTCTCCCTCTCTCTCTCTGCCCCTCCCCCATTCATGCTCTGTCTCTCTCTGTCCCAAAAATAAATAAACGTTGAAAAAAAAAATTAAAAAAAAAAGAAAATCCTTGAATTAAACACGTACTTAACTGACAAATTCATGGGATCTGTCATGTTAGACTTAAGGTGTAAGAGTATTAATTGGGAAGGTGAGAAACCCTTCATATGGGGAGAGATGGAGACAGGCAGAATCTGTTGAATTTGGGGGCTTTGAGGCCCTAAATGCCATCGAGATTCTTTTATCAATAAGAATTAAAGACCGTCCATAGTGAAAGACCTGGTGGGGAGCTATAATGGCCAAAGTAGCTATCATGAGTAGACTGTTCAGTTGACTGAAACTTGACCCTAAAAGTGGTCTATGGTAAATCAAATGAAAATGCCAGTCTTAGAGAAAAGCATCCAGCAGCTTAAGATTAGTATGCCAGGGCACCATTGTCATGTAAGACTTTACCAAGACCCTAAATTTGTCCCTCAGGACTGTTCAGATGACATTCTTTTCATGAGAGATGAAAGAAATACATTGTTGACAGGAATCCCAATAACCTTGAAGAATCCTAAGATAACTATTACCTGTAGTTGAGAAAATGGCAGCGTCCTCAAGGTAGATTCTTTGGAATGCTATAAAGATGAGAGGATCCCGGGGTTACGATGGCCATATAGTGGTACTTTATCACCACTGGCAAAGTAGGCAGGGATGCTGTCATGGGAACATGCCCGAAGCCATTACAAAGTATGTCCACCTTGGCTGGTTGGAACTCCCAACTATTTCCATCACGTGTGATCTCATAACTTGTGTGGTCTACGTCAGCCTGATCTGCCCATTTTGTAGATCTGTACATTGTGGGTGCGTGACATAACATCCAGAATCAGAGACCTCTGTAGACACTGGTGACTCTGCAAATCCCAGCTGCAGCAGCCCTCGAACTGTGATCTCTGTCTCCTCAATGTGAGAAGGGGCAGCACTCTGTTTGGGACAGCCCTTCTTGAACCATGATCCAGATTCCCACGTCAGGCAGAATCCAGGGTGATCGAAGAAGCCACCCATTTGTTTTCCTTCCCTCGGGCATCACAGTGCTTCACTGACAATTATCCAATGTCCTTAAAGCAGTTGACTAGTGTATTTTATCTGGTTTCCCAGATGTTAACAGGGGGAAGCAATCCCTGTCCCAATTTTCCCGTAAGAACCACAAATTGCATAGTCCATATTGTTCGGATTCTTTTTTTTTTTAATTCAATTTCTGTGCTATGATTTATTGACTCTTTCCTTATCACGATCATATTTTTCCTTTAATAATGTGAATTCCTTTCAAGTCTGGGATCCAGGCATTGAATTTAGTTTCAATGGACTGTTATTATTAGTGTCCCTACTGTTTTGTTTACTTTATATTTTGCATCAGGTAACGGTTCTTTGTAGGTGACACAAAGCAGAGTATTGAATTCTGCTGTCTTTCTCAGAAGAATGTTGTTTCTTTTCTCAATAGGTTTTCAGATGATCAGATAAGACTACAGCCACTCTATTCCTCAGTGCGTAACAATGCATATTTAATGCCTATCACACAATAGCCTTAAATATCATGTTTTTATAACAGCTTACATTTTATAGCTTTAGTTTATGTTTTACTGTTTATTTTTAATACAGTAATAAATAATATAAGTTAACATGTAATAGTTTAATTGTTGAAAGGCACTCCTTTCATATATCCTATAGGAATGAAAGATAATTTAAGTCTACATTTACTAGCTCAACTGACTAAAATATTATAAAAGCATAAGATTAAATTTGTCATAGATAGAATTTTAGTATAATCTCAAAATATTGAGGGAGAGGTAGAATATTATATTTCTAGATATTTTACCAATATTGAGTCACTCCTGCTGAGTCTCTAGGTGATAGAAAGCAAAGATGAACTGGAAAAATGGAAATCTTTATTTGTATCTGGAACCTGGTTTCTAATCTTCATTGTCTCTTTTTTGGGCTTGGTTCCTTAGCTTAAAAACAAATGGTGGAGGTTCTTTTTGGCTCTGGGGATTTCTGTATCTTATCCCTCCAAACTTGAGACCGGGCATGCGAAGAAACAAATCTTTCTGGAAGGCCTAACCGGACTTTCCCTGAACTGTCCACTCTATGCTTCAACTCTCTTGAATTTTACTCTTGTCTTCCAAAAAAAGGAAGTGGAAATTGTAGGCTGTTTAAAAAAATATATGAGACACACAGAAACTATAATCAGCTACTATCTTTAAAGGAGAGATGTTCCTTTCTTCTGATGAAAATATGCCCTTATTACATGGGTCAATTTGTGTGTATAATGACCTAAATTAGCCCCTAGCCCATATCAAAGCTCAGCATGGGTGTGGGCACTTTTGAATTCCTGTTCATTTCAACGTATGGCAATTGAGAGTAGATCTAGTTAGAGTAGATGGTTGGACTTCTGAATTATGAATGCAAACTTTGTCTCTCTTGAGTTCACTTATGTCTTCCTACCACTATTGATATTTTTTTCACATTCAAGAATTTACACAGACTAAATGTAGTTTATGGATCTGTGCTGCCTAATATATAAGCAGGATTTACTATTAGTCAACATAAACAAAATCCGTACTTAACAATTTTCATTTGAAGTTATATTTCTAACTCATCATAGTATGTATGCCACACAGTGGCTAAAATCGATTCTTTCAACAGTAGGTAATCAATGCGTGCTTATTGCAAGATTGGAATAAAATATGCCATTGCTACTAGGAAACGGATTAAAACTTCATTTACCAGAGTAAAATGTTCCGTATACAATGTCAACATTTTTTTTTCAGATAGAGTCAATTAAAATGACACGCAGAAAGATACTGAATTTGTTAACTAGATGAAATAAAGTAGTGTTTTGCTTTGCCCAATATTGTCTCAAATTCTGTCTTAGGGACTTTGAGGTATCACTTATGCATGTAAGAGGTTCATTTGACAGTGTTGTTAAGTTACTCCAGAGATGAATACCACTGAAGTAAAATTATATTTCACAATCAGAGACAAGGTAGTTTAAAAAGCTTCAAATATAGTTTCCATAATTATTACATAAGACTTGAGCAAGCAGAAATTGATATAAATGGAAGCCAAATGTATCACTATGCCCAGTAGGCATTAAATAACAATAAACTGAATAAAACAGGAGGAAGGATTAATTTTCTCAACTTTTTTACTAAAAGTAAAGCATCTATAGTCAAGAAAAAAAATTTTTGTCTGAACCTAAAACTGAAACCATGGACTGTATTGTCCCAGATTCACTTAAACTTTCCTCTTTCTTGTGAAATTCAAATATATAGGATGCATTTTCTGGCTTGCTTTTCCTTAGGTCACCCACATGTAAGAACTGTTAATGACACCTGTCCCTCCTCCACGCATCACGATCTGATTTCTTTGTGCCATCTTCTTTTCCGACCAATCTGAACACCTGTAACATATAGAACCTCTTCTAACTTTCAGACTCTACTTGCTTCTAGCAGTGAATACAGTTTTTCTCTTTGTTCCTCTTCTGTGGTCTTTATTTCAGGAGGCTTCTCCCTTGTGTTAAGCCCTACATTGATTCAATTTCACACAGAGTAGATTGTAGCAAAGCAAGCTGAGGGAACATGCTTTGAATTGTTACCTTCTTGGTTTAACATTTATCTTCAACAGTGACTCATTTTTGGACTATTAGTAAGTTATTTAAACATTCCGAAGCCCAGCTTGTCCATTGGTATAATAGTACTTACATAATGGGGTTAACAAAGCATCGATAAGGTAAAGTTATAAGGCAATTAGACTCATTTCTGGAATACCATGGCCACTCAAAACTCAAAGACCATTAGCAGTTATAATCGTTTAGAAAGAAACATAGTACTTTATGTACATCGTATAAAAGAATTGGATTTTCTAATGTTAAAAAAATAACACCTATGAATTCTCTGGAACTTTTCGAAAATTATTTAAACCCTTCATTAAAACCATTAACATTTTACACAGCCACAGAAAGAATCCCAAGCACAATTATGGAAATTTGACACAGGCGTTAGGTTAAAATAGCTACTGTGTCTTCCTTAGTGTCGTATTCGTCCCAATGCACTTTGTGAGTGAATAAAGGATAGAAATTCTAAATATGTTAAGGGCTGTTATGTTTCCACCCTCATAAGGCACATATTATATTAGAGGAAATTTTCACTAATGCTGGAAGTTGCCTTCCAGCAACAAATAAGTCCACTTCATTATTTAAATGAAAGATTTAAAGATTGTAGTTTTTTTAGAAGCAGCCTAACATACGAATGAAATGAGAAAACTCTGGGAAGTATCTGGAAACATCCACTGTATACATAAGACACCAAATGTGGCTAGTGTCTGTGGATATTGCATACTCTTGAAAACTGAAGTTGCCGAATACATTGAGATTTTATCTCTAGCTTGAACTCCATTGCCCAAGCTGCCAATCACCGGGGCACATGGGACTCCTGTCTCTCTCACAACTGAATCCAAACCACGTCATGACTGCAGATGCTCCCATTTTCACTGAGAGCAAAGCTATATCTGCACCATGCTCCCTAAGTTCTTGCACGAATGCCCCCAAACCCATACCTGGTTAACCTCTGCTCTCCCATCCACTTCCTCTGTTCTAGACACTCCATCGTCCTGGTTATGACTGTAACAGATGGGCTTTTGTTTCAAGGCTTTGCATTGAACATGCTCACCTGATTCATCTTCTGTCAGGTATCTCTAGGGCTTTGTGCTTCATATTAGTTGCTCTTTGGGCCAACGTTTCCTGCTCAATGAGGCCTTTCCCATTGTCAGTTAAATTGTTGATTCCCAGTTGAAATCCCCATCACCTTCTATGCTTTATTTTCCTCATAGTACTATACCACATCCAGTTAGTTTAAAAGTATGTTTATTGCATATGTCACTATTAGAATATAAATTCAAAGGAAAAAGAAACATTTTGTTCATTCAACTGGCTGTGATAGACTCCGTGTCTACAAAGGTAGAAGCTTGCTAATAGTTGTTAAATGAATAGAGACTATTTGTAGACAGAAGTATACAGATGCATATAAGAGTTCTGGCCATCATGTCTTTTTGAGAGCCCAGGAAGTCTTGACCGAGATGTACAAGTGTTTCCTACAAGTGTAAGAATGTACGAGTCCAATTAGGTTCTCCTCTCTCTGTGTTGCTCTCTCTCTCTCTCTCTCTCTCAGCATGGCAAATTTAAAGCATAGTCTCACCCAAATTAGTAAGATGTCTATTTGGGGGAGAAACTATCATTTATTTCAATGGAGAATTTCTTAATCATTCACCTTACAGTGCCAATATACAACTCACCTTGGCATCTCATACTCACATAATACTTTTTAAGGCAATTAGATTTTACAGGCTTTATAAAAATCTCAAAAGTCAGCTCCCAGAGCATTAGTTGATGTGTGTGCTCACTCTAGCACCAAATGTCCTTTCTCTAGAAGAGAAAATTGTAGTAAATTGTGCCGTCCACTGTTTTCTATCATCTTCCCCTCTCCTGTTTCTCTCTCTCTCCTTCCTTGCCTCCTTTTCCTTCCTCCTTCTTCTCTCCATGCTTCTTTTCCTTCTCTTTCATATAACAATTTTCCTCAAAAGCTATTTTTTCAAAAGTACAAAAAAAAGGGACACAATAATTTAATGATTCAACCTCTACACACTTTTCTTGACCAGAAAATAACAGGATTTTTTTAAATGTAGTATTTTAGCTGAGCCTGAGATAGTTTGGTTAGCAATGATTTGATTGGATTCTCCATCTACAACTAATCAAAGCCTGAACGGAATTAAAAAAAAAAAAAAAAAAGGAAACTAGAATAATATTTCCCCACAATGGTCCAGGATGATATGTTATTACAAAGAAAGTTCACCATAAAGAAACAAGGTGGTATTTCTTTAAATTAAAAGAGCAGATGTCATATGATGTGAGCAGAGACAGTATGTTCACATCAAACCCCAACAGAAAGTTTAACCCAAACTACCGAGAGCCACCGAGAACAGATCAGAAAGTATCTAGCACCTCATCACCATTTCACAATTGAAAATGTTATGAAGATAATGGAGATTTTAGTGTTAATTGTTATAAAGGGAATATATAGCAATTTATAATCTAGCACGAACACAGGACTTTGCGATATGTTTTTGTGTCTACATTTAATTCTAAACAATTATTTCTCAGAATTTTATTGATATTTTTCAAAATTTTATCTGAATTAGATACCAAATCTAGATTTTATGTTTAATTCTACATAAATCTGTCCTTAAGCATAATATGTACACATTAATAGCCAATAACAGACTCCCAATTTCTTTTTTTTTTAATTTTTTTTAAATGTTTATTTATTTTTGACAGAAAGAGAGACAGAGCATGAGCGGGGAGGGGCAGAGAGAGGGAGACACAGAATCCGAAGCAGGATCCAGGCTCTGAGCTGTCAGCACAGAGCCCGACACGGGGCTCGAACTCACAGACCTCGAGATCATGACCTGAGCCGAAGTCAGACGCTCAACCGACTGAGCCACCCAGGCGCCTCCAGACTCCCAACTTCTAAGGCCAAAAACAGAACAAAGCAAAAATTATTCGGAGGGGGGATTTAGTTGTTTATGTATTTGGATGAAGCTTATAGTGCCGTTCTATCATGTAAGCAACAAGAATCATTAACAATGGACTAAAACACGAAAACATAACCGTCTAAAGTGTCACAAAGAGTAAGTAACCTCATGGTCATGAAGGACAATACTTTCCCATAATCCTTCACAAATACGTCTCTGTTACTTTAATGCTCCATAACTTTTCAAGTCTCCATTGACTTATTAGTAGTAAAAGAGAATTTTGCTATTCTTGCTGAATGGAAGAAATGCTGTCTTCCAGCATAATGCGTCATAAAACTAAGGCAATAAAATTATTAGAAATATTAGCAATAAAGCAAAGCAATATAAACCATGAATGGTTGGCTTACTTTCCCAAAAGAAATCACAAGACCACACGTGGACTTACATAAAATTTAAAATGTGTCCCTTGCAGAACCGAAATTGTATGTGTAGAGTTACAGGTTAGTTTTTCCTCTTGGGGATATAATTATAAACCAATTCTGAAGGCGTTTTATCTGTGTTTCACCTGCCACACCACAATCTTTATCAGTGAGCCAAAAATAAATAACCTAAACCTTTCGTGGTAGCTGTCACTAGAAAGCTGAGCAAAGTCACCATTCATCTTGCTCATATGCATTTTAGCCTTTAGCACATGTGTTCTTTGAACAAATTTATGGGCCTTATGAATAAAGATTAGCACTCCTCTGTTCGACTCTGTTGGGAAGAATATTATTCTACTGTAAATGGACAAAAAATTCAACTAAATGAACGCTTCACAAAGGAAAAGCAACAGTTTTTGAACTAAGCTTTCTGAACACCATGTGCGATTGGTTTCCCCAGGTATATTTAGTGAGTATATTATATTTATCAGCACCTCCAACTGTAATACCCTAGATAAAAGAAGGTTGAAATGTCCATGAATACTTTTAGTTGTAAAATAAATAATGGAATTTAATTACAGTCATAGTTACAAAAGTGTCTGTATGAATCCTGATAATATTTGCTTTCATTTTTCAGGTATCACGGTTTGTAAACACTGATGCATATTTACTGATGTCTGACTCATGAAGAATTACAGACAGTCCCTCTTTTCTTAAATCCCTGAGTGGAGGTATGTGGGTAATTGTTAACTGTAATTGTATTCACATTAAAATTAAGGACGCTCCATACACATATGCAATGTTCTATAAAGCAGAATATGATCTGATTTCACGACATTTTTAGGGAAGATTGAATGAGATATCTGCATGTGAACATCGTAAGATACAACATCTTAAGGTATTTGATTAACTTCGCTTTGTCTCTCTTGATGAACTAGTCTTACGGGAGAGCATGCCGCCATTATCAGAAACATTTTTTGTCAAATTTCAGAAATACTTAGTTATATACTGAATGCCATAGGGAAGACTTACATAAGTCGGTCCTTGACCACCGAAGGTTAACTCCCGAGAGTCGTAGTTGGATAAAAATTAAAAGCATCAAATACTCTCTCATCTAAATTTGTTTTGAAAGTCATTTAAAAATGTATGCTTTGGGGGCGGCTGCGTAGCTCACTCACTTAGATGTCCAACGTGGCTCAGGTAATGATCTCACAGTTCATGGGTTCAAGCCCCACGTCGGGCTCTGTGCTGACAGCTCAGAGCCTGGAGCCTGCTTCAGATTCTGTCTTCCTCTCTCTCTGCCCCTCCTCTGCTCATGCTCTGTCTCTCTCTCTCTCAAGAATAAATAAACATTAATTTTTTTAAATGTATGCTTTTATGCTTTATTTCTTCTACTCCTTTGGATTACTTATAACTAAGGAAACCGGAAACTATTAACCTCTGTTGTTAAATTCCTTCTTTTATAAAAATGTACAACAGTGTGGCAAAGAAGTGAAGTTACATGAGAGTATGTGGAATATACATTGTATATGCCTAAAACCAATTAAATGAATTTATACATCGTCATACAAGTATGCCATGTGTAGTTATCCATGAAATTCATCAAAGTGCACCATTCTGTTTAATTCTAATACTTAAAAGCATCAAATAGGAAACTGCGATTTATTTATGTTGGGATACATGTAGTCTGTGAATAGGATTTCAGACCTTTTTTTTTTTTTAATTTAACAGCTAGAGACGAGTGAGAGAAAATGATCTCTAGCTTCCTGTGGTTGTAAGAATTAAAGGAAGATACGGGGCGCCTGGGTGGCGCAGTTGGTTAAGCGTCCAACTTCGGCCAGGTCACGATCTCGCGGTCCGTGGGTTCGAGCCCCGCGTCGGGCTCTGGGCTGATGGCTCGGAGCCTGGAGCCTGTTTCCGATTCTGTGTCTCCCTCTCTCTCTGCCCCTCCCCCGTTCATGCTCTGTCTCTCTCTGTCCCAAAAATAAATAAACGTTGAAAAAAAAAATTTAAAAAAAAAAAAAAAGGAAGATGCAAAAAGAAAAGAATTTGATGTTCCAAAATTGGCCTCAGCTTTTTTTTTTTTTTTTTTATGATAGGTCAGGGGGGGTTGATGGCTTCTTCAAGAACTGTATCATTGAAAAGGAGTTAAAGCAGAGTTTAATGGTTTATGCCCAGTTCAGTGAACCGAACTGGAAAGACGTGTAGCTTCTGAGCTAAGACAGAAAGATGTCTTAAATAGCTTACCTGGGACACGGGACTTTCACAAGTGCCTGCTATCTGGTCGTCGCTTTCCTGCTGGGAGATATGGGAGTTGGAGTTCCACGCCAGAACCCCCTTGCTGGATTTTCTTGTCTTTATGACAACAATTGCACTCTAGATGTTAATAGATGGTAAGAGAAAAGCCTTTATTTTGGGCTCAAGTACTTTAGAAAGCATTACCGTGAGATAAAGTTACTTGTCTCTCTAGAAGATGTATGATTTGGCCAGAAAAAGAATGGAACATTTTCAGTTTGGAATCTTGTGGTCCAATAAACATTACTTAGCATATAGCTGGAGTTATCTTGACTTTTGCAGTTAATTTGTGACATCTCAAGAAAGAGCGCAGAGTTTCCTTTTAGTTGAGAAGATTCCTGAAAGTTTGTAAACAGCTGAATGTCTTTTTCAAGGTCTTCATGCATCACTTCAATTATCTATAATTTTTTATCTGTCACTTATTATATCTCAGGCTAATTTGCATTACTCTACATTTGTCAACATTAAATTTCATTTGCCACATGTCAGCCTATTTAAGAAGCAAACTCAAAGTGTATTAGAATGAGCTAGATGTAAATTTGAACGCTGCTATTTAACTCTTTCCTCCTAATCCATAAATTGGGAAAACCCAGCATATTCAGAAGATGCTAAATGTCCAATTTTTAAAGTTACAATAGAATGAAAAACTGGAGGAAACAATACAATCTGCGGAAGAATACCTTTAAGTGAAGAAAATTTATATTTTAGATTTTTTATAGTCAACAACACTGGCTTTCACAATGTCAATTTAGAAGCATTATTTTTAAATTATTAGTCTGAAAAGAAATTACAAGGAGTTAAATTTACCAATGCCATTGAAGAAACTGGTAAAGTCAAATAAAATAATTTTAATAAGTAAAGCTATAAATAAATGGAAGGAACTATCAATAATACCAGCCAACTATTAAATTATAGTGAAAGCTTATTCAATTTTAATTAAGAAAGAGAAAAGCCAAATAATTTGCCATTAAAGGAAATATGTAAACATAACTATTGAGCTAACAGTTAACAAAATAATTTTAATATATAAATTAGGAGGCTTTGATTATATGCTACTAAAGCTTTGAGGGAATTAACGAATATTTAGGAAACTACTTTAAATATAGATAATAGATAGATAGATAGATACATAGATACATAGATAGATAGATGACTTAGAGGATAGATTTTGAAGGGGGTGTAGAATTTTCCAATAATTGTGAAATGTGCTAGTAATTTATGTTTACGCAAACATCTCAATTGCAGTTTAAAACTATTTTAAAATTTAAAATACTAATATAAGTATATGTTATTGTATTTCTATAGGAGCAGCCTGTATTGATAGGATGTTCTTGGAATGAGTCCAAGCTAATGCATTTACAGATTATGAGGATCCATAAAAATTTGTCATCATTTTGGAAGAATTGCCAAATAACCAGACCAGAGAATAAAGCGTATGTATTCAACACATATTTTCTGGGCCATAGTTATATTTCAAAAATTAGTAAAGCTTGATGGGAGGTAAGTAGAAATGCATTACAAAAATACATACCTTCCCAAAGACTTGAAAGCTGGGACTTAAACAGATATTTGTGCATATGTGTTCTTAGCAGTATTATTCACAACAGCCCAAAGGTGCAAGTAACCGTAACTATTCATCAATAGACGTATGGCTAAGTATAATGTGATACACACACACACACACACACACACACACGAACGGGGGAGGGACAGAAGGACAGGGAGAAAGAGAATCCTAAGCAGACTCCATGTGCAGCAGGGCTCAATCTCACCACCATGAGATCACGATCTGAGCTGAATCAAGAGTCCGACGCCCAAACAACTAAGCCATCCAGGAACCCTTGAGTAGTTATTTTATATCTTTACGTGTTCCTAATACATGTATTAGGATATTATAATATTCCTAATATTGTGCACCTCTAACTTGAGACTTTATAAACATCATTATTTATGGCAACATTGTTAAGGGGAAAAATTGACCTGAGTATGTTACTGAGAAACCCACAAATTGGCATCATTTTAATCTAGTCAATTTACTGAACTCATGTTTTCAATATATGGTATTAAGAACAAGATTTGGGGCGTCTGGGTGGCTCGGTCTGTTGATCATTCGACTTCGGCTCAGGTCATGATCGCACAGTTGATGAGTTCAAGCCCCCCATCGGGCTCTGTGCTGACAGCTCAGAGCCTGCAGCCTGTTTCAGATTCTGTCTTCCTCTCTCTGTGCCCCTCCCCTTCTCATGTTCTGTCTCTCTTTGTGTCAAAAATAAACAAACATTTAAAAAAACAACAGAACAAGGGTTATTTGGAAAAATAAAATATTTTAGATATTTTCCTCATGTTTTATATAAAAGTACATCTGGGGACATTAATAATTATATGTAGAAAAGGTCATTTTTTAAACAACTGGTAGAATATATATGCAATTATTATCATATGGTTGGTGGTTAAAATAAAGGAAAAGAAAAAATTGTAGCCGACATCACTGGTAAGCACTGGCTTTAGTTTGGTCCCAAATACAATTTGTACTTATAAATAAATCATAAATATTCTTCTATATTTTATGTATGGTAAATATACCATAAATATTTTCATTCAGTGTAATAAAACTCATTAGTGTTCTAGAAAATATCTAGCAAATAAACATTTTTCACTGAAGCCCCATTTCTCCCAAAGCATATTATCAAATTGAAAAATAAATTTTTAACTGTACATTACCCCATTCTCTCTTTTTCTCTATTCATCATCTTACCTTTTCTTTTTTTAATTATTAATTTCATTATCATTGCCTTCACTTAAAATTCCCCTATTTCCCCCCCTTTTAAAATTCTCTCCTGTGACAGGATTATGTTATTATGTTACTGATAATCGAGTTATGAAACAAAAAAAGCTGGTTTACTTGGAGGTAGTGGTATATGAAAAATATTTTTTCAACTTTCTCTTTCTAATGGAATTTACTTTATGGGAATATACATTTGTAGCATAGTCTCATTTTGTTTAGATATTCATGTAAACGTGTGTACTTGCATTCAATACAGTGTTTAATGATTCTCTCTTACTATCTCTCTCAGTCTCTCTCTCTCTCTCTCTCTCTCTCTCTCTCTCTCCCTGAGTCTCTCTCTCTTTATGGTTATTTCCTCCTTGCTGATTCTTGTTCTGTGTATTTGTGTTTTTTCTGTCCCTCTGTCAACATTTTTTGTTTCGATGTTAGGACATGTTTTGATTACTTTGTTGTTTTTTTTTTCAGAAGATGCATTTATTCATTATTAGTTTCAAAGACTATTTTTTTCTTTCCTTTCATTATATTAAGTATATTAATCATGTACTGAGATAAAAAGCAGCTCTCAGGAATAAAACAACAAAACAAAACAAAAACAAGACAGATGAGTATATATTTTATGAGCTCATAAATTCCATCTGAAATTTCTGTTTGAAGTGTAAGATTATATATTTTTTAATTTTAAATTCCTTGATTTCATATCAGCATCTCTTTTCTTATACATAGAAAATTTCAGTGCTGTTAAAAGTAATATAATAATGGATTTATTTTGTTATATAAATTATATAATTGTATATTAATTATATTACTTATATAATTTCAAAATACTATATCTAGTGAATACATTTTAAAGTTTAACATTTCCTTAGTGATCTTTTTGTTTTCAGAATCCCTGAAGGAATTGCGAAGAAATGCTATATTGTAACGTCACTAGAGTAAATCATTTTTTCTGTGTGTTTTATGAACCAACCGAATAATATATGGTTAGATTAATTTCATACAGCTTATTTTTGAACTATAGAATACTGACTATTTGATTTTGAAACAATGAACAGCACCAAACCTTATATTATAGCAGTAAAATTACAATAAATGAGAAGCATTTGCTAGATCTACTCTATTAAAATCTACTTAGTAAAACGTACTTTCAAAGATAACAGCCACACTGATTTGAAAAGAATGTTACTACCTTTTGTTTTATGGGCACTAGTTAAGCCAAAGACAAAAATATATAGAAGAAGAAGGAGTAACAGAAACAGTAAGTTGGTAAACTAGTGTATTCGGTGATTAATATAGTCACATTATGTGAAATATGTCCCAAATGAGCTCCTGTCCAATATTCCCCTTTGCGGAGACATTAGTTGAATGATATTTCAAATTGCAACATGATATTCAGTCGTGGATACTACAGACACATACCTGTAACAGAGCGGCCCTTCAAGGCAAAGACTTTTCATTTTGGAGCTTAAATGGTGCCATAATGTCACAGACTTCCAGGAGTAAAGAAATCAATCAATACGTTGGTTAGATAGCAGAGGCACCCTGGGATTTATCTGACAAGTGAGGAGATCCCAGCCATTTTTCCTGCTCTTCCTTTACAGTTCTATTCAAACTTTTCAATAGAAAATCTGGCAAATGCAGCGAAAGGAGAAAGAGAAAGAGTAAGAAAAAATAGAAGTCAAATGTTAAAAAGTAAAAGTAACAATGAATGTGAACTCTCTGACCTTCAATAAAAAGGAAAAAAAATGTACAAAGTCCGGTGCTGAACAAAGCCTTGCTGGAATAAAGAAAAAGTTTTGGTTCACGGCCTGTGCAGGTTGCTTAATCTACCAAATTTAACCGTGGATACTTTGTCAGTAACTTGTTTGTTTCACTCCAATTTGCGTCCATAATCAACTTCACCAAACATCTTACAGAATTTTCAATTAGATGTGCCCAAGAATGCTTTCATCATCGAACTCACATCCTGTGCTGGGACACTTAACATTTTTTAAAAATGTTTATCTTAGAGAGAGAGAGAGAGAGAGAGAGAGAGAGAGAACATGAGTGGGAGAGGGGCAGAGAGAGAGGGAGACACAGAATCTGAAACAGGCTCCAGGCTCTGAGCTGTCAGCCCAGAGCCCAACGCGGGGCTTGAACTCATGGACAGCGAGATCATGACCTGAGCCGAAGTCAGAGGATCAACCCACTGAGCCACCCAGGAACCCCTACTGGGACATTTTAAGAGTTAAATAAATCATAAGCTCCAATGAATTCACAAGGAATTAGAACTTTCCAGATCTTTCACAAAGAAAGTAAGAAAAATATGTGTACTCTCTCAAATCAATTAATCTTTATTTAGCCATCACTACCAACTATTCTATTTTCTACATAAGGTATATTTTAATATATCTTTTAAATTTGGTGAAAAGTGTAAAATGTTTAATATTTGAAAGATCTAATATCAGTACTTTATTTAGTATATGTTCTCCTTATAGTAATTGTTTCTTTGGTTAAGAAGACATGACTTCGATTTGTGATAAAGAATAAGGCAATAAAGGTGCTGAATTTTAAGTTTTTTATTGAACTGTTACATATAGGAAAAATCTTAACTGTGCATTTTTTACTAAAATTATACGTATTTGTACATTATATCACCAACAGTCAGCAGTGCCCCCATCGCCCCACCGTTGACAAATGTTGGGATTTGTTTCACCAGGTTACTTTTGCTTGCTTTTTTTTTAACTTCATATACTTCATATAAATGAAAACTTACTGAATGTCATGTCTGTGTAACTAACTCATCACGTTATGTCAATAACCATTTCTTAAGTATTATAATAGCAACATAAGCTCGCGACTGGTTTTCGTATAAAGAGCTTCACTGAGGTATAATTGATATGCATTTGACTGCAGACTTTGGCTAAGGGCTGACCCATGAATACGTCCATGAAATAACTGCTAAATCAAGATAAATCTATCGATCACCCCCAAAACTTTGATTGATCAAGATTGCACCAGGTGCTCCTGAATTATGACACTTCTGAATTATGGGAATTTCTGTTTGGGGTTGGCGAACATGTTGATGCTTTGCCCATCTCAGGTAGTTTCCTCCCAAGTGTTGTGCTGATCAGTACTCAGCTGAATACCCTAGGGAGATACATCAGGTGGACAGAGAGCTCTCTCTCTACTCTGGCCTCTCACCTTGGCACCTGGGATTCCCAGCTTCAGCTTCTAAAATCAGGGAAACTGCTAGAATCTGCCTGGGTTCCACCCCCCTGCAGCATACACAGCTCCGGAACTTTTCCCAGACAGAATCACAGCATCACAGGGCTCACCTCGTTTGTTTCCCATCTCTTGAAGATCATTTTTCTTCCTTAACTGATACTTCCTCCTCAGATACCGATTCTTGATAACTTCTTTCTATTCCAAGTTCCCTTCTCAGAATCATGTTGTAACTCATGCCAATGTCGACACAGTGGGCTAATCCCACTGTCAGGTGGGAATCTCAGCTGAAAACTGTCCACTCGTACTGCCCTCTCCATCTATCAATGGGGTGGCTCTTTAAAACGCTATGAACAACCTTCATTTATTCTCTCTAATTCCAAACTCACCCTCACCAGAGACGAACTGCATTACCCTCTTTAGTCCCCTCAAAGTGGAATTATATTTGAATTTCTGTTAGCTCTGCTTGCTCTAGTTCTCTTTTAAGATCCATTCCTGCCTGATAGGAGAAAGTAATCTAGAAATGTCTACGAAAACCCAGGCAAAATCTCTGGTTGCTTGAGAATCGAGAATCCGCCATATTTCGTATTTTCCTTTTTTGTCCCTCTTCTTCCTCAGCAACATTCTGGGCACTTACCAAGTATCACTGAGCAGGAGAGAGAAGAGATGCACAGGGTTCTCAGGCTTTCGGAACAACTTCATTAAGCCATGTTTTTATACCATGGCCTTTTACTTTGAAGGCCTAGCAATTTGGTCTGTCGGTGTCTACACACGATTGTGCCCAGAGGACGATTCGAAGTTAATTAAAAAGCACACCAACTGGGCTTGACACCAGAGTGACAGCTTATTATTAACAGAGACAAATGCAACAGTTGCTGAAATTCTTTAAAAGAAGCAATTAATTCGTTCATTTCCTTTGGCTAATTAATGGGGGAAAAAAGTCAAAACCAAGAGCTCTTTACTGATTTACTCTGGGAAATGCTTAACCGGGATAAGTAGCTAGAAATGCTCGGTATTCTTAGGATCTGCAAGAATTTGCTCATTTTATTCTCTTGGACTGATCTCACTTTGCACTGGGAAGTCACTACCTGAGGACAGGATGAGAAAAAAAGAGTTTTTTTAAAAAAGTTGTTTATTGTTCTTAGGCTGAAATAGTCAAAACCCATTATTTACTTCAAACATACACACACACACACACACACACACACACACACACACTTGACTTTAATACTATAATACTAGGGATAATTTGGGTTTGGGATCTGAAAGTCTCAACTCTGAAAGTTTAACCCTTATATTAGTTATCCGTTGTTACACAGCGAATTATGCAAAAATTAGCAGCTTAAAACAGTACACGTGTTTTGCGTCCTAGTCTTTGTGGAACCCAGGCATGGCTTAGCTGTGTTCTCCACATCTGAGTCTCTCAAAGGGCTGCCGTCAAGGTGTCCTCCAGGCGTAGTCTCTTACGAAAGCTCCCCTAAAAGAGGATTCTGCCTCCAAGATCGCTTGCATACACGTTGACCGGATTCTGTTCACGAAGGACAGTTCCTGAGGGCCATATTGCCTCACTGGCTGTAGGCTAGAGACTACTCTCTGTTCTTTATCCTGTGGACCTTTCCAACATGGAAGCTTGGTTCCTCAAAACCAGCAAGAGAGAGAGAGTCTGCTAGCAAGATGGAGGTCACAATCTTATGTACCCCAATCACATAAGTGGCATTCTGTGATCTTTGCTTTCTTCTGTTGGTAAGAAGAAAGTCACTAGGTACAGCTCACTAACTAGAGAGCCCACAGCCTGCAGCAACCTGCTTGGGAAACCCCCCTCCTTCTCGGAAATAAATAACCCAGGAAGCCAGCCGGCAAGGTTAGACTTTCCAGACACCAGCGTGCTGTCTGTAGCACCAGTCCAGGAAGCTAACACACCAACTTCTAGAACAGTCAGCCCCAAATGGCCGGCACGTGGTTGAGATAACTGACAGCTTCTCTCATTTTCTGTCTCCATGACCAACTTAGGACCAGCCAGAGAAAGTCAAATAAGTTCCCCTAACCAATCGCAGAGGATAACCTTCCTCAAGCTTTCCCAGGCTGACAGCTTTTATCACCACTGGGTGAAGTGCTCCACTCCTGCACCTGCCTTTGAGTTTGCCAAAATGCAGGTCTTGGTGGCTGACTCCCTTGCTACGGGAAGCTCAGAACAAAAAATCTTTTTTTGTCTCCTCCTTCAGTTGGTCTTCATTTATTTCCACACCACATTCAATGGGCGGGGTGAGGACACAAGGGTGTTGATTCAAGGATGCAGGGATGACAGGGGCCTCTTAAAAGTCTGAGTACTGTGGTGCTTAAGCAGACATTGTAAGTACGTTCTGCCACAGTTGTGTTTCTTTGCTTTCAATGAGGCCAGCCAGTAGTGTTTCTGAATGGTGTATTCTATGTTTAGAAATTAAAAAAAAAGAAAAATATGCAGGTGATTTCATTTATCGCGCCACTCAAAGACTGTGTAAGTGCTGAATGTGAGCTGGAGGAGAGCTACGTTATTCCTTCTGTAAGCCTCAGTATCCACTTACATTTTACTTTGAGTCTCTTACCACATGGGTGATGACACTTTGACAAGAGGTCCCGTAAAGGCAAGTCGCCTTTTTCTCTTCATCTATTGGTCAGCCGGGGATCCGTGCCAACATTGGGAATTTGGTCATTCGGACTCTTCTAAACTTCCTCCTTCTGCACTGAACTCAACGCTAATGTGGGAAATATATCTCTGAAATGCCAACACATTTTTCAACTTAAATAATCATACGACAATTATCTGTAGCTTCAAAGTAGAAAACTGAATGAGTTTCGGCCATTTATCTGGTCCTTTATGGTTCTTATCTACATCAGTAACATCATTATCCACTGGGATGCTCCTTATCCACCTCTCTTCATCTTTGTGCCAGTGAGTTGATACGTATGTAGCAAATCAGGGACTTATGTACTCCTTGTACACAAGTCATCATGTTTCTTGACTATACTCAATTTAACCAAGTGTTGTACCAGCAGAGAGATGGCCCAAAGTCATTGGCCCAAAGTCACTCTGCAGGGAAGTTTCAACAAAAGGTAGAAAGGAAACGCATGTGTAGTAGATAGACAAAATCTGAGTTCCGCAAAGAGATGTTCTTAAGAAAAATGTTTGATAGAGTGAAAACCAACAAAGGCAGTTTTGTCACAGGAATAATCTGAGCATGGCAAATTTCTCCAGTGAGAAGCAATGTGGGCTCAGAAGTAAAATGATCACAATGACATTTGATTCATCGGGACCATTTTAACTACTGCTGTGTCCATGTAAACATTTAGTTTCATGAGACCTGGACATATGGCAGCTGAGTCGCGTTGTATTTCTCATTTCTACCCGAGGTGTCATTGCCATAAACCATCAACCTTCAGAATCTGCTGAGCCTGTTTCTTTTCCTTGAAATCTGCAGTGGCCTCGCCAAATAGTCAGGCAACACGAAGCAAAGAGAAAAATAATGACACGAAAACTGAATACCATTGAACACCCAACCCTTGGCAACATTTCAGATTGAATAATGCAAATTAGGCAACAGTGATGCCTCCGTGCACGCTAGATCATTGCTGATATGTTTTAGCTACTTTGATTACTAGGCCTTTCTTTGTCATTAAGAATGGTGCACTTGTTGGAATCTATGTATTTATGTATTAGGGAGTATCCTGCCTCCAGTATATCCTGATCAGGACTTATGAAAATGAATAATACTAAGCAAATATTTCAAAACTAAGTGTCTCTGAAAGTATGCCTACTTTTAATATTAATATGAAGTCTCCCACTATATCATTTTTAATTAACTAAATGAATCTCATTCTATGGAAGAAACAAAAATTAACCTTATTATTGACTGTGTAAGTTGATGCTAATTTACTGCCCTAGTGTACTTCCCCATAGTAAAAATCTTCCTGTAATTTTTTAAACACACATTCATTATCTCCTTTGGAATAGTACATTTATTGGTTAAAAATATGCTAACTTTTGAGTTTGGGGGACATATCACTGGATTACCAATGGTTCATTATTTCAAAATGTTGAGGCCAATTTGTATTCCCATTCAGTCACTTTTTTATTATTATTGGAGGTTAGCATTTATCCATTTTTACTTTTTTACTTTTTCAGAGGCAAAATACTTATTCACTTTTGCATTTACTTCACATTTTTTATCTTTAATGAGGTTGAATTTTTTTGTCCGTAATTCGAACATGCATTATTTCTCTGTGAATGATCCTGTCTTCTGATCATTTTCCTGTGGAGATTTTTATCTCTTCTGATTAACATTTAAGAGATTAAAAAAAGATTTCAAGGGCATGAAGCTTATGTCTGCCTCTAATCTTCCTTTCACAATTTCCAATGATTTTTTTCTTTCTAATATTTCAGTTTGGATGTTATTGAGCAACAGAAAAATGTGCATTTAAATTGTGCTGTGAAATCGGCTGATCATGACTTACCGCACGGGGCCGCCGCTGCTGATTTCAGTGCTTGCTCTGTTTTGCATTTGATGCCATATTTGTAGAGGCCAACTATATGGAGAACATGCTACCATCCTTCCATTCTACCATTGACCTGTATGTTCACCTGCCTAGGTTATACCTGTTCATAAAATTTTCAACAGACATTACTGTTTAGGAGCAGAAATCTCCCTAGTCACCTTAAATATTCAGGTCTCAAGTTCACTGCCATTCATCATCTAGTTCAGTGACTTTTCTGTCAATTATAAAGGTATTGACTAGCCCCTACTGGAATGTATTTCCGCATATATGGCTAATTACAGCTGCCAAGGGTTGGATTTCAGTGGTTCAACAATATGGGCACTTGTGGCCACCCTTGTACCAAAGACTGCAGGTTTCTGTAGTGGAAGGGCCAGCCTGAGAATATGACAGGGAAGCAACTCAGGATGGTGCCCTAATAAACATCAACAAAGATTAAATAAAAATAAAACAAAACAAAACAATGTTTTAACATTTCTCATTAACCGTGTGTATCCCCTTCTCCACTCCTCTCGACACTACCACAATTTGGCCCTTTACGATCTTTTTACTTGAATCACTTTGGCAGTCTCCTAAATAATCTAACTGCTTTCCATTCTTTCCCCTCTAATTTAATGAACACCTTGGTGCCAGAATGACATTTCAAAAATGCAAATCCAATTGTGTTGCTTACACGGTTAAAACTACTTAATGTCGTTACCACCATTTTTTTAGGAAAACATGTTACATCTTTTACCCGAAGTAGAAGGCAAGTTATGGACTCCATTCCATTTCTTTTTCACCTCTCCCGCATTATGTCTTAGAATCAAACTCTACCAAAATCCCTGGACTCATGACAGCCAGCCCAGATGTCTCTCGCCTTTTGGCGTGTGAACGTGATTCTGCCCAGCAATGCAAATTTTAAATGCAACTAACCTTTCCTACCACAACATCCTGAGGTACCTTAAGTACAGCATTTATCCCCATCTCTCTTGTTGACGGTTCATAGTCCACTTTAGAACTGAAGTTCTCTGAGGAAAGGATCTATATGGTTCTCTTTGTGATGGAGGCCAAGTGGTCATCATAGAGGAAAGACTCATGTTTGTTTAGGGAATCCATGACATGTGAATAAAAGCATCTGTGTTAAGGGAGAACCTCCTCTCCATGTTCAAGTTTTCTTAAAGCCACTTCTTCGAAACCCTCTTAGGTCTCCCTCCTTTTATTTGTCACCACTAGGAAGAAAACCTTTTTTGAGATGTGAAATCAAAAGAAGGTAATAAACCAGCTACCAGAGTCTTTTCTCAAAACCTTCCCTGTCACTTCATAATCTGGATTCCTACCCAGAATATACTTTCTGCTCTCCACCATAAAGCAGTCATTGATCTACCCTGAAGGGACCTTTCTGATGTTTCCCAGGTGGGTAAAAACTGAATAATCTTGGGACTGAGAATTCTACTTTCCAGGTTTACCAATTAAAGCTGCTTTTTTTTTTTCATTCATCCATGTGATTTATGTGGCAATCTTTCAATCTGTTGTGAAGTCAATATGGAAAGAAAAGAATTATTGTATTGGAACCCTGAGCCCAAATGATTATGTCAAAATTATCTCTGATTTTGATAAGATTTTTAAGAAGTTAAAAAAAAAAAACTTTCAAAGTTAATCTTATCTAGGATGGTATACTTTGCTGGCTTGTTTTTATTCCGATGACAGATAGAAATCAATTAGAGGTTACTAGAAAGTGATAACTGGAGAAAAGAAAATGCACCTGTTAGATGAAGTCTGAGAGTTACATAAGTCCTCTTGTTATCCAGTTTTGTGAAGGAAAAAGCTGACACATTGAGTGAAGTGACAGGTTAGTATAATAAGCTAATAGCAAATTCACTTATTTTGCTTAATTCTTTGTTTATAGAGAGAATGAATTACAATTTCTGCTTATTTCTTTTCCATTTTTATCACAAATATACCCTCTCATGTAATATGTAAGCTGCATTCTTAATGTATGGTATGAAAAATTGTGTTGCAATATTTCTCAAAATCTTATATTTTGTGAAAACAGCACATAAATGATGAACTAACATTCACAGAAATGAACACTACCTGAATCATTAGGTTAAATCTTTTAACAAAAAGAACAAAAAATTTTTTAAAAATGTGCATTTTATTGACCATCCCAGCATATATTTACAAATGTGAACAATGAAAATATGTCCACAATAAGATTATACATGATGAATTTGAATCTGTTTATGTTTGTGTAATTTTTATGGGCACAGACCTAGCATGATATGTGAAGAAACAGTCAGCAAATGTCAAGACTAGATGTACTAGTCAGTTCTTGCTGTGTAACAACAAAATCTTAGTGATTTATATCAACAAATTATTTTTTGCTCACAGGTCGGTGGTCAGCTTGAGTTTCGTTGATCTTGTCTCAGTTTGGCTGGGTTAACCTACCACTGTCTGTTGCAGTCACAATGGCTCTACCTGTGTCCTTTTACATGGGCCAGTGATTCTCCAGATCTTCAGGTCATGTTCTCCTCATAGCAGATAGTAGAAAGAAGTATGACAAGTCAAGCAAAATAACACAAACATATTTAAATCTACTCTTGCGTTCACCAACTTGCGTTCAATTACTAGTACGTTTGTCAGAGAAAATCACACGTCCAACCTCTGCTTCAGTTAGAAGTACAACCAAGTTACATGGCAAAAAAGTAAAGAATTAGGAACAATAATGTAATCTACTACACTGAGTATATCAGGAAGTCAGATAATTTTATTATTGCGTCTTAATTTTTTTAAAGGAAGAAACATTGATTGATAAAAAAGTTGAGAAGATGGCAGGTGGTTGAGCGAGACCCCACTCCATATCAGTTTGGTCCCAAAATTCAGGTTTTCACTTCTCGTACATATTATCTAAGTCGATCATCTTAATATTTCTGAAAGTTTCATATTTCAAATTTCATTTTTCTTTTTTTCAACTTTTTTTTTTATTTATTTTTGGGACAGAGAGAGACAGAGCATGAACGGGCGAGGGGCAGAGAGAGAGGGAGACACAGAATCGGAAACAGGCTCCAGGCTCCGAGCCATCAGCCCAGAGCCTGACGCAGGGCTCGAACTCACGGACCGCGAGATCGTGACCTGGCTGAAGTCGGACGCTTAACCGACTGCGCCACCCAGGCGCCCCTCAAATTTCATTTTGCTAAGTCGATTATTCTCATACACTGTTCAGGTGCCTTAAACTCTTTGTCCTATGAAATGTATGAAACACAAACACTAACGCTTACTCCAAATCACTTTTGTGAAGATTATAGATCTCTTCTGCAAAGTAGCTGTCACAGAATACACTTAATTGGTAATTTTAATATTAAGTCAAAATTATCTTTCGTGTTTAGGAACAGCATGAAAGCTGGAATTCAAAATTATCTTGCGCATACGATTATGTATTTGTATGGTGGTTATTTTACTGGCATTTTATTGCTGAGCATTATAATATATGCCTTACATAATTCAATGGTAAAAATAAGTAAAAGAGAAAGAAAAGAGAATACACCATCCAGCGCAACAATTATGAAACTCCACATTAAGAAGCATTCTTAGAAAAATACGAGATACAATTAACACCTAATCATTAGATATCTATATTAAATTTCATACAATAATTTAAGGATGCTACATACAGGATGAATCAGAATCAAAACTTAGAAACTGTGAGTGTATTTCATCTGTTAGTAAAAACTAGTCATATATTTTCAACAAAGGGGAAAATAACGTCTCTGGGAGATAATTATTAAAATATTAAAAATACTTACTAAACAATTTCAAAAAATGTAATCTGAACTCAAAACCAAAACAAAACAAATCTAGTATTCTACATCTGTGTTGTAGATTAGACAAATATTTACATTTTTAAGTTATCGTATTGTTTGAAATATTGAAATAGTCATGCATGGTGGCTGAATAATTATCACGATGCTTTCCTCCACTCAAAATTACATGGGCACACACTCCTCTATTCTTCTAACATGGTTATAGTGCCTCATCCCTCACCGCTATCTTGAGTTTGTTTTGTGGTGATGACTGAACACAGATCGATGGGTCTAGCATCATTTTAATTGTTCTAATTGATATAAAATTGAACTGCTATAAGATACAAAATTTGGCGAATTTAAAATATGATAATTTTGTTATTAATATATGTCATTAATCCCTCATCTGCATTATTGGAACTTTTTAAAATAGTAATTTCACAAATTAAGATTCAAATAAGTTTTGATTGTATGGTTTTCATTGATATCCAATTAAATGGAAGAAAAGTGACACTTAAAATGTGTTGTCACTACAACAAAAGTATACTGATCCATTTTTTTTAATTCTTTCAGCCCTCTGCACCTTTTCACATATTTATGTATGTGGAGTATATTTTGCCAAGTGTTTCTTCATTTATATTGTATTTATTATTATGAATGGAATTTTCCCCATTGACCTAATTGTTGCTATATGTGAAGAAGCTATCAACTGAGATTACTTTGTAAATAGAATGCTTACTGAATTATTTCATGTTTATGGTACTATATTGATTTTTCATTATTTTAAAAACTTTTGTATTTTACATTATTTATCTGTCTAACAGAACTGTTTAGAAAATTTCAGGACACCATTAAATTTAAAAAAATAGGGAAAACTCCATCGTCCTCCTGTTCATTAATTAACATGCTTCTCATGTCTTATCTTTAAGCATTCTGAACTTTACACTTTTCATCGTGCTAAGAGAGTATTCCTCTTTTCACATTTTAGTGGACTATCTCATCAGGGAGGCCTTTTCAGCATCAGTAAACATCTTTGTACTTTCCTTATTTTGACCAGTTAATATTGTGAAATGTATTTAGTTAATTTCCTAGTTCTGAATAATTCCTACCTTGCCAAAATAAATCCTGTTTGTTTGGGTGTATTATTCATGTGATATTTTATTTGGTTCTATGTGTTAATGTTTTATTTATGACTTTGAATCAATATTTATAAGTAAAATAATCTCTGTGACATCCTTGTCAGCATAGCGCTGTTTTGTAAATATATTGAGAAGCTATCTTTGTCTGTGGCTGAAAAGTATAAACAGAATGAGAGTTATTTATTTCACTAAATTTACAAGAATTCACCCATAAAACCATCTGGATATGGAGTGTCTATGGAGAGAAGTTGTTTGAAAGAATTGTCATCCTTTTCATAGATCTTGATCGGTTTATATTTTCTAATTTTCCTTGATCATGTTCCTTTTTGTTCATTTTTTTTTTTTGGTTGTTGTTGTTGTTGTTCCTGTGTATTTATTTCAAAGCTAATATGTTGCTATCGATTCATGGTAAAAAGTATTCAGTTTGCTTTTTATTTTTTTTATTTTTTTATTTAAAAAAATTTTTTAAAACGTTTATTTATTTTCGAGACAGAGAGAGACAGAGCATGAACAGGGGAGGGTCAGAGAGAGAGGGAGACACAGAATCCGAAACAGGCTCCAGGCTCCGAGCTGTCAGCACAGAGCCGGACACGGGGCTCAAACTCACGGACCGCGAGATCATGACCTGAGCCGAAGTCGGCTGCTTAACCGACTGAGCTACCCAGGCGCCCCTCAGTTTGCTTTTTAAAATTGATAATTACTTGAGACTAACTGGCTGGCAGTCACTCTGCTGAATGCTGGGGATTGAGTACTGAGTAAGAAAAACGAAGAAAAACAAAGTTTGTGCCTTCATGGAACTTATGTTCTAGATCATCAGGTGGAAACAAGCAATACAGAATAAGCCCAGCATGGTGGGGGAGAATAATCGTAGGATGATACACGAAGAGTTGTCAGGAAAGCTTCTCTAGTAATGTGATATTTGAGCCAGTCAGTAAGAGTAAGTGGGGAAAACATCAAACAGAAAGGATTGATATGTCCAAAACCTCCAATGCGGAAAAGAGTTTAAAATCTTCAGTAAGTAGAAAAAATCCTAATTGATCCATAAGTAAATGGCTTGGGTGACCTGACTACCAATGTGAAGAGCCGATCCATTGTTATGTGTTATTTGACCACCTTCTACCCACTGAGCAGTGTGGGTTTTCTTAACTCCAGTTCCAACCATGACACCTTGACACCTTTCAAACAAGGCATCGGCCATTCCTACTCTAGCTCTGGGGTTTGCACAAGACCTATTCCCTCTCTACTTACTTGCAAATACACCAACCATAACCAGTTTGAAGCCCTACTGGGGAAAGCAGACCAAGCATTACACTACCTTACTCACTTCTCATTTATTCAACTTAAATTTCTTATGAGTAAAGTACATTCTCATGTAAAATATTTTGAGTGGCAAAAAAAAAAACAAAAAAACAAACAAAAAAACCCTTCAAGGTATTGAGTAATTCATTGTTCTGTTGATAATTTCATGACTTTATGACACAGTGAGGATATCCACAGTGCTATTCTACTTTTATGTGGAAGCTCAAAATACATGTTGAAACTTGAAACTCACCTCTTTCTAGAACTTCTAATTTTCTTACTTATATCTACAATACCAGTTACATTAAACATGTTCATTAGTAAGAATTACAAAACAAGTCTGGTCATTGAGGTTTTTTGGTGAAATACAAATATTTGGAAACCATGCTTTTTCCCCCACTTCTTACAACTAATTTATATGTTTTGGAGATTTTACGGTAAGATCTCTGCAGTCTTTTAAGTTTTTTGAAACTCTTCAAATTCTTTTTGGACTAAACTTAGCCATGTGACCATATTTAGCGTTTTGTTCTTTCTTTTGTATTTGAGATATGTTGAAAGAACACTTTAATAGAGTGTAGTGGTGGGGCGCCTGGGTGGCGCAGTCGGTTAAGCGTCCGACTTCAGCCAGGTCACGATCTCGCGGTCCATGAGTTCGAGCCCCGCGCCGGGCTCTGGGCTGATGGCTCAGAGCCTGGAGCCTGCTTCCGATTCTGTGTCTCCCTCTCTCTCCGCCCCTCCCCCGTTCATGCTCTGTCTCTCTCTGTCCCCAAAATAAATAAACGTTGAAAAAAAAAACAAAAAATTTAATAGAGTGTAGTGGTAAAAAAGAAAGACTCTTTGGCTCACTTTAACATTATTTTTTGTTTATTTTTTTATTTTGAGAGAAAGTGAGAGTGAGGGTGGGGCAGAGAGAAAGTGGGGGGGAGGAGGGAGAGTGAGGATCCTAAGCAGTCTCCACGCTGCGAGTACAGAGCCCCATATGGGGTTTGAACTCACAAACCACGAGATCATGACCTGAGCCGAGAACAAGAGTAGGAAACTTAATTGACTGAGGCCCCGAGGCGCCCCTCTAACATAATTTTCTTAAGTTTATGTCTCAACTTTAGAAGGATCAACTGTTCTTCCATAAAAAATAGATTTTAAACCAAGTGAGAACAGTCTGAAACACTGTACTTTATATTTTTCTTGGAACTTTAGGCAAATTATAGAAAACGTGATTCTAAATGTTATCGGGCGTGATAAGCAATAATTCATTAATGAAGTCAATAGGGTTTTACTGTCAGAGTTGACTAAATTTATACCTTAGATAATCATTAAATGTGAACACATCTTTGCACTTCTAATGAAATAAAAAGAGCAATTGAAAGCCAATGTAGTGATCACTGGGAGAATGCACTGCCTTTACAAGCCTTAGATGCCAGTTCTCAAACACAAAAGAAAAAAAAGAAAGAAAGAAGAAGAAGAAAAAAAGACCACGTTCACAGAATGGTTTCCCCCAGTTATTTACGCATATCGAATGCTACTCACACTACGGTTTACTCGATGGAGTTGTTGATTATTGCTTTTTTGCCTGAACGGAAGGAGCGTGACAATCTAGAGCTGTGTCGTGGGAGCAGAGACTGACTTAGCAGCAGATGCAGGAAGCCAAGTCCTGTCACCCCAGATGTCCTCAGTGCCAGCAATTGTAACAAAAAATTACTTCTGACTAATTTCTTGTCTAGAGAGACCGTTTTATTAATTACTATTTCTCTGTCTTGCAATGAAGTACAAGTGTTTAAAGATGGCCTTGAGAAGTGTTCACAGCTAATTAAAGTATACTTTGCTCCTGAGTGGGTTTTTTTTTTTTTTTTTTTTTTTTGCCTACCTGCTCAAGGCTACATGTCATTATAAAAGACACTTGTAGGAGGAACTCTGTTTTGGACCCCAAACCAGTGGTGTCTATTCTCCCCATTTGCATAAGAAAAGTTATTTTTTTAAATAAAGATGCGTTGGAGAGAAATCAATACCTTTATATAATGAGAGATCTTTAAGTATTTGTATCTAAGGTAAGCAAAGTGTTTCCAATCTGACAGATGGGTAGTTCTTAAAGTATGATTGCATTTGTGATATTTGCAACCCCAGTTTTCTCTTTGTCCAGGTGTTTCTGTATGTTAGGTTCACTGTCCAGGAAAAAGTTCATGTTTATTGTTTCTACTTTTGTATATTTTTCTATGAATAAAGACCATCAGGTGGAGCAAAGTCTATCTGCACAAGAAACACGTGGTTAAATAATACATAACTCTCCAACGTATTGTTTGTCGATGACAATGACATCTAAAATTGGCAATTCAATGTTGTTCAGTCCTCAGCACTCATTGAAAAGTTCTTTCACATTTTTGCCAAGTATGATTTCTCTTGTTTCTTTATAGTTTTCAGCATATGCTCAGAGAATCTCTGAATTTGCTAGACATAGGAAGTACGTTGTCATTCAGAGAGCTGGTGAGGATACTCCTATGTGACTGGATGCAATTCACTGGTGGCAAAAAATTACTTTATATACCTGCATGTGTTAAATATAGAAGTCTTTGTTATGACCTATGGAAGGTTATCTATCAAGGTAATTCATTCAAGAGATGATCAGAGCAAGAGGCCAGGCTTTGGCTGTAGGGATGGTGAGAAGACAGGCAAGAAAGGACTTAAGATCAACCCAGTGGATGGGTGGTGTGAGTGTCCATGATGATTAGCTTCCTTGCATTGGGTTAGAGCGGATGGAAATGGTATTAAAGACAAAGGAGGAACGTGTGCTGTAGGGATGGTGTAAAAAAGGGGAAAAGACTTTGGGACAGTGGGCTTATTTAGGGACATAGTAAATTTTCTATGCTGAAAAGACAACCAAATACCTCCACGGAGGATTCGCACTGCATATAGATACTATTTCTTGATTTCTTTAAATTGGCCCCTCCTTGCTCCTCTGGAAATATCAGGAGTCACCTGCTGTTGGCCAGAGGAGAGAAGCATTTGGATCTATGTGACCTCCAAACATTTGCTCTTCTCTTCTGCAAAGCGGTTGATTTTGTTGTGGTCTATTTTCTGAGACGTCCTATGTGCACAGGGTAACGTGTAGACCCCGAGGGCTAGCGGTGTGAACACGTGCCTTGCTTCCCCCAGGTCGGAGCACAGCCCATTCAGCTGTGTCGCCCGCCGGGGCTGAGCCTGCAAGAACTTCCTACCACGTGTACATCTGGGAACACCGCTACCTTGAACTTCTCCATCTAACTTTCTTGTACCTCGACCTCAGTGCCTCCCTTTCGATGCGCTTTCCCCATCCCTTCTTCCTTCTTGTCAAGCCTGCCCCTTGGTATGTCAAACAGTAGCTGAAGAAATTTGAAAAGTACTATTTTTTTCCTCTACAAAGCATAGGTTTCAAACTTTATCATCATTATTATTAATATTATTTTTTATTCCTTTTTTTTTATATTTTTAACTTCTAAGAAAAGAAACTTTTTTACATTTTTAACTTTTAACAAAAGAGAGATAGAACATGAGTGGGGGAGGGGCAGAGACAGAGGGAGACAGAATCCGAGGCCGGCTCCAGGCTCTGAGCAGTAAGCACAGAGCGGAATCAGGGCACCGCGCTCGGGGCTCAAACCCACGAACCGGGGCTCAAACCCACGAACCGTGAGATCACGACCAGAGCTGAAGTCGGATGTCTAACCAACTGAGCCACCCAGGCGCCCGCTCTTTTTATTACTTATTACGACTCAAGAGGGGCACCTGGGTGGCTCAGTCGGTTAGGCATCCGACTTCAGCTCAGGTCATGATCTCACAGTTTTTGAGTTCTAGCCCCCTGTCAGGCTCTGTGCTGACAGCTCAGAGCCTGGAGCCTGCTTCAGATTCTGTGTCTCCCTCTCTCTCTGTCCCTCTCCTGCTCATGCATTCTCTCTCTCAAAAATAAACTTATAAAACAAATTTTTTTTGAACTTTGTTTTCCTTAAACTTGAAAAAAATAGCTTACTATTCAAAATGAAATAATTAATTTTTTGGAGTAGGTCTGGGGATTTAAATATATATATATACATATGTGCATGTTATATACATAATCCTATTTGTTCAGCTAGATGGCTACTTAACACGTTACTACAACCACATACTAAATTTTGAAAGATTCTCATAAAGTTAATAAGCATTTTAAAATTTCTAACCAATAACGACCTGAAGCTGACATACCTGATTGAATTTTTATTATTTTTATTATAGAATAAGTTTACTATCCTTTAAGTTATATAATACCTGTATTGGTATTATTGATTAATTCTCTAATGCAATGCATTTGTATTACAGAGTAAGTCTATAGAATAAGTCTACTTTAGCTTTTACCTCCACTGCTTATTGTGATAAAATAATTCCATTGTTGGTATATTAAACCCCATTGAAATGGAAAGGTAGCTTTAATTAAAATTTTGTTGTTACGGTTTTATTTACGTTGCGATCACCTAAAACTATTAGGAAAAGACATCTACGAGAAATGGTTGTCAAAATGCAAAACTCCAACTTCGACCGTCTGTAAAACTGGCCCAAATGAAGGCAGCTGACACATGGGTAACAGGACAACTCAGTGAAAAGGGATGGTCTCAATCTCACACAACAGAATCGGGGAAGGATTAGGATACGGGTAGATAAAATCCAAAAACCAAAGCCCTACAAAGAGGAAACAAGGAGACAACTTTTCTCGAGAGCCTTGTGCAATCTTGTGGGAACTAAAGCATTAATGTGGGGTAAAAATTCTAACCTCTTCAAATGATTCGTTGTGAAAAAAGTGCAGGTGTTACAGAATCCGTGCCATCAGAAGGTGTATCTACATTGTATTTTTTCTCTTCGAAATTTACTTCATATCAGTCGAGGACCAAATAGCCATTTCACTTCAAATATCAACTCTATTCTAATGATGCCAAAATTTCTATCATCACATCAGAGTTCTCTGAGCATCGAGCTTGCACATACAATATATCATTCCGATTTGAATGTTCCAAGACGTAACTAAACTTGATGTGTACAACCCGCACGCATTTTTCCCTCTGGATCAGATACATTCCTCTCCTGTCACCTGAATAACACCCCTCTCTTGGCTTGAATCCACGAGGCATTGCTTCTTGTCACCATCCCCTCCAACATCTCTCCCTGCTTCCACAGTTGTGGCATGAATCCCCACGCAACAGCTGAAATGAATCCCCACACAACCGCCGGGACGAGTTTTAAAAAATAACACTGATATTATAATTAAACTACTTAAAGCTTCACAAAACCTCCCATCACGCAAGGGGAAGAAAAGGTTTTGTAAAGAATTACAAAAGTGGAGTCTGACTCAAGCCCATACCACCCTCCCCCTTTTCCCCTGCCAAGCCCACTCGACCTCATTCTATTCTTTGTTCCTGGCAATGGGATTATTCACCCGAGGTCATGCGGTTTTGCAAGGTGAATTACAGTAACTTTTCTATTTAAAACTCATCAAAGACGCCACTTGCTTTGAAGTTGAAATGTAAACCCATCGTAATTGCCCGCACAAAGAGTGCTAATTTAGCAAAGGAAACAGGTCACTGTTTGTTTTAATATAAGGTCCTGGTTTCAGGTGTACTATTCTGTACAGGACTCACCATGGTAAGTATAGTCACCATCTCTAGTCAATACCACCGTCGTTAGCACATCATTGACTGTATTTCCCATGCTGTGTTTTTCATCTCTTTGTCTCATTTATTCTGTAACTGAGAGTTTGCACCTCTCAATCCCCTTTACCTGTTGCACCCGTCCCCCACACACCACTTCTCCCCACACACCACTTCTCTGGCAACCGTCAGTTGGTTCTCTGTATTTACGTCTGTTTCATGTTTGTTCGTTTGCGTGTTCATCCGCTTTATTTTGTAGATCCCACATATATGCGAAATCATATGGTATTTGTCTCTCCCTGTCTGAGTTATTTCACTTAGCATAATACCCTCCAGACCCATTCGTGTTGTCACAAATGCTCAGATCGCATTCTTTTTTTTTTTTTTTTGAACAGCTGAGTAACATTCCATCATATATGTACATCGCATCTTTTTATCTATTCACCGATCAGTAGACACTTGGGCTGCTTCCAGATCTTGCCTACTGTAAATAATACTGCTATAAACATAGGGGTGCCTATATCTTTTTGAATTCGTATTTGGTTTCCTTTGGGTAAAAAGTCAGTTGTAGAGGGGTGCCTGTGTGGCTCAGTTGGTTACGCGTCTGATCCTTGGTTTCAGCTCAGGTCGTGATCTCGTAGTGGGTGAGATCAAGCCCCGTGTAGGGCTCTGCGCTGACAACTCTGACCCTGCTTGGGATTCTTCTCCCTCTCCCTCTGCCCCTCCCCTGCTTGTGTTCTCTCTCAAAATAAATAAATAAACTTCAAGATGGTCAGTTGTGGAATTACGGGGTGCTATGGTAGTTCTATTTTTCATTTTTGGAGGAACCTCCGTACTATTTTCCATGGTGGCTGCACCAGTTTGCATTCCCACCAGCAGGGCACAACGGTTCCTCTCTCCCCACATCGTCACCAACACTTGTTATTTTTTGTCTTTTTGATTTTAGCCATTTCAACAGGTGTGAGGTAATATCTCATAGTCGTTTTGATTTGCATCTCCCTGATGATGAGTGACATTAAGCATCTTCTCGTGTGTCTGTTGGCCATCTCTAGGTCTCTGGAGAAATTTCGAGTCAGGTCCTCTGTCCATGTTTTAATCACATCATTCGTCACCTTTAAAACTGAAAGGAAGAATTGTTAATAAACTGGACCATCAGGCACAAAATCAGTTTGCCTGAGTACCCAGTGTGCGACCTTCCCCTGTCTTGCAAGTTATTTTCTAAGCTGAGTTGTATTTTTGGTCCTTATCTCATATCCCCACATGAATTGTTTCCGGGGGAGTCACAAACCACCCTCACCAATTTAATTTCCACATGTAAGTTAACCAGTTCCAATTTTCTCCTTGTACGTAAATCTTTTTCATCGAGCTGCAGATAAACTTCTCATTGACACGTTCGAAATTCCAAGGTTTCAAGATTCTAAAATTAATGAATGCTCTATTGTGTATCTGTTATTCTGTTAGGTGTTTTCAGATCCTGAAGCAAATTTTAGAGCCTCACAGGAAATACTCAAGTGGTTTCACCTTGCAAGCAAAAAGACAAAGCAGAGTTTGGCTGTCTGACAAATAAAATCGAGTGTCTGCAGATAAATTCCCTTTGTACAACACTTGATGTGGAGCATGAGTGTGTAATCGTTAAGTGACGAGCCTATGAAGCTGCCTCCGTATTGACCACTAGAAATACGTACGCGAATTATTTGAGCCAAATGGCATGTTAAGCGAGTTCGACCAGTTATTTCCTGTAAACTCTTTTCAAGGTGAATTACAGAGAAATTTCCCTGTATAAAAATGTACAATGTGTTTGAAAAGCAGTGCATTTATATTTTTTTTCTGGAAAGAATGGTACAATTTATCTCCTCTTAATGCATTTTCCTTGCACATGCCCCATTTGTTTTCCAAGTTAACAGACTTGAAACAATCTTGCTCCCTCAAAAAACAAAAATAAGCTTCAACAAATAAAGTTCCATCATTTTACGGGAGTGTTGAAAGCATTTGTTTATGTGGAATTGTGAATCTTTGCAGCGAGCAACAATTATCTTCCAAAGTGGGTAAAAAAATCCTGCATATAAATACATTGCAGCTTAAAATTACATCTCTTGGATGCTGGGAAAAGAAAGAAGTAAGACTAAGGAAACAAATAAGGCAATATTACATCTTGCTGCAGTCCCCTTAGTGGGATGTATGATATTTCTTCATGAATAAAGATGGAGTAAACCACATTTGTAGCATAATAAGAAAAGGTAATTAGTGTCATCTATTCACCACTGTTAGACTTTGACTAGAGCAATTTGATTACGTTTATCACATTTTAAACTTCGAGTAAGTTTTTCAGCTCTCTAATTTAGTTAGTGGTGAAGTGTGGAGAATATAAGTCAGCTTCCCAGTATGATTGATGAGCATGAACTCAGAGGGATAGGAATACAAACAGCAAAAAGTAAAAAAAAAATAAATAAAAAATTAGAAAACCCCAGATATTGGAATATAGATACTGCCTATTGGTTTTAAAGTAAATCTCTTCTAAATAGGTTTGAATCTATTGGCAAGACTTCTGTAAAACCCCGCAGAACTTCTCTCCAAATGCAAAATGGAGTGTGTGCGTGTGAGTGTGTGTGTGTGTGTGTGTGCGTGCGCGCGTGTCTGTGTGTGTATGTCCCCATGTGGTGGAAGGTCTCTGTACATAGCGAAAGAAAATAAATTTTAGGGCAAACAAATTATTTGACCTTGTTATAATAGCAAATTAACGTCTCTTTTTAAACTTAACATCAACTAAGGTAGTATGTTTCAAAATATATTAGTAATAAATTAATTGAAACAAAGCAAAACGTCTCTTTTTGGTATTGCTTTGAACACGGCATTATGAACGAATAAATAGGGTTTCATTCTCAGACATGAATACTTCCTAGCACTTTCTAGTTAAAGACTCTATTATTTTATGTGCTGTTGCTTCTATTTTCTATTTTCGCTAATATCATCGCTAGCATATAGCTCAGAAATGTTTTGAGAACCAATTAGAATAGTACATGAAGAGGTGTTCCCCGATGCTCAGGGGGATCTACGGGTGCTCAAAGATCAAGGCATGTGGAAAATGTTGAGGTCGCACACATCTGAGGCCCTAAGAGTTCTAGGCTGAAGCCATAAGAGTGTAGATGAAGAAGAAAGAAGAAAGGGCAAATGACAACCACAATGAGATTGCACCTCACACCTGCCAGGATGGCTATTACCAAAATGACAACACACGACACATGTTGGCAAGAAAGTGGAGACAAGGGAATCCGTGTGCCCAGTTGGTGGGAAGGTAAACTGATACAGCCATTATGCTAAAAAGTGTGGCGTTTCCTCCAAAAGCAGGCCTACTTTATGATCCAGCCATCCTAAATCCAAGTGTATATCCAAAGGAAATAAATCAGGATCTCGAAGAGATATTTGCTGTCCCAAGTGCAGTGCAGCATTATTCAAAATACCCAACATTTGGAAACAAAGTCTCCATTGATGGATGAATACATAAAGAAATAGTGGCATATATATACACACACACACATATATATATATATATATAGAGAGAGAGAGAGAGAGAGAGATCAGTGTCAATTAAAGCACCTTGTTAATGCTGAAGTTTAAGAATATGTAAATGGACTCTGAAGTATTTATAGACAGACATGGATATATATATATATATATATAGAGAGAGAGAGAGAGAGAGAGAGAGAGATTACTCGGCCATTAAAATAAATCCCACCATTTGTGGCAACAGATATGAGCCGGGAGGGCATGATGATAAATGAAATAAACTGGACACAAATAAGGAGATAATTGAGGTGAACATTTGAAGGAACTAAAGGAATTAGTCACACAGAAATCTGGGGAGGAGCATTCCAATTTGGAGAAACAATGTAGGAACACCAAAAACTCCCTTTTGCTTCCTTCCAGGCAACTCTCCCATCCCCAGAAGCAAGCAACATTTTGATTTCTATTACTATAGGTTATTTCTATTTGTTCTATTTGTTTTTTCCCTACAATCTGGATAATGTAATAAGTTTTCTTTTGTATCCAGATTTTTCACTCAAGGTAACGTTATTACGATTCCTCCCTGTTAGTTCAATCTGTTTTCGTGTTGAATGATACCGAAATTCATAAATATACTCTCAGTTTTCCTTTCACAATTTGATGGGGACACCAGAAGTACACAGAACAACTATAAAACAAACGCTTGTACAAGTATGCTATGAAGCCGGATAGATGTGTAGAAGTTTTTGGGGACATATGTACTCATTGCTTTTATATACAGAGTGGTCAGACTGCTGGGTCATAAGGTAGGCATAGGGTTAATTTTATGACAAAATGGTAAACACTTTTCAAAAGCATGGTTTTTGTACTCCACCAATAATCTGTGAGTTAGTAAGTGGCTGCACCCCTTAACCAACATTTGATGAAAGTCTTTTTTTTTTTTTTTTTTTTGTAACTGAAGGATAGTTGACACACAATGTTATGTGAGTGCCAGATGTGATCAGACTGTGTAATTCTAGCAATTCTAGGTTTCATGAAGTGGTATCTCCTTATTCATTCATTCATTCATTCATTCATATTTTTTAAAGAGAGAGAGCACACAGGAGTGGGGGAGAGGAGCAGAAGGAGAGAGAGAATCTTACGCAGGCTCCACACTCAGGGCAGAGCCTGAGGCAGGGCTTCATCCCAGGACCCTGAGATCATGACCTGAGCCAAAAATCCAGAGGTGGAAGCTCACCCCACTGTGCTGCCCAAGCACGCCTCTCCTTATTATTTTAATCCCTATTTCTCTGCAGATGATGTATAGCCCTCATCTAACGCGATTATTGGTCGTTCACGTATCTTTATTTGTGATGGCGCTGTTCTGGTCCTTTGGTCATTTCTGAAGAGGTGTTTCTGGGGAACTGTAGGAGTTACGTATATGATCTAGATGCAATATTTATGTTATTAATATGGTTAATTATTTAAAACATTACTTCTGTCCTTTATTAGTTTGTTAGTCATGATCGAAAATAGTCTGTGAATGGAGAATCATTTATAGTAAAGCATAACGATAAAATTTCTGATCTATTCTGGAAGATTAAGGACGGCTGAATATCCTCTGACCTTTGTCTGATGGTGAAATGATCATATGATTTGGGCCGACTAGGCTGGTTTGACCAATGGAAGACAGCAGAAGCCCCACTATTACACTTTCTGGATGCTTACTGTGACACTGGTAAATTCTCTTCCCTCCCTGAAAACACCCAGAACCCTGAGCTGCCATGTGAGGTGTCCAGCAACTTTAGTGACCACATATGTGGAAAGGGAGGGTCGCCCAGCTAAGCCCAGGCGTCTGCATTTCCAACCAGGAATTAGGCTTGTGATGGAGGCCATCTTGGAACCTGCAATCCGTCTGTCAGGTGCACACCATCAAATGACCCTTTAGTCACAATACACAGGACAGAAGAATTACTGTCTCAGTCCTGGCCATTTTCTTTTTTTGCCTATATATTTGTGATATAGGGTAGAATATTTTTATTTTAAGTCACTAATATCCAGGATAGTTGCATTGTAGCAATAGAAAATTCAAATAGAGTTCCATATCTGAAATTTGGTGGCTACTGTAAGGCATGCCGCTCTTGCATTTGGATTGGGGAAGAGGCAGAAGCCACAGTTTGCGAGCCCTATCATTTGAAGGTGCAGATATAGGTAGCCTCGCTGTGCTTTTGGCTGAACAATTAGCAAAATTATGTCCTGCATAACTTGGAAAATAGAAAGTATACCCAGTGAATTCATGGAGATGCTGGGGAGAACATAGAGAGTGCCAAGTGATTCCTACTAATGAAGAAAGTAGGAGAAAAGAGAGTTAAATAAAAGAAGGGACCATCCCAACAGAAAATATTACAGATATGGGAAATGGATAATAAAAATTTCACTCTCATGGTGCTGTGAGTAAAAGGATTTAGATGGTCTCTCCCCCAAGCACCTTGAATTCAGATTTCTACAATAAGGATACTTCCATGTAGAAAATCATTCCCAGGAAAGCCTTTACAGGATCAGTGTGAACAAGACATATTGAAAATATATTTATGCTCTGTGTTGTTCACCTCACAGCTCTGGGATTCCTAGTGACATAAAAATGGTACTCTGGATATCCTGTAGGTTGTATTAGCCAATAAATACAGAAATCTAGGCCTTTCGTTACAGATATTCTTAATTAACAACATTCGGAAATTACAGGTGCTAACCAAACTCTACAGGGATGTGATGTTGCTGTCTAAATGAAAAGTACTCTGAATAATTATTACCGAAGGGAAAAAAAAAAGCTACAAAATTAGCACAAAGTGACCCAGCCAGCGTTGCTACTCCTTCTCTATGTCAACAGCCTCCCAGTCAGAAATATCATTTCGCTTGTTTTGACTTTTTACTTTAAAAATGATTTTACGTTTCCAGAGAACCTGCAGAATAGTACACAAAGCTGTGTCGGAACTTACAATGACTTGCCGATGTGCTGATGCTTACTGCTGAGTGCCTCAGTGTTGTCCCAAAACTAGGACACTCTTTCCCTACAGCCAGGACTCAACTTTCAACTCAGGTAAATTAACATTGATCCAATATTACCATCTAATCCGTAGAACTCAATTTTATCTCACCAATTAACCCAAAATATCATTCCTGGGTTCAGGATACAATCCAGTATCACGTGTCGTATGTAGATATCTTGTATCTTTCTTTCACCTCCACCATCTAGAACAACTCCTGAGTCTTTCTTGTTTTTATGATTTAGCATTTTTCTTTTTTTTGAAGAAAATAGGCCAGTTGTTTTGAAGACTATCCATCTACTTGGGTTTGTATCCTAATGCTTCTTAATTTATGCCAACAGGCCACAAAAAACAATGAAAGTTATGATGTGTTCTACTCGGTGCATTGTATCAAGAGGGACACAGGATTGATTTATCCCAGAAGATAAATGTTTAGGATTTATCAGTTGATCACGAGGATGTCTGTCAGATTTCTCCACAGTAAAGAATATGCAAATAATAAAGTTAAACTCATTAATTATTGATTTACTATGCATTTTAGGGGGAGACATTTTAAGCTTATGAAATTGTTCTGATAGTTTTTTAAAATTTTATTTATTTATTTTGAGAGACAGAGAGAGCATGAGCAGGGGCAGAGGCAGAGAGAGGAGAGAGAGAGAATCCCAAACACGCTCCTTTCTGACAGCATGGAGCCCAACATAGGGCTCAATGCAGGGCTCGATCCCATGAACCCGTGACATGGTGAACTCGGAAGAAATCAAAGGTCAGCTTAACTGACTGAGGCACCCAGGTGCCCCCAAATTGTTCTGATCCTAATCAGACTTGCACCAAGCAGTTTTAGCTTGAGAATCATCGAATATCCTTGCCCTAATCCATGATTACTCTCATGATTGCCAAATGGTAATTTTAATCCCATTCTTTCTGCCATATTTATTGGTCAGTATTCTATATGGAAGAACGTTTCTTTCCCCTCCATTTATTTATTAATTTGTTTAATCTTCAGATCAATAAATACTTACAAGTTCTGTTTTTTTTTTTTTTCAATGTTACATTCTAGGGGCGCCTGGGTGGCTCAGTTGGTTAAGCGTCCAACTTCGGCTCAGATCACGATCTCACGGTTTGTGAGTTTGAGCCCTGCATTGGGCTCTGTGTTGACAGCTCAGAGCCTGGATCCTGCTTTGGATTCTGTGTCTCCCTCTCTCTCTCTGCTCCTCCCCACTCGTGCTCCCTCTCTCTCAAAAATAAATAAACATTAAAAAAATTTTTCTTTTTTTTTTTCAACATTTTTTTTTTTTTTTTTTTTTTTTTTTTTTTTTTTGGGACAGAGAGAGACAGAGCATGAACGGGGGAGGGGCAGAGAGAGAGGGAGACACAGAATCGGAAACAGGCTCCAGGCTCCGAGCCATCAGCCCAGAGCCTGACGCGGGGCTCGAACTCACGGACCGCGAGATCGTGACCTGGCTGAAGTCGGACGCTTAACCAACTGCGCCACCCAGGCGCCCCTAAAAAAATATTTTCAAAATGTTACAATCTATTTGATCATTATGTATTTTTTGCTCAACTTGCCCCAGACATGACCGCTCTCATGATGCCCATGTGCCCTTTAGATACATCCTAATTATTCTTTGTGCATTGTTTGGCTTTCAGGCACAAGAGATTCTAGATTCATTTTGTGCTTTTCCACCCCAAATCTATTGATATGCTATCTCCCCAAGTACATCTGGTTCTGTTTGTGGAGAATGGTATTTAGAAACCAAGATTTGGGTGCCAAGTATACTCATTATTACTGGGGTGTCATCGTTTCTAGCTGCTGTAAGCAGACTTGGTTAAAAAATATATAAACTTATGCATACCTCTATATAATTTTCTACATGTAGAGACCTTTATGTAAAACTAAATCTAAGTTAAAATCTCTTAGTTTACAGTAATGCCTCCAATTCAGATCCAATGCTCGAGACTTCTTCCAGGCTTCCACTTTTTTCATATTTGATTTCAGATTTGAGAAATCTGGCATGGTTTTTTCTCAATGCATTTACTTGTATTATTTATCTCCCTGAATTTAATTAAACTTCTAGCTGCGCTGGCCTAACGCTTGGCTCTAATAATGGAACAAGGAAGGAAAATGCATAGAAAAATAGAAAAGGTAGGAAGTGGATAAAGCTGGAAAGACAATGAATCTGCAACACATGCCTGAAAACTAAGAAGGGCCAGGATGCTACTCAAGTGTCTCTCTCCTTGAACTGAGTTTCCTTGGCTTTGCCTCTAACTCAGTGGTGGACTTAAATGACACACATTTCATCTCTCTGGGTTTTCTTTCCTCTGTGTCTTGAGGAATTGGACTGCAAGACCCCTGAGATTCTCTTTTGCTGCAAGAATCTAACACTTACAATTTAGCCATAGGCAAATCAGTCCCATGGGGTAGAAATAAGATACCATAGATGTCTATTAATTTCTCAAATATTTTCAAAGTCAACAGGGCTATTCTGTTTTTACTAATTCTCTCCTAGGTGGGTAACAGGAGGCAATCCGACAAAAGACATATTTAAATATTAAATTGAATTGGATGAGATGGGATTTTAGTGCATGAAACTATATACATTTTTTTTTTCCTGAGTTGACATTTTAGGGGCAAGCAACAAAGCAGGATGGAGGCAATCTGAACGCTGCAAGGCATTTGACTCAATGAGCACCTTTGCTCCTGACAGTGGATTGTCTTCTCCATCCAATAACTTACACATCTCTTCCCAGAACAGAAGCTACAGTCCATAATACACAATTTGACCAACCCAAAGCACAGCCATTGGTAATGGCACAGAGCACCCACATCCAATCTTGCCTCATCTCATACGCTCCTTTACATAATAGAATCCATATCTGTCTATAAATACATCAGAGTCCATTTGCAAATTCTTAAACTTCAGCATTAACAATGCACTTTAATTGACACTGATCTACAACACCCAAGATCTCTCTTTACGTAAAGCCTCCACCTTTCCGCGTGTGAACCTTCGAAAAGACACACATTTAGTCTTTAAGGAAATTATGATTCCTGCTCTCCGTTTGTTGATAGCATAGAAATGAGGTGCTTTGCAAATCTGGAAAGGCAAAAGTGCAAAGTAAATCCTGCCGGGGCATCTAGAAAAAACGCAGGCTATAAACGAAGGCGATTTCCCGTTTAGTCTTCCGAACCCGTCTTCTGACAATCAGCTTCTTTCTTCTTGCCAACCACGAGGGTAAGAGAAACATTTATTCTTCTTTTCAGTAATCCCCGCTCTCGTTTCTCAGACAATTTAGAAAATAGCTCTGCGGGGAACTTACGCAATAATGTTCTAGCTCTTGAAGAGAGACATTTGCTTGTGATGGCATTTCTGGGCACAGTATCAAATTGCATTGTGTTGGTGGACACCAAGAAGCTCTCTCCGGCTGACACTGGTCGTTAATCACGATGCCTGCCCAGAGAGGTAAATCATTAGAAATATCCTGAACCGTTTCACGTGCTTCTCTGAAGCCCTTGTAAAATTACAGTAATGCAAGCACTTCAAGTCAGACACCACACACACACACACACACACACACACACACTTTAATAAAATATCAGAAAATGACCTATTTAAAGTCTTGGGTTCACACAATAGGGGAGTGGACATTTATCCCTAAGGCTTACCTTTTTCTTAAAAAAAAAAAAAAGCAGGGGTGCCTGGGTAGCTCAGTTGGTTAGGCATTGGACTCTTGATCTCAGCTCAGGTCTTGATCTCAGGGTCGTGAGTTCGAGCCCCGTGTTGGGTTCCGTGCTGGTTGTGGAGCAACTTAAAAAAAAAAAAAGAAAGAAAGAAAGAAAAGAAAAAGGAACATGTGGCTTTGCTGGTTACAGCAAATTTAAAATTTCTGCAAACTAGCCTACCTTTTCTGTTTTCCTCTTTAAGAAAAAAATTGATGGATATCAGTGCAAAAGAAAAGCCAGCCATATTTCAAAGATACTCATGGTAATATATAATCTAGATACATGCATGTTTAAATATAGCAAGCGTAGTTTTTTTTTTTTTTTTTAATTTTTTTTCAACGTTTTTATTTATTTTTGGGACGGAGAGAGACAGAGCATGAACGGGGGAGGGGCAGAGAGAGAGGGAGACACAGAATCAGAAGCAGGCTCCAGGCTTTGAGCCATCAGCCCAGAGCCCGACGCGGGGCTCGAACTCACGGACCGCGAGATCGTGACCTGGCTGAAGTCGGACGCTTAACCGACTGCGCCACCCAGGTGCCCCAGCAAGCGTAGTTTTTAATTGGTGTTGTTTTACTTTGTTTCTACATACGACTTGCACTGATACTATTCACTGTGCATTTATTGAACACCTGCTAGTTGCCAGCTGATCTAGGGAAATACCAAATTTGATAAAAAGCTTCTTTCCTTGGACACCACAGTGAAAAGGCAACCCACAGAAGGAGGGTTCTTTTGGACATCTCTTTGAAATATCGAGGAGTGTAAATCCATAGACATGGAAATTATATCAGGGTTGCTGGAGTCTGGGGTTCCAAGGAGTGAACTCTTGACTGCTAATGTGTGTAGGGTTTCTTTTGTAGAGTGATAGACATTTTCTGAAACAACATAGTGATGATGGTTGCACAGTTTCGTGAATGTACTAAAAAACCACATTAATTAGATGGAATTAGGGGCGCCAGGGTGGCTCAGTCGGTTAAGCTTCTGACTTGGGCTCAGGTCGCGATCTCACGGTTCGTGAGTTCAAGCCCCACATCAGGCTCTGTGCTGACAGCTCAGAGCCTGGAGCCTGCTTCAGATTCAGTGTCTCCCTCTCTCTATGTCCCTCCCCGACTCACCCCTGTCTGTCTGTCTGTCTCTCTCTCTCAAAAATAAACATTAAATTTTTTAAAAAAATTGTATTGCATTATATGGCACATTAGTTGTATCTCAATAAAGCTGTTTAAAAAAAGTGGGTGCTACATTTTCTGTAAATATAAGGTATACCTTAGTTTGCAACCTATTATCTAAAAATGTAAGTAACTGTGAGGTAACTATGAAAACTGAGGAAACTTATCAACGTTATTTGCCTATTTTAAAATTATATTGCAGAAATTTTGGTCAACTCTTTTGAATTCTATATTTCTTTGACATTTTCATTAAAATGTAAAAGCAGTTGAATAATGAAACTTGAATTTTTCTCTGATAGACATAAAGTTTGTTTTAATAATATGCCATATATGTTTGCTATCATAAATCTTTAAATGCCTCCTAGTAATTAAACGAAGAAATATAAATAGTAATCTTATAAAGAAAAAAGTATATTTTATAAAACATCTAGAATATTATATGTGTGTCTTTTTTTCATTACAACGAAAAAGGCAAGGAGACAATATCTAAGGAAACTATGCTCTCAGAGTATTACATCTCATATTAGATATTTCTTTTTTATTTCTTTTTATTTTTTTTCAGTATATGAAATTTATTGTCAAATTGGTTTCCATACAACACCCAGTGCTCATCCCAAAAGGTGCCCTCCTCAATACCCATCACCCACCCTCCCCTCCCTCCCACCCCCCATCAACCCTCAGTTTGTTCTCAGTTTTTAAGAGTCTCTTATGCTTTGGCTCTCTCCCACTCTAACTTCTTTTTTTTTTTTTTTTCCTTCCCCTCCCCCATGGGTTTCTGTTAAGTTTCTCAGGATCCACATAAGAGTGAAAACATATGGTATCTGTCTTTCTTCATAGTAGATATTTCTAATACTTCTATTCTAATTGAAAATGACTGAAAACTCACATAGTCTATTCTGACAGCTTTGGCCAAAGTAAACTGTTGGGTCAACTTCTTCTTACTACAATGTCATTGTTATTACACCATATTTTAAATAGTAATCATTTTATTATGTTATGAAGAATGATTAGATATGTTAAGGAATCCCTCTAGACTGATGTTTATTAATTCCTCTAGTACTTTATGAAATAGACTTGACTCATGCAGCGATTACGAGAAAGTCACTTGCGGAACCTCTTTCCAAACTCAAATTATGACCACCTTAGAAACTCGCTAGGAGAATCCCTTTCTTCTACACAGGCCACTGTTCTGTTTTCCTTAGGGCCTCCTTAGGCCTGTCTTAATGGGGACCCGTTAGAGACGCTGACTTTGCAGGCTCCGGAAGCAAAACGGACTTTGAGTATGAAGCAGCGATACTGCAGAATCCCTGAAATGGAGAGTCTCTAGACGCTTCCTAATCGATGCGCCGCAGCCTTGAGACTGCTTTGCGGAACCCTCGCCTCTGACGGAGGTAGCGCAGCGGCACAGCTCGAAGATGTAGGCGAGTCTGGAAACAAGACTGTCAAATTAGGAGAACACGCAAAACGCTTCAGGTGAGGGCGGACCCATCCCCAATTCAGCTGTGCACAGATACCACACCCTCACATGTACCCGCCGTGGACTCCAAACCTCACTTCCTCCTGGTCTCGCGAAGTATATTGAGGTCCGCTTATGATGATTTCCGGAGGCCTTGACAGTAAGACAGTAATAGTCCAGAAATCACAAGATGCGACACAGGGCATTTAGGTTTTACATTGGACTTAACCTATCAGCTCGTCTCCCTCCCTCTTGTCTCCTCTCTCCTAATCTTTTCTCCTGCCCCAAGTTAAATGGAAAAGCGGAGTCATTCTGAGGGGAAACTTATTAAGAAAGAAGGGTGTTGAACAAAGGAAGGAATAGAATAGACAGCAGTATGGGGAACAAAGGCCTCATTTCACATGAGTTAAGAGAAAAGAAGGGACAGGGACATTTACCGCGAGTAAAGTAAATGCAAGAAAGGGTCCTCACCTCAGAAGGTCTCTCTTAGAAGCTCTGAGACCAATTCTTATCCTGCAGGAACAGAGCATCTCGGCTCCGCCAGCAGGTTGTAGGTTGGCTTCCTGTTGCTTGTCATGTGCTCTTCGACCAGCAGTGAGCTCACAAATTCACAAGTAACTGTCAATTGATCCGTCTACTAAAATTGTGGTGAGTCCTTTCCAAATTTGAAGCTGTCTTTACTTTTGTTTTTAAGGCTTCAACAAACAAACAAACAAACAAACAAACAAGAAACCTACATGGATTCACTTCCGTAATGAAGGATTATCGTGGGGATGTTTGGAAACTGGGAGAATGCAGGACAATGCCTTATGGTCACTGTCCCGAGATTCTGTGTCTTCCAAAACTGACACAGGCATCAGGCTTCCCTTTCATTCGCAAAATATTTACACTTACTGAAATGAAAACCTGATTTTGGTTAAAACGATTTGGAAAGCAGGACCTCTTTGAGAGGCAGTGCAGAAATTGAAAGTATAAGCTTTGGAATAAGTCACAATTAGGTAGTTGGTCTTATGAACGTTGTCAGAGTTGGCCTTGAGGCCAAGTGACACGTTTATCATGCGATTCAGTTCTGGGCACTTGGTGTTGGAATCTAATTGATTTTTGAGATGTTTAGAAAATAAGTTTGGGATAAACTTTACTAAATCTATATACGTGCATTTTAGTTTACCCAATGTACTTTATTTTGGATAACTTTGTTTTAACGTTTATTTATTTTTGAGATTATTATTTTGAGATTATTTTATTTTGTTTTTGTTTTAACGTGTATTTATTTATTTATTTATTCGTGCAAGTCTGAGAGGGGCAGAGAGAGGGGGGTACAGAGGAACCAAAGCCAGCTCTGAGCTGACAGAAGACAGCCCAACGTGGGGCTCATAAACTCACCAACCACGAGATCATGACCTGAGCCGAAGTTGGACGCTTAACCAACTGAGCCACCCAGGCATCCCCAATTATTTTTTAAAAAGCGACGGAGAAGTATCTTTGAAGCTTTTATGTAAGTCAATGCCTAAAGCACACTAGTAAGTTTTTATTTATCGATGTTATATATACTAAGTACATATTTAAATAATTTCTCATTTGGGGCGCCTGGGTGGGTCCATGGGTTAAGTGTCTGACTTTGGCTCAGGTCATGATCTCACAGCTCATGGGTTCGAGCCCCGCATGGGGCTCTGTGCTGACAGCTCAGAGCCTGGAGCCTGCTTTGGATTCTGTGTCTCCCTCTCTCTCTGCCCCTCCCCCACTCACACTGTCTCTCTCTCTCTCTCTCTCTCTCTGCCCCTCCCCCCTCTCTCTCTCACTCTCTGCCCCTCTCTCACTCGTACTCTGTCTCTCTCTCTTTCAAAAATAGAGATTAAAAATATTAAAATAATTTCTCATTCCTCTAAAACACTTTCCCTTTTCACGATTTTCCCCTCTTTCCCCAATAATTTTGTATTACTAACCACTTTAATTAGGGTTTTTTTTATTAACATATATTTAAAACATCATGATTTAAGGAAAAATCACTTTGACATCCTCTTTAGAGACGATAATATATGGACGACCGAGCTTCAGTGATAACCTCCTAACTTTCTCGAATCATCTGGGCAGTAACTGAAGTATAAATAAACACTGTCTGGATGAATCAAACCGCTAACAGAGACCTGATCTTCCCCCATGCGCCCCCGTTGTCCATTCTCAGTACCAAAGGCGGAGGTCCCAAACCAAAGGCAGATCCTCCCGCTCCGCAGCAGATCCCCGTGGCCACACAGAGGGAAGTGAAACACGTGGCCACGCAGTGCTGGACCCGTAGAATAACCTGTTCAGGCTCCTCCCTCCATCTCCTTGTCTTCCTGCTGTGTTGGCCTCTAGGGGGTTCCAGGGCGCAGCAGAAGAATCTTGCCCGACAGCTTTGTTCCCGGTGACCCCCTCCTGCCACCTGCTGCCAGCATCCTGAGAGAACTCCAGAACGCCTTTCAGTATTCTGTTCCAATGTTGCCTATCAATGAGAACATCCCCGACTGTGCCATTTAATGCAGTCACTGCCGGGACCTCCGGATTCCCAGTGATTCTGCTCCTCGTCTGCTTTTACTTCTCACGCCGCATTCATTGCACGCCAGCCACGATACATAGTTTGTATATATTATTGCTATTGATTATTGACGATCTTTTCTGTGCTGGAGTGTAAGAGCCAGCATGGAAGTAGCCTCTGTTTTGTTGATGGCTGTGTCACCAACACGAGTAGCACGGCCACTCACTGAGTGGCTCAGCATGGGTGTATGTATTAACTGGCACTTTCTGCATCGACACAAGCCTTATCTAAAAGTTTTTTAAGTTTATCTATTTATTTTGAGAGAGGCAGAGACGGCGTGAGTAGGGGAGGGGGAGAGAGAGAGAGGGAGAGAGAGCATACAAAGTAGGCTCCACGCTATCAGCACAGAGCCCAGTGCGGGTCTCAATCTCACCAAGAGTGGGAGGCGTAACCGACTGAGCCACCCAGGTGCCACATCACAAGCCCTATCGAATGCATTACTTACCAAATTCTTGGATTTGAAGCCTTGTGGGGAAAAGCTCAGCATCTTTTGTTATCCTGTGATACTGGGTGACTGACAGTGCCTGGGCCACAGGAAATGTCAACCACACAATTTCACAAAGGGAAGAATCATTCCCATTGTTTCACAAGCAAACAAATAGATTTCAAAAGGCTAACAGGCTCTCCAGAGCCACACAGCGAAGAAGGGGGAAAGATGAGTCAAATATATTTTTTAAATATGAAAGGCTAATTATGGTCATAAGCGTTTTGTGGTAGATGAGCTTAAAAAAATATTCCAGCTATTTAAAAATGTGCTGGTAACGCATAATTTTTCCAGCGACAAAGCTTGTCTCCGCTGTTGGTGGTAATCACATGCTAATTCTGATGCTTTTTCATATTAATCATCCCTCGCGAAGAGCAAAGGAAAGCGCTTATATTGTCTACGCATCCGTTTAATATTGCGGGTCACATAGTCTGCATCGCTGTCTTCTGGTCTCATAATGCCAGGCGTGCTACGAACTTCTACAGTCTTCTCCAGGAAAAATGCTAACATTGGATCTAATGTGCACGTGCACTAAGAATTTATCATGAAATACTGAAGGCGGTGACTAACTAATATCGTGTTGGGAGCTCAAGGTGCCAGCAGCAAAAGAATGCAAATTAAAACCATTATTTCATCCTTATTCTGTATCAACGGGAGAACAGCCTGTAAGGAACCGCCGTCTGGAGCTGAAAGGTGTCATACTTTTCTTGTGTATATTTTGAAGTTCGGTTGTGCTTTTTTTTTTTTTTTTACATTACATCATTTCCTGAATAATTATTTATTTATCGATTTTTACATAAATATTTTCTAATATTTACTTATTTTTGTGAGAGAGAAAGAGAGAGCATGAGAGGGGGGAAAGGCAGAGAGAGAGGGAGACACAGAATCTGAAGCAGGCTCCAGGCTTCGAGCTGCTAGCACGGAGCCTGACGCGGGGCTCGAACTCATGAACCACGAGATCATGACCTAAGCCCAAGTCGGACACCCAAGCAACTGAGCCACCCAGGCACCCCGTGTATTTTAAATTAAAATACTAAATTCTTTAAAATTGTAGTTGCAGTTGATAAGAACACGGCCACCCATGTCAGTTGAAGTTTTGGTTAAAAGCTTCAATGTTTTGTTGAAGTTAGTTTGGGTTGCTCATCGTTTGAGGGAAAGTGAACGAATGGGCAATGATCTTCCATTAACTATGGTCCAAAAGAAAGTTGAAAGTTGACTACATATGGGACAATAGTGAAGCATGGGACAAATATTTAACTCCGGAAGGGAATATATGCTATTTTTTCTGGTCCGCTCTTTCTTGCAATGAGAGCAAGTTATTTTGAAAGGTAGATACTGTGAAAGAAAACAGTTTACTTGTAGGGTAACTGGAGTTATGAAATTCTCCATAACTTAGGACATTTTAGGCTGTGCAATACAAAAACAAAGGCATTATTCTAATTTGAGTATCTTATTATCAAATGGAATCCTTAGAGTTAAGAGTTGAGTGTGTTCCTGATAAGAACATAGTTTCCTGGGCATCTCTGTTGCTAATTAATGCAGAATTTAATCCTTTGGAAAATAAGCAGGTGGTAAGATTGACATAATATTTTGAGGAGTATGGTTATTTCTCTTTTGAAAATGGAAAGACTACCCATCTCCTCGGGGATGGCCACAGGGTTCCAGGCACAACCAGCTGGAGGAATTTGTGCAGGAGTTGAGTGAGCCTCCTCAGCTTCTGTGCTAACACTTGACTGACTCCCCCAAATTCTACCCATACAGCTGGGTAGACAGGTGTTAGGCCTGGAAACATTAAAAAAATCGTTTTTAATGTTTATTTGTTTTTGAGAGAGAGAGAGAGACAGAGCATGAGTGGGGGAGGGGCAGAGAGAGAGGGAGACACAGAATCCCAAGCAGGCTCCAGGCTCTGAGCTGTCATGAGGTCATGAAGGGCGTTATTTCTTTCTTTTATGTATCTTGGAGGGAATAGGTCCAACTTTTCCAAAGTGTTTTAAATCTTTGTTTACAAATCTGAAACCATATGTAAGATGCTTTAAAATAAATTTTATCTACTGATATCTCTGTTTGTGCCGGCAAGAGAACAGACCTGTTTTCATTGGTTCATCATGGTAGTGAAAGCTTCATTTCAAAAGCATTATTAACTGAGAATCTAAGTAATATTGACATTACTTGGCCCATAGTCTGAATCTGTCCAAAATCAAAGGGCATTTAAAAATCAATAAGAGAAATAATTCTTGCTAGGTTATTTTTATCAAACGTCTTCAAACAGTGGTAGAAAATAAAATCATGATGAATGGTACGGTAAACCCACCGAAACCCATTTGTCCCTAATATAAAACAACTGACAGAACATTTAGTCCGGTAGTTACTGGACAAAAGAATTGGTGTCGGTCCCTGCCTCCTGGTAGTCCTCCTGTTTAATGAAGGGGTATATAATTTGGGGCAATGTCTCTCTGTTGGTATATCCACAGGTGACTGAATCTGAGAAACGCTTCCGTGAAGCAACCACTTCCATGGAGATCAGGAAAAGGCTTTGGAAAGTCTTAGTGGACCAGCTCACACGACCATCTCTCAACTGGTGAGCATGCCATGTTGATTGCCAACTGCTCTCAAGGAGCAGTTGATAAGTATCCTTGTAAAGGTCATTGATTTACCACCTCCTGATGGGGACATCCTTTACTGCAGGCAGTTGTCTCCAGGCTGATGCCTCAATTGTAGCTTTAAAAGGCTATCCCTCCCTTTTCCTGAACCTGACAAGCTGCCATATCTACGTGGTACATTGTCTGAAAGAAACAGTACCCCTACGGTGCCGTAATGGGAATACTTTGGTCAAAGGCAATGTACAGAGTTCTACCTCAGTAGATCAAACTTTCTGTAATTCCTCAGACAAGCATCCTGGGTGAGGTTCTAAAGGCAGGAAATTCAAGGTCATATCTAGAACGTGTGCCAAATCCAAGTGATTGTCCCTCCCAGGTTGAAAGGGGACCTGGGGTTATGAACTTGCCATCAGGAGGCAGTTTTGGTTTCTCTGAGGAATACTATTACATAACGGGATTAGCAGTGGATTAAATTACTGGCAGTATGGACAATCACCAGTGGTAGTGACTAAATCAATCTTTGTAAGTGGGAACAGATTGTTGGGCCCATATATAGGCCCCATCACTGCCAGTGTGATTTCTGCACCCATGAGGGCATCATGAAAGTCCAAGAGAGGATGATGACTGAGACTAGCTGACATCCACTGGGCAGTTATTTCCGTCAACCTCTTCCATGGTGGACGCTTTCTATTGGGCTTTTATTATGGGATACAAAGATATTTCACTTTGTGCCCACCACCATATGTGCATCCATATGCCTCTTTCAAGACAAAGACAGTTTCATTGTCTTCAAGCCACGGATTTGCTGAAAAACTCTATCTTTGTATGCATAAAAATGAACCTTGATCCATATATCATACCTACGGAAATTAACTCAAGGAGGATCATAATACTAAATATAAAAATTAAGCAACAATATTTTAAAAAGAAAACCTAGAATTTGGGGCTAGGCAATTATATTTTAGGTTAAACACCAAAAGCCCGAATCTTGATAGAAAAGATATAGTAAAGTAGACTTCACCCAAACTAAAAACTTGTGCTTTTCAAAAGATACTATTAAAAAAATGAAAAGACCTGACTGAGATTGAAACAAATATTCACAAGCCATATAGATGATGAATGACTTCCATCTATAGTGTATAAAATTCAATAAGAAGAAAGTAAACAATGCAGTAAAAAAACAGGCAAGAACTTTGAACAGATTTTATCACATCCATAAGGATGGCAAATAAGCACATGAAAATACGTCTCAACAACACTAATAACTAAGGCGATGAAAATTAAAACAACAATGAGCTACCAATTACTCTGCATTAGAATAGCTAAAGTTAAAAAGACCTTGCCAAATGTTGGTAGGGATATGGAGGGACCGAAATTCACACACTGCTAGTGAAAAATGTAAGATATGATGATCTCTTTGGGAAGAGTTTGCCAATTTCTTAAAAAGTTGAACGACACTTACGTGATCCAACCATCCTGACCCTATGCACCCAAGAATAATGAAAGCATATGCCATACAAAGACCTGTGCATTAAGGTCCAGCGTGGCTATGTTTAGAATAACCAAACCTGGAAGCAATCTTAATAGCCCCACAAGTTAGTGAGCAGACTGTGGTGTTTTGATATTGCAGGATACTACTTAGAATGGAAACGACTGAATTATTGTCACATACACCATGAGTACATCCTGGAAAAATTATGCTCCATGAAAGAAGGAAGAGAAAACAGGGCAGGGGAGCGGCGGTGGGGAGGGGGGTGGTGGCTCTAAGGCTCTTTGCTTCTATTTAAAAAAAAATTAAGATGGAAAATAATCCACTGATGTGGATGTCTTTTTAAAGGAGAGTGTAGAGAGACAAGAGAGAGAAAGACAGAGGCCTGAGGGAACATTGATGGATGATGAAAATTTCCATCTGCTGATTATGCTCCTGTTTTCATCCATGCATGCGTGTGTGTGTATATCAAAACCTAGCAAATCATACACCTTCAATAGATATATATAGTTGTATATTAATTATGTCTCAATAAAGTTGTTTAAAAAATAAAATAAATCAGGGACATCAGGGTGGCTCAGTCAGTTAAGCATCCAGCTCTTGATTTTGGCTCAGGTCATGATTTCACGGTCTTGAGATCAAATCCCGCATCAGGCTGTAGGCTGACAGCATGGAGCTTGCTTGGGATTCTCTATCCTCCTCTCTCTCTTTCAAAATAAATAAATAAATTAAAAAAAAATTAAGGAAATCAGAAACCAAGAGCAACAGATTTTGCATGCCTTATCCTATATAGTTTCCAAAGACTTTAGTTTATATAATGGTATATAGTCAAATGTGTTGTTATTATTATTTTGACCAAACAGTAATATATTAGATCAATTAAGATTAAGAAAAATAGAAGTCTTATTTTACCTTCATTTATTTCTTCTTCAATGTTCTTGCTTTATGTAGATACAAGTTTCTCACCAGCCATATTAATTTTGTTCTCTCAAAAGAATCTTTAAAAAAAAATCATGGCAATGAAGGTCTACTGGCAAAAAATGCCATCGGTTTTGTTTGTCTGATAAAGTCTTCATTTCTCCTAAAATTCTGAAGGATGATTTTGCAAGGTACAGAATTTAGACTAATTTTTAAAAATTTTAAAGATTTCATGTATTTCACTCCACACTCTTCTTGTTTCTTGGTTTCTTATCTTGGTCCATTTATAAGTAAGGTGTTTTCCCTTCTGGTATCTTTTGGGATTTTTTCTTTAACTTTGACTTTCTGTAATTTGAAATGTATATACTTAGGTGTAGTTTCTTTCTTTCCTTCTTTCCTTCCTTCCTCTCTCTCTCTCTCTCTCTTTCTCTGCCTTAATTGTAATATGTATTCTCTGAGCTTTATGGATCTTGGTTTGGTGTCTGACATTAATTTGGGGAAAATTCTCAGTCATTATCGCTTCAAATATTTCTTTGGTTCTTTCTTCTCTTTTCCCTCCTTCGTGTATCCCCGTTATGTGTATGTTATACCTTTTGTTGTCCCACAGTCCTTGGATCCTCTGTTCTGTTTTATTCAGTCTTTGTACTCTTTGCCCTCCAGTTTTTGAGGATTCTACTGAGATATCCTCAAACTCAGAGATTCTTTCCTCAGCCAGCCCTTCAAAGACACTCTTCATTTCTGTTACAGTGCTTTTGATCTCTAGGACTTCTTTTTGGTTCATTAGAATAGCCAGTGTTCCGGGCAAGTTGCCCATCTGTTCTTGCCTGCTGTCTACTGTATCCGTTACAGTCATTTGCCTATTATTCATAGTTGTCTTAAATGCCCAGTCTGATCATTCCAACAGCCCTGCCATATCTTGTTCTGTCTCTTCAAATTCTGTCTTTTGCCTTTTGGTATGCCTTGTAATTTTTATTGACTGCTGGATATGATATATTGCGCAAAAGAACTGATGTACATAGGCCTTCAGTGATGTGGTGGTGAGGTGTGGAGAGAGGGAAGTGTTCTGTAGTCTTGTGGTTGGGTCTCGCTCTTTTAGTGAGTGGGAGTGTCTGGACTGTGGACATCGTAAGTGTTTCTCGGTCTTTCTTCCTGCCTCACGTGGGACAGGATGGCTAGAGTAAGCTGGAATTGGGTATGTTTCTTCCCCAGGTCAGATAGGCTCTGATAATAACCCAGCAGATTGGTCTCTGGGTAACTCGTCTCCCCCGCGTGAAGGCTTCGTTAAGAAGAGAGTGCGCTGGTGTATTTCAAAATGGTTCCTTTTCTCTCCTGTCTCTACTGGAAGTCCAAGGGGATTTTTCTCTGATATTTACTGTGTGAATCAAGTCAGGGTTCTGAAGGTAAATCTCAAAATATTGTGGTGCCTCCCTAAGACGGGTCCCCGGAGTTTTAACTCCCAAAATTGTACAAACCAAGCCCGTGGCAATCGATCAATTATGTCTCAAGCTTTCCTATCCTGGCACTGGTCCCTGGGGGAGTTACCAGTTGTTACATCATCCTATGTCCCCCCCCCCCGCCAAATTTTTGCCAAAGTTGTGTTGTTAGGGGCACTAATTTGAAAGCTATCTTTCTGAGAGATTCACAGTCACTGATTCTCCCAATACATTCTACTTAATTTTCATGGAAACAATGATCTCTTCTTGCCTTCAAAGTTAATAAGCTTATAACATATTTAATTCAATCTAATAATAGCAATAACCAAGTCAGCTGACATAACATAATGACATAACAACGTCAGCTGACGTTTGTTCAGGTTTGAGCAAATACAACTGAATCTTAGTAAGCATGTGACTGAACTATTAGGTTCAGGAGTACAGAGGAGAACAGATGAGTCCTCTCCCTGCCATAAAAGGTGTCTTCCTTGTGTACCAGTAAGCATATTTTACTTCCAGACTGAAGATAAAACCAGTAAGTAATACCAGTAAGTAATTTTAATAGACTATAATTTGGAAATATTCTATTATACTGTAGTTCACAGTCTCATTAAATATAGACTTAATAATAGCATTAAAACTTTGACTCAGGGGCGCCTGGGTGGCTCAGTCGGTTGGCTGTCCTTTTCTTGATTTCGGCTCCAGACATGATGTCATGATTCGTGGGATTGAGTCGCACGTCGAGCTCTGTGCAGATAGCATAGAGCCTGCTCAGGATTCTCTGTCTCTCTCTGTCTCTGTCTCTGTCTCTGTCTCAAAATAAATAAATAAACATTAAAGAGAACTTTTGACTTAGCTTTTATGGTGCAACAGTCATTTGTATATTCATTAATCATTTTCACTATTTGCTTTTTAACACGAAAACTAATCTGTCACATGGTGCAGCGTTCAAAGACAAGATCAGGTGCACCTGTCCGCTTTGGAGTTATTATTTACACCACACATCCAGGCAACGAAAAAGGGGATCTATACCATCACACGCAGAAGTGAAGGCTGTGTGACATTTCACCACCTCTATCATGGCATCTCAAATCCTACAGAGGAAGCGCATACATTAGAGTGAAGTTATGGAAGTCAAATCACTTCCTGAATCTCTTCGCTCCTTGAAAATATACCTATGCTTTGTACAAATGAATGTCGGGTTAATGATCAATCCCATTCGATGATTATACACATTAGAAAGGAGCAAAACAAATCACCGATGCTGTTAAAATAAAAAAAAATGCATATTTCAGGGCTTTCTCACTATTTTCAGTTTTCCAATAAAACAGTTGCCAGGGGAACCTCATCCTAAACCAAAACTGCTGTCAAACGTCATCATTAAAGTGAGCTAACATCACCCATGGGATTCTTCTCTTGTAGGCTTTATTCATTACTTTCTAAATCTGTAAAGCTATCATTCCCAGGGCTTCTTTTGAGTACTGACATAAAAAGAAACAATCATAATTTGTAAGAATGTCAGTGAAAAATACTCTCCCCCTCCCAAAAAGTGCTGTTCTCAAGGAAAGAAAAGATTACAGTGTATATCTCCTATCGGTCCCTCAAGAAGTGGGAAATATTAGGAGTGGCTTTCAAAAGGAAAAAAATAGAAACATTTTGAAACTAAGTTAAAGCGACCACTTTCATAACTAGGGGAAAGAATTACTTACTGGTGTATAGGAAAGGAAAAGACCCATGATATGAAATATTTGTTGCTCTCATTTCATTACCTGCTCCGTGGTACCTGAATTGTTTCTGAGAGAAATGCTCAGTCCCCGGGAAAGTATTATGAACTGCCCCACTAGTCAAGTCTCAGAGCTGTAAAACATCCAGCATGGCCCTAAAGAAAAGCTGGAGACAAAGAAAAAAGAAGAGTGGAGTAAGAGTGTGTCGTGACCTGTCTTTGATCAATTGTTCTATAACTTCCAAATTGGACTTATAATTGGAGGAAGTAGAAAAGCTGGCCGAGCCGTCCAGAGGGCATTGTGAGGGCAGAGGCTTTGAAGGCAGATTCAAAGTGTGGGTTACCAGGTTCATGTTTCCTGTATCAGTCTAAATGTTTCTAAATGTTACTTTGCTTAGTACTTTTTTTTTTTGAGTCCTAAATATAGGAATAATAGTTTTCCTGAGCAGTAATCTTACTTGGAATGATACAATGACTTGAAGCTAACCACTAGTAAATATTTAATAACTTGTAGAGGCACTAATATTGTTAATATCATTGCTAAAATTTAGAATAGATAGAGGAGGTGTTATTTAAAATATCTTTCATATTTTAAAATCGGATACTTTGAAAAATGTTAAAACTGTTTAAGCGATAAGCTGCCATTGTAACTTATGTGATTCTGCTATCCGAAGTAAAGCACTGAAGTTACAGTCAAGATATATAAAACTAGGTGCCTTCTTGTAATGAAATGACGCCTCTGTGGCAGGTGAATACTATGATCCAGAAATAGGACCTTAAAATATTCTTTGGATCATCTGCCTTCATGACTTATAATAAAAGACTTTAGTGCAGAAAATCTTCAGACCATAGAGAATCAGAGTGATCCTGGGACACCTGGGTGGCTCTGTTGGTTAAGCGCCCGACTTTGACTCAGGTCATGATCTCACAGTTCGTGAGTTCGAGCCCCACGTCAGGCTCTGTGCTGACCGCTCAGAGCCTGGAGCCTGCTTGGGATTCTGTGTCTCCCTCTCTCTCTGAGCCTCTCACGCTCATGCTCTGTGTGTGTGTCTCTCTCTCTGTCTCAAAAATAAATAAACCTTATTTTAAAAAAAAGGACAAAAGAAAATCATAGTGATGCTGAAATTCTTTTTCTGTCATCAGGATGCCTCCTTAGTCCATGATCACTTGGCCCTTTGGACAGCTCACCATTAGGTCAAATACTGAAGACTGGAACCCAGCAGCAGGCTCTAGGAGGAGAGCCCCAGTGTTTCTATATAATACTTGAAAATGGAGAGTTTGATAAACTTGTCTGGTTTGCTTGGGATCAAGGCAAAAGGAGAAGACTTCACAAACTGAGGAAGGAGAAAACTAGGAATTGAGACATCAGAAAGTGATCACAAGCTGTAAAGAGATCAAATAGAGCACCAGACACACGACATGGGAGAACCAGGAGAAAGAATCCTAAGTGGGCACATTAACTCTCCCCCATCACTACTGTCAATCGGAATTCAAATAATGCCTGGGATAAAACTGGAAGTCCATTAATTCTTCTGAGAGGTTGGTGGGTAGATACAGATGTGGAAAAGTGAAACACTTATATTTTAATATTCACCCATACTTTTTAATTGAACTGCAAATGGTAATTATAGGGCACTTTATCTTGTAATAAACCCTGCTCATTTACTTTTAGATACTGAGTCCTGGTATAGACTTAAAATAGGGAAAACAAAATCAAGCACAATGATTGCTATATTAATGTGCATTGCTATAGTAGTCATTTCACTGATAAATGGAATTTTTAATCATCGAATCTTTTTACTTTTATTTTTATTAATTCTAATTAATTTATTGTTATTAGTTTTATGAATTTTAGTCCTATTAATATTTTATTAATAATTTCTATAATTTGTTGTGTTTGTTTGTAATTTATTAATTAATAATTAAAAATTAATTTTTGTTAATTTAATGATTAGTACACATTCTGAGGATGTGTTTTGCTGTTAATAAGACTTACAGCCTGTGATCTTAATACTAAAAACATCTACCAAGTGATCCTGCTAATTAATCATGACAATGATTTACACCGTCTTCATTGACTATTGATTTAAATGGAAGTAATGGGTGGGGCCAGTGGGCTCATCTTCCTCTCTGTTCTCAGAATTATGGTCTCATCTGAAGAAATAATTATCTAATACTTTCAGTGTGATTTTATGCATTTTTATGCAGTTTAAAACTAGAATTTTTTTTGCCTATCATAATGTTTCAGGTAAAAGGCATCATAGCATTCAGTCTCAATCAAAGCTCTGTAAATTCTCCAGATGACTTTCCAATTTTATTTTGAAATGCCTTCTTTCTCTTCATAGTATGTTAAATGGGAAACTTTTTTTCCCTAAAAACTATTCTATTTATCAAAAGATTCCTTTGAGAAACAAAACACGCTCAGTATCACTAATCACCGGGGAAAATGCAAATCGAAACCATAAAAAGACACCACCTCACACCTGTCAGAATGGCTAAAATCCAGAAGGTGAGAAACAACAGGTCTTGCCATGGATGTGGAGAAAGAGGAATCCTCGGGCACTGTTCGTGGAAATGTAAATCGGTGCAGCCACTGTGGAAAACAGGATGGAGGTCCCTCAAAAATTAAAAATAAAAATACCAAATGATCTCATAATTCCACTATTGGGAATTTACCCAGAGAAAATGAAAATATTAACTCAAAAAGATAAATGTGCCCCTACGTTTCTTGCAGCATTATTTATAACAGCAAGACATATAAGCAATCTAAGTATCCATCAATAGATGAATGGATAAGGAAGATGTGGCATATATATATATATATATATATGTGTGTGTGTGTGTAATATTACACTGCTATAAGAAGTTAAGACAGTGCCATTTGAGACAACATGGACAGCCCTAGAGGATATTATGCTTAAGTGAAATAAGTCAGACTGAGAAAGACCAATACCACATGGTTCCACTCATAAGTTGAATCCAAAAAATTAACGAACACACAAAAGGTAGAATAAGAATTATAAATACAGAGAACAAACTGATGGTTGCCGGAGGAAAGGATGGTGGGGGTTGGGGTCAATGGGTTGAAAGAAAAGGGAGATACAGACTTCCAGCTCCGGAATGGGTAAATCATTGGAATAAAAAGCAGAGAATAAGGAATGAAGTGTATGATATTGTGGTAGTGATGTAATGGAACAGAGGGGAGCTACACTTGTGGTGAACATCGCATCGTCTATAAACTCGTCAAATCACTAAGTTGTCCACCTGAAACTTAATGTGATATTGGGTGTTGACTACAGTCAAATTAAAAAAAAAAATGTTTACATCATCATCATCACCACCGTCATCTTCACAATGTAAAAAATAGAAACTATTAGGTATTTCAGTTCAAACTGAGACTTTTTTAAAGATGTAAAGAAACCTTATGGGCAAAATTAATGAAGAATTCAGACTTTCGAAGAATTTTATTTGTAATAATCATTACCATTCTTACTAGTATAAGAAAGAGCTGTCAGTTATAGTTCCAAAATAAAACTGTGACTTATGAAACATTTTTCAAATGATTTTTTTTTTAGTTTATTTATTTTGAAAGAGAGGGAACAGGGGAGGACCAGAGAGAGAGGGGGAGAGAGAAAGGATCTCAGGAAAGCTCTGCACTGTCAGCACAGAACCCAAGGCAGGGCTCCAACTCACGAACCGTGAGATCATGACCTGAGTTGAAATCAATCAAGAGCTAGATGCTTAACTGACTGAGACACCCAGGTGCCCCATGACACATTTTTATTTTTAAAATTTTTCTTTAATCCAAGAAACATTTTTAAAAAAGAAGGAAGATATAAATGCACAGCCCAAGGAAAATTCAATTAGTTTGGTCTTTCTTTTTTAAAAAAGCTTTTCCCCCAAATTGTGGAGTTTGGACATTAGAAAGTAGTGCAGGGGCGCCTGGGTGGCTCAGTCGCTTAAGCGACCGACTTTGGCTCAGGTCATGATCTCGCGGTTCATGAATTCGAGCCCCACCTTGGGCTCTGTGCTGACAGCTCAGAGCGTGGAGCCTGCTTCCGATTCTGTGTCTCCCTCTCTCTCTGCCCCTCTCCCATTCGCACTGTCTCTCTCTTTCTGTCTCTCTCTCTCTGTCTCTGTCTCTCTCTCTCTCAAAAATAAACATTAACTAAATTTAAAAACAGAAGAAAGTAGTGCAAAATGGATAAAAAGTAAAATATACTAAAAACAATTGGTCTTATAAACCACACATAATTTTAAATTCAGTTAAATAGAAATGATTTTAACAAATGTAATGGAATTTTTTAAATGTGTATTTAAATATAAACTTGCTAAATATTCTTATGTAAAACATAATATTTATTATTTAATAATAATATTTAATAATATTATATATAATATATAATACTATGTTATATATAATATAATTAATATATTAATATTATATTATTTATATATTAATGTATAATAATATTTACATAATATTTAATATTTATACAGCACTCCCATGATCCAACGCATGTCTGAGACTCTGTCCTATTATCCAGATTCCATCTGTTTCCCAGTGCTGAAGCTCCAAGGTCATCCACTCGGTGGAAGAGCAATCACTAGATCAGACGTGTGAGATTTCGATCACAATTCTGCCTATTAACTGTAGAGTGTGGGCAAATACCTTCCCTGGGTCTGAGCTTCTGGTTAATAAAATGATGATAATAAAATCTAGGTCTTCGGTATGTTCTGGAGATTAAATTAGTTAATGCTGTAAAGCTCATGGAACTGAGATTGACAAGCAGTAAACATTTATTTAAAAACGTGTTAATGGAGTTTTTAACTAAAACTCAGGACACGTCTGAGATTGTTTACAGAAAAGAAATGATGAAAGACACATATCAAAGTAAAGTATAGGAGAAAAAGCTTCCAGAATCTGTCTCCTAGTTTACACTCCTAGCAGCAGCAAATGTCAAATATCAGCTGTTCCAGTACATTCTTTTCGAAATTTATTTATTTCCTTTCTGATAAATTTCTTTATTTACTTTCCAATATCATAAGGAAAATCTTTTAAATTGCATTTATCGATTTGTTAAAAATTTTTACATAGTCTTATTAGAATCTGCACTCTTTTTTCCTGTCATTTCTATAGCTTTTCTATTGAAGTCCACAATTTTTTTTGTGGGTGATCGTGAAGCTACCTTTCTATCTATCTACCTATCCACCCAACTTTAAAAGCTGTGAACCCCTTACCTGGTACCGTGTTATAACCACTCTTGCCCCAATTTTTTAATTTCTCTTTCAAAATGCATGATGTGTTTTGGCCTATAGAAGTACTTCATCCCAGGGACACCTGGGTGGCTCAGTAGGTTAAACGTCCAACTCTTGATCTCAGCTCAGCTGTTGATCTCAGGGTCATGAATTCAAGCCCCGCATTGGGCTCCATGCTGGGCATGGGGCCTACTAAACAGAAGGGGAAATGGGAATGCATGGGTGGCTACCTTGGTTGAGAGTCGAGCTCTTGATTTTGGCTCAGGTCATGATCCCAGGGTCATGCAATTGAGTTCCACATCACTCTCTCTCTCTCTCTCTCTCTCTCTCTCTCTCTCTCAGACCCTCCCCCATTCACGGTCTCTCTCTCGTGCGCGCGGTTGTTATTGCTTTATGTCATTCTGCCTTTGTCATTGTGGGTCATGGTTACTAAATATACGCCAACCAAAAACTATATATATATATATATATATATATATATATATATATCCGTGTATATTGATTTCTGGTAAATGTTGGTTTGACTCCTCTTTATTTAAAAAATTTGTATGAGGGGCACCTGGGTGGCTCAGTCGGTTAAGTGTCCGACTTCAGCTCAGGTCACGATCTCACTGTCCGTGAGTTCGAGCCCCGCGTCGGGCTCTGTGCTTACTGCTCAGAGCCTGGAGCCTGTTTCAGATTCTGTATCTCCCTCTCTCTCTGACCCTCCCCCGTTCATGCTCTGTCTTTCCCTGCCTCAAAAATAAAAATAAAACGTTAAAAAAATTAAAAAATTTGTATGAGATTTGTTATGTTCGATATTTAGAAACGAGTAATTTATTCTTGTGTAATTTTTAATGAGGACGTAGCCAGTTGTAGAGTCACTTTATGTATAGTAAGCCATGGAGAACTCTGTTAAAATAAGAAAATAACAAGGCCAAATAGAGTTTGCTATAACCATGCTTAATTATTAGAAAACAGACATAACTGTATAAAAATATTAGCTACTTAAAAACTATGATCATATACCATTTTTAAATGTACCTTCTTATTGGTAGATGGTAAGATGTAGGCAATCTATGGCAATCATCCGGGCAAGATAGGATACAGACCTAAATTAGAGCAGCTTTAGGAAGAGAAACGTAGACACCAGACTCCTGGCTGGGGTCGGGGAATGGCTGAGAAGACATGCGCTACTCACATTCTGTAACAGGGGTACCTTTCTAACATTTGAATAGTTTCTGATGATTCTTAAATCAGGGAAGGATGGGAGAGAGAAAGAAAAAGCAGACGGTCTTGTGCTCACATGTGAGGGGCTGACTGCACGTCTTTTGATGCCGATTGAAAGGCAACTTCAGGCAAATAAATGAGTAACTTTGTCTTCAGGGCACAATGAGCTGGATTCCACACCCTCTCGACAGCTTTAGAGCTCATTACGTGGCGCACAGGTCAGTGTCATCAGTCACACTCACCATCTGTCCTTCTGTTTTAACTAGATATTTCTTGTTAACTAGATGCCAAAATCATTAGCTGTAGTATTGCTGAAGGAATGTATGTATCCAGCAGGTATTTATTTATCATCTGCCAGCTATCAGTCATTACTTCAGGTCTGGGGGAGGCAGCAGCTAACAAAATAAACAAAAATCTCTGCCCTTATATTGTTATGTTTGGAAGGAAACGCATAATACTAAGCGAGTAAATACATGGAATGCATTGTGCAGTAGATGTGACAGTGGTATGTCCAGGGAGGAAGGGAGGATATGGGAGGGATGCTTGGGAGGACAGGAGGATAAGGTTTTGTGAGGAACACTGTAATTTGAAATGTGGACCTAAGGGAAGACACAGGGGAAGGACAACGTTGAAGCAGATGCCGGAAGCCCTGGAGATAAGGCTGGGTTGGGCATGGTTAGTACTCTGGGCTGATACAGAAGCAGAAGTGAAGGGCCTGCAGCATGAGGGTGCTGTGGTCCCAAGAAATGTGGGGAGGCCAGCGCGGGTGGAACAGAATGACAGCAGAGGTATTAGTGAGAAATGAGGTCGGAGCGGGAAATGGAAGTGGACATCTATGTGGAACCAGCCTAGTGGGAAGGCTTGGGAAGTTGAAAGACCATCATCCAAAATATGAGAGCTCAGAGGAAAACGTCTCACCACTCTGCTCCACTTACAAGTATTAATATCAGAGGCCAAATCAACCGGCGTTGATGGTGGGACCCCTGAAGACCTTGGAAGGATTAGCCTGACTCTGAAACTTGGTAAGCGGGAGGCAGCCTAACCTATCGGCTCAGTTAAGAAGAGAAACGTAGGGGCACCTGGGGGGCTCAGTGGGTTGAGTCTCAGACTCTTGATTTCGGCTCCGGTCATGATCCCAGGGTTCTAGGACTGAGCCCCCCGTTGGACTCTGCGCTGAGTGTGGAACCCGCTGAAGATTCTCTCGGGGTGCATGGCTGGCTCCGTTGGTTAAGCGCTCAACTCTTGGTTTTGGCTCAGGTCATGATCGTGCAGTTTGTGAGTTCAAGCCCTACACTGCGCTCTGTGGTGACAGCATGGAGCCTGCTTAGGATTCTCTGTCTCCCTTCTCTCTGCACCCCCCCCACCTTGCTCTCTATCTCTCTCCCAAGATAAATAAAATAAAACATTAAAGATTTATCTCTCTCTCCCTCTTCCCTTTTCTCCTGCTCACAGTCTCTCTCTCTCTAAAATAAAAATAATAAATAAATAAATAAATAAATAAATAAATAAATGTAATTAGCATGGTTGGAAAACGTATTTTTTTACTTCTAAATATGAAATATAACATAACCACAACTATTTGGAAATCACTGGCAAGTGCATAAAATGTGGGTATAAAGGGATGGAGAATGGTCATTTTTCCACCTTTCTGTTTATTTTATAGACAAGTTCCCAGAAAGATAAATAAATACGTGAGTAAGCACACATAAATGTATTTACATTTGTTTTATTTATATAATTGCCAAGTACAGACTAATATACTCAATATATGAATATGAAGATATTTATAGGTAAAAAAGTTTCTATATGTATGTATGCAGAAAAGACTATGAAATACATAAACGTGTTTAGAAGTACAGTTGACCTTTCAACAAGACTTATTTGAACTGCACAGATACAAGTGTACACGGGTGTTTCCGATAAATAGAGTACAGTACTGTAAATGTATTTTCTCTTCCATATGATTTTCTTAATAGTATTTTCTTTTCTCTAGATGACTTCATTGTATGAAAACAGTGTATAGTGCATATAACTTACCAAATATGTATCGATCATCTGCTTATGTTATCAGTAAGGCTTCTGGTTAACAGTAGGCTACTAGTAGTTGAGTTTTTGGAGGAGCTAAAAGTTATACATGGGACCACCTGGGTGGCTCAGCTGGTTGAATGTCCAACTCCTGATTTTGGTTCAGGTCATGATCTCATGGTCGTGAGATTGAGCCCCATGTCAAGCTCTGCATTAGGTATGGATCCTGCTTGGGATTCTTTCCCTCCTTCCTCTGCCCTTCCCCAGCTTGCTCTCTCTCTCTCTCTCAAAAACAAAAGCTTTACATGGAATTTTAACCGTGCGGGAGGCGTGTGGCGTTCCTGACGTGTTTTTCAAGGTCAACTTTATACAGTGATTTTGCCATGATAAACAGTATTCCAAGTGTATATTCTTATCTTCATATAATTGCAACATCCAGAGAGGGAAGCACTATCTTAAATTCATATGTGAGGAACCTGATCTTCTTAGACATTTGGACTTGTCCAGCTCCCACATCGTAAGTAAGCAGGTACTTGAGTCTGGACCCACCCGACTCCACAGAAATTCATGTTCTTCATGTTTCTACCAATGTGATGAAATGCAGACGCACAGCTGAAAGTGGCCCTCCGGTCAAATCCTCCAACTCCGAAGGCAGAAGTCTGTTCCCCCAGCAGGTTAAAGGTCACAGTGCGAGTAAGCTCTGAGGCCCTTGCCACCCTGGAAACCTAGCAAACATAGCAAGGGTACAGGCAACAGTGCATGTAGGGACAGGAAGAAAAAGTCGGGAAAAACATTTATTAATGAACATGTATTCTGAAAAAACATTTCAACTAATAAAAGTATACTAAAATGATATCTTAATAAATGTCCATGGTATAAAAAGATTTATATTTGGAAAACATAGAAAAGATGGCTGGGTAAACATAGTTTAGGTTTTCATTATTTACGACATCTTTAGATAAATGCAAGATTGTATTTTGATAATACGTAATAACAGCCCTAACCTGCTTTCCTATGCCTACCACTGATGGTGACGATCACTGTGGTCCCACAGAATGAAAAACCATGTTAACGGAGGTGCTCACAGTTTTCTGTCCACTGGCACCTGTATCTGTGTGGGAATGCTTCACATCCATATCTCAAAAAAAAAAAATTGTAATTCTGATTTCCTTTCCTTGCCAGATACAATATGCTTAACAAAAAGTAAGTGGGACTTCTGATTTAATAAAATTTATAATAGATGAAATGAGAAAGGATACCCCACGTCACCCTGATTTTAAAGAGTAAAATATATTAGAGATAATCACACTGATCCAAGACTCCTGCACTGTTCATTGTGGTAATGTCCTCCTCCACAAAATAAGGTTTTTCTGCAAAATGACAAATTAAAAAATATATATTTTTTTGAAGTTTGATAAACACTGGATCATACAAAATATTTCCTGTGGAATTGACTATTTTTAAATGTTTGGACATCGGTGGTCTAAGTTTTAATAGTGAGAAAGTATATGAAAGATACCAAGAAATGCCTCTCCGAATGAGTGAAAACTGATTCTGAGTCAAGCAATGACTACATATGAATTCCAAGCACATAATCTTTAACCATATGAAATGCAGTTAACACATTTTGTTTTTTATTGTGTTTGTTTCAGAGGATAGTCATGAATTTTTCCCAACGTTTAGAGTTGTCTGAAGGAAACACACTTTAAAAAAAAAAAGGTTTATTTTTCAATATATTGTTATTTCAAGCGAGTTAAATGCCAATTTGGGGGAAGAAAATATAGCTATAAATATGGAAAAGCATATAAAATAGTACTCAAAAGCAAGATGAACTATATTAAGTCCAAAATATTATCAATTTTATTCTTTTGAATATATTTCCAAATATGATTTGTTCAAAGATTATTTTCTTGTTGAAACTCAATTTCTATTTAGACAGAGAAAAAGCTCTTATGGGGAATACAATACAGCACAATTGTTTCAAATTATTCCAACTCATATATTGGTATTTTGCTAGGAAAAATCAATGGCAGCAACCAATTCTTCACAAGAGTTTCATTAAAAATCACCTCTGCGGTCTGATAGTTTCTGTCTGAAGTCAAAGGAAAAGAACACTCTTACTTTGTTTATGTGTTTTGACCACCTACCAGCCTCAATTAAAATCCTTAGCTGGATACATTCACTCTGAAGGAGAAGTCAAACTCTATCGCTTACCCTGCTCTAGACCAATAGCAGTGATTACTGGAATTATTGCAGTGGCCTAATTGTTGGCCCACGTAGGCACCGATATTATTGCCCTTCATGGCATATGAAAAATATAGCAAAATCATACAAGATCTATTTTTGCTTATTTATTTGGTGATTTGGTTAAATGGTTACGAGGAAGCTATTTGCTCTTGGGATTTTTCCCCCCCAGGAAATGTCAAATGTGTCAGCCCAGTGTTCAATCTCAAAACTGAGAATGTTAGTTATCCTTCAAAAACACCAGCACGATGCTGGGCAGCGGTGAAACCATTTTGAATTCAACAGTCGACTAGATGCATTTGGCTTCTTAGTTATGAAACATATGTCAGTGGAGAAAACAACGAGAGAATGTGCCAAATAAATATAAAATTCAACCTCTGAAAATAGTATCCTAGATAGTTATGCTACGTCATGAGATCATATAAGGAGACAGTTTGGACTCGGGGCAAGAAAGTGTGGAGGGAAGTTTCCCTGAGAAGGTGATAATGGGTAGGAAGAGGGACAGGAGGTAACCAGACAAGTAGGAAGCGAACTGTTTGGGGAAAAGAGACAATAGGGAATTAGGAACTCAAGGACGAGGAAACAATCCTCTGGGCAGGAGGAAGGCTGACTGACGGAGCCGAAGCAAACCCTGATTGGGACGTAACACCTGTCGCCAGTGCAAGCTCCACTGATATCTGAATTTTCAGTCAAAGAACAACGGGTATTACAGCGGAGTTTTTACCCTGATCAGACCTGCGTTTTGAAAAGGGCATTTGGAACAGCAGTATGGAAAATAGCTGCCGGTCGCCTGCTCCGGGGCGCCAGGCGTCCCCTGACTGGACGACATTTAGTGGCCGACACGCCCTGACTGTCTGCTCCATCCCAATGTGAACTAAACGCTGTCCACGAGACCTGGCTTCCCAATTCACTTCAAAGGGTGACCCATCGTGTATTTGAAAATTCCAGGGGGGGTAAATCCACACAGGGGAAAACTTGACCAAGGAAAGAAGGGAAAGAAGGCAGCAAAAGTTGCCAATTTCCGGTTTCCTGGCATTCACGCACTACTCAGACGCTACCTCCCCATGCAGCCAGTTCAGCAGTCGGGGGGCAGCAGCCTGCCCCCCAACCCCCCCCCCCCGCCCCGCCACAGGCTGTGGTCGGCGTGGTGATGTCAGGCTCATGGGGCTTCATCTCTGGAATGAAGCATCATTTCACCCTTGAGGCAAATCTGCTTCCTAGGAAAGTTGAGAGATGGGAAGAAGAAAAAGTTTTAGGAAGTAAAATCAGCAAGATTTAAGAGTAGACTGGATTTGAGGAGACAGAACGTTGGTATGACAGGATGAACGAACGTGAGACAATAGAGGGAAGGGAGACCAGGATTGCCCGGGCTGTGGGGTGGCGCGCAGATGCCATCTTGGACGTGTAGGGCTTTGTGGGATAAGCACATGGATTTGAAGTCTGGTGGATTGATCTTGGCTGGAGTCACAAAAGTGTACGTTGCCTATATGCCGTGAATGCAGCCACCCATGTGCCTGGTGGGCTCACTGGGGCCCACACTAGCAAGTGCCCCAAAGCAGTCGTCAAGGAGACCCAACATTGTGCTTTGAGTAAAGCCTGATAATTCAGTGGCAACAACAACAATATCAATTAATTAAAACTAAATTCGGCAAATCAAGCAACTGTGTCAAAAGTCAACAATTGATAAATATGAGTGAAATGTACACAGCTGTTCATAGTTCCATTTTTTTTCAACATTTCTCTAAGTTTCATTTTTTTTTTTTTAAATAAGAAGAGACAGAGGGTATGGTTACCATGAGCACATACTACTCTACTACTAATCTAGAAGACTGAAAAGTGACCGTGGTGGTGATTTTTTATGTCACCTTGACTGGAAGGAAGGTTTTCCACATAGCTGGTAAAACATTATTTCTGGACGTGTCTGCAAGGGCATCTCCAGGAAACATTAGCATTTGAATCAGCATACTCAGTAAAGTAGATTGACTTCTCCAGTGTGGAAGGGCCTCATCCGAATCATCCAGGGCACGAATAAAACAAAAAGGCAGAGGAAGAAGGAGATTGCCTCATTCTCCTGCCGCATGTCTGCCTGAGCCGGACGTTGGTCTCCTGACCTTGAGCTTAGATGTACACCATCAGTGACCCTGCTTCTCAGACTCAGACTAGACTATACCACCAGCTCTCCTGGGCGCCCAGCTTGTAGATGGCCAGTGGTGGGACTTCTCAGCCTCCGTAATCACGGGAGGCAATTCCTCATAATAAATCTTCATAATAAATAAGTGTTCTTTGTCTCTGGAGAACTCCGGCTAATACATTGACCATTGGCTTTACATGTAGGTAGGCAGATTTTCAACTTAGTGGGAGAAGTTTTTTGGAGAGATGGTGGTCAGTTGGAATGGGTCGAAGGATATGAGAAAAGTGGGGGAAAAAGCAGACTGATTATGGGAAACTTCAGAAAATTTCGGTTACAGCATTTATAAAAATGCCTTGAAAACACTAAGTTATCCTAATTACTAAATGTTAACAAAAGCACCATTAGACACCATGGAAAAATAATTTGAAATCATCATTTAATGTATGTTTTTAAAATCTGTGAACTTTTCTTTTGTGTGGTAGTCAGTGGAGGCAATTCGGTCAAAAAGAAAAAAAGAGAGAAAAGAAAGGAGAAGAAAAAAAAAGCTACATCATCCATGTTCTAGTCAACCTTTGAACAACGTGAGGATTAGGGGGGGCCAACCTCTCATGCAATCAAAAAAATCCACACGGAGGGGCGCCTGGGTGGCTCAGTCAGTTAAGCGTCTGACTTCAGCTCAGGTCTCGATCTCAACGGTTTGTGAGTTCAAGCCCCACATCGCTCTCTCTGCTGACAGGGCATAGCCCGCTTTGGATCCCCCGTCTCCCTCTTTCTCTGCCCCTCCCTCTTCGTCTCTCTCTCTCACTCTCAAAAGAAACATAAAAAAAACACTTCAGATAGCTTCTGACTCCCCAAAGACTTGACTACCAATAGCTTACTGTTGACCAGAAACATAGTCGATTGATTACATATTTTGTAATAACTACTGATAACATAATCGATTAATACATATTTTGTTTGTTCTCTGTATTATATACTATATTCTTAAAGTAAGATAGAGAAGAGAAAACATTACTGAGAAAATTGTAAGGAAGGGGAAATACATTTACAGTTCTGTACTGTAATTATTAAAAAAAAATGCATATAGTGGACCCACAGAGTCCAAACCCATATTTTTTAAGGGACAACTATGTGTATACATATAGCCCAATATACAGTGACATAGAAGACAAAGCCCTTAATGACACTACAACCTACCTAGACATTGAAGTCCACTAAAACAAAAGATACAATTGTATGTTATAAAACTTATTCAGGGGGTATATACCATTGTTAGATTATTCCAAAGAACAATAATTTTTCTTGAAAAATATGGTAAAAAACAAAAAACCCTGTATTTTATTATAGCTGTGGCCCTTCCAAAGGCAGATCTATCCGAACACAGACAGCAGTCCCAATTAGTGTCTGACCTAGGTCAGACCACAGTTTTGGCAGCTGCTTAATGAGCAAAGTGATACAAAATGTCTTCAAAGATGTTGGAGCAGTAGTTACAACCCAATGAACTGGCATTTAGAAATCTTGTCCAAATTAATAGAAAAGGCATTGCATTAAGTTCTAGTTATGATATCGCTTAATAAAAATATCTCATCTTCGTAGTTAAGCTCATTTTTGCCCAAATCAGTCAAGTCGGTTTGGGCCGTATGACGCCCCATATTTACTAAAGTAAGCTATGGCGACACTTTTAATGAAGAGCGTCCAAGGATTTGTTAGCAATCGACCCATGGAACCAAAGAGCATAATTGCGGTGAAACCTTTGTATATCGACGACACCATATTTTAAAATAAAATATACAAACCTCTAACCGGGAATCGATAACCTGAGAACGCGTATCATAAAATGTTCTTGTCTAGCTGCTCACTGTTTACCGAGTGTGAATCAAAAAGGTTTAAAATTTTATACGTTTGCAATTAGCCCTGGCTTATGCACCATTTCACCTAAATGATCATTGGTGTAACGAGAAGTACGATAGTGTTTGGTATCGCCTGGAAGTCACTAAAGACTCATTCACAATGAATATAGAGCAATATCTATGTTGCATTTATTCAATTTCCTTATACGTTTATTAGTATACTTAGGTTGTAATTTTTTTTTAACTGCGTGGCACTCAAAGCAATTGCGGCAACAATGAAAACGCGCCTCTGGTATCTTCTGCTGTGTAGAAGATACTTAAGGGCACAGTTACTGTGCTTTAAAATCCATCACTGTTCGCAGAGCAAGGCTCCCAGCTAACCACTGAGCACGTCAGGGATACTGAGGCAGACCCTTCTAGGAGACAGGACACCTCCGACAGGGAGCTTTGACAAGGACTGTCCACTGGCCTTGGCAAGACGTTTCTAGAACTGCACTCCAATCTATAAGCTCTCTCTCCTGTACGCAGGTCAGACCAGCATCGTAGCCTAAGAGCCCCCAGTGTCATCCTTCTCCATTTCAACTCACGGGCATATACCTTCCCCAGAAAAGGCCTTGTGAGTCTACTTCTATCTTGGTGTATGCCTCTGGGAAGGCCTGGCCTGAACATTCATCCTTTAGAATAACTTCAAGAGGAATTGAATAAGGTAATCCGAATTTTTAGACCCACTGGGGACCTCAGAGATCATTCCATTTCACATGGGCAAAGGGGAAAAAGGCCCGGAGAAGCCGAATGGATTTTCCCAGTAAGCGTGATGAGTGAAACAATCCAAGACTAACTACACCAACTGACACTTCATTTTATTTCGAATCCGGTACCAACAAAATAAAACTGTAGACAGAAGGTAAGTTGTGTCTTAAAGCTGGGTGATGTCCACATCACCTCGGGGGAGAAAATCCACTGCTGTCGTGGCATAATGACATCGCTGTAACCAAATTATTACGGTGTCACTGCCCGAAGGAAAGTAGGAGAAACTCCTGAAGACTCTTTGGAGGACTCCATTCCTTTTTTACACAGATCCTAAATAATAGGACCTTTTTCTTTTTTAACACTTTAAATATATCTATTGCCATAAGTACTCGCTTTATTTCAAGGCACAGCCGATGGAACGTAATGTTTTCCCACTGATGAAGTTATCAAGTGGATACTTTCATGATTTCTTACAAATCAGTATTATTAAGCCAACAATCCAACATGACACTTCCAAGAATTGCACCGGACCACAAGGCAGCTTAGATACGAATTCATTCAACATTGCCGCCTTCTGTGTAACCAGCAAATGAGAAGCTAACGTCGCTTGGACTCTTTTCTCTCTGGCGTTCAACACCCATTTTGAAGACTGATCCACCTAAAAAACATTATTCCACAGAACAAATAACAGAAATAAGTAGTGTTCTGGAAACCAGATGCTTTTCTCTGCAAAATGCCCTATCCTGTTTTCAATAGCTTTTCATGCAGTGTAGAAAAAGAGGGAAAAACTCTTTTGGGGTTCCACAAAGCACTTCACTTGGTTTTATTCATGTCAATTCCAACATTCTATTTAATAAAAATGTCCATATCTTCTATACGAAAAGCATATAGTGTATAAATTAAATTAGAAAAAATAAAGACTATGCATTTGACACTTAAGAATATCATTACTGTCCCCAAAGGAGAAGAGGTAAGCTTGCTTATGATTTGAGACCCAGAATTTATTTGACAAGTTCTAATTTCTGATTTTGAGGTTACAACTCAGTGTTCTATTATTTATTAAGTATAAAACAGAATAAGAATGGACCACCAAAAACACCCACGATAGTAGATGGACCGTTGTGCCCCATTTAAAATTCTCTCAATCTATCATCTTTTATTTAAATATATACATAATTTTAGGAAGGAGATTATAATTCAGTGATAATTTACACATTAGAAAATACAGCTGAACCTAGAAATGACTAGCTATTTAACATAATTACTGGTTATGCTATTTAATATAATTCACAAAAAAGTTAAGAGATCAGGGCACCTGGGTGGCTCAGTTGTTAAGCGTCCGACTTAGGCTCAGGACGTGAACTCCCAGTTCACGGGTTCTAGCCCCACATCGGGCTGACAGCTCAGAGCCTGGTGCCTGCTTCAAATTCTCTCTCTCTCTCTCTCTCTCTCTGCTCCTCCAGCGCTCACTCTGTGTGTGTGTGTGTGTGTGTGTGTCTTTCTCTCTCTCTCTCAAAAATAAATAAATTAAAAAAAATTTTTAAGTCATGAGATCAATAATACCACTTTTATTAACAGACAAAAAGAACAGTTCTCAAAGAACGTAAATACTTTGTTCAAAGTCGCTCAGCTCCTTTGCAGTGGAATTTAGAGTTAAACCTATGCATTTTTGAGGGTGTGTGTTTTTTTCCCAATATGATACTGATTCTACGATCTTATTCTGTGATGGACTCTTGATTATTGTTCTCACTGAGATGTTCTTTTCTTAACTGTATGCTTTAATTTTTATGACAATATAAAACTGATACCATATTCTGGACCGACCATACCTCTTGTTGCTGGGACATGAATCTAGCATTTGCCTTTGCACCTGTGTCTGCACTGAAGCCAGCTGATTCTCCACTACACCTCTTATGCCTCGATAAGAACCAACAGAGCTCCATTTCGTGTCCAAGCGATAACTTCCAGCTGGTAAAGATCATCCGAATAATGCGATCAATTTGGTAGCAGAGGAAAGAGGAATAACCACTCGTCAGATGCGTGGTACTTAAAGAACGAGAGCAATGTTTGATCGTTGATTGAGGAAACTATTATTTTGCGATGCACTTATGTTGTGCTAATTGATAGTTAATTCCTTTTTTTTATTGCGGAGTACTATTTCATCGTGTGAATAGACCACACTTTGTTTATTCATTCACTTACTGGCAGACATTTGGATTACCTCCTGTTTGGGATTATTACCAATAAAACGTCTCCTAACAATGATATACAAATTTGTTGTGGAAATGATGCTTTGGTCAAGTCCAAAGGCCCTTACTGCTCTGCAGTACGCTTGGGAGAGGATGCGATCCTCTATGCATTAAAAAAGCCATTTTCCCAGAAATTCCATTTTGGGGTTTTTCTCTTTTCTGGGAATGTTTCCAAAATGTCGAGTGAGAGGCTCCACAGTTCTAGAGACTTGCCTATCACCCGATGTCTTGCATACAGTCCATACTGTGAACACTCTTTATTCTACAGGAGAACAAAACACAAACAAACGGAAAAACTTTTGTGCGCTGCTCTGTTTTATGCAAAACTCATCTTTTCACGAGGTGGGGCTTCAGATGGGCCTTGCCCCCCAAGGACACTTTTCTGTGCAACATCACAGATGTTGACTGTGCCTAGGAAGTACAGAGCAGCCAACACATTTGAAGGGGCAAGCCAGGAATGTGGGGGAAAACACTGTGAGATACCAATTTTCAATATTTGAATAGATGTTTTAAGAATAAGCGTGGGTTCCTAATTTTACATTTATATATGTTTAGGCAGCATTTTAAGGACAAAAAATTATAGGAGTCAGTGAGGTTTTTATTTCCCTCCAATTTTTTAATTTGTTTTTCTTTTTCTTTTCTTTCTTTCTTTTTTTTTTTTTTTTTTAGAGAAAAAGAGACAGAGAGAGAGAGAGCAGGGGAGGGGCAGAGAGAGAGGGAGATGCAGATTCCGAAGCAGGCTCCAGGTTCTGAGCTGTCAGCACAGAGCCAGATGCAGGGCCCGAACTCACGAGCCGTGAGACCATGACCTGAGCCGAAGTCGGCTGCTGAACCGACTGAGCCACCCAAGTGCCCCACGTTTTTTTTTTTTTTTTTTCTTTTGAAGCAGTTCCTGTATCATTTAGATCTGAGTCATTTCAAAGTATTAGAGGGATTCCTCAATGATTATAAACCTACGTTTTTAAGTGAGGCTTTTGCCAGTCAAGGAATTTGTAATTTGGAGTAGATAACTATGATAATGGACGTTCCAGGAAGCAAAGGTTAATACTTAAAATGTTTTAAAAGTGGATCAATATTAGACTCAATAATTGAAAACAGTGATTGTCAACAATGGGTGAGGCCATACTAATGAACCTCACAATTGAATACTGGCCCTGCCTATCAGTACTCAGAGTTTATAACATGTTTTTGTCTTCTTTGTTTCAATTGGTGCAACTTAGCATAGCCACAGCCAGTATATTTGGTCATCATACTGGCTGACGAGCGCCCAGAACCCTATCCCATCAGCAGCTACTCTTTTGAGTCCAGTAGTTATGATTTGGTCATCTTTTGTCTTCATGCTTACCTCTTAGACTTGTTCCAGAGGAATTGATCATTTCTGAAGGCAGAAGAATATTCATTTTTCACATGTCACGTTTTTAAAATCTATTTCAACTGGTGGCGCCTGGGTGGCTCAGTCGGTTAAGCGTCCGACTTCAGCTCAGGTCACGATCTTGCAGTCCTTGAGTTTGAGCCCCTCACTGGGCTCTGCGCTGACAGCTCAGAGCCTGGAGCCTGCTTCGGATCCTCTCTCTCCCTCTCTCTCTGCCCCCCTCCCTGCTCATGCTCTGTCTCTCTCTGTCTCAGAAAATAAATACAAACATTAAAAAAATTTTTAAACCTATTTTCACCGGTCTATCCTTCTACCTAGAAATAGTGTCTCTTTCCTAAATTTGTTAATAAACCAAGGACAGAGAGGATAGTTTTGAACTTTTAAATAAATTAGAGGGTAATTTGGAACTGGGAATTAGACCTTATAAAAGCAAAATGTTTCATCTCGGATGCTGTCTTCCTTCCTTCTTATCCGGATTTCAATTTGCAGAGAGTTTGAAGCCTTCAGCACTCCTTGGATGCTCTGTGTTCTTTTATTCCCATTTCTCAGGGCACAGCTGAGAGGCGTAGCAGCTGGTTTATGTGGGCTCAAGATGTTTCTAAAGAGCAGTTATCACATTTCTCAGCAGCTCAGGTAGTAGGAATTTGCTTTTTTTTTCTTTTCTTTTTCTTTTTTTTTTTTTTTTTTTTTGTAAGGTACATTTTTGCCAACTGTAAATGGAATTCAAACCCCTGGGAATTTAAACTCATTTCTAGGTTTGGAATCTACATTACTCAAGTGTGTTTGAAACATGCAAAAATCATTTCCTGTACAGCTCAGGGATGTCCACGAGGCTCCAAACCTGAGCTAAACAAGACGATAGCCAGGAAGAGGGAAAATATCCTCATGGCTTATTTCTGTTATTCTTCCTGTTGTGTGGGACACACGTGGCCCCAAGGCCTTGGATAATTTTCAACACCTGAGAATACATGGTACGATTTTTTAAACGATTTTCTTTGTACAATCCATTTCATAACCCAACTGAAAGAAAAACAGATTTTTCATCTTGATTTTGTACTTCAATCCTTCGGACGGTATCAACAATAGCATTTTCGATTCCACCCGGGTTGTTTGGCAATACTTTAAATTAGTATAATTTTCAACATTTACACGTTCAGATATCTTTTCGTAGATGATCACAGACAAGCAGGTCTCACGACAAATACTGGTATTACTGTCACCAGAAATAGAGAAGTATCCACTTGTGCTTTCTAAAAGCCACCACTGTCCTGACATACAATGTCAAAGATGAGCTTTCGCCTGTGTGGAACTTCATATACACGGAGAGCACGAACTCTTTCCTATCTGATTGATCTCATCCAACACTGGGTTTGCGAGATCCATCCATGTGTTGCTTTTTGTTTCCATTTGCTCATTCTCACCGCTCTGTAGTTTAAATGGACGGGATGCCTTCCAGATTGATTTGTAAATTTCTTGCAGTTTCAATCAAAATCCTTTAAGAGGGGTTTTTGGAAATTAACAACTTTGTTCCGAAAAATTGGCCATTTGGAGAACTAAGGATAAAATTGGAAAATTTACCATATTTCAACACTCATGATAAAGCTATAATATTTATGAATATATAGTAATAATGGAAAGAAAGCAAGAAAGAGCACAGGAACATAATAGAGACACAAGAATAGTCCTCTAATTTTTGCCAAAGAAGATATCCCGTAGTTTGGTGGGGCAAAATGATACATTTTTTAAAGTTTATTTATGTATTTTGAAAGAGAGAATGAGTGGGGGGCGGCAGAGAGAGGAAGAGAGAGAATCCCAAGCAGTCTCCATGCGGTCAGCACAGAGCCCTATGCGGGCTCGATATCATGACGGTGAAATCATGACCTGAGCTGAAACCAAGAGCCAGTTGCTGAACTGACTGAGTCACCCAGGTGTCCCATGATGATATTTTTAATAAATGATACTAATTGATACAATGGTGTTGGGTTAATTAGATACCCACATAGAAAAATTATTTTTTTTATTTCTTCACATGGTATACAGAAACTTAAATTCTAAATGTGTAAGATAATCAATGAAGCCATCAGTGTAAATGTAAAACTTTAAAAAAAATTGGGGAGAATTATGCTCATCACTTCAAATAGGCAAATATGAACAATCCTTAATATATGCAGTAATGTCCCTGAATTTTTTTCCCCTTATGTGATGATTTGAGTGAGCAACAAATTATTGCATTACAAATGTTTCCTTCAATCTTTTAACTATATGAATGTCTCAGAGATCTGGGGTGAATTTCTTGCTGCACTCCGCTTTTTTTTAATGGTGGAAAACTCAGATGATATTTTACTCCTGGGTTTAAAAACAATCATAATCATGCTCGAAAACATGTGAAAAAAATCATCAAGGGTAATTCTTAAATGTTTACAGGTTGAAAAAGTGCCCCTCAAAATACAAAAGTAAACATTTGAGACAAAAGTGAAGCATCAAGACAGACTGAAAGAAAGACCGTGGATTATTCTGCCACAATACAATGTTCACAAATTAGAAGAGGCTAAAATGTTTTATGAATAAAAAGACTTTCAAATTAAATTAAAATGTGAAATAAAACAACAATGACCCAAGCAAACCCAAGGCAGAGTTGCCAACACAGAGAAGGACCTACATGGCTTCTGCCAAAACCTCACAGTGGCGGACGCTGCCTATGGAAACTTGTCCCCCGGTGGTCTCCCTCTGGCCCTCCTCCCCTGATGCCCTCTGTGGACAGACGACATTTCCATGAGAGGAAATGTAATGATAATGAGGGACTCTTTACAAGGAGGAAATGAAAGGAACAACTTAACCTCTGGAGTTTTCCCAGAAAGAGGTTTCATGACTCATTATGGAACTTTTATCTGAATGCAATTAAGACATTTTTGAATCTATTTCTGTCCATAGGACATCTCAGGGAAATAACTCCCAAATGTTTAGTACTTCCTTAAATCATTCTTTTGAAGTCTACTTAAGTTTACAATTTCTGAGCCCCAAGTGTAATTTCTCCTACTGTAATCAAGACTTCTTTGTTGTTAGTATGTTTCCAAGGTTGCAGGTTTCTAAGGTATGATCCTCACAAATACATCACTTCCAGTTACGTCCGCTTTTATTTTTAATTCCTCTGAAACTGCAATTCTGTCTCCATAGGCAAGGCTGTCATAATTTAATAACATAAGAAAAATGAAACCATGCCTCCAGGTCAGGGGTCCACAAATGGTTTTCTGTTAAAGGCCAGATAATAAATATTTCAGGTGTTGTGGGCCACACAGCCTAGTGATTCTTCTTTTCGTTTAACCTTTTAAAAATGTGAAAACGATTTATAGCCACCACACGACCACCGGCCTCCCTTGCTTACCTCTTGCCTGTCATTCCAATGGTGGGAAACCTGATGGCCACCATCTTTGGGCCATTTACTCTGCTTTGCAGCCACAGTAGACATGTGCAGAAGCACCAGAAGCGTTAACCTACGCCCCCAGGGGAAACAATGTTACAACCCATGCTACTGGGCTCAGGTAAGGCTTCTTCTGTATTTAGTCTTACAGATTCCACTCATTTACAATGTTGTGTTCTCTTCCTCCACTCCTCAGTGAGATTGTTTCATATGCTTTTAAACCCAGTAAGACTGTTCCGACACATTCTTCAATCCATCATGGGACTCTCTGACTTCCTAAATGTTTTTTTTTTTCTTAATGTAATTATTTGTATACATTAGGATTCATTCTCTTTTTTTCTCTATAAAGTTCTGTGAGTAAAGTTCTATGAGTTTCAGCAAATGCACGGTGTCGTGTATATACACCATCACAGTAGCCTACAGAATATTTTCATTAATATACAAAAATTCCAAGTTTTCTTGACTCTGCACTCTCTTCCCTAATGCCTGAACCTCTTGTATCCACCGATCTGTTTGCCACTCCTATGGTTTAGACTTTTGCTGAGTGCCCTACACATGTAATCACGCGGCCTTTTCAGACTGACTGATTTCCATTTATTGCTGGAGACTGTCGCATTTCAGGGTCATTCTAGAGCTTATTTATCTATTCACCTATCGAAGGACATCTGGGTTGCTTCCGGTTTTTGTCAATTATGGATGAAACTATTATAAACATTTGCCCATAGGTTTCTGTGGAACCATGTTTTTAGACCAGTTGGGTAAGTCCTTATGAGCAGGACTGCCGCATGGCCTATGCCAAGACCTGGGTGAGTTTTGTCTGAAACCACCAAGTTCTTTCTAAGTTCCTGGACCAGTTTGCATTCCCACCAGTGACGAGTGAAAATTGCTGTCCCTATGCATGTCACCAGCGACTGGTACTGTCAGTTTTTGGACTTGGGCCATTTTAATGTGTACCTAGTGGTACCTTGGGGATGCCATTTGTCTTTCCCTAATGACAAATGATATCGAATATCTTCTTATGTACCTGTAATCTATGTATCTTCTTTGGGGAAATCCCTGTTTAGATCTTTGGCCCATTTTTCAGTTGGGTCATTTGTTTTTTATTGTTGGGTTTTGAGTGTTCTTTGTATGTTTCTGGTACAAGCACTTTGTCAGATGTGTTTACACAGTGTTGTCTCCCAGTCTGTACTTGTCTTTTCTTTCTCTTAAGAGGGTCTTTCAGAGAGCTGAGATTTTTAACTTTCATCTTTCACAGAATAACTTTTTTCTTTCAGGTAGTATATTTCTTACATCGTATCTACAAACTCATCGCCAATCCTGAGTTAACATTCATTTTCTCCCTTAAAATTTTATTATTTTATGTATTATACTTAGATATAGATCTGTTTTGAGTCGCATTTTTGGAAAGTATGAGGTCTGTGACTGGGCTTATTTTTTTTGCATATGGACATCCGATCTTCCCAGCACTATGTACTGAAAAGACTATCCTTTCTCTATTGAGTGCTCTTTGTCAAAGCAGTTGACTCTATTTGTGTGGATATATTTCTGGGCTCTCTGTTCTGTCTCATTGATCTATGTACTATTCTTTGGCCAAAACCATGCTGTGTGATTACTGTAGCTTTATAATAAGTCTTGAAATCAGGTAGCCTGCGTCCCTCAACTCTGTTCACCTTTAACATTTGTCCTGTCTATTCTAGGTTATTGCCTTTCCATACACTTTAGAATCAGGTTGTCAATATCTACAAATAGTTTACTGGGATTTTAAGAGGGTTGTGTCATAGTTACCTTTCTATAAGGATGTGTGCAATAAATCCTTTCTGGAATCTATTTCCAAAAGTAAAGTTAGCTTCTCTTCAGGACACGGAATGTTCTTCAATGAAATCTATCTAAGCCTTGGCCATTCCCTTTTTAGTATTGTCATCAAGAAAGCAAAGAAATAAATCATATTTAGAGATCACTCTGCTGATTTAATTATTTTTGTATTGTTTTCAATGAGCTCTTTATTTTGATATACAAACTTGCACACAGACATATATATATATATATATATATATATATATATATATATATATATCTCCATATATACTCCAGGCCTATCCTGTTAGTGGTAAGTATGGTATAAATCATAATTAAAATAGATTAAACAGGGATGCCTAGGTGACTTAGTTGGTTAAGCATCTGTCTCTTGGTTTCAGCTCAGGTCATGATCTCACAGCTTATGAGTTCGAACACGTATCAGGCTCCATGCCAACAGTACGGAGCCTACTTGGGATTCTCTCTCCCCTCTCCCTCCCCCCACCGTCTCTCCCCCACTCACTCTCTCTGTCTCTCTCAAAATAAATAAATAAACTTAAAAAAAATAAGTAGATTAAACATAAATATACAAATAGAATGAAGTAGAAATTTAAATAAAAATATCAGTATAATGTTATCACAATTTGTTTTGGTGAAATTTTCAGAGGGTTTGCATTATTTTGTTCTCTATGTTAAATTTATCAGTTGTTTTTTATATATGTTGTTTTACTTTTGTTTCAAAAGACACTTTAATAGAATTGCAGACTATCCTACAAGTAAATGCATGGTCCCTACGACCCACCAAAGAGAAGAATATAGGCAGAATGAGTCGTTATGGTGTTTTTGGTTAGTGGAGATCCAAAAATTTTATTGGAGCTAAAATTCAAATTTATAATCTTAGAAACATACTTTTGGAAATGCACTGGGGCATGAGCAGGGGAAAACGACCATGAGGCCTAATTTTACTTAGGTTGTGTGAATAGTTGAGCATTTGCAGAACAGAGAATTTGAAGAAGTACTAACAACACCGTACAGTGATATTATTTCCTCATATTCTGCACAGAAGCTACACAGTAGTTCATCCTGTAGCTCAATGGTGGAAAGAAGGGACTTTCTATTTTTTAATGGTCAAACTGCTGATTTACCTTTTGTTGTTAGTGAAAAATATATTTTACGTGATGCTCCCTCTTTGCTTTGCACATAAATAGCACTTTTCATCAATACCCTTGAGTAAGAACAAACAACTACTTTTACAAAAGCAGTGTGCTGAAGGGATACCACGTGTATAATAGAGTGGGGGACCTGAAAATAGGACCCAGAGATCTTGTAAAGTTTCTGTGTTCATAAAGTATACTGCCTTTTTTTCCTTCTTATTCAAAATGTACCTGGGACCCTATTGAAAACTAACATAATATTTCCAGAAATAGACTACCTCCAGGAGCCATTTGTAAATTCAAAATGTCACCCCCCACAGTATCCCTAGAGGTTTTACCTCCACCTCCTATTTAGTTAGTGAACTCATAACTCTTCTTTAAAACCTACACAAAATGGCAAACCCTTTGTGAAGGGCTCCTGGCCACTTCCAAGTACATTTGGAATTCTTTTAAATATACACTTTTAAATACACACTTACACATCCGCGTTTATCACTATACTTGGAGCAAACACTACTAGATAGAGACTCTTTATAGTATTTACTTCCTGTGATTTTGCGAGATCCTTTTTTGGAGTGGCAGACTCACCTCTTCAGTAAAGGGGTTCCACATCTGAAAACTGGCTCAGATTCATGAACTGAACAATGGATTGTGACTTCTTATTAAGGTGATCACCCCTGGTCTCCTCCATTCTTGCCTTAATTTGCTTATAGATGTTAAGTAGCATCTCTGTTGGCTGCCTATCTATTTCGCCTCTAATGACACCATATTCTATTAGTCATCTCCACAACTCTTGGTGGGCTGTGCCCTTTGCCTTTCTGACTTCACTAAATGTTGCAAGTGACTGCAGGCCATTGGCTTCTGATATTTAAACCCCACCACCTGGTCTCTATTGCCTAGGCCCCCATAATCTTTACTACTATTAGCAAACTGATTCTGACGCCTTCACTTGCTTAAAGAAGAAAGCCAACATCGTTGAATTTCTCGGTTAAACGTAGGCTCACCAGTGCCTTCCAGTGGAATATAATTCCTCTAGAAAAGCTTCAGGTCTCACATAGTATATCCATTCCAGAGTCCCCACCTTGCTAAACCTTTTCACCATTTCTCCATTACCTGCCTTGCTCAACATTAGCTACTGATTTCCTCAGGTTTTTACTTTCTGAGACCATTCCTCGATCCAGGTTCCCTGGAAAGCAAATGCCAATGGAAAGTTAGAAGTGCAAGACATTTATTGTGAAGAATATCTTTGAAGAACAATAAGGAAAGAGAGTAGGGAGAGCCATTAGACCATGAAGGTCTGGTACCCCTGAAACAAAGAGAGGAAAGAGCGCTGAGTAGGAAGAACCTCAGAGTGAAGTCTAGTTCTGAGAAAATCTACACTGACCAAATCAATGGGGAGACAACAGATAAAAATTGACCATTGGAGGATTGGCCCTTGCCCATTTTCCTTGTTGGCTGGAAAGGGCACAGGTTTACCATTCCTCTGGTCAATCATTAGCTGGAGACAGTGCACAGAAATGTGTGGGAAGATGGCCACAGATCTTAAAGGTCCAGCAGTTGGAAGCTGGTGGCTCACTGCACTACTCAGAACACCCCTACCCCATCTTGTTCTTTAACAAAGAAATATATGTCAACATAACCAATCTTCAAGCCCCCTTGTATCTTCAGGTATCCTTTCCTCTTTCACTCCTATTATAGTATTAGTGTACTCTTCCTCTATCCCCACCATCTTGGAAAAATAAATTTTTGCTTCATACTCTATACCTTATGTTCCTCTACCTTATCTTTCTTTACACTATTGATAGACAGATTTCTAAAGAGAGCTGATTAAGCAGTTTTTACTCCCAGACTTGCCATGAACTCCTCAATCCTTCCCCATCTAGTAAACACATCTTGTCAAAAAAACCTTTTTCATAAGATCTTTAATGACCTCTGTGCCCCTGGCTTTAATGAGCACATTCCAGTACAGGAGATTTGCTGTCTCAGTGGTATTTCACACTGCTCACCATGCTGTCTCCTTTGAGAGTTCTCACCGTGGTTCCTTTGAAGCCATGTTCTCTTGGTCTCCTTCTGCTGTCAACTTCTGTCTCCCTGAGGATCTTTCTTCTTATTCATTCCCTAAATTTTATACTTGACTTCAATCTGACATCTCGCCTCTTTTTGCGCCCCATACCTTCTCTAGGTAATACTTCACACACACACATGCTTTTGATCACAACCTATACATGTTGACTACACCTACATTTGTCTCTTTAAACATGACTTTTCATCCTCACAACAAGTTCACGTTTCCAACTGTCAACGTGAATCTTTACTTAGATATCTCATAGACAATTCACACTCAACATGCCTCCGCCAAACCTGTGATCGTTCCCTACGTTAGTTTCCCTGATTTGAATGCATGGGATGGGAACATAGCCACTTGCACAAGTAAGAAATGGAGTCTTCTTGATATCTTACCCTTTTCTCTTGTATGTGCAATTACTCCAATGTTCTATAAATTTTACTCCCAAATGCATCCCAATGAAATATTTTCTATATTTTTATTTCCTCCAATCACTACTCTCTCCATTCGTACAATAGTTTATTTGGCCATAGCACATTCACCTTTTGTCATTTCCAAATCCTTTCTCCACACAAAGCTAGCATGGATTTGTCTTTCAGCACAAATCCAACCATGCCCTTCATTAGTTCACTCTTCACTGTACCTCTGCAGTTAATTGAAAATGACTAGTATAACTTTTAACATAAATAAAGGCCCTTAAATTTCTTTTTTCTGGTTGCTCCTCTGGTGGTATACTCCAGGAACATTCATGAAAGAAATAAAAATGAGTCAAAGAAATCAATCTGGGTGATACAAATATACACTCAAAATACAAATAATAATAAATGACAAGTTGTGACCCTTGATTTTCAGAATCCACATTACCAGGGATCATATCTCTTTCATAATTATAAGTCTTAAGTATAGCATAATGGCTAGATTTACATAAAATACTCAATGAAAGGGCATTATATACACGTACAGGCATAAAAATGTGCACAAATGAGATAATTATAATATGTGACCCACGTCCTTAAAAAAAAGCATCTATTATTCTATTTATGTATCTGCTAGGGAACTCTACTGGTTTAATGATACAACAAAATTTCACTTGTTCGAGGAATACATATGAGTGAAACTAAAACAGAATCTGAATTTGCCAAATCATTTAAGTAGCTTCCCAAGGGAGATACATTTTTATAACTTGTTGAAGAAACAAATCTCAACTGTCAGAGAGATATTTTGTAAAGTGTTTAGAAAATTGGAAAAAAATCTTCCTGTCAGTGTAGAAACATATATAATGCATTCTTTTCTACAACCATCAATAAAAAGAAAACTTTAACATCTTTGCCCCGGGCATTTACATTTCACATTGTGAATCCATCAGCACATTGGTAGGTTTGTATTAAAAAAAAATTAAGCAGACCAATTATTTTGTCTGAAAACTGAACACAAAGTTTGAGCTTTTGAGAGAAATTTGAATGTATTCAGGACATGCACAAGCCCCTCTATCAATTTCATGAAAATTGAACCACTCTATAAATAGCGGAGATGAGCATTCTGGGGCAGACAGCATGCATGCTGACAACTTCACCGGGGGGCTACCAGAGGGATTTGAGTTTTTGCTACTTTTCAGGCTTCAAGAAGAGAGAAATAGAAAGTCAATTGTTGGTAGGCCTTTAAGGAGATGTCATATCATTCTTGTTTGCATGTCATTGGTCCGTAGTCACTTACATTGACTTCCCTAGTGTGAAGGAAGTGGAGAAATAGAAGACCTAATGAAAAATGAGTGGGCATCAAACAATTGTAATAACTTTGCATTAAGGTGAGTGGAAATAATGGGATGACAAAAATAAACAATGTAGTCTCGAGAAGAATTTATTGTTGAGATTGGTTTTGTTTCATTTCTTTTTACAAAGATGAGACCGCAGAAAGATTATGGTTTGATAGATTGTGACTGGCGAAATGATCCAAAAGAGAGAAAAAGTTTGATGTTATAGGACATATATAGAATGACAATATGTAAGCAATCAGGGCAGTGAAGAGTTCTGAATGAAACCAGCTCTAATTAGAAGAATTGAGAACAATTGCTTGTTATCACAGGAGGAAAAAAATACTTGATGATGAAGGTGGGTTTGTAGGTTTAATGATGGGACAGCAAGGGGGTCCTACTTATCATAAACTATGAATGTACCCATGTTGACATCAACTTCTGCCTTGGGCTATGGGAAATAACAAATACTTGCTGCATGGAAACATCATCTATTTATTTCTTTGGGATTTTCACAAATTAACAGAATATCAGCATGAATTCCTAGTTTATCATCAGGAAACACCTAGGAAATAGGCCTACCATGTGTGAAAGTGAACAGAAAGAACCAACAATGTACCTTGACCGTAGAACATACCAAAGATAATAGAGATGGAATTTCGTAGAAACTATAGAATAACTACATACATTTTATAAGATATTGAAATATTGAAAACAACCACAAAAGAAAATAAGACATTAAGGAAACGGTCATGCATATCTCACATACACAGATGCTCCTCATAGGTATTACTACTCCTCAATTCTCTGATTTTCCTTCTGGAAAACCTGCTTAACTGAGATTTCGTTTGATCTAAAGAGTCTCTACTATATCCCTGGTAGTGAAAAAATACAGGGAACTTTTTGGTTTTGCGCTTTTTTTTTTCATAATATGCATAATCCTGGTTCATTTCTACTTCTAAAATCAACATTTACTACTATGTGTGACTTTCTCAGCCCCAACTAAAAAAAAATGGTGTGTATTATGTTCTTTTGTCCTTTTAACCCTCTCCCTATGGATGTTAGCAAGAACAATCTATAAAAATTCTAAAGGATTTGGCACTCTAAGTTAATGAAGATAACAGTGATCAAATATTTCTAATTAAAAAATGGGAAAACGGGAACCATACGTAAGTGGAGGGAATGAAAAGGAGGACAAAGTATTATCTATGTTACTATGGAATACATACTTGAAGACATTAAAATACTTGAATATAGAGAAAGAAAACATGAGTATTTTAAATAAACACATTCATAAAATGGTAATTATTAGAAGTTATGAAAAAATCATTTTAGTTTAGTAGTCCTGTATTTCAAAACAAACTTTTTTTTATAAAATTAGTATTTCTTAAATTCTGATAGTCTCTGAGTTAACTAGAATATAGTTTCCTTTGGCAAACTATCATTTTATAAATTGGTACGGCAACAGTGCCCTTTCCAGAGCCTATTCCAAAACCTTAATTTGAGCATGAAACCGGATATTAGTAATCATGTTCTGTACAGAACAAACCTCAAAACCTCAGAGTATCAATTGCAGCTGGGCTATGGCAGTCTTACAGCCAATGTTAAATCTACTGAAATATATTTATAAATATATTCGTATTGTAGTACAATGGTTTCTGAGTTAACTTGAGCTATGTGTGACTAATTTGCCCAAGTCTGAGTTTACTTATATATTTCAAACAAACACGATGCACTTTTGTGGAGACAACATGAACAAAATAGCTACATATGGCAACATTATTCCTTTCTCTAGACCTCTACTCCCAGACACAACATAGGATATTCCTAGGATTCTGCTTTTCCTTCCGGCTGTATGTAGAGAGTGATAAATTATGGTGTTACTAATCCATCTTCTGCTATTACTTGATTGTGCCGGGCACATATTTTCAATTATGGTAAATGATGGGATCAATTAGATTCTAACAAAATATCATCTGAACAACAACCTCTGAAGAATAATGAACCAACTTTATGTAACCCACATACTCCTTCTTTCAACCAGTCTACTTTGTTTAAATACCACTGCCACATTCCTGTCCTTCAAAAACACATGTACTTATTTTATTTTTTATTTTTATAATTGTTTTTATTTTTTTATTTTTTTTTAATTTTTTTTTTCAACGTTTATTTATTTTTGGGACAGAGAGAGACAGAGCATGAATGGGGGAGGGGCAGAGAGAGAGAGGGAGACACAGAATCGGAAACAGGCTCCAGGCTCCGAGCCATCAGCCCAGAGCCCGACGCGGGGCTCGAACTCACGGACCGCGAGATCGTGACCTGGCTGAAGTCGGACGCTCAACCGACTGCACCACCCAGGCGCCCCTATAATTGTTTTTAGAGAGCACATGAGAGTGGGGAGAAGGGCAGGGAGAGAAAGAGAGAGAAGGAGAGAGAATCTTAAGCGGGGCTCAATCCCATGACCAAGGAATCATGACCTGAACTGAAATCAAAAGCCAGATGCTCAACCAACTGAGCCACCTAGGTGCCCCCCAAAATACAAGTACTTCTTAATGGGTTTATTTCTTCTGATGTGGGTTGATAATATAGATCAAGACATGTCTCTTGTTACATAATAATAGTCAGGACAAATTTATATCATATCACTGTATTTTGTATGTAACTGAAAACATTTTTCATTTTTTTCTTATAGATAGAATATAATTTTAACCTTTCAGAGTAAATTTCCCATACTTTGGCTGAAACCTGCTTTACTACCTTTATTTGCTAAGAGGAACAGCTAAAAAGAGCTTGACAGATAAGTAAATATTTTAAACATCTATTCTATACCCTTGAATATAAGGCAATAATTACCTACTTAAACACAACCACTTACGTTTTCTTACTAGATGACTTTGAAAAACTCTTCTTTCTTTGTGTTTATTATTTCTAAAGATTAGCTGTGATTTGTTTATATGGCAATGTTTAATTCAGGAATATTAAAAAGTAAAATAAAACTCAATAATTTACAGGAAAGTGCTAGCACAGCTGGAAAATGTCATTATTATTCTCCTTTGCAAAACAGTATTTTCATGTTTCCTACTGATATGTGATTATTGTTGCATCTGAAATGCTGACCAACCATTTAATAGCATATCATGAGATGGCATAAGCTTAGTAACGGGAGCTAAATATGCATAGACTACTACTCATTACTAAGAAATAGCGTGCATAGCAAAAGGCTCCAAACGAAGGACAAATCAACAACAGAGAAAGACAGATACTATATGTTTTCATTCATATGTAGATCCTGAGAAACTCAACAGACGAGGGGGGGGGAGGGGAAAAATAGTTAGGGAAGGAGGCAAACCATAAGAGACTCTTAAATACTTAGAACAAACTGAGGGTTGATGGGGGATCCGGGAGAGGGGAAAGTGGATGATGGGTATTGAAGAGGGCACCTGTTGGGATGAGCACTGGGTGTTGTATGGAAACCGATTTGACAATAAATTTCATACAAAAAATAATAAATTTAAAAAAAGAATACCTGGACTAAACTAGGGAAAAACAACACCAACACCAACAACAGCAACATGCTTAATTTCATAAAATAATAGACAATACTATTCATGTCATAAAATTATAGCACATTAAAAATGAAGGGCCCAAGCTTCTAGAAATAAAATTATATATATTATAATATGTAATATAAATATATCATATATTTAATATATTGTGTTTATATTTAATATAAATAATAATTATATATGTATAATATAAATATATATAATAGAACATATATAATATAAATAAGTAATTATAATATACCTATCAATTATATATTATAAATTATACTATAATATATTTAATATATATATCTTAGGTGATTTTCTTGGTTTAGCATTCACAAATGTGTACTTGTTTGCGCTACTGTGATGAGTATAATGTCAGACAAACTCATATGGAATTACAGGTCTTACCCAGCCAAAAAATTTGCTAATAATTGTAAAGAATAGTGAAGCATCATATCCTGACTCTTTCCATTGTAGCTTGATAAAGTCTCTTTTTCAGAGTGATGAGATAAAAATCACTTAATTTTAAAGTATTTCTGTTTTTAATGTAGGTAGGTATATAGCTAGAAATTCTGCATGATTTATGTTCATTCTCCTAACAGTTCTATCCCATAAATTCATAAATTTCAAATGTATTTCTTTTTTTATCATTTTTTTAAAATTTTTTTTTCAACGTTTATTTATTTTTGGAACAGAGAGAGACAGAGCATGAACGGGGGAGGGGCAGAGAGAGAGGGAGACACAGAATCAGAAACAGGCTCCAGGCTCTGAGCCATCAGCCCAGAGCCTGACGCGGGGCTCGAACTCACGGACCGCGAGATCGTGACCTGGCTGAGGTAGGACGCTTAACCGACTGCGCCACCCAGGCGCCCCTTATCATTTTATTTTAGAGAGCAAGCATGGTAGTGGTAAAGAGGGGCAGAGGGAGACAGAGAGAATCTGGAGCAGGTTCCACATTCAGTGCAGAGCCTGACACGGGGATCAATCCCATGACCTTGGGTTCTTGACCTGAGCTGAAATCAAGACTCAGATGCTCAACCGACTGAGCCACCCAGACAGCCCTCAAATTCATTTCCAATTACCAATCTGGACTGGACAAGAATATCTTCCTCCATGAGAAAGAAGTACAGCGATATGCCTACAATCTTCAGAGTCCTATTCTGGTCGGTCAATTCCAATACCATGTATATAGGACATCTGATTAGGGGCAAAAACGCCACAGGCCACAGATAAATCTGGAGTCTTTTTTTTTTTTTAATTTGTAAGCTAGAAATAAAATAAATATACATCAGTCTGAAATATAATTCTTGCAGTTAGAAAATTATTGCAGATGGAACAGAGAGAAAGTTATAATTTTCAATTTTTACTACTTCTTTGGATAGAAACACTTCCAATTCTGAACAATTGTTGTTTCAGTTCCTCAACCGTTTCTTAGCTGCACACCTCTTAATCTGATCATCACAGCCTTCCTTTTAAGTATGCCAATTTAATCAACAATATCACTGTTGCCTCATTTGCTGGGAGAAGACGCTGTCTCAGTTAACTTTGCACATATCTACTTGCTAATATTTTGAGTTCATCCTCCACAGCTTTTCCTTCCTTGATATTCCATCGTCTGGATGGCTTGCCATTTATTTGTCCATTCACCTACCGAAGGACATCTTTATTGCTTCCAAGTTTTGCCAACGATAAAGCTGCCATAAAATCTGTGTTCAGGCTTTCATATGGATGTAAGCTTTCAGCTCCCTTGATTAAGCACCAAGAATCATGATTGCTGGATCACAGTAAAAGTATGTTTCACGTGTAAGAAACTTCCAAACTGTCTTCCAAGGTGGCCTACTATTTTGCATTCCTACCAGCAACGAATGAGAATTTCTGTTGCTGCACACTCTTGCCAGCATTTGGTGTTGTCAGTGTTCCAGATCTGGGGCCATTCTAATAAGTATGTGGGAGTATCTTTCTTAATATAGTATGTTGATACATATTACCAAGTAACCTACCAGAAAAGTTTTATCTTATATTTCCTCTAGAAGAATGCATGGTCTATAACTTTATGAAATACAGAAATTCAATACTTAAAAATGTGACATGTTATATTACTTCAAGCATCTCTGAATACTAATAAGTTCAACTAAGTTCTGATTTCATACAGGAAATAATGCCAGTTTCTAAACATTACCCCTTTTTTTGTTTGTACAATCAAAGCCACTTATATAAGTGTGTTAGGCAGGGTAGTCCAGAGAAAAAGAACCAATAGGGCGCACACACACACACACACACACACACACACAGGTTTATTGTAAGTAATTGGATCATGGGATTGTGGAAGCTGACAAGCCCAAAATCTGCGGTTCTGAGTTCAAAGCCTGTCTGGTGGCAGAATTCTGTGTTGCCGGGGGAAGGACAGGCTTGTATTCTATTCAGGCCTTCAACTTACCAGTTGAGGTTAAGCCACATTAGGGAAGGCCATTTGCTTTACCCAGAGGTCACCCATTTAAATTTTAATCTCACCCAAAACACCCTCACAGAAACTTCCAGAACAGCATCTGGGAACCACTATCCCAGCCAAGCTGACACATAAAATTAACCATCACAATGATATAATATGTGGGTTCTAGCATTTCACTTTATTTCACTCATTGCATTACTAATCACTTTTGTGTCTAGAGGTATTCAAAAAACAAACAAATGAGAACCAACTTTGAATCTTTGAAAAACAAAATACATTTTTACATAAAATGCATGCTAATAGTGCTGCTGCTAATTTTAGTCTTTGAAAGGCTTGGAAAGAGAACTGCTTTTTTCCGAAAGTTGCAATAAACACTGCAGTGTTTGATTCTGTTACCCTATACTGACTGACCAACTGAAACCAAAAACTAACTTATGAAAAGTAGTTTCAGGAAGATGTTTCTTTGGAAAATTTTGAACATGAAATGCATTTTGATCTGCACATTTTTTTCCTTCCCATTTTCCATTTCAAAAGTTTCAGAAGCTTTTTCATGTTTCATCCCCATACTAGGCGGCCTCAGATGTGTTTCATTTCAGAATTGTGAGGATCTTTGAATCCCATTATTCAAAGTAAAATGGAATGTATTGGAGAGTTATCAACCAACATGAAGTGTTCCTTTTTCAGGGGCAAGCTTGAGACGACTTAAAAAAATTATTCAGAGAAGACCCAAATGTCATGATCCCTCCTATGTGCAGGACCGAGTCCTGTAAAGTTGAGCCTTTGGCTGTGGAGGGCTCTCCCACAGAGTGGCCTGAGCTGGCTCCCATTGTATAAGTGATGGTGAAAATCTTACATCAGTCCTGCCTCTTCTCTTCCATCAAATGCATCTGTCATGATAGGGTGGGTGACCCCCCTCAAAAAAAAAACCAAAACCAAAACCAAAACAACAACAAAAAATAAATAAATAAATAAAACCTCAATAAACCACCCTGCCCCAAAGTATTAATTAACAATTCTGTATGCTATGTATAATTCGCTTTTAATTGTGCAAACATTTTAATATGAATCAATACATCTCAAATAATGGAACAGTAGGTGTCAGGCTAATATACAATGACAGTAGAACTTTTTAGATATGTGCAAGGAAGCCACAGTTTAGCAGCTCCAAACTGAAAATCAGATGGTCTAGATGTACAATGGCATGTTGAAGACAGGCAGGGATATAAGGAAATTTGCATGGGGAGAAAGACTTTCCTGGAGGTTTGTTGTATGGCACCTACAGAATCAGATTCGAGAGGCAAAGTCAGAAGTATGATATTTTGTACCAGATTTATTCCTGCATATTCAACAGCTGCAGAAAATGGAAGGAGCTAAATCTATAGGAATTTATGGGGAACTCAAAATGACAAGATATTGAGCATCTTTTCATACACCTGTTGGCCATCGTACATTTTCTGTGGAGAAGTGTCCGTTCAATTCCTGGCCAATAGATACATAAAAAGATAATCAACATCACTAAACATCAGGGAAATACAAATCAAAACCCCAATGAGCTATCACCTCACACCTGTTAGAACAGCTATTACCTTAAAAGACAAAAGATTAACAATTGTTAGCAAGGACGTAGAGAAAATGTAAATCATGCTAATGCAAATTGACATGGTGCTTTGGAAAACAGTATGGAGATTCCCCAAAATGTTAAAAGTAGAAATACAAAATGATCCAGCAATCCCATTTCTGGGCATATATCCAAACGAATTGAAATCAGGATCTCAAGTAGGTATCTTCACTCCCAGGTTCATTGCAACATTGTTTTCAATAGCAAAGTAATAGAAACAACATGTCTGTCTATCTCCATCATGCGTGTGTGTGTGTGTGTGTGTGTGTGTGTGCCTTGAAAATGAATATAAAATGAATATTATCACTCTTGTAAAGGAAGGAAATCCTGCCTTTTTTGACAACATAAATGAAACAGGGAGACATTATGCTAAGTGAAATAAGTCAAGCAGAGAAAGACAAATACTACATTATATCACTTATATGAGGAAACTCAAATAGTCTCATAGGAGCAGGACAGTGATTTCCAGGACCTAGGGGGAGGAGGCAACGGGGAGATGTTCAAAGGGTATAAAGTTACAGTTATGCAAGCTGAATAAATGGTGGAGATCTGCCGTAAAACATATGCCTACAGTTAACAATACTGTAATGTACAAAATTTTTTTATGAAAGCAGATCTCATATTACTTATTGTCACTACAGTAAAAAATCATAGCTAGGGGAGCCTGTGTGGCTCAGTCAGTTAAACATCTGACTTGATTCCAGCTCAGGTCATGATTTCATGGTTCGTGGGCTCAAACCCCACATTGGACTCTCCCCTGGCAGCACAGAGCCTACTTTGAGACTCTCTCTCTTCTTCCCTCCCCCATTCTCTCTTTCTCAAAAATAAATAAACATATTTTAAAAAGGAAAAACAAATTATTTAAAAAATCATATATAGATGGGTATATAGATTGTTAGATACACACATAGACAGATACAGAGAAAGAGAAAGAGAAAAAGAGATACAGAAAGAGAGATATGTGAAAGTGTGAAGAAGGGAACGTTCTCCCCATTTTTAGTGCCAGAAAATATCAGTGTGATGTTCATAGGACTGAGAGGAGTGAATATACTATTGTTTTGGCCATGATAATAATGATTATGATGATAATAATCATAGCTAACATATATCAACTGGCTATTATATAATGAACAGTGCACTAAGAGCTTTCCATACACAGGAGTCCCGTTAGATCCCCACCACAGGTACAGAATTTCTTTCCTCGTGGGGATATCTGCTGCCTTTGCTTCCCTGGAAAGCAAGCTTCAATTTCTTCAGGTAGTAAAAGGAGATCCTTTGATTCTAGGAAAGGTATCTAGCTCAGCGAGGTCAGACTGAGCCCTACACGGACGCTTACTCCCACTGGTCGCTCTAAGGGTTGAGCATGTGACCAGCTTTACCTACACAATGGATAACGGGACTTCTGGTGGTCCTCTAACTGGAGGGCTTGGGTTCTTGTCTGACATGCTGGCTCCATCCTCAGGTTGGTAGCAAGGTGATGTGACACTTATTTATTACATTCAGACAGACTGGGCTTGTTTCCTAGGACCAGGAAACATTTTCCGGAAACAGATTACTCCTCGTGTATTTTTAAAATGCCAACTTTTGGCTTATTAGATATCTATGATACTCAAAAACTACTATTAAAGGTCATGTTTTCTTAGAACTCTACACCCCAGTTGATTAGAATCTCCAGCTCTCTATTTAGAATTTAGCTTAGGCTCCCGTGAAAGTTTCTCCATCATATGTATATAAGCTTCTCATCTAGTGAGGTCTTGTGTTTAGTGTTCCACAAAGAGCATTTTCCATTAAGACACTTAGGATCTTCAAAATTTTTAATGTGTATTTATCTTGAGAGAGAGAGAGAGATGTAGTGTGTGCATGATAGGGGTGGGGCAAAGAGAGAGGGGGACAGAGGATCCAAAGTGGGCTCTGTGCTGACAGCAGTGAGCCCAATGCGGGGCTTGAACTGAGAAACTGTGAGATCATGACTTGAGCTGAAGTCGGTCGCTTAACCGAGTGAGCCAACTGGGCATCCCTAGAATCTTCAAATTGTACTGATGTTGAAACGGAGTATCAGATGAAGTTCTCACTGGTTTTACACTGTTTCATTTTTTATTCTTTCTTTCGAGTGTCTTCAGAGCCATCGTTTTGTCTGATTATGATGAACCCACACCGACCTGAGGTTGCCTCTGCCGTTGGCCATTTAATTAGATGCATAATCCAAGGCCAACCGTGCGTCTCAGCTTTGGGTTGTTCATATGTAATATGAGTCATTGCGATGAACAAATAACATAAACATGTAAAGCATAAAAACAACAGCGAGGAAACTAAAATTTAGCTACTACTTTTGTGTAGAGTAAAAATTTCAACAGAGTAAAAATTTCTTCAACAGAAAGCATGCCTGTAAGTTTTGTTTTGTGCAGTGTCCGACACATTGCTATCATTTATTAATGCACTATTATAATAACCTCTTGTATTATTATGGCATTTTTCAGTGTCAGCCACACTGTTGTTGTTATATAAGGTAAAGCAATAAACTTACATAACTAGAGTTTCAAATATCTTTAATAATAACACATTTCCTCTTCTCTGGAATGAAAATACCCTGAGCTCCTTGGCCATCCATGCTAAAAGTAGACCCTGCTTTATTTTTCCATTACTTTACAAATAATGTCTAACTACAACATGCTATCTTATAGCATATATTCTTTTGTAGATAATCAGTGAATTTCAATGAGAATTTTAATAAGTCCTAAGTATTGTATTAGATTTGCTTTTGCTGGGTGTTTATCGTACGCGAAGAGAGGTCTGGGAAGAAAATATGTGAATAGATTATTTACTGTACTTCAGAGTTCGAGGCATATTTTGAATTAGATTCATTATTGCTGTTTTTGTATGCAGGGTTTTTATATTAATATCGTTTAACCCTTTTGCAGACAGTTCCCAATTTATCCTAATCAGCTAGAGATCCTATAGAGGCTGATAACTTCTTGAATTGCCAATTGAGTAGGTAAAAAAATGTGATTGAAATAATCATGCAATACAACATAAAAAATGCGTTCAGATAACTTTATAAATGCATGCTCTTTTGAATTTTTGCATCGGCATTATTTTTCTGTCATTGAGTCTTATAGTAAATATCATTTAACATATGTTATAATATTATTGAAGGGATTGTGACAATATGCCCCCATAAAAATTGTGCTAGATAAACGTGCAAGGAGTATAATTTATCTGGGAAAAATATGGGCTTGTTAATATGGCAAAATGAGTAGAGACAACATACTTGAATGTTCACATATAAATGGAAACTAATATTTATTTGCATAAATTTTTAAATGCATATTATTGAAATAGGCATAACCACTTATAAATGAAGATAAACAAGTTACTTATCAACCAGATTATTGTTATGTTGTAAAAGAAAAATACACGGAACCCTAAGAAAAGTGGATTACAAAGCAAAAGTGGATTTTAAGTTTGCATGAATAGTAGGAAAATCAAGACAGAAAATAACATAGAAAAGAAGAGCGTAAAGAAAAAAATTGGACTTTATTTCTCTTTTGAAGGGTTGTTATGAGAGTCAAATACAGCTTTGTGGTATCATTAGGGGCAAAATTTTATCTCTGCGTGTAATAGATCTTAATCCTAAGCGTATAGTGTTAGCCTAAGATGCAGCTGGTTTCTAGGTTGTCTACTTTGGCCGTTCTTTTGCTGACATTGGTACAAAGTTGAAAAAGACTAGAACATTGGCCAGGAGTGTAAGAAATATGGCCGCCATTACTCAATGTGATTTGAGCGCTTCAGTGCCTTTGTTTCTATGCCTAATGAAGACATTTGTATTGGGGTTAATGTTAGACAAAAAAAAAATGTTGCTGTTCCTTTCATAACATTAGTAACTGGAAGAGAGAAAGAAAATGATACAAAGTCTGATGAATTTGATAAATGGTGCTTTTAGCCCCGTTTGCTGTTTGCAGTGAGGCTGTCCGTCATGGGTTTTGAGCCATATGCAGATGCAGGACAATGGCTTAGTATACTGTTGTTGTACATGACAAATAACTTCTAACGTATCAGCAAATAAGTGCTTCGGTGAAATCACATCCTTCGTTATCATCTAGGGTGTGTGTGTGTGTGTGTGTGTGTGCCCTTGAGACTGGATGCCTTTTGTCTCTTTCTACTAAAAGACAAGTAGTAAGAGACATTAAAAATACAACCACAGTTAGGAATCATAGATATTTTTAAGAAGGCCAGCGTATTGACACATGTAAGTTAATTCATTAGAAATATGACTGGTCTTTATTCCCTTTAGTCACTTAAAAAATAAATAAGACCTTCCACCATGCCTCTGGGTAGAAAATGCAGTATTGCTGGTTTATACATATTGCATGATAAATTGCCTAATATTTATATTCTACACCAGCCATTCTGTGACCAGAATGCAAATGCCGACAAGGAGCGCATATACCCATGATCAAATCATAAGTCATGTGCTATTATATCTACCAATTAAAGTGATAAAACTTCAAAAGTCGCCTTTGCCTTATACTCACAAGACAACAGAAGATGCATTCTCATTTCACCCCCTGTAATGTCTTCTATAGAAACAGTTACGTTTTCCAAACGACCTGTGTTCTTGCATGGCTTGGGGGAAGGGTCACCCTTCCTTCTCTCCGTCCTCCATTATTTTCTCTGTTTTCCCAGACTGCCTCATTCACCTTCAAGGGCTTTGTTAAATTTATCCTAGTCCTTCCCAGTCAAAAGAAACAGACTTCTTCATTCTCCTCTGTGCGTCTTATGCATTCTCTGCATAACATCTGGAATGCGAAAAGATAACTTCAAGCTAAGTTTAAGAAATAAAGGAAAATGGGGCGCCTGGGTGGCGCAGTCGGCTAAGCGTCCGACTTCAGGTCAGGTCACGATCTCGCGGTCCGTGAGTTCGAGCCCCGCGTCGGGCTCTGGGCCGATGGCTCGGAGCCTGGAGCCTGCTTCCGATTCTGTGTCTCCTTCTCTCTCTGCCCCTCCCCCCTTCGTGCTCTGTCTCTCTCTGTCTCAAAAATAAATAAACGTTAAAAAAAATTAAAAAAAAAAAAAAAGGAAAATGAACTGGAAGATACTGGGTATCTCGCAGCTGGATTTCTTGTCAGATCTCAAGAGGGACCAGAAGGTGGGAGGGCAGACAGTTCAGCCTTCTTGTTCATGCTGTCTCTCTCCCTCAGGATCCATGCAGTATTTTGTCCGCACACTTTTCTCTGTTTTTCTTTCCCTGTTTCTTCTTTCCGAACGCCATTTTCTTTTTTCTAGGTCTCTGAGCGCGTGACCAAACAGCATTCACAGACATTCAAAACCTTCGAATTTATGAACTCGTAATAAACTCACACATGTCCCCGAGTCCTAAAACAAATTTCGCAAGTGCAAGAATCCAATCATTTTGGCCTGGGTCAGGTGTCGATGCTGGTCAAAAAAGCTTTGACCAGTTGGTGTGGATCTTTCAGGTTGAACTTTCTGAAAAAGCATGTTTGGAAAAAATGCATTGACAACTTCTAGTACATTTTCTAACTATTAGTATAGCTCTTAATGCTTCATGTTTAAACAAAATAACTTCCCTTGATGAACTGTGAGGTATGTAAAAGTATGGGTCATAGATTACTATTTTTTTGCCCAGAGCAAGTTTGTAGTAAGTTATTAAGAAAAGTTAAAGTAGAATACCTCTGAAGATTATGTCCATGAAGGGAACCTCATGAGAACTCACTAAGCTTGTTTTGCAAAGGTGGTTTGTGACTTTTACTTGTATTTCAAGTATCTGAATAAATATATTTAAAAACTAATGCCCTAAGGCTTGGATAGATGGCCATAAGGAAAGCCTAATCTAGACACTCGGATGTGAAATTTTCAAGGCTCATGTGGTCACTGGGATTTCATTTATACTAAAGGAAGCCATGGGTATATTACGACCTAACTGATAACTTGATATTTCACTCACCTATTGTTGACCTAACAAGCTACCCCAAACTTAGTGACTTAAAAGAACAGCCATTTTCTTTTCTCATGATTTTTCTGGACCAGGAATTTGGACAGGACAAAGCAAGGAGGGCTTTCTCAGCTTCACTTTGGCATCCTGGGGCATCAGCTGGTCTATTGAAATGACTGGGAGCTCACTGGGATATTTTGACCAGGGTCATAGATCTGAGGACTGGATTCGAACTGTCAAATGGATTTCTCAGTTTTTATCCATATGCGATCTCTCCTGCGGCTAATTTGAGCTTCCTCGCCGCGTGGTGGTCTCCAGGTATTTGGATTTTGTACATCATAGCTGGTTTCTCTTCAAAGGGACACAGCTAGGCTTCTGAAAGGAGGGACCCAGCAGAGTAAAGTCACAATTGCCAATGCTCTGCACTAGTTGAAGCAAGTCACAAGGCCAGTCCAAAATCAAGGGGAGGAGCTAGGGACTCAGCCTTCTGTTGTGTGTACCTGCATTGTACGCAGAGGAAAGAACGCCTAGGCCATCTTTGGACACTACCCAGCGAACAAAAACAGTTGCTATATTTAGGTACCGCTTTGGTTATTGTCTTCTGTCTCCAAAATCAATGGTGGATCTCGACTATGGATGTCCAGTTTGGGGTCTGTATACACTCTAAGTCTAGATCCGCATTTCCTACATATTGATAGACCACTTTTTAATTTTTGCTTCTGTTTGCCCTCCCAATATATGCACCAAAAAGGGCTGACAGGTAAAAACCTAACATTGGGATTTGGAAACACCCAGCACTCTCAAGTTGATTTTCAAACATTTTCAGGTGAACTTTATGAACTACCACATACCTCTTGTTTGCTGTGGCCATCCACAGCGTCCATCCTTGGCTAACGAAATGAAATGATTTTATTGCTTTTTTGTTCTCACGCATCGGGAGACTGAGAAAGTTTGAACAACAGGAGTTACTACGTTTAATTGGTACCTGATGACCCGTTCAAGGTTATATAGCTGAAAAGATGCTTATGCTTTCAAGTATTTTTCGTGTAATTTTGTGTTCACGTGAGACGTCCCAGGAATTTTCAAAATATCCAAGATGTCATATAAATGGGTGCCATGTTCCCCTAAAACTTTCTTTAACAACACAGATGGCCAGCTGGATTTTGTCCTCAGCTGTAGTTTTCTGACTCCTGTTCTACATAATATTTAGTATCAACTCTGTTACAGTTAAGATAGAGCTCAGCTGTAAATAATAGAAGACTTAACAAAAAGTGGCTCGAACAATTATAGAATTCGTTTTTTACCATGAAACAAGCAACAAAAACATGTATATGTTTGCACTTCAGGGCTCAGCAAACTCTAATGCTACCAAGGACTCGGCGTTGTCTTTTTGACCCACCATCCTACGTATGTGGTACTTGTCTTTCTGGTCACAGAATGAATGCTGTACCTCCAAGAGTTGCATCTATATTTCAGGTCAGAAAAATTGGTTGGAACGGCTTCATACCTTTTTGCTATGGATCTTTGCATTTTTGATAGGAAGGGAAACCTACTTTCGGAAACCTTCACTTACATCTCCTCAGCTAGGTGCATCTCATATGAGCAATTTTATTTGGACAACAGAATCTGGAAAGGTAATTGTTTGTTTTGTTTTGTTTTGTTTTGTTTTATTAAAGGTGATTAATTCAGTTTTATAAGTTCCATGGTAAAAGAAGGTGTGGGAAAAGCATTTTGAGCAGGTTCTGTTCCTTAGTCTGTAGCATATTCCAATCCAATATTTAGGCAGATCTTTCTTATTAAAGCACAACGAACAGAGAAATTTCCTAGTAGTGATGTTGAATCCTGATATGTATGCTCAAGCATTGAGCTCTGAGATTAGAACAAGGAAATATAGATTTCAGTCATTAAAAATATGAAATACCTTAGATGTATGCCATTCATATCATATCGTTCAACCTCCCATCCGTGGGTCAGATGGATCAGGTAGGAGGCTATCAAAGGAGGCATCAATGAAAAACAGGCAGCACTTAATCACAAAATGAAACTTCCCTAATCACCAGACATAATTAGAAATTGAGAAGACAATGATGAATCACTAAATTCTACTCCTGAAATCACTATTACACTGTACGTTAATTAACTTGGATTTAAATAAAATTAAATATATATATAATATATATATATATATATATATATATATATATATATTATATATACAGGAACTAATCCCTCCAAAAAAAGAAATTGAGAACACAAGAGAAAAAGAAAGAAAGAAAGAAAGAAAGAAAGAAAGAAAGAAAGAAAGAAAGAAAAAGAGAGAGAGGAAGAAAGAGAATAAGGAAGGAAGGAAGAAATTGAGAAGACATATAGATTTCCACTTACATTTCATCGATCAGAACTCTGGAAAATGACCACCCTTAACCTCAAAGGTGTCTGGAAAAATGAATGTTATTTTGCTAGAAGTATCACCACTCTAATCAATGATTTTAAGAAAAGGAGAAAAAATGGTTCTAGAGTATTCAGTTGGCACTATCTATCACAAGACCTAGTGTTTGGGTATGGTGAGGGTCATACATTCACTGGCTTTTTAAATCATTCCTCATACATATTCATGGTTTGCCCACAATAAGGACTGATCTGGGTGGGCTTAACAATTGCAGTGACCCAGAGAAACAAATTGTTGCCATTATGGTTCTGACATTAGAGTTAGAGTTCCTAAAGGTGTTATATGACGTTCAAACTATGCACCAAGCCAGGGATCATGACCACCTAGAGGCTGTGGGAACGCCTTTGGAATCTGTTATAAAGAGGCAGGCATCAGTGGAGCGTTTAAAAGGGACAACTGATCTGCTGTGATTTTTATTGGTAGAGAGTAGATCGTAGATGAGAATCGGACTCAAGTCCTAGCCTTCATGTTTTACATATGCCCAGTGTTCCAATAAGAATTACACTTTTTTCCCCCCAGGTGACCTTTCCAAAGGCGATAATAAAGATAAATCAAACCCCATTACAGCGCACTGACTCTGCCGCCAGATTTGGAAGTACCATCAACACCGATTGATGTCATTACTGTTCTGTAACCTTGAGATCTGCTGAAAGTGTCCACAAAACAACGTGTGAAGAGCAACATAATTAAGTTGCCGTGATGGGCCCTCTGCGTTAACTATGCAGAGAGCCCACTGCCCATTATTGTCCATTGATATTCAGCCCCACGGCTTGTAATCTTCCGGAAGCTCCCAAAATGCATTTCCAGATTTCCTTGATGGGGGCGGGTCGGTGACACTGTGCCACTGAGGGTCCACCCAGCAGCGTGGAGGCGAGAAGAAGGTAGAAGTCGCCCATCCCACCTTCACTGATGAAAAGCGTGCGTTTTCAGCAGGCAGGGGATGGTTCTGAATCCAAGGCTCCCGCAGCCTCAGGAGATGAACCTTGGTTTCTGCTCAGCAGCACGGTGGCTGCCGCAGATGTGGTCACACAAAGGTGGGTTCACTGAGGTCCAGAAACAAGGTTTCTTCTTAGCTAAGGAGCTGAAGTGAGGTCGGATCCCTGGGAATCACGAACTGACCCCTTTCCCTTTTCCAGTCTTTGGCTACAAGTATGTTTGAACAGCATCAAACGTCTTTCCTATGTTACTCATTCTCATTAACTTCATTAAGTTCATAATTTTGTCAATACTAACTTTATTCTAGTTTTAATTTTTTAAATATTTATTTTTGAGAGAGAGATATAGGGCTGGGGAGGGGCAGAGACGGAGAGAGACACAGAATTTGAAACAGGCTCCAGGATCTGTCAGCACAGAACCCAACGCAGGGCTTGAACCCACAAACTGAGATCATGACCTGAGCCAAAGTCGGATGCTTAACTGACTGAGCACCAGGAACCTCGGTGCTCGCTTTAGATCAGAGCACCTTGCTACTTTCTAGATCAGAGCAAATTAATTTATTTAAATAAGTGAAAGGTGAGCACAAATAAGATGCATTCTAGACAATAGGACGATATAAAGCAATCCTCTGAAAGATGTAAGTGATAATATTTTTACTTTTATATTTTTAATTTTTTAAAGCTTGTTCATTTGTTTTTGAGAGACAGAGCAAGCATAAGCCAGGGAGGGGCAGAGAGAGAGGAGGAGACACAGAATCCAAAGAAGGCTCCAGGGTCTGAGCTGTCAGCATAGAGTCTGATGTGGGGCTCGAACCCACAAACCACAAAATCGTGACCTGAGCTGAGGTCAGACGCTCAACTGACTGAGCCACCCAGGTGCCCCAGGTGATCGTATTTTTATATCTTACTTTATTTTTTATTTGGTAGCCTACCAACACATATACAAAAGCGGACAGTCATTAGAAGTAGAAGAAAAGCAATTGAATAATTATCCAAACATAAGGAAGCATGTTATAAGATTTTTGTTTAAAATATTGAAAGAATGTATAAATCATAGTGGGATAAGTAAGATGAAATGAATGGTGCTAAAATATATCTGCTATTCTTTTAAGTTCAGTTTTTCCTAAGTTTGTATTTGAACAGGCAATTTATGACAGTTCCCATTAAATGGAAAGTGATGAGAAAAAGCTAAATTTCATAAGCAAAACACTCTGATATTATAGATTTAGCTCCAGGTAGAGTATAAGAGATCAACACTTGCGTCAGCCAAAAGATAGAAACCATATGTCCACATGATATATTTGAATATATAATATTGTGGCCAGATGTCCCTCAAGTGGGGGGTGTGGCATTTGGTAGATTCTTCTTCCTTGTTTTCCCCATTGCTCAAAACTTTTTTTTTTTTTTAAGCTGGGCAACATAGCTAGTCTAATTTTAACTAGGATCCTTCATAAATTTAAAAAGAAATAGACCTTAATCCCTCTCAATATTAAAGCAGCACAGAATAGACTGGTCATTGAAATAAATTATTACTGTTTTTTTTTGCAGTAAAAACAAGATATTATATACAACATATAGCCTTTTCTAAGATGTCCATTCTAATAATAATCTGAACGAATGTTAATAACGGAATGAGCTGTTTTAGACTTTAAAAGGTTGAAATAATTTGTCTGTCTTTGGTCTAAATGAAACTTACTATGAAAATTAGAATTATAGTATTCTAAGAAAATATTATTATTATTATTATATTTTATTGTTATTTCTGTTGTTGCTTCATTGATTAAGCCCCCCCCCCCACTTTTTCTTCATTTCTTTCTGCCATTTCTGCTACTGTCAACCCTTGCTGGAGACATGGGCTGAGTAGAATAGTAGATATTTTCAATTTCTGTGCAATAGTTTCCTCATGTCTAATCTAAAGATTTTAGATCAGGTTTGAGATAAGAACTTCATTTTTCTAGGTGTGCCTTTACATGAAACAAAATTAAGACTGTTCACGATTATCACTGAAATTCAAATTTCTATTTTTTTTTCTTCTGAAGAGACATGTCTTAAAATGTTGTTATTGCCGGTATAGGTTTGTTTAATTAATAGCCCAGAAATTCTATGGGAGGGAACACACAGAGTAACTTAAGTATATACTCTGGGGCCACCAACAGTTTCAAAATTTGGGCTCACTGTTACTGCCAACTAACTTACCTTCCCCAGACTCAGTTTCCTCATATATCAAATAGAGATAATGTGACTGGGATGGTTAATTTTATGTGTCTGCTTTACTGGGCCATGGATGTGTAGATATTTGGTCAAACATCTCAAGTGTGCCCGCGAGGGTGTTTTGGGATGATTTTCACATTTGAATTGGTGGACCGAGTAAAGCAGCTTGCCCTCCCTAGTGTGGACAGCCCTTATCCAAACAGGGAAAGGTCTGAATAGAGCACAAAGTTCTATCCTTCAGATAAGAGAATTCTTCCTGACTGACTAACTTCAAACTAGAGCAATGACTTTTTTCCTGCCTTTAGACTTCAACTGAAACATCGGCCCTTTCTGGGTCTCGAACATGCTGCATTTAGATGGGAACTACGCCATTAGCTCTCCTGGGCGGCTAACTTGATGACTCAATCTGTACATCTTGGGATTCGCATGTCTCCATAATCATATGAGCCAATTTCTTATAATAAATCTCTGTATTATACACACACACACACACACACACACACACACATACACCCTATTGGTTCTGTTTCTCTGGAGAGCTCTGATGAATACGATCACCTACCACATGTTTGCTCTGAACATATACACACAAAGCCAATACATACGAAGCTTTTAAAGAGTGTCTCACAAATGATAAGAGCTCAACTAACATTAGGTATCATTTAGGTAGCAATGGCTCGGTGAAACATTGTTATTTTAAACTTGGTTTGGAGTGAAGTTCCCAAAAGGAACTGTGATAATGAAAATTACCCCCTCCTCATGTTCATAAAGCAGATTTCAGTCTACTTCATACCATCACATATTTATTATCTCTTAATACAAAAACAAAGAGTTATTTCATTCATATAAATTTCACATAATAAATCTTTATGGAGTATGACAAACAATTTCTTAGTTTAAAAATAAATCAAGTTTTTCAAATAAAAAATGTTGAATTTAAACATTAGAATATAATAATAGTGGATGAAGGTCAATTGTAGGAGGAAAGAATACTGCAGGAACAAGAGAAAACCAAGTCATGGCTAGGCATTAAAAGTCACCTAATTAAAGAAAAGTAGGTGTTGAGGCAGAAAATTCTGCTTCTCATCAAAAAGGAGTATAAAGGACCAGATTTGCCCCCATCTGGAAATACATGTGGAACTGGACAACATGTGAAACGATGGTTTCAGTCAATGCCAGTCCGTGATCCTTGAAAGAAAGGGAGCAAATGAGGTGAGTGTTTCAGTGCCTGGATTACTGAAGAGACAGTTTCCAGCCCATGGGAGGACGATGCGGGCAGGTCCCAGATGCCTTCCTGAATTCCAAACAGAGCTGGGAATGCAGGGAGGCCAAAGTGACCAGAGGTTGCCCAGTAGAGTGCCAAAGAAGAGAGAGTATCCCAGTGAGGGACAGAGAGACAGAGAGAGACAGAGAGAGACAGAGAGAGATTGAGATTTGCAGAGGGCCCCTGGAGCCTCCACCCAAGTACCCATTAGTACCTGTCTGGGAGGAAACCACCCGTGGCTAGGAGAGAAATAACTCCCAAATAGAGGAAACCGTCACCAGAGTTCTAAATAATTCACGCTTCTCATTAGAAAGAGCAGAACATATTTTAAGTAAAAGGCTAGTGGGTACAGTACTCAGAGGGGCTTTGCCTTAGTAGCAGGGCAAAATAAACCCTAGAATAAAGGTTGATATAATCTCACCTAACAAAGTTTAAAAGCCTCAAAAAGACCAAACTCTTTCTGAGTAACTTCACTGAATCCCAGAACAAAGTTCAAGAATATTTACCCAAATACCGCCACGCTCAGCATCCAACAATGATGGTGATCTAATGAAAACCAGTAACTATGCAAAGAAATAGGAAATCTTCACCAGGGGAAAAAATACATATATTTATATTTATATTTTATGTATAATTTTTATGTATTTATATATACACATTTATGCATATATATACATATATAATTTTTATGTATTTATATACATATATATATTTATGTATGTATATTTATATATATATATCAGTCACCAAAAGGCAATATAAATGATAGAGATAATAAACAAGGACACTACAATAGCTATCATATTTTGTTCCCTGTGTTTAGAAAGTAGAGAAGGAAGAATGAATGGAGACATGGAAGATGGAAATACCCAGATCAAAATAACAGCGATAAAAGTTATAATGCTTTAGGTGACAAGTGCATTCGGTGTCATTTACAGATGACCAGATGTGATAAGAGAGAAGGTTTGTGAACTCAAAAGAAGCAAACCAACAAGTACGGTCAAGCTTGCGCAGCCTGACATATGCATATGAGTGGAACTGGAGTCCCTTAAAGAGACGTGGTACCAAAGGACAGAAAGAGGATTTGATGATAATATATTCCTTGAGATGTTTCCGTATCGATTCAGATGACAACACATAGGTTTTGGAAGCTCAACAAACTCAAAGGGGAAGTTTTATGAAGGGAACGACATCAGAGAACCTCCCTAATGTAATATATAGCTCGCCAGCTGGATGGCAGAGAGAAGACAAACAAAACACGCCAGCTGTGGGGATAATACAGAATTATAAAAAAATAGTCAATTGTTAAAATCAAAAGGGAAAATATTAAACATATAAGTCATAAAAAGTAGCCATTTGTCAAGACAAAGTCAGTGAAAGGAGCAAAGAACAGTTGAGACATCCAGAAAACAAATACGACATTGGTAGATTTGAACCCAGCAAAATGGGTTGGGTTGATGAGACATCACTTTAAATGTCAACAGGATTAAAACCACTCCATCCAAGAAGGAAAAAAAAAAAAAAAAATGGTCAGACTGAGTAAAAGGCAAGACCCTACTACATACTGCTTACAAGGAATTCACTTTAAATGTACAAATGCAACAAAAGTGAAGGATGAGTAGGGCCCCGGGGTGGCTCGGTCACTTAAGCGTGTGACATTGGCTCAGGTCATGACCTCGCGGTTCCTAAGTTCGAGCCCAGAATCGGGCTGGCTGCTGACAGCTCAGAGCCTGGAGCCTGCTTCGGATCTCTCTCTCTGCCCCACCCCTGCCTCTCTCTCAAAAATAAATAAATAAAACATTTATTAAAAAGTAAAGGATGGGAAACTATACATCGTGCTATTCCTAATTTAAGGGAGGCTGGAGTGGCTATTGTAATATCAGAGAAAATGTGTTTCAGAGTAAAAAGCCTTGCCAGGGATAGAGAAAGCTTTCCTCCTGATGGAAGTGCCATTTCATCAAGACGCCATGACAATTCTAAATGCCTGCACACCTAATAAAAGAGCTTTAAGCTTTAATAGACACGAAGTACTCAGAAGCGCAAGAAAAATTAGTATTTATGGTAGAGAAACGTTCTACCTCACTGTGTCCCACCGAGCACCTTGGGACGAAAGTATTAGAAAGAAAGGGAACTTAATGAAGGGGAGGAAAAAGAGAGAATCCCTTGGATATTTACCTGATAGAAGATCAGCGGATTTGAAGTTGTGGTCACCCTTGGTAGCCCTGAATTGTAAATATCTGGTGGTTGATAACTGACCAGAAACCCAAAAGTCTTGCCTTAATGTACTGCAGTTTTGTAAGGGTTACTCATGCCGCTAGAATTGCCCCCTGAGAAATAACTCCCCCATTCTTCTGCCAGAGTGATCGTTGCACAGTGTAAGTAGGATTATTTGAAACATCTCCTTTCCTAAATCTCATCAGTGGGTCACAGTTGCATTCAATAGAAAAGTCTTAGCATGATTTTAAGCGTCTTCTCACACTGTCTGTATTTCATATTTGAGATTCGTTGTGCAATGGTACTTGTTTTTCTTTCTTCTTGACGTATGTTACCTTGTCCTTGCTGTCATTATCGACTTGTCTTTCCAATACTAATATCTCCTTTAACAGTTCTTGGTACTCCTGCGTTCCCATAGCCCCTCCTATTTGCCGTATTACAGACTCATCAATCTGGACTGTCATCCCCTGTTTATTCATTTGTCTTTCCCACCAGATTTAAGTACCTGGAGGTTGTGGGCTGGTCTTGGTGATCAGTGCATATGGAAGCCCTATTCCAGGTGGAAGGCACAAAATTGATGCTAAGTATTTTTAAAGCTGTAACTACAGAAACTCCACAAGCCTCTTTCTGACGGAGGTAGGACAGCAGTTCATCTGAACAAAAATGCGTGAGTAACTTTGACGTGTGAGATATGCCACAATGAGTGAGGTAATTGCCCCAATATTTCTGAAGGCTGTTGACCGCAGAAATCCTCTGGACAGATGTCAGTTTATGGGGCCCGGAAAGATGGGGTACACAAGATTTACACTGAGACATATGTAAAATGTTTTAGATAGAGAGAGAGAGAGAGAGAGAGAGAGACCCATCTCGTAAACCATGAGATCATGACCCTTGAGACCATGACCTAAGCCCAAATCAAGAGTCAGATGCTTAACCTACTGAGCCACCCAAGTGCCTCTACACTGAGGCTTTCATAAAAAGACAGTCCACATTTCTTTTGACCAAAACTGCCTTAATTTTCTCGCCAGCTTAACTAGACTTGAGACAAGTTTCTTCCTGCCTCTGGATTCCTCACCTCTCTCTCACATATCCTTACAGAATCCATATGTCCTAACCACAGAGATCCCTCTGCTTCTTTTCTTAGAGCATTTACTTTAGAAAACGTGTTGCGGGGCGCCTGGGTGGCGCAGTCGGTTAAGCGTCCGACTTCAGCCAGGTCACGATCTCGCGGTCCGTGAGTTCGAGCCCCGCGTCGGGCTCTGGGCTGATGGCTCAGAGCCCGGAGCCTGTTTCCAATTCTGTGTCTCCCTCTCTCTCTGACCCTCCCCCGTTCATGCTCTGTCTCTCTCTGTCCCAAAAATAAATAAATGTTGAAAAAAAAATTTTTTTTAAAAATAAAAAAAAAAGAAAACGTGTTGCTGCGATTATGTCTCTACTCCTCTGGAATGTTCTTAAAAGCCTCTTGGCAGGGGCACCTGGGTGGCTCAGTTGGTTAAGTGTTGACTCTCGGTTTCCTCTCAGCTCATGCTCTCATGGCTCATGGGTTTGAGCTCTGCATTGGGCCCCTCACTGGTGGTGCAGAGCTTGCTTGGGATTCGCTCTCTCCTTTTCTCTGTGTCCTCCCTCCCTCTTTCTCTCTCTTGCTCGCTCTCTAAATAAATAAATAAATGAATAAACAAACAAACAAACAAACAAACTTAAAAAAACAAAAAGCTTCTTGGCAGTTTACAGCCCAGGACTCTTTCTCAAGGACCTGGACGCCGTTCCTTTCCAAGGTAATCGTCAAGGAAGATAACATCCCTATCTCTTAGTCTCTTTGGAAGGATAACTTCAGAAAGGGTGCTCCAAGTTGTGAAACTACCTCCGGTCATGAAGCTCTAAGAAAGTTTACTTCGTAAAACCACATGCAACCGTGCAGCAGTGGCCTTGACACATAGAAAACAATTTTCCACGTGGAGATAAAACCAGAGGAACATCCCAGCCCCTGGTGTCTTATAGATCATTCGTAGCTTATCCCAGTACAAATTCTATTAACCACAGGGAAGAGAAGATATTCTCGTAGACATTCTATTAACTACAGTAGAGGGAAGAGTTATCTCCTGGGGGAATTTCTGTTTCCTATCTCGTTACATAATTCTCACAAGCAGACGACAGGGGAAAGGGAACACGGAGTTAATAAACAAACACATATGTTGCGGGATTGCTCTGAATCACAAGTCAGAAGTATGGTGTTCTCGTGGGAGTTGGTTGTAGCAATATTAAGAGTAACTGTGTGTGGGGTCTTTCTGTCAACCTGAGCTCAAAGACCTAGATCACCTGCATTCAGCTCTTGAATCACCTGATATGAATGTTCTGGTCCCTTTTTTTCAGATTTCGATTTGTACAAGCCTGAAGAACATTGAGAACAGTGAAAAACAGGGAGAAAATTAAGACAGACTATTTGGTCCCTGCAGTGTTTTATTCCCGGCTCACCCATGTTATACCCAAGCTTAACAATATTCAGCTAAAACTTCTGCACTTGGCAGTGACCCTTATCCATGATACGGATATAAGTTAAACATCTCAAGAGAGTGCTTTGTAAAACCAGAGAATCGGTGTATTAATTTGCAGGTAGAGATAAAACAAGGTGCACCATTGAATTCCATTGAATTCATTCCTGATACCCAAGCTGCCAAAAAAAAAAAAAAAAAGTCCAATTTTCAGGGAGGACAGATGAAGAGCAATGGAAATTAGTTGCAAATAACATTTAGTGTCGTCAGGATTAAAAGATGTGTATTTCTTCATTGTTCTTACTTAATAGATTAAAATGCACAAAGACTGATGGTTATTCCTTTTCACCCGAACTTTTGGGCACGGGCCTTGCCAGCATTTGCCTCTTTGATATGACTTTTAGATATTTCCATAGATCATTAAGCACCCTCAGTGACTGATACATTTCTACTTGGATACGTTCATTATAATCTATCAGGTAACTCACACGTCTTCCTGACAAGATAAGAGAGGCTTGCTGTCATTTTTGTTGGTGCTATTGCCTTTCCTTTAAGACCATGTTGTACATCTCTTTGATATTGCATTTTGTCTAAATTTACACTTGATATCTCAAAGGGCAATTCCACAGCCTTCTTTTCTAAGGATGTGCAGGATGTGTCTACAGATCTGTAAGTGCTGATATTAAATTCCTCCATAACAGGAGCCAGGGTGTTTAAAAGAAAACTATTGACTCTCTTTTTGAGAAATATAACATTTCTCTGTCTATCCTTTGAGGAGACTTTGGATAAAGTGCCAAATGCCTCTCCATTTTAAGAAATGGTCTGTGTTTAGGAAATGACAAGTTACTGAATGTACGGTTTTCAAACCCTGACACCATTTAAAAAGTAAGACAATATTCTGCTCAGACGAATTTATTTTTGTATAGCATTTATTAGCGGCTTGAATTGTTTTCTCATCACAGTTTAGATTTCAAAAAACTCCCTTCTGTGGATTCAAAAAAGGATTGTAAAAAGCATACATTTAAAATGACCAATTTTCTGTAAGTTGGTGGAAGTAAAACAATGAGGAGAAAAGTTGAATAGAAGCTTTAAGTTGTCACAAATACTCCAGGAATGCAAAGTTACCACGATGGGAGCTGGGTAATTTCCTACAAAGACTGACAGACAAATGGACAAAATAACATCTTATTTCTAAAGAACATCTTATCTAAAAAGATAAATAAACACATCGAATTTGCTATTTTTTGATGAGCAATTTCTAATTTTCTCATGAAAGAAAATACAACATTTAAAATTTAAAATACAACATTTAAAATTTCATTAACACTTCAAAACTATCAGTTAACTGATTTTTAAATGTCTTAGAGAGAGAGAGTGAGTGAGTGGGGAAGAAAGACAGAGGGAGAGAGAGAATCTCAAGCAGGCTCCACACTCGGTGTGCAGCCCTAAGTGGGGTTCAATCCCGCCCTGGGATCATGACCTGAGCTGAAATCAAGGGTCAGACGCTCAACGGACTGAGCCACCAAGGTGCCTCTCAGTTAAATGAAAAAGTACACAATTTGGCCCAATATGATCACTTTTGTAGTAGCAATTTGTTGTATAATCACAGACTCACTCAACAATAAGGAACATCAATGATCATCTCTGAAGAGGAGAAGTATGTCCCCAGGATGCTGAGAGGGTATCACTTCTCCTGGGTCTTACTTGCCAAGGTTTACAGCTAGATCTGACTTGGGGAAAGCTTTCCACTTACAAAGACCTCTAAGCAACAGAATCTCTGGGACTTTCATCACCTCTGCTTAAAAATGTAATTCTGGGGGGCGCCTGGGTGGCTCAGTCAGTTGGGTGTCTGACTTCAGCCCAGATCATGATCTCTCCGCTTGTGAGTTCGAGCCCCACATTGGGCTGTGTGCTGACCGCTAGGAGCCTGGAGCCCGCTTTGGATTCTGTGTCTCCCTCTCTCTCTGCCCCTCCCCCACTCACACTCTGTCTCTTTCTCTCAAAGATAAATAAACACTAAAAAAAATAAATATTAAAAAATATGTGATTCTGGACTTAAATCAAAAGGTGATTTCAAGGGCACCTGGGTGGTTCAGTCTATTAGGCCACCTGCTCTTGGTTTCAGGTAAGGCCATGGGCTCACAGTTCGTGAGTTCAAGCCCCACGACAGGCTCCACACTGACAGCGCCCCAATCTCTCCCTCAAGTCCTCTCTCTCAAATAAACTTTAAAAACAAAAAGAATTTTTTTTAAAGAAAGGTGATTTCAAAGGGTCCACAATCTCTTGGTGTTGGTAAAAGTGCACATCCAAATTTACTGTTGGATGAAGAGAGCCAGGGTTTGCCACCTCTTAAGCTGACCTAACTCGCTTGTGTTGTCCTCAAGAGAGAGCAGAGTCCGCTAAACTAAAACACTCTCTAGTCAGATAAATATATGCGGGGCTGGCAGGGGAATGTTGGCGTCTTTAAGTGGAAGCAAGGAGGAAAGAAGCAGTGGTCGTAGTAGGAAGAAGGTCCCATGGGTAGAGAGAGGTCTGGGGCTGTAGCCAAGTGAGCAGGTGTCCACCAGGCGTTCGAATGAGTTCCGGAGAGGATCACGCCCCCGCCTAACATGCAGGCTTCGATAGGAAAACACTAGTGGCTGCTCCCAAAGCAGAACACTTGGGTTACATGCTAATTTCACATGCCGATCTGCTACACTTGTGAAAGAAATACATTTTTGCTTAATGAAAAAAGTAAAAGCTTCAAAAATGGGCAAGTGGGAGAACTGCCTCTTAAAGCAAAAGGATATTTGAACAGGTGGTAACTACATACAGAGTTAAGATTTCCAGAAATGAAAATCTAAGTTATCTCCAGTAACACTCTGTAGGACCTAGAAAGTATGGCTTTACACACACACATACATCGATATACACACACATATATATACACATACGTGTGTGTGTGTGTGTGTGTGTGTTTGTAGGAATATAATAGTAGGTGACAATTTGTGAAAAAAAATGGCTTTAAATATTTCTCTGATATTTCTGAATATTTCTGTGAATTAATCTTCCCAAAACTTTATTAACATCTGATTTTACAAGGCAGTTGTTCTGATCAACTGTCATTAGGTTGAGTTTAATAAAATAATCTAATATTGTGTCCATTGATTTTGAAAATGATTAGAAAAACCGTATATACTGATGTCAAATGTGAGTTTCTTATATTTTTCTTCCATTTTGCTCTTAAATTAAGATAAAGATTTGAATTACTCCAGGCAGAAATTCAAGGATTAGTCAGTTACAGTCCTTGCCATCAAAAAATTTCAAATTACCTGTCTGTGTAATGGGATGACCATGGAGGTAGAAGGGAAACAGAAACGAGTATATTAAAAGAAGAATATCATAAGAACCGAAGGTGACATTTCATTACAGACCCCAGGAGGAAGATAAGGAAACTGATTGTGTCATAAGAGATGTCAGGCTAGGGGTTCAGGTATCATGATACAACAGCGTCTTCTACAATTGATCTCCAATCACAAACAACTGAAAAGGAAACAACAAAGAGAATATTGTTCAATAGCCAAAAAGCATTTATTCTGGAATTTTCCTTTTCAGAAGAAATCTTGCAAAATCAACCCCAAACAAAAAAACGTGTAGGAATTATTTCAAGTATTTCAAAAGCTTTGCTTTCGTTCTTTGAATTAAAATAATTTGTAACTGAATATCTGGGAAGCTGTACACAGAGCTGACTCATAGCAGCCATAGTGTCTGGAGAAGGAAGGACAAGATGCCTCATTGACCCCATAACCTACTTCCACACAAAACAATTTCAGTACCAGGCTGGTACATTCACAGGAACAACACCAGATCAGTGTTTATCCAACCACCCTTAAAATCCATGTTCCTTTGAATCTCATGCAGTCTATACTATCAACCTTCTTTCTCATTTATCTACCATATTCACCTAAATTATCAGATCATTTAGGTGTATTTCCTGTGGGCAAGTGATACCAAAACCACAGTAAAAGAAGTGACACAAATAAGTTTGTTTCTTTAACAGCTTTATCGAAACATAAGGCACATGCCATATAGTTCACCCACATGAAGTGGGCAAACCAATGTTTACCGTATATTCACATATGTATGCGCTATCACCCCAGTCATTTTAGAGTATTTTTACCACCTCAAAGAGGAGCCATGCACCCTCATGTATACCCCTTACCCCAATTTGTCATCAACCCCCCCTAAACAATGACTAATTTGCTGTCTGTTTCTGTTGACTAGCCTGTATCAGGCATTTTGTGTAATAAAATCAAACAGTCATTGGTTTAATCTCCATTTCATAGATTATAACAAACACACATACACTCAAGCGAAAAAGTTGAATCAGTCTCTGAATGTTACTAACCTTCTAATAATGTTAGGATTTGAATGCAGACAGTGTGATTCCAGATTAATGATATTAATCTTTATGGCAAGTCCTAAAACGTCATCATGTCCATCACTTTACATCAAGAAAAGATAGGCAGGAATTGAGGTCAACTGAATATCTCTTAAGAAATCAGATGTTGAGCTATTTGTACATTTAAACTGTTTTCTCTCCCAAATTTTGACCCATCCGATAAGTTTTGATTTTATCACTAGTATAAGTGACGTCAGAGCCCATGACAAATGAGTCTTTTTTTTTTTTTTTTTTGTCTTTTTTCTTTCAGGAAGTACACTGTTCCAGAAAACCTGTAATACAATGCAGTGCATGGAATGAAAGCATTGGTACAAGTGTAGTAAAATTAGCCAAACCTTGGGGCTCCTGGGTGGCTCAGTCAGTTGAGTGTCCGACTTTCGGTTTCGGCTCAGGTCACGATCTCATGGTTCATGAGTTCGAGCCCCGCATCAGGTTCTGTGCCCACTGACAGTGCAAGGCCTGCTTGGGATTCTCTCTCTCTCTCTTTCAAAAGGAATAAAGAAATATTTTTTTTTAAAAAAGATCACCTAACCCTTACAACAAAGGCAACCTTGTCAAGGATTGTTGTGTCATGGGATCTATCTGAGCGCCCAGTGTACTGAACTCACCATAGGTAGGTAAAAATTACTGAGACAGAGTCGTATAATAAAACCCTATTTTTTTGTCTTTTAATTTGTTCCTCATATTCTCTTAATGACCTAATTAAGAGAACTGTGCTTCTTACTTTATTCACCTTATAATTTTACGTTCTTCTGGGGAAGAAAAAATGGGAAATAGAATTACTCCTAACTTCTATTTTTTTTTCTTACTTTCGCAGGCTATTGGCCAAACTTTTTGGCATGAATTTTTGTGGCTTGATAAAAAAATTACACAGGTGTATATTTTACTACATAATTTTAAAAGCCCTGCACCCATGATTTATGATTTCAAAGAAAATGATCACAAAAGAGAAAATGCTTTAAAAATAAGTTTTACTTTTAGTAGTTGAGAGGTTGTAGGATCAACCAGTCTGCTGCTTGTATCATACATGCATTTGCTGCGATATTTATTCTTTTCTTTTTCTTTGTTGTGTTTTAATACCAAGACTATTTGATGTTGAGAAGGAGAACAAGGAGAAAAATATATCTTAATGCCCATTTAAAATTATAATTTTGCAGTGGTAAGGAGTGTTTACTTTTCCCTATAACTGGATCACCAGGGCATTTATGGAGCAGATGGTAACAGGCCCTACCATCATTAATTTCTGTACTGGAACTATGCAGGGGATAAATTATTTTTGGAAAATTTGAAGTGTTTTCTTTCCAAAAAAAAAAATCTATGTACATGCAACATGTTTGTTTATGGGAATTTCCTGGTTCAATAAAATGCATTTATGCATAAATATATTTGTATGTCTATGTCTGTTTGTGACCACTGGGCTAGTCCTGGTTATGAAGGATAAAAGATTATATAATAAATAGCTTTATATTCCATAGCTTTTTAATGTGGAAATTATGGCTGCTAATTTCCATCAAACTTGATCACCATCTTTCATAAGGTGATCTAAGGATCTAAGAGGGAAACTTGTTCCTTTCCTTATTATTCACACCATCAATTTAAAAATAAACAAAAGAAGGCATTTTAAAAAGGTGCCAAATGACTGGAAATGGACCAATTTTAAGAGGTTTAAAATTCACCAGAAATCATCCAGGAATTTATTGAGTATTAAACCATAAAACCTGAGGTTATCACAGGGCTATCTGCCCCATTTCCACCCTAATTATTCTAGAATGGTCTTGAAATACCTGACTTCAAAGCATTAAAAATGTGAATAAGAATCACTGAACATTAGCCTTGGTTTATTATTTCTTAGAAGAAATAATAAGTCATAAAATGAACTTTTTTGCTTGAAAGACTTACTACATTTATATATTTTCGATTAGGGAATGAAAATTTCCAAAACGTTTTCTTAAAGCATTAATGTTAAGGATATTCTAGGGGGGAAAGAGTTACATGATCAAATAATCTTGGGAAAAACTGTGTAATATGTACCTTGTCTTGGAGGGTGACACAGATTAACAAATGAAAAGTTGGGAAAAATCTAGCCCAGCATTCCCTACAAGTATTTTAACACCCAACCTGTTTTTACATGTTACAAAGATACGACTACTATAAGACAGAACTGATCTTGTGTTTTGGGAAAAGGTAATTTAAGGTCCTTCAGTCTAAGATCTGGGATGAACAGTTTCTTAGAATGCCCTTCTAGGTAAGAAAATGTATGTGGATTGGATAATAGTGTAAAGTAACTTCATGGATTTTGTACTTTAGTCAAAATATGTTCCTTTTAATAAATACAAATAGCAATGACCTGATCTTGAAATTAAAAAAAAAAAAATAGCCTGTTCTTTTTGAAATTAAAAAAAAAAAAAAAGACATCATAAGGGAGCAACAAGTTAGTATAAAGGGAAAGAGAAAAGAGAAGAAAGAATGTACTTTCGAAAACTAAGAAAAACAGAAACAGGCGTTTCTCAGATCTTTTCAGACAAACTGCACTTCCTATGTACTCTCCACCGCACCATTACAATAGCCCCGAGGGTTTACTAAAAAAAAAAGACAAAATTGGCAATCATTTTTAAACTAAATACCAGATTTCAGCATGTCCTGGAAATTCCTGATCGATTCCTCTAACCTCACCTGGCTGTCACTCTCCTTGGGTTACAGGTGTTCCAGCCCCCGAATGTTAACGGCAAGACTTGACCTGAAAAAGAAAGAACACTTTGACTCATGTCCATTGTATGTTTCAACATTTATAATCCGAAGACTATACCAAATAAACAGCCATTTTCCATCCGTGGAATAAGTGACCTGAGCCAACCAGAGCAGTAATGACATACTTTGGAACATGTCTTCTATCTAGGGATTAGAAATTTTTCAATACCAGGGCATCTGGGTGGCTCAGTCAGTAAATCACCTGACTCTCCATTTTGGCTCAGGTCCTGATCTCACAGTTTGAGATCGAGCCCCGCGTCAGGTGCATGGAACCTGCTTGGGGTTCTCTCTCTCCTTTTCTCTCTGCCCCTCTCCCCCTCATACTCACTTTCTCTCTCTCAATTAAATAAACTCAAAAAATTTTCTTTAATGGTGTGCTTGGATGGCTCAGTCGGTTAAGCGCCTGACTTCAGCTCAGGTCATGATTTCTCAGTTCATGGGTTTGAGCCCCGCATCAGGCTCTGTGCTGACAGCTCAGAGCCTGGAGCCTGCTTTGGATTCTCTGTCTGCCTCTTCCCTGTTTGCACTCTGTCTCTCTTTCTCAAAAATAAATAAATGTTATTTTTTTAAAATTTATTTAATTCTGCTAGGATAAAAATAAATCACGTGGTATCCCAGGTACATCTTGAAATGAATAAGAAGCCTCAGGGGAAAAAAATCCTTTGAATACAAAGATGGCGATATTCAGAGACCTAGAAGCTAATGGTCGATGTGTTTCATATGACCCATTTAGAAATACCCAATTTTCTCCTCGACAGTAGTCAGGAAGTGAAAAAAAATCAAGGAAGAGTGGCCTGAGTGTTACCAGCAAAGCTAGCTCCTGCAATCAGCCACCTACTTCCATATGTATCTAAGAAAAAGAAACTATCAGTAATAACTAATAGTTTAATGTAATAATACTACTAATAATAAACCATTCATTAAAAAAAAGAATGAAGGTTATTTCTTAAATAATGTCTTCAAATCCCCACTAGACTAATTTTGTGATTATCACATTAACGCAGTGCTAATTCATGCCTAGACATTTGAACAGTCAGTGACGATGTCCTCAGGTTGTTGATGTAATTCCATGTGCCAAGGACATGTCTTAGGTAGTAAAATACATCGGTCTGGGAAAAGCACATTTTTATTGCCAAATGTAATCATTATTCTTATGATTCTTTTATGTGTTTCTTTTTTTTTTTTTTTTTCAACGTTTATTTATTTTTGGGACAGAGAGAGACAGAGCATGAACGGGGGAAGGGCAGAGAGAAAGGGAGACACAGAATCGGAAACAGGCTCCAGGCTCTGAGCCATCAGCCCAGAGCCTGACGCGGGGCTCGAACTCACGGACCGCGAGATCGTGACCTGGCTGAAGTCGGACGCTTAACCGACTGCGCCACCCAGGCGCCCCTATGTGTTTCTTTTTAATTGTTTTTGCTTTTCTGTTTGGACTATTTTCTCTTACCTCTACAACGACTCTTTCGAATCAACAAGTGCAGGAGGTAATCTAGCTAAATAACAATTTTTAATCAATACCTGCTATGTCATGTGGTATTTTGTTGTGATGGATTGTCGTTTCTTTTTTAAAAAAAAAAAATGTTTATTTGAGAGAGAGAGAGGAGAGAGCAAGCAGTGGAGGGGCAGAGAGAAAGGGAGAGAGAGAATCCCAAGCAGGCTCTGCACCAGAGCAGGGCCTGATATGGGGCTCGATCTCACAATGGCGAGATCAAGACCTGAGCTGAAATCAAGAGTCTGATGCTTAACAGACTGAGCCACCCAGATGCCTCTGGATTGGGGATTTCTACATCTTTTTTTAAAAAATAAATATTAACCTACATGTGTGTTTTTAATGAAAAAACACAGATGGTTTTTACGTATTCAATGATTTGGAAGGAACTATATCCTAGGTAGTATTTTTACTGGTCTTGATTATGGAGATCATTGTTAAAATTTATTTAGCCCTACCAACTAATTTCTTTTGACAATTGGTCATTTTTTTATTCTTAAATAACTTTGATTAAGATGTCTTCTCTAGAGGAAGATTTTTATTTCATAGAAATCCTCGGTATTAAAGATACAAAATGTTGCTAAAATACAGAAATGACATATTATGTTTTCATTTCCGTCTAAAAGAAAGTGAAAATTGACATCTGTAAAGCATTTGGAGCATAGCTGCAAACATCGCAGTACATTTTTTAAGCTGAAATTGGTCACAAGCTGTAAGTATTAAAGGCCTTGCTTTTTTTTTTTTTTTTTTTTTTTTTTTTTTTTACAAATAAGGGAATTTTAGCCCTTAAGGAGAGCCTGTTTGTTGATGTGCGCTCATTCACACTTGTTTATATAGAGAATGAGAACAAGGCATATGCAGGTAATGGTGCATAAAAAGCCCTCTGGCCTCCTTGGCTAACTTGGTGGGTCAGGAGATCCAAAATTTGGGCAAAATATTGTACTTGGATGTCTTCGTTAACACAATTATTTAGTCCACGGTCACCAAAACCAAAGTCTGTCAGAAGGCAAAGTAATTATTTTGGCAAATAACTTGGGCTAGCACAGAAAGGCAGGGAGGTTTACTTACATTACATAGTAGATATAAGTCAGGTGCTCAACTTTCTTCAGTTGTATGTGTGTTCAAGTTCCAGAAGCATTAGGCACCACATCAGGGAGGGCCGTGCTTGCTCTGGGAAACTGGTTAAGAGACAGAAGAGTGGAAACTCTCCCTCCCTTCACCATCTACAAGGCCTGTGAACTGACACAAGTCTCTTAATATCTCTACAACTCACACTGCACTGTTACAGGGAGTAGGGTCCCAGCACTATTATGAAAATAAAATACATGCTGTATACTGTAGGTGAAAACACCGCACTTTTGGCTCTTAGTTTGTTGTTTTTTAATTTATTTTGAGAGAGAGAGAGAGAGAGAGAGAGAGAGAGAGAGAATCTCAAGCATCTCCAAAATGTCACTACAGAACCTAAAGGTGGGGCTTGAACTCACAAACCTCAAGATCATGACCTGAGCCAAGATCAGACGCTCAACTGAGGGAGCCACCCAGGCGCCCTGGAAACACCACATTTTTAACTCCTATAGAAGTGCAAGATGTATCTAGTTCATAACTTCCACAAAGTACAGTGAAATAGTTCTAGAAAACTGCTTTCTTTAGGAATAAAAACTAAAACTAAGTTCTGAGTAGAACATGGGGAATGAATACGTTACTTGCAGAATTGTAAGGACACCGTCCACAGAGTTTTGTGCAGCAATGATGACTGTCAAAGCTGTTCCGTTGTTGACCTCTGTCCCAGGTTTCCATTAAATTCCATTTTGTCTCGTTCCTTGTATTCATAAAGCAAAACCTTCCTCCGTTTCCTCATAAGCAATGCGACACTTGGAAAAGGTGGATCATGGAAGCCTCTACGGTAGGGACGCATTGATTTTTGAGACGTGCAAAACACGTCTGGCTCCTGCAGAAGGGAGCACCGCGGCCAGTCCCTGCTACTTCCGTTTGACACATTTGAGATCGTCGGTGGTACCTGCAGCAGCTATAGGGGAACGGAAAGCAGGGAAAACACTGGATTATTTATATTCGGTCACAAAGCACACTTACAATTTTGAAAATTAGTGTTTCACAAAAGAAATTTCTTTCTTTCTTTCTTTCTGTTTATTTTTCAGAGAGTGAGAGGGAAAGAATGCGAGCAGGGGAGGGGCGGAGAGAGAGGGAGGCACCGAATCCGAAGCAGGTTCCAGGCTGCGAGCTGTCAGCCCGGAGCCCGACGCGGGGCTCGAACCCACGAACCGTGAGATCATGACCTGAGCTGAAGTTGAAAGCTTAACCGACTGAGCCACCCAGGCGTCCCAAAAGAAATTTCTAATTAATTAAATCTCCCAAGTGACGTGACTGAAGTGTATTGCACACACGTGTACATTAGTGAGAGCCCGATTTTAGCAGGCTTTCGGGAAGGATGACAGTTTCTTTTACAAAAGTAAAATTATTCTTTTCCCCCAGAGATTTTCTAAAGCTAATCATTACCTTGTTCGTTGTATGCCGACATATGCAAGCAAACACTTGGGTCCTATTTAGCCGAGGTAGAATATGACAGCCTCTTATTGGATATATATAGGGATTTATAGTTGAAAATGTTGCTTTTTATAAGGATGGATCTGTGGGTCTGAGCAACTTTTCTGACGCTTCTTGAGCTACAGAGGCTTTTGCTTCTCCTTTTCCTATCCCAGCAGAGTATGTTTGCCTCCAACGATGTGTCGCTTCTTACTGAGTAATAGACCTGTCGTGGGGCTGAGGAGTGCCTGACCCCCTCTGGGGGCACAGAAGGCACTTCCTGCCACATGACTCCCCAGAGCGGGAGGTATTTGCCCGAGCTCTGAGGGAAGATGTGTGTCCTGCCCTTCATCCAGACGCTTCGGGCTGTGCTCGATGCGAGAGAAGGGTCCGGAACAGGGTCCAGAAGAGGGTGCGATTTCAGGTGTATGCATCACCTTTGTGGATATTTCGAATCTGCCGCACGGCCCCAGACTGCTCGTTAGCGTCCTTAGAAAAGAGCACGCAGTTCGCTGTAAACTTCCTTTGTGTCCGAGCGCCCAAGGGTTCTAGCTGTCAGGACGATCCACCCATGACCTGTCAAAATTCATTAAAATTCTAGTGGGCTTCCTACCCACCTATATGGCGGTTGTTTCTATGTCTCGCGCCCTGCCAATGCTGAAGCATTCTTAGTGTTCCCCCAGCGAGGCTTGCCCGTTTTCAAAATTCGGGCTCCCTGGTTGCTTTGTGACCCCAGGATTCTGATGAGTTCAGAAAAAGGGAACGCTTTGTAGATTATCCAAGTGTTTCCTCAGCATCAGAGTGGGAGCAGGGCTCCCTTAGAGCTCGCTCTACCTTACGTAGAAGCAGAGTGCCGCCAACGTTTTCTGGTAGTTTTGTACATTATATAGCTTTACTATTTCGCTATCTCTATGTCTGATGAAGGTATATAAAATATTTGTTTAATTTCAAGCTAGCCATGTGTTTATTAATGTTGCAAATTCACGTACTATTTCTGATACTTCAAAGATCCCTTTGGATTTTCTAGAAGGATGATGCTGTCCTCTGCAAATATTGACATTTTATGTCTTCCTCCCAATTCTTAATCCCTTTTGTGTCTTTTTCTAGCCTTGTGACTATTCTAATGCAATGTTGAGGAAAAATGAAGATAGTCGGTATCTGTATCATTCCCATCCTCAGAGACGGAGTTTTCCATAGATCACCAGTAAGTGGTATTACATGTTATGCTGCATATAGTTGTTAGTAAATGCTCTTTCTCAGATTAGGGGCGGCTCCTTCTATTCTGTGTATGCATTTATCTTTGCAAATAATGAATTTTTGTTGACTTTTATCACATGCGTTTTCCCTTATCTAACAAACTGATCATCTGTTTTCCATTTTTCTCCCTATATTCTCTGTTAATTTGGTGAAGATATAATCGACTTAGGTATTTTCAAACACCTTTATATCCCTGGAATAAACTACAGTTTAAGGCAATTATTATTTTTGTCATCTCATATATTCTTGGATTTTATACATGAACAAGATTGATCCTTAGTCTGCAATGTCTTTATCAGGTATTGGTATCAAGTCTATCATCTATCTATCTATCTATCTATCATCTATCAATTATCAATCTTTATGTATATCTATAACAGGTGGGGAATGTCCACTTTACATCCTTATACAATGGAACACTTGGAATGTTTGATATTTCCAACTTCAATAGCAAATATTCACAGGAGAAGACCTGTCGGGGTTCATGTATAGCCTTTCATTTGTCGTAATTAAATCAGATATGCTCATTGTGCTGTCGATCTATTTTTCAAAGATTCGGGGAGGTATCTGCTGCCTCCAGTACAAAAATAGCAACACAAAACTACAAGGAACGTGAAGAGTTAGGAAATATGCCATAACAAAAAATAACAATAAGGGTCCCATGGCTCAAAGGAACACAATTTTGCCATCCAGCTGAGAAAAGATTTAAAACAGTTTTGAGGACACTCAAACACCGAAAGTCACAAGTAACAAAAATAAAAATCACCCAGTAGGACTACGTCAGGCTGAAAACTTCTGCACAGCAAAATAAGGAATAAAAAAAAATGAACAGGCAGCCTGCGGATTGGGAGAAAATATTTGCAAATGCATATAAATGCATATATATGAAAAATATATTGCAGAATGGATTACAATTAAAAAAATCAAGGACTCATACCGCTCAATAAAGAAAACAAATTGATTTGATTAAAACAATGACAGAAGAGCTAAATAGGTATTTCTTCCAATGCAGACACACCAAAATGGCCAACAAGTATATGAAAAGATTTTCACTCATCATCAGGGAAGTGCAGATCAAACTCACAATGAGATACCACCTCACACCTGTTAGAACGGTCATCATCAAGAAGATGGAAAACCAGTGTTCGCGAGGACGTGGAGGAAAGGACACTGACCACTGTGGGTGGGAAGGTAAACTGCCACAGCCACTGTGGGAAACAGGATCTAGTCCCCCCCCAAAAAATAAAAATAGAGTCATCTGGGTGGCTCAGTAGGTGACGTGTCTGACTCTTGGTTTCAGCTCAGGTCATGATCTCATGGTTCAGCATTGGCCATGTAGAGCCAACTCAGGATTCTCGTTCTCCCTCTCTCTCTGCTCCTCCCCAGCTCTCTCTCTCTCTCTCTCTCTCTCTCTCTCTCAATAAATAAATAAATAAATATTTTTAAAAAGATAAAAATAGAACTACCATACTATCCAGTGGTCCCACTTCTGGGTATTTATCAAAGGAAATGAAATCAGGATCCCAAAGAGATACCTGAACTTCCCTATGCATTGCAGCCCATTCAGAATAGTCAAGATACAGAAACAACTTAAATGTCAGTGGGTGAATGGATAAAGAAGATGTGGCATATATTGGTACAGTGGAATATTATACAGCCATGAGAAAGAATAAAATCTGCCATTTGTGACCGCATGGATGGCCCCTGAGGATGTTATGCTACGTGAGGTAAGTCATAACAGAGAAAGGCAAATAATATATACTTTCACGAATAAGTGGAATCTAAAAAAGCCAAACTTGTAAAAACAGAATAGAATGGTGATGACCGGGGTTGGGAGGTGGGGGAATTGGCAAAATGTTGCTTAAGAGTACCAAACTTTTGGGGGCGCCTGGGTGGCGCGGTCGGTTGGGCGCCCGACTTCAGCCAGGTCGCGATCTCTCGGTCTGTGGGTTCGGGCCCCGCGTCGGGCTCTGGGCTGATGGCTCGGAGCCTGGAGCCTGTTTCCGATTCTGTGTCTCCCTCTCTCTCTGCCCCTCCCCCGTTCATGCTCTGTCTCTCTCTGTCCCCAAAATAAGTAGACATTGAAAAAAAAAAAAAAAAAAAGAGTACCAAACTTTCGAGTAGGCAAACAAGTCCCAGAGATCTAACACACACCATAGAGATTATGGACACAAATATTGTATTATGAACTTCAAGGGTGCTTAGAGATTAAATGTTAGTTATTCTCACCACAAAGAGGAAATAATAGTTATGTAAAGTAATAGGGGTTTTAGATAACACTACAGAGGTAATCATATTGCAACATACACATGTATCAAATCAATGGGTTGTCCACTTTAAACTAACACGATATTGTATGCCAATTATGTCTCAGTTAAAAAAAAAAAGGAGTGACAGCGGAACTGACATCTGTAAAGTGGTGGGAAATTGACAGTGGGACGTAGTAATAGCAAAATAATATATATTTTCATTACATACATTCAAAATTTGTTTTTCGGCTTTTATTGAAATGTTTTGTACTGTTTCCAATTTTATAAAACACTTAATCACGCTTATTAAATTAAAATAAAAATTAGTAATTCAACTAAAGATATTTAACGATGGCCATCTTTGACATAAGGGTTTAATACAAATGAAATTATTAGATTCATTAATTCTGTTTTGATCAGAACGCATGCTTTTAAATGTAAAATTTGAATAACTTGGGTGTATAAAATATGGTTAAGTTGGAGCCAATCATAGTATAAAATATTTATAGGCCCCCATATTGAAGATTCCATTTATTATTATAAACCATAATTTAATACTTATGCATATCTTCTCACAGTGATGGTCCCAACAATGTTGTAAAGTCAGGTAGATTTAGAATTGTTATACCAACCTTTACCGATGTGAAAGCTGAGGCTAAAATATTTTCATTGTTGGAACTCAAATCCTGGGCTCGTCTCACCATACAATTTTTCTTGTTACCTCACTACCACCTATGCCCCAAATAATACCTGCTGGGCTAGTTCTATAAACTGTAGCCTTCATATAGGGAGCCCCTAGACAGCTCTGCAGCCTGGAAGCATTGGTCCTTCTTGGCGTTATTGTTCAATTTGCTAGAATTTGGAGCTACACACTGTAAAGGTTGTCATAAATTCATTACTTATCTGTGTCATCTCTTTTGTTTGCTTACTCGTTTTAATTAAGCTTTTTAATTCTCATTCCAGTGTAGTTAACATACAGTGTTAGTCTCAAGTATGCAATATAGTGGTTTAACAGTTCTGTACGTTACTCAGTGCTCATCAGGACAAGTGCACTCTTGAATCCCCTCCCCTATTTCACCGGTCCTCTGGCCCACCTCCCCTCTGGTAACCACCAGTTTCTTCTCTAGAGTTAAGAGTCTGCTTCTTGGATGCCTGTCTGTCTCTGTCTCCTTTCTATCCCTTTGTTCGTTGTTCTGTTTCTTAAATTCCACATATGAGTGAAATCATATGGCATTTGTCTTTCTCTGACTGACTTCACCTAGCGTCATAATCTCTGGCTGCACCCATGATACTTATCTGTGTGACCTTGGAAAACACGTTGTATGACACTGAGTTTTAAGTTTCCCATAAGACAAATGGAGAGAGATTTAGCAATTACACCAGAAACTATGTGACTATTCTCTGTAAACTTCAACAAATACACGTTATATTTTTTAAGTGGGTCTCAGTTTAGAGAATCAAATGACTCTAAAAGGAGGGATGCTGTCACATTTTCCTCTAGTCCCATCTAAGCACGACATGTCAGCAACTGTCAGCAAAATGAAGACTGGGAATACTAATGAGAATGAAACAGAAATATCATTACTTCCAACTACAGAATTCTAAGTCAAAACGGTATAATGATTCATTGTGTAACTTGAAAAATTTTACGGTAAAGGTTAAAGACCATGAGTATTTACAGTAATAAGTAACACAAAGAAGTAAGAAGTAAAATTTGCTCTCGTTGTTTCTCTAAATAGTGTGCCTTATCCATTTGGTTCTCTAACCCTCATTACGTTGACGTAATAAATAAAAACAACTGATTTTTCTTTAGGCTTCTTGTGGAATTTCGGGACTAAAATTCTCTCTCGTAAGATCTTATATATTATTCATCATGGAGTCATTAAAGAAATCTTAAAAGCTGGAAGTGTACTAAAGACTGAGTCTTTGTCGTTTATCATGTAGGCCTTGAACACACGAGAGAGTAACCATATGCATATATACAATCATGCTAAAAAAAATCTTCTGGTCAAAATTTTACTTGGATGTAACGGAAAACAAAATACATGTTGACTCACTTCTACAATATCACAAATGCAAGATTACGTCCATTTTCAGCATGAGTTTAGAAATTTCTAATCATCAACCAAGTTGTAAGCATAATTCTAACCAAATGATAGTTTTTTTTCATACAAATAAACTGCAACAACCTAATAGTTTAGGAAGTCAATTTAAAATTACTCACAAATACTGTCTTTGCGTTATTTTTTCTGTAAGTCTAAAATTATTCAAAAATAAAGAACTTATTTACTAGGGCACTAAAAAATTTATATACTTCCTGCTCTGCCAAACAAGACCTACTTTATACTAATTTTTGACTTTCAAATTTCCAATGTTAACTCCTTGCAGATGCTGGATATTTTTAGATATAAATTTTATAGCCATGTTTCATTTGCAGAGATGTTGAATACAGGTAGTTTCATTACTAGAGTTTTTCTTTGTGGAACTTTTTTTCTGCCAGAGCTATTATCCTAAATGTGGGGATTTATGGCGCCACCCATGGAGTGGAAGCATTATGGCTACATAACTTTTAGATATTTTATATAAATCTTTGCTATAATGTCACTCCTGGCAACCAGCTGTGCTGTGATATGTCACAATGATGAATCATCAAACATGCAAAAATCTAAAGGACAGTTATATAAGAACCTGTATTAATAAACATACTTTTCACAAGTGCAAAATGAACATTTGCATCTACTCTGAAACCTTCTATAGCATTTACTCCAAAGTTTCTAGTACAAGACCACATTTTAGAATCATAAGGATTTGCATGTGGTATTTCACAGAGACACAAATCCCTTCTGGAAACATATTTAAGACCGACAATTGTACAGTGTGTGATTATGTTTTAGCAAGACATAAAGTAAGTACCTTGCAACATACACCGGACTTCCAGTCTGGGGAAAATAGTGGAGAATCCTTTATCCCTGCTACTCCCTGCTAAGTGCAAATATAAACCCAGGAAATAGTGTAAGAGACAACCACAGTATAAATCTGCAATGTGGAAGGAGGAAAACGAATGGCTAGGGGCCTTAGGACTAGAGCAACATCATAGGAACAGAGCATCTTACAACTGCCCCCAGTGGAGGAAGGTGGCCGGGGCCCAGCATTTCCAGATGTCCCCAACAAGCTCCAGAAGATGGACCCAGGAGGTTCATCTATCCAGCGGTTCAAATGTGAGTCCCAACAACAACACTGGGAGAGCCTGAGAGTACTGGTTAGGACTGATCAGAGACCCCCCAACAATGAGTCCAAGGAAAGTCCCTTCCAGGCTAGAGCCCTGGGTCAGAGGCTGCTGTCATCATGGAGAGACCACAAGCCTTCAGTAAGGGGGTCCCAACACAAGTGCCTTCCCAAGAAGCATTGTCAGTCTCTTGGGCAAGAGACTCTGCAGCCAGAGACAGGCAGTGTGGCCTGAAGAAGTTGCATCAGGCCCCCAAGTATGGACCAGCAAGAGCCCAGCGATGTAGCACTGTATCAAACCACGGGGATGAAAGTTACCCTTCAAAGTTTCTGATACTTACGTTGTCACTGGACCCACAGCTAGCAGGATCTGGGTACTGTACCTGACAGGGTCACCACAGGCAAAAATAAAATTTTAAATTAGGCCCAGAGCCTCCTTACATCATAGCTAAAATGTCCTGGATACAAATAAAAACAAACAAATGAAAAAACACTGCAACTGTAACAAGAACCAGGAATGTTGCAGGTTGGATAAAAACACGACAAAAACAAAACAGTTAACTGACATCAACACTGAGATGAATTAGATGTTGGAATTCTCTGACAAGGATTTTAAAGCAGCCCTCTAGACATGTTTCAGCAATTTGTTAATTGCAAACTATCTTGAAACACATGAAGAAAGAAAATCGAAGAAGAAGAAGAAGAAGAAGAAGAAGAAGAAGAAGAAGAAGAAGGAGGAGGAGGAGGAGGAGGAGGAGAGGGAGAAGATGATGATGGCGGCAGAGGGGGAGGAGGAGGAAGAAACCAGAAACTGAAATTACAAAGAACTGAATGAAAATTACAGAACTGAAAAGTACTATAATTCAAAAAAAAAAAAAAAGTATTCGATTGGCTTAATGGTAAACAGAGAAGACAAAGGAAAGCAGAGGAGAAAGGTAGTAACATGAAAATAATTTCCCCAATCTGAATAAAGAAAAAAAGTAGACTGAAAAATGAAAGAAAAGGACAGAGAGCTTCAGGCATGGGTGGGACAGGAACAAAAGATCCAGCTCCTAATCCTAGGGAGAGAGCACAACAAGAGTGGAGGGAAAAAGAATTCTAAGATACAATGTTGGAAAATGTCCCAAACTTTGCAAAAGACATAAACCCACAAATTCAAGAAACTGATTAAACCACAAGTAATAGAAACTGCAATAAGGCAGCAAAATAAATAAAACTATGCATACATATTGAAAAAGAAGAAATAAACCATCCCTAATTACAGATGGCATGGTTGTCTACATAGATAATCCTGAGGAATAATAATAATTAAATAATAAATAAACAAGAGGCTCCTGGCTAGCTCAGTCAGTAAGGCATCCAACTCTTGATCTCTGGGTTGTAAGTTTGAGCCCCATGTTGAGTGTAGAGATCACTTAAAAATAAAATTATGGGGCACCTGGGTGGCTCAGTTGGTTAGACATCTAACTTCAGCTTAGGTCATGATCTCGAGTTTTGTGAGTTCGAGTCTTGTGTCGGGCTCTTTTCTGACAGCCCAGAGGCTGGAGCCTGCTTCAGATTCTGTGTCTCCATCTCTCTCTGCCCCTCCACTGCTTGCACTCTGTCTCTCTCTCTTCCAAAAATAAATAAACATTAAAAATTTTCTTTGTTTAATAAAATTAAATTAAAAAAAGAAAAAAGAAAGGAAAGAAAAATTCTTAAAACCAATAAGTGAGTTTATTATGCGGTTGAGTACAACATCAACAAAGGCGAACATAGTATATTTGTATATACTAATAGTGAGAATGTAAAAACCAAAAATAAAGGCACGATAGCATTTATAATCACTCAGAAGGAATTGTAAGCCTAGGGATAAACTGAGCAGAATACGTTACAGTATATGTATGCCGATATTACAAGATGCTGAAAGAAATCCAAGAAGACATATATAAATAGAGACATATCATGTTCACTTATTAGAGGACTCAACACAGTTAAAATATTAATCCTCTCTAAACTAATCTGTAGACTTAAGACAGTTTCTACTAAGATCTCAGTAGGATTTTTATATACATAGTAAAGTTTATTCTAAAATGTATATGGAAAGGCGTGGGCCCTAGGCTAGCCAAAACAATCCTGAAAAATATGACCAAAGTGAAGAACTCTACCAGATAGCAGAGCCTACCGTGTTTAACCACAGTAACCCAGTCAGCAAGGCACAGGTTGGACTCCTGGGGCCAGGGCAGCAGATGGGGTGGTTAGACAAGCCAGGATGGAAACGTTCTGTGTTTGACTCTATGGACGACATCACTGTCTTTATAATATTGTAAAATAATTTTGCAAAATGTTTCTGAGGGAAAAAACAAGGTAACAAACACATGGGAATTTCTAATATTTCTTATAACTGGCATGTAAATCTAAAATTGTGTCAAAATGAATAGTTTAACTTAAAAAATAGACTGCTATGGAGACACCTGGGTGGCAAGTGCCCCACGCTTCATTTTGGCTCAGGTCATGATCTCACCGTTCATGGGATCGAAACCAGCTGTTAGCACAGAGTCTACTTGGGGTTGTCTCTCACTTTCTCTCTCTCTCTCTGCCCCCCTCCCCACTCTCTCTCTCTCTGTCTCTCTCTCAAAATAAATTAAAAAAAAAACATTAAAAAAATAGACTGCTGTTGTTTTCTTATCTTTGGAAAAATATAGAATAAGATTATGGTGGTCAACATTTTGGTTTTCCTAAAGTTGTTTTTAAGTGGTTGTTTTGCTTTGTTTTGTTTTGTTTTTGTTTTTGTTTTTTTATGGCTGCTATTTCAATGTAGTCACTCAAGGGAAGAATCCTACTACCACCGCTGCTTTTATTTGTTGTGATGTTCTAAGTGACTTCTGCCAGCACTGTTAAAAGGAATTGCAGAGGTGTGGCTATAACTACCAAAGGGATATTTAAAAACAAATGTCACGTAGACTTAATATATACTTATCATTTGCCTCAAAAGTAGATTCTACTTCCTTATATCTAACCTTGAGAGGAAAGTAGTTGGGGATGTTAGCGTATTTTCAGTGATCTGCTAATAAAGCACGTTTCTGCTTATCTTGTCTTTGGTGGAAATTGGGCCCCATTCATCTAACGGACAGAGGGACATACTGCTCGCAATGCTGAGCTCCAGTAAGGGCACGTCAGTGGCACCATATAAAAGTGAGCTAAGATAATACAGAGGGGATTATTTCCTGGGTCTCTTAGGAAAAGTGCTGGGTACCTAGTTATTACCCATTTCTAAGATGGATATTTAGGAGTGGCACACACACTTTATATAGCATGTTTCTGGGTTTCTATGAAACGTAAAATGATAAAATAGAATGTATTAAGAGATGATATGAACATTTTGTTGTGTCTAAAAGTAAGTGTTCTGTAGAACAGTTGGATTTAAACTTTGGCATTTTCCCTCTGTTCCCCCTTGAAATTACTTGATTCTCCCCCTTTGCATTTAGTCTTGTCCCTCATTTCCGGAATCAATGATTACCCGATGCCGTCCACAGCTTCATCACCCTGGCTTCTGAGGAATAAGTCCAAATTCACATGGACTGTTTTGGTCTACTTGAGAGATCTTTCCTGCGGAGAAGTGAATCATTCACTCGCCCACCAAGCCAGTAGTTGAGGTTTCTGATTCAGGATTTCCTGTTTGTAACTCGGCCTCATCTGGGTCTGAAGAAAACGGTCCTGTGTCACTTTTCATCCAGTCAGACTCAGATGCTGCCATTACCCCAAGGAGCTGTCAGACTCCCACACCTTTTCTTCCTTAGTCACAGACATCATGGCAGGCAACACCCAATAGCACTCACGCCAATGGCACTTTTTTTTTCCATGAAGACATGAGCATTTCCTATGACATCTATTCAATGAGTCCTTGAGATGCCCGTAAAATTTCCAACATAGTTTTACAGCTGAAATACACTGTAAAATTATTTTAAATTTGCTTTCTTAAACTATTAAACACGGCAAAACACAAGATGATATGTTGGCAAATAAGCATATTATGCAACAATTTCATCACTATGTAAAATTAGTACCCTATTTTGGGAAAAAATTGTCTTAAAACCAAAATGATGTTAGCTCCGTTGGAGAATCATGTGACTTTTAAAGCATCGGGTTATTGAATCATGGTGAGTCTTAATTAGAGAGAGCTTGAGGGGTTAATGACAAAGAACCATACACAGAGAAGCCATATGTCTCAGCCACAAAATGCAGAGAAGAGCCAGGGGACAAGGACACTTATCCAGGAAAATCAACAGTATTGCTGCCAGAGGTTGGCTCTCCTTCGAACCAGGAGAGAACGTCCTGGTGAATAAAGAGAACTGATATAAAAGCAAAGCGGTGGAAATAGATGAAATAAATTTATATTAAGCACCATAGAACAAAATGGAATTAAAAACAGAACAATAGCTTTTAACGTGTAAGACTTGTAGGATTTCGCTTGCTTCTTCCTTTTTTTCTTCCTTCTCTCTCTTTTCCTTTCACATCATGCGGAATTATTATCTCAATACATGATACTCACTACAAACTGAACTGTATCACCCTCAAAACTGGCACATTGAAGCCCTAAGCCACAGTGTGACCACATCTGGATACAGTGCCATTAAGTTTAAGTTTAAATGAGGTCATAAAGTTGAGGTCTTGATCATATAGCATTGATGCCTCATAAGAAGAGGCACCAGACAGAGCTCACCTCCCCTCTCTCCCTCCACTGAAGAAAGGCCACAGAAGCACCCAGCGAGAAGGTGGCCATCCCCAAGCCAGGAAGAGGGTTCTCTCACCAGAGCCCAACTACGCTGACCCTCTGAGCTCAGAAATCCAGCCTCCAGACCTGTGAGATAATACATGTCTGTTGTTTCCGTCCCTAAGTCTGTTGTGTTTTGTTATCGCAGCCTGAGCTAAGACAACACCTGTTTTGTCATATAGCCAAGCTATGCAAGATGAGACAAGTAATTTGGAGTAAAAGATATCATATTTGGGAAAATCAGATTTGAAACGTTTTTACGCAACGCGCGTGTATACATTTTACAATATGCTATATACAGAACTGACAAGGGTGTATATATTTAGCACTTTGTTAAAAATATATCTGGAGTTTAGGAGAAAATTAAGGGCGGAGGGAGAGGTATGCTGAGGTCCTAAGTGCCCAGCTTCAGGATAAGCAAACATAGAGGTGGCCTAACCAGAGTGCAAGGTGTGTAAAAGGGTTTTTCTCACACCTGTGTTTCTTTCCACAGACGTCTAGAGGTCTAGCACTGACCCAGAGACTAGATGAAGGATATGGAGGCCTAGCTAGTTATTTATAATGTGCTGTTTAAAGTTGGAAACATCTTTGAGGCACTGAGAGTCAGTCTATGTGCATTGTTCCGAGATACAGACTTCTCCCTTCTCCAGCATAGAATGTTCCTGTGAAAACATTCATAAACCAAAGTGGCATAAAGCAAAGAAGTCATCACCATTCGCTTAAGTGGAAAACTTTTTCAGCATTTCCTGACCCCCAGAAATAACCTCTCTCAGGTTTGTTTTGTTTTGTTTTGTTTTATCTTTTATACTTAAGACACATCTTGCTAATGGAGGCACAAAATCCATCAATATAAAGCACAGATGCTCACAGACACAGTTCAAAACTCTGGAGGCTTGATGCTGAGTGTTGTTCTCAGGGAAGGAGCTGCATGGAGCCACCCTTGCTGCTTGGGTGAGTGTGGCCTCTGTCCCTTGCATTTTGCCTTTTCCACGAAACTAACACCCCTCTCCTGGCTTCTTTCAGTTAGCAAAAACAGGTGCTGATACAGTCTTGCGTAAAAGCGAAGGGGCATAGCGTGAACTTTCAAAACGTGTGGAATATCTGTGTGTAGACTGATAAGTTATATACTTGGTTTAACCGGCTCCACAACCTGGCTGGACTAAAGTGACCCGTGGATTAAAAATAATTCACTTGAAACTCTTGCCCAAGCTCCCCTGAAACCATGATCCCTCACACAAGTCTTCATGGTTCATAATCTAAGACAAAGTAGCCGAAACCTGTGGCTGCGTCTGGAAATCGTGGCCTCTCCTAGTCTCGCTTGCTTACTCTTTTTCCTGTTTACCATATCTTTTACTCTAATGCCTTACAAGTTCATCTTGTAGAACGTTGGGAGGCTTTTCAATGATCCAATCTGGTATAATCGATGCCATAAGTCATTGGGTCGGTGATGGAAACAGAGACTTGACTAATTTCTCTGTCTTAAGCCTATGTATTCTCACTATCTCTCATATCTTGACACGATATCATAGATGTAATAGAAACCTTCTGTGAGGATTACTTCTGTGAGGAAACTGAACACAATTATTCCATCGCCCCACTTTATCTTGTAGGTATTTTTATCTTTTGCATCCATAACAAAATACTCTTTCCTCAAATGTTCATCCACTAACAATTTGTTCTTTCTTCTCTAAGAATGCTTTATTGCCTTTGCAATGCTTTAATAGCTGAAATTTACCCCAGTTAAATGACACTTATCCAATTGTTTTTCATTTTGCTCCTGGAGTCTGCTTGGAGGGATTGGAGTTCTAACTGCATCTTCAAAGCTACAAGATGAGTACATGTTATGTTACTATATCTAGTGTTTAATGTTTGTGAAGTGGTCGGAATGCTCTGAAGAATCCATTAAACTACGTAATTTTCAGTGCAGACGACTAGCTCTTGGCAATGCACTCTGCAATATTATAAAGATGGGCTTGCCCTATTTCATTGGTGATCATATGAGGTACCTATTTGTGTAGGGAATGAGACACTACTGTTTGCCAACAGACTACTGTCAGCTCAATCATGTGCCTTCCTTACCCCAAGCCCCCCATTTCCATACGTGCATCTTATGGAGAATCACCTCTATTCTCTTACTATTCTATAGTAGTGAACACAATGATGAAAAAGCTTAGGGAGACTCCCCTTTACAGGGCTTATTTCTATATAATATTATTGTGATATTGGTTCTTTTTGTTGGCCAAATGAATACCCAAATCAGAACATAGGCAATGATTATGGAAGTCTAAGCATTTATCTCCAAGACACAGTATGCCTTTTAATAATTTATAATGTTTTTGTTAAAAGCTGTAACATGGAAGCATTTTTATCTCAGTGTTATTTCAAAGGGTTCTTGGAAACAATCATGTTTATCAAATACGAAGACAAGATCAGAACATAAATGATTTATTTTTTTAATGTTTATTCATTTTTGAGAGATAGAGAGAGACACAGCATGAGCAGGGGAAGGGCAGAGAGAGAGAGAGAGAAGAGAGAGACAGAGACAGAGAGACAGAATCCCAAGCAAGCTCCAGGCTCCAAATGGTCAGCACAGAGCCCAACACAGGGCTCGAAACCACAAACTGCGAGATCATGACCTGAGCCGAAATCAGACGTTCAACTGACTGAGCCACCCACTTGCCCCTAAAAGATTTATTTTTATACTTTAACCAAACGATATTATGTAAAATGTGGCAATTACAATAATAAATACCTCTGTTGCCCTACAGTGTATTTAATATATTTTTCTTTCAGGTAGAATGTTTGGGTTCTTTAGCAAATGGTATGAAGCATGAATTATAGTGTCTTTAGATTTCTGTATTTATTTTCTGTTGTTTTGTAACAGAGCACACCACAAATTTGGTGGGCTAAAACAGGTTCATTATCCCACAGTGTCCATGGATCAGGAATTCACTGTATTTTATGTGGGCTCACCCTCTGGTCTCATAAGACTGAACCCAATGTACCAGCTGGCTGTGTAAGCAAATCTCAGCTTAGTCTCCTTGGATGTCCATGTCTCATGGGATAGCAGGATGAGGATAGACCCTGCAGGTGGGTGTTCTGATGGATCCCAAACATTCGTTGATTTTCCTTTTCTTCAGGTTTTTGTTTTTGTTTTTGAGAGAGCTAAAGAGAGAGTGCAGATGAGCTTGGGAGGGGCGGGTGGGGGAGAGAGAGAGAGAGAGACAGAGAGATTGTTAAGCAGGCTCCATGTTGGGTGTGGACCCCAGTGCAAAGCTCCATCCCATGACCATGAGATCATAACCTGAGCCAAAGACAAGAGTCAGATGCTTAACTGACCCAGCCACCCAGGCGGCCTCTCCAGGTTTTTCCATTGTAAAAGTACGAGCAACATTTCCAAGCTCTTTACATGTGGGAGCTGGAACTGGAAATCCCAACAGCTATATGGAATTTTTTTTTTTTCAAAAATGTGCTATATCCTGGAGTGCCTGGGTGGCTCAGTCCATTAAGCACCTGGCTCTTGATTTCAGCTCAGGTCATGATCTCACACTTTGTGAGACTGAGTCCAGAACCTGTTTGGGATTCTCTCTCTCTCTCTGTCTCTCCACCCCTCTCCCACTCATGCCCCCACCCCTCAAAAATAACTAAACAAATATTAAAAAAATGTTCTACCTCCTAAGCTATTTTTTTCTCATAAATTCATCTGGCTTTAGATAATGCTTAAAAATTATGTTAACTTTTTTCAATATGTTTTAAGAGGCTTAAATATTTTTGATGATTTCCGGTGTGGTGAGGCATTCTCTTCCTTTCCTGCTAAGAACACCACAGAGACATAATATTATCTATTGTTTAATAAAATGCTGTTGAAAAAGTGTATCCCATTAAGTGGATCTCAGCTTCAAAAAGTTTTCTAAATATAATGGGAACTAAGAAATAAAATATGTTGAAGTGGAAAAGAGGGGGAAATAATTATAGCTTTGGGTATATTGTATATTCTGGCAAAAATTACATGAAAAAAATAATATCTGGGACACTCCCCATACTGAATGAGTACGAATGTTACAAACAAGTGATACAACAAAACAATTATGGAAAATACCATGCCGAGGGAATTAATCATGGAATACTTTGGTTTCCAGACCATTAAAAAAGGAAAAAGGAAGTAAGAGAGTAGTGATGAATGCATAGTTCTGTAGATAATCACCCATCAACCGTTTTATTTGTGGTTAGGAAAAAAAGATTAGCACAATGAAAAATGAATAAATTGTCATCACTGTTGAGAGAGATACAAAGAAATATAGAGTGAATTAATGAAAGAAAATGGCAATGCTGAATAATAAAAACACATGCAATTCTTGAAGTTTATCAGAATTATGAGAATTGTGGCCATAAGTTATTTTATCTATAATATTTGAAAACAGACTTTTAAAAAATATTCGACAGTATGTTGCGGGAAACATTTCTACATAGACACATTAATGTATGTGCAAATTGTATAACTTCTTAAAAAAATAGATTTTTATTTTCAGATGTTTGTTGGTGTTGCTGTTTTCCCTAATTCATTTCTCTTTTGTATCAAAGTAATTATGCTATGTCATTCAGTGTTGAATGAAACAGCTCCATTTATTTCAGAAAATTATACTCTGAGCTGCAAGCCAATGAAGGATAAAATAATGATCCTTTGTATAAGTCTTGAATAAATCTTAGACAAATTTCGTAGCCATCACGATTGAAATGGCCCCACTACCAGCGTCGTATCACAGGATGGGAGGAAGGATCAGTTTTTTCACTAATATTATTTGGAAATGTTGGCCCACAGTAATGATAAAAAAGCCACTAGCCTTTATTGATTTTGGTATTATTTTTGTATCCTTTGCAGACAATAGATTCCATTTGCGTGCCTTCTCGTGCTTCCATAATGCCACAGACTGGAGGGCTTAAACAACAGAAATTTATTTTCCCACAGTTCCGGAGGCTGGAAAGTCTCCAGTCAGCAGGTTTGTTTCTCCCGAAGCTCCTCTCCTTTGCTTGCCTCTCGCCGTGTCCTCACCTGGCCTTTCCTCTGTGTGTGTGCACGTCTGGTATCTCCCTCTCTTCTTGTGAGAACACAAATCCTACCCAAATTAAAGACCTTTCTTTATGACCTCTTTTCATTGTAGTCATATCCTTAAAGGCCCACCTCCAACTATACCATATTTGGGGGTAGGCTTCAACATCTGAATTTGGGGAGGATGCAATTCAGTCCATAATGCCGCCATTGACTAAACCCAGTGTGGACCAACCCTGGTTTCCTCCTCATCCAATTTGCCATGACATCACTGTGGGTTGGTGAGGTTTTTCTCCTGAAGCAGATCTTCAGGTTGCATTTCTGAGGAAAAGGCCTGTTTCAGAGAGGACACTGCGTGTGGTAGGTCCTACTGTTTGTCCACAATTGTTTCTTTTCCTCCTGCCTTTGCCATGGCTCCCTTTCCTACCCCACCGAGGTAAGGCTTGGCCATGTTCTTGTTCTGCTCAGTGGTTGCGGGATGAAGTTACAATTGCCAGTTCCAAACTCAGGCTGTAAGAGGCATATGTTTCTGTTTCTCCCTCCGCATTCCTGCAGTTGACCATGAGAAGACCTTCCCCTAAGTGCCTAATGCTCTTGTAGTCTGGACCCTGGGATGCTAAATCCTATAAATAAATGTGAGTAAGCCCTGAAACAGACCCACAGATTGGAGCACATCTACCCCAGCCAATTCACAGAACGAAGAAAAAACAAAATCATTTGCAAGACACTGAGACTTGTGGTCGGTTCGTTACGCGGCATTATCGCAGGAAAACAAGAAAAGCTGAAACAAAGGACTGGATATAGGCTGCTGCTCTCCCTGAGCCTCGCTGGGAGTACCCTGCAGCAGTAGGTAACAGAGACACATTCATTTTCTGTCACTGCTCTAGCGAATGACAGCAAAGTCAGTTAAAACAGAAGAAATGTATTATCTTAAAAAAGTCCAAAGTCCAATTCCAGCCACAGTAGGTTAAAATGAAGGTGTCAGCAGGACCACATCCGTTTCTGGAAGCTCGGCCTTTTATGTACTGCCTCACCTCCAGCTCCTGGGAGCTGTCTGATTGTGTGGCTCCTGACCAGAAATGGAGGGTCCCGTCCTTCTCACGTTGTGTCTTGCTGGCCTGCTCTGCTGCTGGCTTCTTCCATTTTTAATAGCTCATGTGATTAGGTTGACCCATCCAAATAAGCCATGCAATCTGCCTATTTTAAGGTGAACTCATTAATAAACTGCACTGTATCTGTTACAGTATCTGCCACTGATTCTCTTTGTCACAGGACAGAAACATAGTATATTCGCTTATGGGGATTTCCTTAACAAAGTACCACAAACTTGGTAGCTTAATCAACGGCAAGTATTTGTTTCAGTTTTAGAGGCTAGAAGGTCCAAGGAAAAGGAGTGAACAGGTGGATTCCTGCTGAGGGCTATGAGGGACTCTGGTTCCTGTCTCCCTCCAGCTCCTGGTGGCCTCGGGTTTCCCATGACTTGTGGATGGTGTTCATTCTAGTCCCTCCGTGTTGTCTTCCTTCCATAAATATCTATCCATGTGCCCCTTTTATAAGGACACCATCATACTGACCTAGGACCTGACCTAGTATCCTCAACTTAAAGGGATAGTCTACAAAGAACCCATTTCCGAATGAGGCCACATTCATTGGAACTATGAGGACAACATCTCTTGGGAGAACACAGCTCAACCTGTGGCACGTAGTCACAGGTGTAATACCAGGGATTGGGATGCGGATATCTTTGCAGGTGATGATCCCTCTCATCGGGAGTGATTTGGGCTACTCAGAAGATATCTGAGATACAGGAAAAGACACAGCTTGGTAAAATATGTAGGTACAAGCTAGTGGCAATTAGTATTCTTTATTTCTTTTTATTGAGTAAATACAAATATGTCTTTATGTATTCCAGCTTGGTCTCTTTGATACTAAGGAGAGTAAAGGATACAGAGTGTCGGGAGTTTGGTGGAACATTTCAGTGGTAGTCCTATTCCGGAGTGCAGTGTAGAAACAGTGTAGATAAGAAGTGGGAGATTCCAGGAAAATCCATCTCAGAAAATACTAACAGAGCCTCTCTTTCCATTGTCTGTGCTCCATTCCCCTCAGGGCTGACCCTGCAAAGGTCATGCTTTTAATTATTAAGGCCATGAATAGCCTAGTTTTTTTGCAGGTTGCATCTAGTTTTTCAACTACTATAAGTATTAGAATATTTCAGTTCAGGGGCGCCTGGGTGGCTCAATCAGTTAAGCGTCCACCTCTTGATTTTGACTCAGGTCATGATCTTACCGTTCATGGGATCGAGTCCCACATGGGGCTCTGCAGGTGCTCTATCTCAAAAAAAAAAAAAAAAAAAAAAAAGAATAGTTCAGTTCCATTGTATGTGTTATGAACAACGTAATCATATTTTCTATATGAATTGCCTAGTTGAATACGATATTCAAAAGGAATTATCTACTTTTCAGCCTTAGGAATCCTTTAATTGAAATACAGAAAAATCTATTTCATCTAAGTAAGTCCTGTTTCTATGTTTCTGAGATAGTGAAATATATATGTAATTAATCTACTGTCCTCTTATCAAGACCAATAAAAATTGAGCAATAAAATATAATCTGATCATGTCATTAGGAAAAATGAATTTTTTATTATCTGTTAGCAACTAAATAATAAATTATTTTTCAACAGCTTTTTAATGAGATGAAAGAAAATCAAGGGTTGCAATAAAGTGCTGTAGGATCCAATTTGAATGATCGTTCTGCTTCCTGTGAAAAATGAAGTCCTCGTATCTTTCCCCAGAAATACAAAATCATTTAATATTCGTGAAAAATCATGACAAGATCACTTGATAAGAAACAAATACAACAATGTCTCCTCTTTACTCTTGTCCTAAACCAGCCTGGTAGTTTAATAATTTAAGTGAACATTGTTAATTTGTATTAAGGCACAGACAGAATTAGTTCTTCTGATTAATGCATTCGGTCTATTAATAATATCTTACTGTTTGACGGGCACCTGGGCGGCTCAGTGGGTTAAGTGTCCAACTTCGGCTCAGGTCAAGATCTCACAGTTCACGAGTTCTAGCCTCGCCTCCTCCAGCTCTGTACTGACACCTCAAAGCCTGGAGCCTTCTTCGGATTCCGTCTCTCCTCTTTGCCCCTCCCCTGCTCATGCTCTGTCTCTTTCTGTCTTCCAAAAATAAATAAACGTTAATTTAAAAAAAAAATCTTCCCATTTGATGTTCTTAGCATACTCTTTCTCTCTTTGTATTTTTATACGTATATATGCATACAATTATTATATATGCACAAGCACATATACAGAAAGTAAGTGAGGGAAGAAGAGGAAAATTTTATATATTTTTATCTGTGTTTACAAATGATCAATTTTTAAATATTTCCTCCATAAAATAATTTTTCCCACAAATAACTTAATTATCACTGAGATCATTCTCTAAAAATTATCCTTTAAATAATTTTACTTTCAAGAGTTCTATCCATGCTTTTCTACTAAGCTTTCCTGAACAGTAGCAAGCTAAAGTACAGTGGGTTTTAATTTATTTTAATTTTTTTCTTCTAAATTTCATTAACAGCAGAGTCCCCCACCCCTCTGGAATTGCTTCAGTGGAATTTGCCATAGTCCGTCAGAGAAGTCAGGTAAGGGTAGTGCTGCCGTTACACAGAATATAGTTTTAAAACTGCCCTCATAGTGGAAGATTGGGGGGGCTTTTGGAACTAACATTTAATACTCCTGGAGGTAGAATGAGTGGTCCTGCACTTCTGTGACTTGAGAAAGTTAACTACTCTCAGCCTTTTCCTACCCTTATAAACAAAGATAAAACTACCAGGCTTTTCCAGTTGTTTCCATCAATACTTTAAAATATCACAATGACCTCCTCATTGAGCTTCAAAAAGAGTTTCTTCTAAATATCTGGAAGAGAATAGTCAGCCAGCTCAAACTCAAATGTGGCCAACCCTGAACTGATCACCATTGTTCTCCATTCCCCACTTTATGTTCCAGCTGACTTCCTATAAGCAATAGTTAATTCATTACTTAATTACTTTCACCCAGTCAAGCAGAAAACTTAAGAATATCCATGCATAGGGGCGCCTGGGTGGCGCAGTCGGTTAAGCGTCCGACTTCAGCCAGGTCACGATCTCGCGATCCGTGAGTTCGAGCCCCGCGTCGGGCTCTGGGCGGATGGCTCAGAGCCTGGAGCCTGTTTCCGATTCTGTGTCTCCCTCTCTCTGCCCCTCCCCCATTCATGCTCTGTCTCTCTCTGTCCCAAAAATAAATAAACGTTGAGAAAAAAAAAAAAAAGAATATCCATGCATAACATCCAATTTTTAAAAATCCCTTTGATTATAATTTTGAAACCTTCTTCAATCTCTCTGCCCACCTTCCGGGACTGCTGAAGTCAATTTTGCATCCTCTTGTAGAAGAATTATTTAAAGAGTCTCATAGCATCGTTCCATGACTCACCCACGCAAATAAGAATATGATCATGCTGCTCTCTTACCCTATTTTACATGATTTTCTTTTTCACGTGAGTTAAAACCCAACCCCTTGTAAATATGCACAAAATTCTTTGTTTTCTATTTCCAGTAAATACCTACAGCTTTATTTTACACAACTGGAAGCTTGCTTTCCATGAACAAATAAATTACAGAATGCTGGCTGTCACCTGTTTATCCTGCTTTGCGATCTGATTCTTCTTCAAGTAGCCATATTTTCAAGGACCCGAGGAAGTCTTGCTCATGTCTCCAAAACCCACTTCAATTGTCACCATGTCTGGCCGTGCTAGCTTTCTTGGGTTGGGCTTCCCCAAAAGTAGATTCTGAGAAAAGGGTAAGTACAAGTGACTTACTCAGAATGTCATCTCAGGAAGCACTGAGAAGGGAAGGGAGAAGTGAGACAGGGAAAGAAACTAATTGCAGGTGTATCGTTAGAAAGGTATGTGACTGAGCCAGTTACAGGTATGTGAAAACTGGAGAGAGAACAATAAACAATAGGCCAAGATTGTTGGTAGGTGAAAAGAGTGCAAAATTTAAATCAGGGATTTGGAATTTAACTTTTTTTTTGTAATTAATTATGCCCTTGGTGGTGGATTAAAAGCTACTTGTGGAGCTGGAAGTACTAAAAATCAAAAACTGTGTCTTGTGAATGTCAGAGTATCCTACTTTAATGTTTGTTGAAACCAGATATTGAAATTAGATATGCTCTATAGGTGATATCCTGCAATTAATTATAGCAGTGTCCCTTGACGGATTCTGTTCATATTTCACTATCTAGTGATCATAAAGAAGGCCACTAGTCAAAAAAAAAATGTACAATTTAATGATAGACTCTCCATTACTTAAAAGACACTTCTTAAAGGATCTACCCTTAAAAAGTTGAATTATTCATCAATTATGATACCTGTGGTCTTATTTTTAACCTTTCCATATACTCCTGTTTTATTAGTCATTTTTTAAAGTCCTGTTCTTAATTTTGTCGTATAAATTCCAAGCTCCTTGCCAACTGTAGTTCAAATGTTTGCATAGTATTACTTTAGTATGAGAAATATTCTGGTAAAGAATAGTATTATTCATTCATGCATTTCTTCATCCATTCGCTGATCCCAGGACTATGTACCAGGCATGATACTAGTTTCTAGGGACAAAAGGTAAATAAGGCATAATCCTTGCATTAAAGATACCAGATTCCAGAGAGAGAGAGAGAGAGGGAGGGAGGGAGGGAGGGAGAGGGAGAAAGCACTAACAAAAAATAACACCTGGTGTGATAAAGTAGAATGGAAATGAAAAGTAGGGGACACTCTAATGCTTTGAGAGGGTTTTACATGCTGCCGTGTCTGGAAGGATGAATTAGCCAGAGGGACAAGGAGAACAATTCTGTTCCAGAAAATGTGGATAGCGTGCAAAGGCAAGAGAACATAAAAGAGAATATGCAGTACGGGGCAAAACAGGTCATCTGGGTTGTTTAAATTATCAAGGGCAGAGGAACAGAGCAGCGGCAGATGATGTAGGGAACAAAACAGGGGCTAGAGAAATGCCAAGATATGGCCAGCACTGGTAATCAATGTGAATATTCTAAAATCGGCTGAGTTCATTATCACTTTAGAACTGTGTGTCCCAAATGTGCATTTCTAATTTCTGTTTAGGCACTTGATATGACAACGTGTTAACATTCATATTCTGCAACAGCAGATAGGCAAATAGTGAGGACAGGCCTGATGCCCATCCATTTTTCAGACCTAGTGAATTGCAAAAGCATGATCAAAAGTCTGAATTTCTGAATTAAACATTAGTTTTCCCTGTACTAAAGAATAATTAAATCATTAAAAGTTTTGCTTCAGAGGAAACTGTTAATTGCATCCATTTCAGAATTACACATAAAGTCTACCTTCAACAAAACTAGAAACGTCATATACAATATTCGTGACGTTACCTGAATAGGTATGACCTCATGATGATGTTCATCATGCAGAGAACAGAAATGAAGACGGCGTTTCTAGAGCATAATTATTTTGCCACCAAATCATCTGGGCCTTAATTATGTGTACTGTTTGCCTCTCCAGCTATAGTGTTATAAGCACTTCAACATCCATATTGATGATCGAAGGAACACCCTGCCCCTGTGGTTCTTTTACTGACATTTTCAAACATCTCTGGCTCTCCAACACGTCCTATTCAGACAAAACTTGACTTACTGCCGATAACTTTATATCCAACGTTTTAATTTCAAATGTCCCATTTTCTTTCCACCATCTTATCTTGTCAGCTCACGTCTTCTTCAGCCTACCATCCTACCAGCTGCTCACCTTCTGCATTATTTCAGGATGTAGAGTTGTCTTCAACGGGGGAGGGAAACGGAGCAGGCGGAAGTCAGTTTGCCTCGTCTTGTCTGGACCAGAAGTCTGGACTTTGCTCCTGTTTCTAAACAGCTTCTTTCTCATCTGTCATCAATATTTCCTTGTTGCTTTTTTTTTTGTAAATAGAGTATTCAAAACACAAAATTCTAATACCTTACGCTTTGGGTGAAACAAACAAAAGACCCAAGACCGTCAGCCACCATCACATCTCTCTGCTACTTTTCATTGTAAAATTCCTCAGGATTTCTCTACTCATGGAAGCCTCACCACCATTTCCCATTTTCTTCTCATTTTACTGAAACTAGATGTTTATTCCAATGTGTGATAAGAACACATTCCATGAACCTGTTCTTATTGAAGTCACAACATGATGACCATTTTTGATAAATTCATTTCTCTATTTTTAATCTTTATCTTTGGTTCTCAGCAGCATTGGTCATGATTATTTCTTCCTTTCTGCTGGCTTCTGGGATACCACACTGCTGATTTTCTTCAGGAACTACAGGTATCTCATTTTAATTCCCTTAGCCGACTATTCATTCCCTTCCAGAAACTCCAAAATTTGGAGTACCCTAGAATCTACTCGATGGTTCCTTCTATTTTAAAAATGATTTATCGGGGTGCCGCGATGGCTCAGTCAGTTGAGAAAGTGACTCTTTTTTTTAAAGTTTTTTTTAAATTTTTTTTAACGTTTATTTATTTTTGAGACAGAGAGAGACAGAGCATGAATGGGGGAGAGGCAGAGAGAGAGGGAGACACAGAATTGGAAGCAGGCTCTAGGCTCTGAGCCATCAGCCCAGAGCCCGACGCGGGGCTCAAACTCACAGACCGTGAGATCGTGACCTGAGCTGAAGTCGGACGCTTAACCGACTGAGCCACCCAGGCGCCCCGAGAAAGTGACTCTTGATTTCAGCTCAGGTCATGATCCCGTGGTCATGGAACTGAGCCTCGCAGTGCGAGCGATCTGCACTGAGTGTGGAGCCTGCCTGAGATTCCCTCTGTCTCTCCCTCTGCCCTCTGCCATTCGTTCTCACTCTATCTCTTTCTCTAAAAAAAGGAAAAATAAATAAATAAAAACGACTTCTTCTTCCACAGGCAATATCATCCTTATCTGTAGGTATCGTTTAAATGCTAGTGATTGTGACATTCCTGTCTCAAGCCTCCACCTCTGAGTTTCAGACTCCTGTATCCAATTGCCTGCTGAGATTCCCACCTTAGTATTCAAGTAAGTAGCTTAAAATTAACATGTACAAAACTGAACTTTTATTTCACTGTCATTAGCATCCCCCCCCACCGCCCCAATTCTCCTCCTCTGAATAGATATACTGAATAGATCAGGAGATCTAATGTATAGGACAATGACTGTAATTATTTATTTTTTTCCATATTATGTAATGATTCTTCTATATTTTCTTCAAGTACATTTTTACATAATTATGTACATACGCACATTTATTATTTATTGTTTTTTTTTAATTTACATCCAAGTTAGTTAGCATGTAGTGCAATAATGATTTCAGGAGTAAATTCCAGTGATTCATCTCCTATGTATAAAACCAGTGTTCATCCCACCAAGTGTCTTCCTTTAATGCCCCTTCCCCATTTAGCCCATCCCCCACCAACAACCTCTCCAGCAACTCTCAGATTGTTCTTTGTATTTAAGAGTCTCTTATGTTTTGTCCCCCTCCCTGTCTTTATATTATTTTTGCTTCCCTTCCCTTATGTTCATCTGTTTTGTATCTTAAATTCCACACATGAGCAAAGTCATATTTGTCTTTCTCTGACTAATTTCACTTAGCATAATACCCTCTAGTTCCATCCGCGTCGTTGCAAATGGCAAGATTTCATTCTTTTTGTTTGCTGAGTAATACTCCTTTTTATATCTATCTATCTATCTATCTATCTATCTATATCTATGCCACTTCTTTTTTATCCATTCATCTGATGATGGACATTTGGGCTCTTTTCACTTTGCCTATCGTCGATAGCACTGCTATAAATATCGGGTGTGTGTGCCCCTTCAAAACAGCACACCCGTATCCCTTGGATAAATAGCTGGTGGTGAAATTTCTGGGTCATAGGGTAGTTCTATTCTTAACTTTCTGGGGAACTTCAACACTGTTTTCTAGAGCGGCTGCACCAGTTTGCATTCCCACCAGCAGGGCAAAAGAGATCCTCTTTCTCTGCATCCTCACCCAAATCTGTTGTCATCTGAGTTGTTAATGTGAGCCATTCTGACTGGTGCATGGTGGTTACTCACTGTAGTTGTGGTTTGTATTTCCCTGATAATGAGTGGTGTGGAGCATTTTTTCATGTGTCTGTTAGCCGTCTGGATGTTTTCTTTGGAAAAGTGTCTATTCATGTCTTTGCCCATTTCTTCACTGGATTATTTGTTTTTTGGGTGTTGAGTTTGAAAAGTTCTTTATAGATTTTGGATACTAAACCTTTGTCTGATACGTCATTTGCAAATTCCTTCTCCCCTTCTGTTGGTTGCCTTTTAGTTTTGCTGATTGTTTCCTTTTCTGTGCAGAAGATTTTATCTTGATGGGGTCCCAATAGTTCATTTTTGCTTTTGTTTCCCTTGCCTCCGGGGAAGTGGTAAGTAAGAAGTTGCTGCGGCCGAGGTTGAAGACGTTTTTGCCTGCTTTCTCCTCTAGGATTTTGATGGCTTCCTGTATTACATTTAGGTCTTTCATCCAATTTGAGTCTATTTGTGTGTATCGTGTAAGAAAGTGGTCCAGTTCATTTTTCTGCATGTTGCTGTCCAGTTTTCCCAGCATCATTTGCTGAGGAGATTGTCTTTATTTCATTGGGTATTCTTTTCTGCTTTGTCAAACATTAGCTGGCCATCCATTTGTGGGTTCATTTCCGGGTTCCCAATACTGTTCCATTGATCTGAGTGTCTGTTTTCCTGCCAGTACTATGCTGTCTTGATGATTACAGCTTAGTACTACATCTTGAAATCTAGGATTGTGATGCCTCCAGCTTTGGTTTTCTTTTTCAGGATTGCTTTGGCTATTCAGGGTCTTTTCTGGTTCCACACAAATTTTAGGATTGTTTGCTCTAGCTCTGTGGAGAATGCTGGTATTATTTTGATAAGGATTGCATTGAACATGTAGATTGCTTTGGGTAGTATTGATATTTTAGCAATGTTTGTTCTTCCTCTCCAGGAGCATGGAATCTTTTTTCCATTTTTTGTGTGTCTTCTTCAATTTCTGTCATTAGCTTTCTAAAGTTTTCCGTGTATAGATCTTTCACCTCTTTGGTTAGATTTATTTCTAGGCATTTTATGGGTTTTGGTGCAATTGTAAATGGGATCAATTCTTTGATTTCTCCTTCTGTTGCTTCATTATCGGTGTATAGAAATACAACCGACTTCTGTGCACTGATTTTATATCTTGAGACGTTACTGAATTTGTGGATCCATTCAGGCAGTTTTTTTGTGGAGTCCTTTGAATTTTCCATATACAGTATCGTTTTGTCTGCCAAAAGTGAAAGTTTCACTTCCTCCTTGCTGATCTGGGTGCCTTTAATTCCTTTGTGTTGTGTGATTGCTGAGGCTAGGAATTCCAACACTATGTTGAGTAACAGTGGCAAGAGTGGACACCCCTGTCTTGTTCCTGACCTTAGAGGGAAAGCTGTCAGGTTTTTTCCATTGGGGAGATATTATCAGTGGGTCTTTGATATATGGCTTTTATGATCTCGAGGTATGATCCTTCTATCCTTACTTTCTTGAGGGTTTTTATCAAGAAAGGATGCTGTATTTTGTCAAATGTTTTCTCTGCATCTATTGAGAGGATCATGTGGTTTTTGTCCTTTCTTTTACTGATGTGATGTATTGCATTGATTGATTTGCGGATACTGAACCAGCCCTGCATCTCAGGTATAGATCTCACTTGGTCGTGGTGAATATTTCTTTTAATGTACTGTTGGATCTGGTTGGCTAGTATCTTGTTGAGGATTTTTGAATCCATGTTCATCAGGGAAATTGGTCTGTAGTTCTCCTTTGTAGTGGGGTCTCTGTCTGGTTTTGGAATCAAGGTAATGCTGGCTTCATAGAATGTGTTTGGCAGTTTTCCTTCCATTTCTTTCTTTCTTTTCTTTCTTTTTTTGGAACAGCTTCAAAAGAATAGTTGTTAACTCTTCTTTAAATGTTTGGTAGAATTCCCCTGGAAAGTCATCCAGTCCTGGACTCTTGTTTTTTGGGAGATTTTTGATTACTAAATCAAATTCTTTGCTGGTTATGGGTCTGTTCAAATTTTCTATTTCTTCTTATTTCAGTTTGGGTAGTTTATATATTTCTAGGAATTTGTCCATTTCCTCCAGATTGCCCAATTTATTGGCATATACTTGCTCATAGTATTCTCTTATTATTGTTTGTATTTCTGCAGTGTTGCTTTTTATCTCTCCTCTTTCATTCTTGATTTTAATTTTTTGGATCCTTTCATTTTTCTTTTTGATCACACTGGCGAGGGATTTATCCATTTTGTTAATTCTTTCAAAGAACCAGCTCTTGGTTTCATTGATCTGTTCTATTGTTTTTTGTTTTTTTTTCCATAGGATTGATTTCTGCTCTAATCTTTATTATTTCCCATCTTCTGCTGTTTTGGGGTTTTGTTTGCTGTTCTTTTTCCAGGTATCTAAGGCGTAAGATTAGGTTGTGTATCTGAGACCTTTTTACCTTCTTTAGGACGGCCTGGGTTGCTATATACTTCCCTCTTATGACCACCTTTGCTGCATCCCAGAGGTTTTCGGCCACGGTGTTATCATTTTCATTGGCTTCCATGTACTTTTTAATTTCCTCTTTAACTTTTGGTTTGTCCATTCATTTATAGTAGGATGTTCTTTATCTCCAAGTATTTGTTGTCTTTCCAATTTTTTTTTCTTTTGGTTGATTTAGAGTTTCATAGTGTTGTGGTCTGACAACATGCCTGGTATGATCTCGATATTTTTGTACTTGTTGAGGACTGATCTGTATCCCAGGATGGGATCTATTCTGGAGAATGTTCCATGTGCACTCAAGAAGAATGTGTACTGTGCTGCTATAGGATGAAACATTCTGAATGTATCTGTTAAGTCCATCTGGTCCAGTGTGTCATTCAAAGCCATCATTTCCTTGTTGATTTTTTGCTTAGGTGATCTGTCCATTGCTGTATGTGGGGTGTTGAAGACCCCAACTATTATGGTACTATTGTCAATGAGTCTCTTTATGTTTGGATTAATTGATCGATATATTTGGGTGCTCTCATGTTGGGGGCATAAATGTTTACAATTGTTACGTCTTGGTGGACACACCTCTTAATTATGATATAATGTCCTTATTCATCTCTTGTTACAGTATTTATTTTAAAATCTAGATTGTATGATATAAGTATGGCTACTCAGGCTTTCTTTTGGTGACCAATAGTATGATAAATGGTTCTCCATCCCCTTAATTTCAATCTGAAGGTATCTTTAGGTATAGAATGGATCTCTTGTAAACAGCATATAGATGGATCTGGTTTTCTTATCCATTCTGTTACCCTATGTCTTTTTATTGGACCATTTAATTCATTGACATTTAGAGTGAGTACTGAAAGATATGAATTTATTGCCATAGTGTTGCCTGTAGAATTGGAGTTTCTAGTGGTCTCTGGTCCTTTCTAGTCTTCGTTGCTTTTGGCCTTTTTTGTTTTGTTTCATCCTTTCTCCCCTCAGAGAGTCCCCCTTAAAATTTCTTGCAGGGCTAGTCTAGTGGTCACAAACTCTTTTAGTTTTTGTTTGTCTGGGAAACTCTCTATCTCTCCTTCTACTTTGAATGACAGCCTTGGAAGGGGCACCTGGGTGGCTCAGTCGGTTAAGTGAATGACAGCTTTGCTGGATAAAGAATCCTTACCTACATATTTTTTCCAATTCAGCACATTGAATATATCCTGCCACTCCTTTCTGGCCTGTGAAGTTTCTGTGGCTAGGTCTGCTGCAAATCTGATCTTTCTTCCCTTGAGGGTTAAGGCCTTTTTTCCCTTACTGCACTCATGATTCTTTCCTTGTCTGTGTATTTTGTGAATTTGACCATGATATGCCTTGTTGATGGTTGGTTTTTATTGAATCTAATGAGTGTTCTCTGTGCTTCCTGGATTTTTATGTCTGTGTCTTTGCCCAGGTTAGGAAACTTTTCTGGTATGATTTGCTCACATAAACCTTCTACCCCTTTTTCTCTCTCTTCATCTTCTGGGACCCCTAAGATTCAGATGTAATTCTTTTTTAATGAGTCACTGAGTTCTCTAATTTTTATTTCATGCTCTTTTGCCTTAGTTTCGCTTTTTTTTCTGCTTCCTTATTCTCCATAAGTTTGTTCTCTGTATTGCTGATTCACTGCTCTGATTCATCCATCTTTGCCACAGTGGCATCATTCAAGATTGTATCTCAATTATAGCATTTTTAATTTCCTCCTGACTAGATTTACTCCTTTTATTTCTGCAGAAAGGGAATGCATGCTTTTTTTCAACCCCAGCTAGTATTCTTATTATTGTGATTCTAAATTCTGGTTCAGACACCTTGCTTGTAACTGTGTTGATTAAGTCCCTGGCTGTCATTTCTTCCTGTTCTTTCTTTTGGGGTGAATTCTTTCATTTCATCATTTTGGAAGAAGAAAAAGAATTAATAAAATTTTAAAAATCCAAAAATTAAAACAACACACAAAAAAATCAAATAAAGGATACTAGACCCTAGGTGTGTTTTGGTCTGGTTATTGAAAGAAGCTTGGTAGAATTTTTAAAAAAGGAAAAGAAAAGAAAAGAAAAAAGGAAATAAAAAGCAGGAAAACATTTGAAAATTTAAAAAATGAGTACAATAAAATAGAATAAAATGAAATGATAAAAGCAAAACAGAATAAAGAAATTTACAAAAATAATAAAAAATATAGTAGAAAAAAATTAAAGAAAAATATTTTTTACAAAATGGAAAATAGAAGCACCTGGGTGGCTTAGTCGGTTGAGTGGCCAACTTTGGCTCAGGTCATGATCTTGCAGTTAGTGAGTTCGGGCCCCACTTTGGGCTCTGTGCTTGCAGCCTAGAGCCTGGAGCCTGCTTCCGATTCTGTTTGTGTGTCTCTCCCTGACCCCTCACTCATGCTCTCTCTCTCTCTCTCCCTCTCTCAAAAATGAATAAACATTAAAATTTTTTAAATGGAAAATAAAAATAAATTTCTTCTATTTCTGTATTCAAAAATAAGAAAAGAAAAGAAAAAGGAAAAAATTAATAGATGGACAAGAGAACATAATGAAATATGGTTGAAATTACATCCCATTTCCCCTAGAAGTCAACCTATGAATCACTTTATAGTCTGTAAACTAAAAGAGACACTTGTGGTGTTCTCCTAGAACACAGTTGGTGCAGTTGGATGGGGCTTGGTGTAATGGGTCCATTCTCCACCAGAAAGTGCTGCCTCGCTTACTCCAGTGGATTGTTCTGGCATGTGTACGCAAGTATGCACGTGCACAGGAGAGGTGAACATGGCGTCACCCAGCCACCCAGTCTCTAGTATCAGAACTCTGTGCTCTCGCTGGCCAGCAATCAAGCGCCCCTCCTTTGTCTGTGGCTTCCATCCACTCCCCACTTCTACACCGTCCACAACCAAGTCGTCAGCCTGCCAGGCGGCCCCTCCCTCCTCAGTTTTATCTCAGACAGGGATGAGTTTCCTAACCCCTCACTTCTGAGAGCCCTGTGGCTTCAACCTGCTCAGAACCTCTGGGGAGGGTCTCACCACACAATAGTTGGGTGCTGGCCTGCCTCCTGGAACGTTCACAGTCCCGTGCTGCTGCAGAAGCCCAGAAACTCTGGCCAGGTGCCAACCTGTCCCTGAAAGAGCTCACAGGATTTTGTAGAAGCAGTGTTTCAGGGATTATGATAAATCACAACACACATGTGGTGTCAGGCTTCACCAGCCTTTAACGTCCTTGTTCCAACACAAGCAAACATGGCTGTTCTCTGGGGTTCACTGGGACCTTTGCCTATGGGGAGGCCACACAGCCTCTACCAAATGTCCTGCCAGCAGAGGGACCACCTCTCCCCGTGTGGCCCAAGGACTCCTTGCGCCTTGCTGTCTGCTCCTGGGGAATCGCCCATCCCACCAGAGTTCTGCCAGTTACCGAGCTGTGGAGTTTCAGACTCTGTGCTCCCCTGTTTATAGAGTCCTGATGGTATTTAAACCCTCTCTTGTCTCCTTTCTCCCTTTCTTGTTAAGTCCCTTATGAGTGTTTCAAATCTTTTCCTTTCTCTCCAGCTGCTTTCAGGGGGAGTGCTTTCTCTGTACTCTCCCCCTGTCTCCATCCTCTCTCTGCAAGCAAAAGCAGCTCCCTATCCTCCGCAGCTTCTCTCTCCCCCCAGTTCACTTCTCTGCGCCCTGTACCTGCTGAGTTCCGTGGTTCAGGTTGTGCACATTGTTGCGTCAATCCTCAGATCAATTTTCTAGGTGTGCAAGATGGTTTGGTGTTGATCCAGCAGCATTTCAGGGATGAGAGAAGCAGAAAACTTCCGTGCTGCTCCACCATCTTGGCCCCCCTCTTCAAGTACCTGACTGTAATTAATTACAATACTGTATTATATATTTGAAATTTGCCAAGAGTAGATGTAAATGTTCTCATCTCAAAAAACAGTAACTATAGGTGTGATGGCTATGTGAATAAGCTTCACTGTGGTGATCATTTCACAATGTATACAAATATGAAAAGAATACTTTGTACATAGACATACCCACTTTTAAATTGTCAATTATGTCTCAATAAAACTAAAAGTCATAAAAAAAATTGAAAAATAGCTTCCCAAATGATCCTAATTTTGAAAACCACTACTCTAGCTAAGTCATCTTTTGGCTTTCACTCGAAGGATTCACATTCATGACCACCTGTGAGAATGGTACACCCATGCCCCAACGGTGATCCATTGGGTGATGGCTCACTACTTCCGCTCCCCTTTCCAGCCGAACTGGAAATGCCACACCTACAAGCTAATGGTCTGCCACCTGGAAGCAGATTCTTAGTTAATGACTGGCACAGGAATATGGAAGACTAGCCTCCTTGCTTCGAGATGGGACTAATTTGGGGGTGCACTTTGCTATCGAGCTTCCTCATGGATTTGGACTGCAGCTAATTTCTGGCTATCAACACATTTCTCCATAGCTTCTTCCCCTGTTTTATCTTGTTTTCCTCACTTCCTTCTGTCTCAGGGGAATGAGAATCCTCATCTCAGGTTCTACTTCTAGGGAACCCACCTTAAGTCACCACATCGGGGTCTCTGTACTTGCCCTTTCTATCCTTGCTAGGGATGCTCTTTCCGTGGATTTTCACAACTTCCTCTCTTGCTTCCTTCAAGTCTTTTCTCAAATGTCACCTATTGACATTTGAAGAGAAATATACCTCTTTCTTCACTCCTAAAAACTCTGTTATTCAGCTTCTGTGGTTCATAACACTTCATATTAGGTATTCATATTATATATTTATTTGAGCATTTGTGTCTTCCTACTGGAATGTAACTTGATAGAGGGCACGGATTACCTCTGTGTCGTTGAAAGATTTGTCATCTATGTTATCTTAGTGTTACCAAATGTGCTTTAAACATAGTGATGAATGAGTAAATATTTGCTGAATGAATGAAACAACATTAATAAATGAATTAAACTTGATTTTAGGAAGCCAGGAAGAGTAGCAATCAGCTGAAATGGCGATGATTGCACTTTCTTAAGCTGGCATTTTTGGGATTTCTCGAAACATCCCTATGGGTTGAGTCTACTAAGTAGTGATGGGTTATGTACTATGGAGTGATCCTGATAATCTATTCCATCATGAATGAGTCAACTCTATAACCAAATTAGGCATTCAGTAGTGCATTAAAATACTATTTTCCATAATTTGGATATTATGCTAGACATTGGAACACAAAGGCTCACTACAGAGGATCATAGGCTAACGATGAAGGCAAGTCGCATCCCCATACTTAAACTATATTCTGGTGACCATTAAGAGAAATCCCCTCAGCTTGTGTTAAGTGGGAAAAGAGTAGGATAGGAGTCAGAGAAGACTTCACAGTAATAATAGGGGAGAAAATACTCGAAGAGAAAGTACCCAAGCAGACAAGGAATAAAGGATGTAGAAACAGCAAGTCAAAATCATAAAGACATTGGGGCGCCTGGGTGGCTCATTTGGTTAAGCGGCCGACTTCGGCTCAGGTCACGATCTCACGGTCCGTGAGTTCGAGCCCCGCATCGGGCTCTGTGCTGACAGCTCAGAGCCTGGAGCCTGTTTCAGATTCTGTGTCTCCCTCTCTCTGACCCTCCCCCATTCATGCTCTGTCTCTCTCTGTCTCAAAAATAAATAAACGTTAAAAAAAATTTTTAAAAATAAAAAAAAATCATAAAGAGATAAAAAGCATGATAAGCTCACAGAAGCTCAAGTAGCTCAATATGGCCAGAATCTGGGGTAAAATTAATAAAGCCTCAATAAGTGAGACCATAAAATGGGCATATTTTCAACAAGTCAAAGTGTTTGATTTTGCCTGGTGGTGATGATGGAGAGTTGTTGAAGGTTTTCATTAAGACTAGTTAAAGACCTCTCTTCTTAAAATCACAACTTTAGTGGCAATGAGGAAGTTTGAGGAGATTTATCAGGAATTCAAAATAAAAATGTCCTCTTGATATTCCAGAAAAGGCATTGTAATGGCCTCAACTAAGCGCATTTATAAAAGAGAGAGAAGGATTCATTGAAGAACATTTCTGGAGACACGTTAAAATAACTTTAAAAGCATTTGGTTGTGGATGAAAGAAAGCAGTGAATGCCACAGATGGCTAAGAATATCCAGGTATTCTGCTGTTTAATTAAAAAATTGAACAGCAGAAAAAATATTAAAAAGAAGTAAGATAATCCAATCAGTCATTGCCATTACACTCTTCATGATGCCTGATCCCATGTATTCAAGGTAAGCGAAGGTCGAGTGGTTTTTGTCAAGTCTTCAAAACTTTAATCCTTACATATTCATTCAGATCTTGTTCCCGAGACTCAGAAATTTTGAGAACTTATTACCCTGATCTTCATGTTTTGTCTTGAGGTTGTATACTAGCCTGAATAATTAGGGAAGGACTTGACATTTATCTTTTTGATAGCATTATAGAAGTTTCAACCCATGAATACCTATTTTCCACATTTGTGCCTCTCTCAGAAATGCAGTAAGTTAGCATTTTTTCAATCATACATCTCTGCATACTGATGTTGGCTCCTGATTACATTAGGCATCCAGACGGCTGGGAGCTACTCCTCCTTCTCCTCCAATTTGGTGCCTGTAGCAACTAGAATGTGCATCTCTGGAATATCAATTATCAATGCAGTGCAGCCAATTAAAAAATCAAAGAGTTCCTGAAGGTGACAACCTAAACAATGAATCGCAGTATTCTTTGACCTATTAGCACAGTACTTTGATGTTTATAAATTACATATTTGAAAAATACATATTTGATAGAATATGTAAGGATCTTATTGTGATTGTAGACAGATATTTTAGAGATAAAGTGAAAATTACCTTTTAAAAAACATCTTATTGTTATAAAATATGCATAAGATTCAATGCATCATTTTAACCATTTTTAAGTGTACAATTCAGTGGCAATACGTACATTCACATTGTCGTGCAAACGTCACGACCATCCATCTTCAGACCTTTTTCCTCTTCCCCAAGGAAACCTGTATCCATTAAATCATAGCTCCCCATTTCCTTCTCCCCTATCCTCTCTCAACCACAATTCTACAATCTATCTCTATATTGACTACTCTAAGAACCCAAAGTAAGTGGACTCATACAACATTTGTCTTTTTGTGACTGGCTTATCGCACCTGCATAATGCCCTCAAGATCTTCCATACGATAGCATGTGTTGGGATTTCCTTCCCCTTGACGGCTGAATACTATTCCGTTGTATGGACGAGTCACATTTTGTTTATCCATTCTTCTGTCAATGCACACTTGGGTGGCTTCCAACTTGACTATTGTGAATAATGTTTCCATGAACCTGGCATACAAATATCTGCTTGACGTCCTGACTTCAGTTCTTTTGGTTATATACTTCGAAGTAAGATTGCTGGATTATACGGTCATTCTATGTTTAATTTTTTTGAATAATTGCCATGCTGTTACTCACAGTGACTGCACCATTTTGCATTTCCCTTAGCAGTGTGCAAGGATGTCAATTTCTCTATATTCTCACCAACATTGTCACTTAAAAGAATTATAACAATCCTAACACATATGTGAATGCCTCTTAAGCTTGATCTGAACCGTCCTAGAAGCAAAGCAACTGTGATTCTACTAAAGATAAAAAAAAAAAATTCCTTGTAACTTACATTGCCAATTCCAAGCTTAAGAAGTTTCATCAGCCACAGAAAATTTTGTCATAGGGCATTGGGTGTATTTCAAGGGTTGCATGATCACCCAGTGATTTGGTGATTAACCTCATGGATGAGGTTAATACAGAAAAGGACTTAATGCAGGGTAAGTAGAGAAAATATGTACATAGGAGATGGCATAACTGTCATTCACAGGCTTCTAAAGCCTCCTCTCTGTAAGGGCCACACGACTTGCTTTTCTTTCCAGCCACAAACAGCAAACAACACATGCGAGTTTTCTCCACCCTGGGTGGCTCATTCAAATCTTGAGATCTATAACTCTCAAGTGGGGCTATTCATGTAGCTATATGAACAGACACTGTCAAGACCTCAAACCAGACATCAGGTGAGCATCACGACTTTTCATGTTTCAACAGTGCTGATAGCCCGGTACATCTTGAGCGGGTGCTTCAAGTACATGGAGAAACATCATAACCAGTGACTGTGTGAACAGTCCTCCTGTTTGGTTCTCAGAATTTGACTCAGGACTGTCGATGTGGCTACAGAGACAAGGGATGAAGAACTTCAGTTTTCCTCACAGGGTATGGATGCATAGATAAAGAAATGAATGAGTATTTAAGTAGGTATATACATGTAATAGAAAGACGTTGGTTGGAAAAAGAAACAAAATTGAAAAAAAAATCATTATCTGTATGAGAAAGTTTGGATGTATCTCTAGTTTGAATTGCACACACAACACTTTTGCAGGAAACTCTCTCAGGAACATCTTTAAAAAAGGAGTGCGTGTGTGCACCATCTTGTTTGATCTGTGTAAATGTCAGCACTGTTTATTTCACTGAACCAGAATTTGCTCTTCGTCAGTGCATAATACTTAAAAACTATTGACAAAGTTTTAAAAACAGAAGATTATTTCCAGGATGCAGTATATAATATGCAATGCTAATTTGATAGGATGGATATTAGTTGTCTAGTACTATATAAAAAGCGACCCCAACGCTAAACAGGTTTAAAGCAACAAATACTCAGTAGCTCAAATACTCAAAATGCTTCATGTAGTTAGGAATCTGAGTGCAGCTTAGCTGGGGTCCTCTGGAGGAAGGTCCCTCATGAGACTGCAGACATGCTATTGAGTGGGGCTGAGGTGTTATGTGAAGTCTTGAGTGGTGGGAAGGGAATGCACTTCTAAGGTCCTTCCCTTGGTTGTTGGCAGACCTAGTCTCTCACACATGGGGTTCCGGGACTGAGCAATACCAAAGCATGAAAAAGGAGAGGGAACATTCCAATGTGGAAGCCACCATTTTCTTATCACGTGACCTCAGATAACTCTGTCTGTGTGTAACCTATTCTCAGAAGTCACCTGCCATCACTTTGGCCACAAGCTGTTAGTAAGAAGCCAATAACAAAACCTGTATTCAACCGGAAGGGATTACTCAGGGTTATGAGCCTCTGAGGGCAGGCATCATTGGGGCTACCTTAGAGGATTCCTCCATATGATGTACATCCCTCACACCAAATATTTAGCTTTCTTACTTCTTATGTTTATCGTGTGCTGTGTTGAGGGGGTCTTTGGTATTCTCGAATGCCAATATCTGAATTCAATGAAGAGTGTGATCAGATAAAAATGAATGGCTAAACACATTATGTTAGTTCACTACTGCCCGTTAATTGAATGGTGTTTTGGGCAGTAACACTGTGACCAGATCTGTAGCCACTCTGTATTTGGGATTCTCAGTCTGATGCTGAAAGCTTAAGTGACCTCAGATGTTGGACTTTGACTTTATCTCTTTAGGATAAGAACTGAAAATGCCGCTGATAAAAATATTTGACAGCTCATTTTCAGTTAATTATAATTAGGTTATGGAAAGGAGCGTGTCTACCATCCAAGATCACACAGGTAATAACGCAAGTAAATGGGAATGTGAGACACTTCTGCCTGATGATATAATTAGAAAGAAGATCATTTCTTAGTAATTCCCAACAATGCGAACATCATAATTACCAGGAGTGCAGCGTTTTAAAATCCCAAACATTTGTACCCTAGTGCACACAAGTGCACTAGGTCAGAATTTCTAGTAACGCCCTGTATGAATGATGAGTTTCACAGGCTTTTCGGATGTGCAATGACTGCTGATAAGCCACCAAACTAAATGAGGGCCTTAGATGCTTTCTTTGGAAGGCCCTCTCTAGCCATCCTCTATCTCCACAAATGGAGGGATGAACAAGCAGATATCCTGCCCAGTGTGGCTTTCTCTCAGCCCTCTCTCTTAGTGACAGTGCACATCCGGAATCCCATAGCTCACTGTGGTTGCAGATATGACTCTTTTCTCTCTTTCCCGACACTTCCCTCTAGTGCAGTAGGGTTGAGTTTCGTACCACATTTGGGAATTTGGCCACCGTCTTGGATACGTAGCTGCAAAGTTATGACCTATTTCAGTGATTTGCCAAACTCCCTGGCCCAAACACCACGTGAGCAAGAGAAGGGCGGGGTGAAGTTGAATTATGGAGGCTGCTGTGGTGGACGCAGGGATTCAGTTAGAAGTCTGTTCCAGGATGCCACAAGGCTGGAGGGGCTTGGGCTGGATGGGGGCATGGGCACAAGTACAATTTTACTAGCAAGAATCAGAGTGGCTTGGACTAAGGTATTATTAGAAGAAATAGCAGAAACTGATAAATTTAAAATATATCTCCATCAGAGATTTGGCATGACTTGCTAACGAATTAAATGCAAGTGTTTGAGAGAAATCATGAATAACACCCGGAGTTAGATACAAGTATATTAAGAGAGGTCTGTTGAACAGGAGATTATCAGGCAGGAGAAAGACGAGAAAATCTGGTTTTTCTTTAAAGACTTGAGATGTCTACTAGAAATTCATCTGCTATTGTCAATTAGGCAGTTAGATGCTCAATATCTGGAATCTTAGGCAGAGTTCAAGGATATAGGTAGATAAAAGATATAGACACGATATAGACTCAATATTAACATTGACGTAGACATGATATGATATACAATAGAGATGTAGATGATAGAAAGCACCTAGTTAGAGATGAGAAAGCCCCATATTCATTGGCTGACTCATAAATTACAACATTTTAATTTTGTTGTGATAATCTGTCGACCCCTAGGAACTGTTTCTAGATATACTTCCTCCCCACTGACCATGCCGTTCTTCCCCAGCTCATGGTGCTCCAGTCATTGGGACATGCTCCTGTCTCCTCATCAGACTGAACTCATTTCTGCCTTAAAGTCTTTGCACTGGCTCCTCCCTCTGCTTGGAATATGCTTCTCCCTCATCTTCTCATATGAGCGTTCCTCCAATCATCTACGCTGAATTGCACTGGATTTCTGTTGACCCTAGTAAACTCATCTTCAGTTCCCACTGTATAGGACAGCATGGCAGTACCATTTATTCCTCTTCCAGCCCTGTCTTTTCCGAACAATGGAGTGGCTTTCTTTTTCGTCTCTTGGTGTTATTTAAATCTAGTAGCTGTCATTATATAGGGATTTTCCCATACATCTTAAGTTTACATATATAGTCTGGGTAAGAATTCATCAAAACTACGGATCAAAACGATTGCATCATTCACATTTCGTGAAACCACAGAAGCCCTATTGGCTGGAGGAGGTTCTGAGAGTCTACTGCGCCATCCAGAGGCACTTTACTTATTCAGACCTCAGGCTGAAGGCATTATAGAGATTCATACGCACACTGTAAAGAGGGCAAACCTGATAAATTTGCACATTGCACTGCTATTCCCTGGAAGAAACATAGCCTTCAATTTTAAAATACAGCTTTTATCTACTTCTTTTGAAAATATATACTGAGTGCTTTCAGAAAGTTCTAATGACTTTTTCTTTTGAGATTTCACATAAATTGTCCTTAAAAAATTAATGACATTATGACATTACGTAGTATGACTTAAGAAAGCATGATCTAAATGCCTGCTGAGAGCTATTGTTGGAAAAATGCAAATTAAATATACTTCACTTTTTTAATTTTTTTAACGTTTATTATTGAGAGAGAGAGAGAGACACAGCATGAGCATAGGAGGGGCAGAGAGCGGGAGACACAGAATCCGAAGCTGTCTCCAGGCTCTGAGCTGTCAACACAGAGCCCGACCCAGAGCTTGAACTCAACAAACCGCGAGATCATGACCTGAGCTGAAGTCGGACGCTTACCCAATTCAGCCACCCAGGTGCCCCGAAATGAAATATATTTTAGATCATTGTTGTCCTGTAGAACTTTCAGAGATGATGCAGTGTTCTGTGATTGCATATCAGGAAGCCACTAGTCACTTATAGCTACTGGGCAGTGAAGTAAACTATTTCATTTTGTTTTCATTACTTACAATTTAAATTTAAGTAGTCACATATAGTTAGTGGCTACCATTGCGGACAGTATAACTTTAGATTTTTTTCTTAAGTTTTTGTATTCATTTTGGACACCTGGGTGGCTCAGACAGTTAAGTGCCAGAATCTTGTTTCAGCTCTGGTCACGATCTCACTCTTTGTGAGTTCAAGCCCTGCATCAGATTCTGTGCTGACAGCACAGAGCCTGCTTAGGACTCTCTCTCTCTCTCTCTCTCTCTCTCTCTCTCCCTGCCCCTCCTCTGCTTGCTTGCTCTTTCTCTCTATCAAAATAAATAAATAAACTTAAAAATTTTTTAATACAATTAAGTTTATTTATTTATTTTGAGATACAGAGAGAGAGAGAAAGAGTGAGCAGGGGAGGGACAGAGAGAAACAGAGAGAGAGAATCCCAAGCAGGCTCTCTACTATTTTTTTTCAGTTTCTACCTCACTCATACAACGTATTTTGGGAAAGTTGCATTTGAATTTCAAGAACCTTTTGAAGTCTTAAATGTAAGACTTTTAGACTTTGGAAGTACAAAGTTATATTTTACTAATTATATATAAATAAACTTTAAATTGGGCAAGATGTCAGGATTTTTCCGAGAAGGTATTGAGGAAAGCACAACCTTAGAACAACAAAGAGAAACATGTACATTTTCTTCAATAATAAAGTCATCATTTTAACAATAATAAAAAACAGTTGATACTCAAAATTCACAAGGCTCAAGTAAATCAAATGCTAAACAAAATAAGTTTCTTCAAAGGACTCTGTAAACAGATAAATTGGATCTCAAGGGAGAAATAAAGTATGACTTCTTTTTCAGTAGTAAGTTTTGATTAGCAAATAGTCTTTGTAAGGACAGTCAGAAACCCCATTTCTTAAACTGAAACTCTACAGACGATAAATTATAGCTGTGTCAGCTATATTACAAAAAATATTTCTAAGATAAATGATGCATAAAATTTATGAATGAGACATACAGGAATGGCTCATAAGTTTTAATGTAGCTTTTTTTTTCTTTAAGAACCACTTGGTTAAATTGAAAACTTTGCTAAACTTTGCATTTTGCTAAAAATATCACACTGATTTCTAGGTGGTTAGCTTGTCAAAAACTCTTGAATCGTAAGTGATAACAAAAGTAGCTGTTATATGCAGAACACATTGATATAACATTAGTTTGCTCTGAGCCATCATGTGTAAAGTTAAAGTGATAATTTGTTCCAGCAAAATAATAATTAAGAGAAACCTGCATTTATGAAATAGATGAGAACAGAAATGATCTGAGAAACTGTCATTGATGACCAGCTAGGAGAAATGAGTTTGTGGTGTTGACAAAGTTAACCTGTGGGTTCACATCACTCAGAGTTCCCGGGGTGGTGTTGGTGTTTCTCAGAATTGGTATGATGACAAGAGACCATGGTGCTGCACATCCTTTCAGCTTCAGTCTCCGTGTGAAAGCACCAAAATCTTTGCAAAAGCCTCGCAGTAGTCTATTTGTCCGGAAGGACTCATGGGCCTTTGCCTGGGTTTATCTTTATGATCAGGGGAAGTACAGAGTGGTTCAGAAACATACCAAATCTGCAGTCAGGTGTGCAATCTGCCACTGGAGTCCGTAGGCGAGGAACAAATCTTCACACAAAATCAGAAGCTTCCAGAAGCAGTGGCAATAGACACATTGAAGTTCTGACATTCATGGGCCTAAGTATTCAGGTGAGTAGAACCTCCGTCTTCCTGAAGATGCATGTCGGAGTCTCAGAGAGAAGGAGGTTGACGACTGAAAATGAAGTGTTGAACTAAATTCTGTAAAACTTTAATAATAATACATGTATTACTCTTCTGGGAGAGGCCCAGTGTGCAATCTTGGTGTCAGGGGCAGCACTTGGCCAGGCGGAAGCACCTGGTGGCAGTAGGACCACAATGGGACCCAAGTGGAAACTGTGGCACCATAAGAAGTAACTGTAATGCTGCACGAGGTAGTTGGTTGGTTTGGTTTTAGACTCTATTTTTAGAGTAGTTACGGGTCACAGCGAAGTTGGGCGGAAAGTGGAGAGTTTCCATATACCCCCCTACACACACATGCACAGCCTTCTCCACCATCATCATCCACAGGATTACTAAGGTCTACCATTCCTTCAAGGATCTCAGAGTGTTTTCATTAACTCAGAATTTTGAAATAATTAGAAGAGGTGGCCCTCTGTTTTGGTAGATCTGATCTATTTCGCAGACCAAGAGTTTGGGCTGATTATAGGAGCGTAATAGAACTCTACTGGGCTACCCAATATTATTATCCCCGGGAACCAGTCACCAATTAACCATCACCTCAAACCTCTGTAAGTCATACCACTCTGATGACCCTTCAACAGTATTGCTTACTATGAAAACTCACGTGCCTCGTCTGCGGTGGTCTCACGTGGGCCCTGCCCATTCCCAGTGAATTCAAAGAGCTAATCTTAGTGCAGAGTGTGTAGAGCATTCCCAGCTTGCAGAGATCAGCCACAGCATTGCTTTCCTGGGAACACAGTTCTACAACTACTTATTCGTAGAAGGCGTGGAAAACGGATGGCCTTCATGAAGAGGTGAACTTTTGATCGCACTTACTAAATCCACGCCAGTGTTCCAGCGCTCCAGCATTTTCAGTTTCTTTTCACTGTAACAACAATTTTGGGTGTCATGGAAAAACTAGAACTTTCCCAATGACTTAATTTGCACATAGAATCTAGAATCTCTAGTACGTATACTCACACTAATAAATCTAATACCTTCTATGGTTATTCTACTCTCATCGAGATAAATCTTTTGAAAGGTCACTGAGGCGTGGGTTGGCATCAGGGCCTAGTACTGTGCAGAGTTTAATTTCTCTGAGCCCCCTCATCTTCCTATATTTCATCATTTTCAATCTCAGGGTTCTGACTTGTTCATCAGCAATGTACTAAATTTTTATAAGGGACCTTGCAAGAAGGTGCATTGATGTTGTATCTTGGCCACCTGCAAAATCAATATGTAAGTTTGTTTTTTAACTACTTCTGCCACAGTGCTGGAAGAGATAAGAAATTATTTCAATGGTTATAGTAAAGCCCTTGGGTTGGTCTATTACATGAGCTAGGGATTTAAGATTTTGAGGGTTACATTTTCCTTTTCTAAGCCATCTAGTTCTCATTAAATATGGCACCTCCGCCCTTCAGTAAAGAATCTCCACCCTAAGACCTTGCACTTTTCAAGCCCTTAATTCTGGGTCTTGGTATCTGTTAAGATTCCGATAGGAAAGAGAACAGAGGGCAAAAGAAGAAAGTTTAATTAAGGGAGTACTTTAAAAGTTGGAAGAGAGATTAATCATTCTATCTCAAGGCTAACAAGAAGGCAGGAAAGCTGTTCTTACCTATACTGAGATAGGTAGGTAGGGTCACCTCAGAATTCGTGCCCTTCCCAGGATCTCAGAATGTGACCTTATTTGGAAATCAGGCGTTGCAGATGCAATTAATAAATTGAATGTAATTAGTTAAGATGAAGTCACACTTCTTAATCCAAAATGACTCATCTTTAGGAGAAGAGCAGAAGCCACAGAACAACAGACACTTAGAGGGGGAAGACTGTGGTGACAGAGGTAGGGATTGGCGTGATGCGTCTGCACACCCAGGAGCGCCAAGGGTGCTGGTCACGCTAGAAGCTACAAGAAAGGCATGTAACTCTCTTCTCTCCGAACCCTCTAGAAGGAATAAATTTTGCTGACTTTCCACAGAGCTGTGGACGACTAAGTTCCCATTGTTTTAAGCCATTGTTTCTACCACTTTGTTAATAGCAGTTGACAGGAAATCGATCACCACCCGTAACGCCAAAGAAGGAAGCACCACCAGATAAAGGAGAGGTTGCTCTGGGTAGGAAAATACAGTCACTGAAATCCTGCAGCCCGGCAAGGCCTGTAAGATGGCCAGACCTCGGTCCTGGCACCACTGGGACACAGGAGCCCACCTTTTGACAACTGCTACTTGATACTGACATTGAAATCTCTTGCACCTATTCCCCCTGACCAAACGCAGTTTTAAAATATGCCCCCCTTTCTTCCTCTTCTTCGCTCCCTCCCTTCTCGCTTCTCTTTGCTCATGCCTCCATCTCCCTTGTCTCTTCTGCACTATCGTTTTCTCCACATTCCATTCCCAAAGTACAATATCTGCCGGCTCAAACGTAGATCACTTTGCTCTAGCTGTATTAGAAAATGCAACTTGAGGGGCGCCTGGGTGGCGCAGTCGGTTAAGCGTCCGACTTCAGCCAGGTCACGATCTCGCGGTCCGTGAGTTCGAGCCCCGCGTCGGGCTCTGGGCTGATGGCTCAGAGCCTGGAGCCTGTTTCCGATTCTGTGTCTCCCTCTCTCTCTCTTCCCCTCCCCTGTTCATGCTCTGTCTCTCTCTGTCCCAAAAATAAATAAACGTTGAAAAAAAAAAAAAGAAAATGCAACTTGGGGTATCCATAGTGGAGGATAAGTTCTTGCCCCACTCAGGCTTAACAAAGACATTCAGTGACTGGGCACACAGGACATTAACTCCTACAAATTCTTGTAAGTAATTATTAGACAAGCTTCCACATGTATTATTCATAGCCTTCTTTTATAATAGATTGTTAATTCTCAATTACTGTAGAAAATTTCATCCCAAATGAGTTGAATTAATTATTACGTGATGCATTTTTAAACAGGAAATTTTAAATAAAGTATTTCTGATTTCCAAGTTTATGCTACTGACACAAACTCCTGGTATCCCTGGAATTAGGCAGAGTTCAACATTCCGTGAAATTAATTAATGTTTATTTTAACAACTTACAAAATAAATTGGGTAAAAACTGGGAAAATTTGAAAATAGCAATTAAAACCTAATAAAATGTTTTATTAAAACATCATTATGCCTGACCTAACAGAATTATAATGTAAAACTTAGACATAAGATTTCAGTTATACAAAATCTGCATGATTTCTGTATCTTTCCATTTCTCTTCCCTAAAATTTTAAATTGGGAGTTTCTTGCAGGATCGCTTTACATTAATAGGATTTCAAATAGCACCCCTGAAACATTTATCCTCATCATCTAAGATAAAGAGGGAGATCAAACACTGGTTTAACCTAACATCGTAAAATGTCTCAAGTCTATCAGCAGGGATCAATTTGAAACACGTTTATTTAGAAGGAGAATGTTCGTTCCCCAAAAGAGGTCATGAGTGAGCCCAACACATGCCTTCTGGCAGCCATCTACAACTGTACAGCCTCAGCACCTCGTTCTGTCTAGAATTCAGTAAGACCTGAGGCCAGTTCAGGGCAGACATCAGGGCAGCTCAGACTTCCGGGTCTCTCTGAATCTGTGAATTATCTCCATAAACCTCTTTGGACCTCTGCTCTGTTCTTTTCTCCATCTCCCTACAGCCTCTGAAAACACATACCTTGTAGGAGTCAAGGGCACTGTCCGCAGAGCCTCCTATCTTATCCTTCCTGAACGTCCCTTCTCCTGTTGTCCTGAGGACGAACTGGCTCTACACAGAGATGCTCTTCCCCCTCGGGCCTTCTAACCATGGCTGCTTTTCTTCCCAGTGACCTGTGTCCCCAGGCCAGGAGGTAAGGGAAAGGCTTCCAAGATTCTTACAGCTGCTTCCAGAAAATTCACCCTCCTCCTTTCAAATAACATTATTATTGTTGTGGTTGTTGTTAGTATTTCACCAACTCCAGGCATTGCTGCTATCATCTCTTAACTCTAGGGCTCCTGCTGTTCAATCCTGGGTAATTCCAGCACCGGACCTGCTGTCATTTACCCCCAAATATGTCTGCCTTCATTCCTGGTTATTTCACTCTCCATATACAAGGGTCTTTCCCTCACTCTGACCTGTCACATTTTTGCACTTCTCTCTTCTAACCTTCACCCTTTCTCTCTCACTTCCAGGGCCATATCCTAGAGATTCCTGTTATCTATAGCCTTCAAAGCATCCCTCATTGCCTCCCAACCACCTGTCCTTTCGGTCAACTTCCACTTGTCTGTTGCTCCCAGCAAACCCGTCTACCCCAACAGGATGTCTAACTTGTTAATCCTATTATCTTTCCATCATTCTTCATCTGTCTCCACAAGGGTGGAGCACTATAGTGTGCACTATAACTGGAATTTTAACCCAACTCTTACACATTTTCCTTGCATACGCCATCCGCCCCTTCCTTCCTCTTAACTCACTTGGCGAAGATCTAATTCTACCGGTATTGTGAAAATTGAAACGGATAGAGAAAAACAGAATCACTCCAACTGACCTCACTTTAAAATTAATGACCACAGACCCATTTGGTCTTTCCATGCTACCTGCAAATTACATGATATGTGTCAATTTCGTTTATCCTTCTTCACAGTTACTCAAATCATCTTGTCTCTTCTTGAACTTCCATATCTTCTCTTCCGTGTCTGTTCTCAGCTGGTAACCTTGCTTTTTCCTTCACTGAGTAAATCAAAGCAATCAAAAGAGAAATTCTATAACCTGTCATCACCATCTCTAACTACCTATCGACATCTGGCTTCACATATTCCCTACATGCCTCCAACAGTAGATGAGATATCCCTATTCCTTTCTGAAGATTATTCCTCCTCTCTTTACTACATCTGAACCTTTTCTCAGATACGTTGCTCCAGCAATTCTCAGATCTCCCTTCTACATCATCAAATTTTGCCTCACTATTACATAATTCTCACTAGTACAAAAATGTGCTACAAAATGTACTTTCTTCTTTATAAAAGGAAATATACCCAACATGTTTTCTTTTTATTCCTTGCCGGCTTCCACTCTTTCTCTGCTCCCCTTGCAGCAAATATTGTCAAAAACTTCTATTCTCTTTTTCCAAGTTCCCCTTCCCAGTTTTCTCAACCCACACTGCCACAAAACTGCTCTCACCAAGATCATCAATGACCTTAATGTAGTTAAAAGCAATGCTCGGTTCTCAGTTGCATTTTATTTGGCCCAACAGTATAAATGGACACAATTGATCACTTCCTCTTTGATACACAGTCTTTCAGTGGAGTTCCAGAACACAACAGTTTCTTGCTTTCATTGCTACTTCACTGACTACTCTCCCTCAGTTTATTTAAAGGTTTCTTCTTCTATACTTGACTTCTTTGTATTGTAGTGCCTAGAGCTTAGTCTTAACATCACTTTTCTTCTCAATTAACATTCATTCCATAGTTCATTCAGTTTCACGACTTTAGATATCACCTCCATGCTTATGTCTCTCAAAATTACACCCCTGTCTCAATGTGGCACCCTCCTCAACTCATACAGCCACACTGTGCTTGACGTCTTCACACAGACATATCAAACTCAAAGTGACTTCAACTAAATTGAAGATCTTTCAAGTTGTCCCTACAGAACTCCACAACTCAGTTGTTGGCAACTCCATTTTTAAAATTGTTCAGCTTAAACACTGGAGCCATCCTTGGTCCCCTTTTCTCCGACTCTGGCCTCAACCAGTGAAAGGAGAACTTCCCAAAAGTGTGCAGAACAACATTCAGAGTATGTGTAGACCCTGAACACTCTCAACCGAATGGTCTGCTACCCCTAACCACAGACATCATCATCAATCGGATTACCACAATCTCCTCCTCTCTGCTGCTCTTCTGGCCCCACAGTCTATTCCTACCAGACCACCAAATGATCCTTTCAAGGCATAAAGCCATGTCACTCCTCCACTCCAAAGTCTCTGACTCCTCCCTTTTTAATTCAGAGTAGAACCCAAATCCTTCCCAAGACCTATAAAGTCCTACAAAGTCTAACCCCCCCCCCAAAGCTCTCTCTGATCTTACCTCCCTTGCCTGACCCCCTGCTCTCTTTGACCACACTTTCACCACGTTCTGGCCATTCCTCAAACAACTATCATTCTCCCCTTTCTCTGGGTTGCACTGCCTTGTCCCTCTGTGGGAAAGAACTTCGCCTAGATATCCTCACCTTTGAGTTTTTGGTCAAGTGTCACTCTCTGCATGAGGTCATCTGAGATAATACAATGGCCCTTCACTCCCTCTCCCTTGGGCTTCCTGGTCCTTCTTACCCAAGTTCCCTTCTTACATATCCAACATACTGTATAACATATGTATTTATTGAGCATAATTTAATGAGTCTGTGTCTTCTGCTAGAATATTACTTCAGAGGGCAGAAATCTTTGCCCATTTTGTTCACTGATGTGTCCCAAGATCTGAAACATGCTGATTTCATTATGGCACTCAGTCAATATTTTGAATTCCTATATCACACACCACCGAGACAAAACTTAAGATTTTGAACTGAAGTAAATAGCAAAATGCCACTCTCCTTGTGCTTCACTTTTAGTCAGTGTAGGTATCCATGAAGGACTAGAAAAAGGTTCTAGTTCTTATCACAAAAATTGATTGCAACAACTCACATCCATACTACAGCCGTTGCTAGAAGGCATCTTTTAATTTACATGTCTGGAGCATAATCTCTAATAAATTAACAAGAATTTATTGTATACTTCTAAAAAGAATAAATACCCAAATCTTGTAACACTACATCGTCACATAACTTCTTCCTCACTGTTTTACAAAATTTTTATTTTTCAAACTTATCATGATTTGTTCAAAACTTCTCTTCAGCTGGACGCCTGGGGGCTCAGTCGGTCAAGTACCTGACTCTTGGTTTCAGCTCAGGTCATGATTCCACGGTTCCTGAAATCGAGGCCCAGTTCTGTGCTGACCCCACGAAGCCTGCTTGGGATTCTCTCTCTTCCTCTCTTTCTACCCCTCCCCCACTCATGCACATGCTCTCTCGCTCTGTCTCTCAAAAATAAACTTTAAAACTTCAGAATCAGTCTAGAAAGCCCTCTCCAAAGCCATTTTTGTTTCATATTGCAAGGGAAAGAACTCCAGGAGACTTATTAAATGTAGAAGACTAATTCACATGGAAATGATATTTATTGTTTTACGGAAAAGATGTGCCTCTCCCCAGATTGGAAGTCCTTGGAAGTCGTAGCCACACTGAAGATAGATCCAGTCTCCTGGCCAAGGGTTCTTCGCTTCAGGGGCGTGTGTCTACGGGGCACAGGGAAAAGTGCTGATGGTAACGTCATAAACTAAATTATATTGTCTTCCAGGCATTATCCACAGTAAATGCACATTTTATTCTTATTAGTGTATTATATCTTGATAAAAGATTTGTCTCAATAAGCCTGTAGCACTAACTTACTTGAATTGATTATATATATCACAGTTTAAATAGCTTTCATCTGAGCCATTTTAAATTCATTGCTTTATAATTTCTTTATGAGACAGAATGAGTAGGAGCAGGCAAGAGGATTTCTCTCCTATTACCTTCCGATTTTCCATGTACCAAAGTCAGTTAGGTCTGTGTTTCACAACCTAGGAAATTACAAAGGACAGAATAAAAAGTTAAAATGTGGTAAATTAAATTTATCCACTTAATTCTATAAGTGATTGACCTTTTGTCCACAAAAGGTGTAATTACTAATCAGGAACTCAGTTAAAAAAAAAAGTTAATGATGCTTTGAAAAGCCTTTTGTAATTGCTTTTATACCTTCTTTAATTTTTTTTAAATGTTTATTCATTTTTGAGAGACAGAGAGGACAGAGATGAGCGGGGAAGGGGCAGAGAGAGAGGAAGACACAGAATCCGAAGCAGGCTCCAGGCTCCGAGCTGTCAGCACAGAGCCCGACGCGGGGCTTGAACTCCGGAACTGCGAGATCAGGACCTGAGCCGAAGTTGGACGCTCAACCGACTGAGCCACCAAGGTGCCCCTATACCTTCTTTAAGAATATCTGCTTCATTATATCTTCTGGTTGTCTTCTCTTTATCTAAAGTAAGTATCATAAATCTTTCTGATTTCATTTATAAATCCACCCCACACTTTTTTTTATATCTTTGTTAATCTGCCCTTAGGTTGTCTTTTAAGATGCATGTGGGTTAATCCTAACCATTATACACACAGCACGTTGCCTCTAATGGGCCTCTGTAGGGGCTGATAGATGAGTGAATAACCTGTTCAAAAATAACAAAACTTCCTGACCCAGCTCTCCTTTGATCTGTTTCCGAATTCTTAGAATAACTTAGCTCTCCAGTGTATTGATTGCAAAGTTGTATTTAAGCCCGTGTGATGGAGGGTGGATGGCTATCAGAAAAACACGTGAACTTGGGGTGAACTGTGTTTTATTTCTAACTAAATAGGTCTGAAGTGTATTTCTAACCAATGTCGCTTGCTTGGCTGTCTGTTCTCAGTTCTTATCCTGTTGTTTACTTCTTGACATGAGTTATTCCTTAGTGTACATGTATATTTTCTGAACCCAACTTATTTCCCAGAAAATGAGCGTGAGATGAGCAAAATGGCTTTTGGGAATGTATCTCTGCCCTCTGGCTCTCTGGCAATGAATGCCTGTAGAATTCATGCCCTATGCCTCCGTAGATTCAAACACTGGCAATTTGTTTCCTTATGTATTGATATATTTTACTGTTGAATTTTTCAGTCTGAGGATGTCGAAATACATCACTTGATTCTTTGAAAAAATAAAAGTTCTCCACTCATTTCTCTCCTGTTTATTTTCTTCTTTGATTTTTTTTCTTTTGATTGCTTTTCTTCTCACAATTATTTGGAAATACTTCCAAAGAAAAAAAAAGAATAAATCTGGAGCCTTAGATAATAATTACGCTTGTCAGAATGAAGGGAACAGTAGTGAAATATTCAGACTTCTATAGTTTATTTTCCTTTTTCAATTAAAACTTTAAATTAAATATGTTTTTATGAATTGTTTCTTTTATAGTCATATACCGCCCTTTCTCTCTGATAAATGTAAACCAAGAGAGTAATCATGTTTTTTTAACATACTCATAGAATTGCTTTATTTTATTTTGTAGAACAAGGATTTCCATTTTTTATTTCAAGCCTGTTCTTATTAATCAGCTTATCACAAAACAAAGCCATCAATTGAGATGATTGTCATTGATTTCGATATCACTAACGATTGGGTCAAAGTTTCTTTTACTCTATATTGCTTCTGACATTAGAGTTGCATTTTAAATTGATTTTGTGTTGAATTTTTTAAAATGTTTATTTATTTATTCTGATAGAGGTGGGGGAAGGGACATAGGATGAGGGAGAGACAGAGTCCCCACTCTGTCAGCAAAGCCCAATGCAGGGCTCGATCCCACAAATGAGGAGATCATGACCTGAGCCGAAATCAAGAGCTGGATGCTTAATGGACTGAACCACCCAGGAGCCTCTGATTTTGTTTTGTTTTGTTTTTTACTTATTTTTTATTTTGTTTTTAAAGTTGTGTTAGTATTGTTCATCTTTATCAGATGACAAGATTTCTATTGTGACGTTGAGGTTTGCATTCAACAATTAATTTTTTTAATGTTTGTTTGTTTTTGACAGAGACAGAGACAGAATGCGAGTGGGTTAGGGGCAGAGAGAGAGGCAGACACAGAATCCAAAGCAGGCTCCAGGCTCTGAGCTATCAGCACAGAGCCTGATGCGGGGCTCAAACTCACAAGCTGTGAGATCATGACCTGAGCCGAACTTGGACGCTCAACCGACTGAGCCATCCAGGCACCCCTGCACTCAAACAATTAAAAAGAGTATTCACCACTCATTTGCAGAAGGACCACCTTTGGTATAGATTACATCAGATGCTTCTCTCCATTTTTCGAGGGTCACTCCCGCACCTGCCTTGCACCTGTTACTGTCTTTCTCCTGTGGCTTCCATTGAAGTGTCATTGCCAATTGAAGCACTCTAAACAGCATGACTACCTTATGTGTAATAGAATGAGGCGTCTAGTCACCCCCAAAACTTTATTTATTAGGGTCTCCCTTTAACTCAATGTGTATTATCCTTGTTTTTTCATTACACGTGATCTCCTTTGTACTGAGAGTCGAAGGACTTTTTAACTGTCCGAGGCAATTTAAATATGACTCATTCCATCATTAGTAGACTTTTAGGCAAGTCTAGAAAGTGAACCAGCAATTATCCAAAAGTTATGTTGGATTGTGGGACCTCACCCACGTGCTAACTGGGAATTACGTAAGCGTCTTCCCTCAGTTTCTGTAACCCCAGCGGTTGGCATCACTTCTGAGTTTTTATTTCTGAGTTCACATGAGTCTAAGAGATGTAAGGTTTTTCAAAATCCATTTCAGAAGAGACTTCTGGTGACACAGGGTAATATCGCCTGAGACAGGTATGTATCACTAGTTAAGTGGACATTAACAAATAAAGACCTCCCTGTGCTTTAACTTTAAGACTGTTGAAAGACCGAAAGGAATGCCGTGCTAAGTCCTTCTTGATAAATACCTCCATTCTGGGTCTCTGAGAAAACCAACACTCCTTAGATTCAGAGAAGAGCCTGATGCTTTGTCCCTATAGGACCTACTTACCTACCTGAGATTAATATTTGTTTCTGAAATATTTCTTAGAATTTATAGTGTCTTCTATTGCAATCCATCTTAACACCTGTGATATTTTTCCTTACATTAAATCTCTCTAGAACATCTACATTCGGTGGCCTGAAGAATAAGAACAAGAATGTATTATGCTGTCACTATGCCTGCTATCGGCAGGCATAATAACAATTAATAGCAACTGTTATCTTTTAACTACAAATCCCCCACGTTTTAATATTCATTTCCTTGTGCCTATCATCCACATGTTATGTTTTTGGGATGAATTAAAAGACTTAAGGAAGACCTCTCTGTCTTAAAGAAACAAGAAACAAACTCAATTCAAAATAGAAATTTTCATAACTAACTTCGCCAACATTTTCTTCCATCAGGAGGTATTGTCACTTCTTGCTGGCATGAGTAGTTTATCCTGAGAAGACTCCTACATGAATGCGATTCTTGCCATTACATATTTTTATAAAACACTTACGTTCCTGGTAGTGTACAACTTTGGAAAACCAAGGTTTTAAAAACATTGGGTATGCTCTCCTATGTAGAAGAGGAAGCTGATATCAATAAATAATCACATACTCTTTTATTTTTATTTTTTTCACATACTCTTTTGAACAAGGGTGTAATTAAATATGGAGGGAAGGAAGGAAGAAAGGAAAGAAGGAGGGAATGATGGGGAAGAAGGGAGGGAAATTTGGAATGCTTAAAATGGCTGCAATGCAGGAATTCAAAAGGAAAGAAACCTTAACTGATATTCTGAATGATGCCATGGATAAAGTTCAAGAAACATATTAAAAAAAAAAAACCACTAAAATCATAGAATCCACATGAGAAACAGACTTTAGTGATGGAGACAACATAAAAAGCACGCAACAATATTAAACCTATGCTGAATCACTATATAATGACAAATTTGATTTGTCATTATCAAAGTGTAAAATATGAGAAAGAATAAAAGTTCTAGAGATAAAAGTTAATAATTGAAATTAGAAGTTCCCTTAAAGACTTTATCCATAAGTTAGGCAGAGTTAAAGAGATAAACAGTAAGCTAAAACAACAAATCAGTGAAATTATCTGACTTGCAGCACAGAGAAACAAACAGAAAAGATAAGAAGAATGTTCAAGAAAAGGAAGAGAGAATCAGGAGTTATATTACATGTTTACTTAATTGAAATTTCAAGAATAACTTAAAGTGGGACCAATGTTAAACTACGTATTAGATGAAATATTCCTCAAGTGATTGAAGGAAATAAGCCCCATTTGTGAAGGCACGAAAAACACAAAACACTAATGAAGGAAAATGTTAAAATGTAACATTTAAAAGTCAGGAGGGGAGATGGCAGATTTAAAGCATTTTGAAGCCTTTTATTGTTTGGTTGAAAGTAAACATCATTTCCACTTTAGATTAAATGCATGCAAAAATTCCTAAAAAACTCACTAAAAGAAAAATTAATTGTGAATTTTCTTAATTTGTCAAAGGAAAAAAATAATTTTTAAAATGCCAAAATAGGGTAATGTAAAAAGAAATAAAAAATTTAAATATTTGTTTATTTTTGAGAGAGACAGAGCATGAATGGGGGAGGGGCAGAGACAGAGGGGGAGACACAGAATCCGAAGCAGGCTCCAGGCTCTCAGCTGTCAGCACAGAGCCTGATGCAGGGCTTGAACTCAGAAACTGCGAGATCACGACCTGAGCCGAAGTCGGTCACCTAACCAACTGAGCCACCCAGGTGCCCCTGCAGCAGAAATCTTTTAAAAAAGTAATATATAAAATAAAAGATTATGAGAGTAAATATCAGAAAAGAAGAAATGTTATTGAGAATGTTCAGAGATGATATGCTTGTCTAGACAGAAGCCACAAATGATCTTCAGACAAAACAGGATTTTATTAGTTTGAGTTGTAATATCAATATAGAAGTTAATTATATTTCTATCCAATAGTATTGAACAAGTAGAAAATGTTAAGTTCATCAACAAATGTAAGAAAATATATGAGGTACTAAGGGATAAATCTAAGAAAAAGCAGACATAATTTTATGGTGATCATTATAAGCCTTTAATAAAAGAAATTAAATATTATAATTATGGGCAGAAAAAATAGTGTAAAGTTTTCATTTTACCTCAAATACACTATAGAGTTAATAAAATCTCAATCTACTTTAGTAGTATTTTTTGTCATCAGAGAAATTTATGACATATCCTAAAACATTTAGAAAAACGAAAGACTAAACCAGTCATGAACACTCTGAAAAATAACTGTTCAAGTGGTCTTTTTCTATCTAATACCCAGACTTTAATATTCCAATAGGAATTAAGACTTTAGGGTATGAAGATAGTACATATATGTGTAGGGATAGTCAAACAGATCAATTGAATAGAACAGAGAGCCCAGAAATATGTGGAAAGTTGATATATAATGGAAGCTCAATTATAAAATAGTGGATGAAGAATGGGCTATTTAATAAATGCCGCTGGTACAATGGCTTAACCATAAGTTAAAAATAAGTAAAAAAATTGGGTTGCTCCTTTATGCCATGCACAAAAATCAAATCCATGAAAGTTGAGGACATAAATGTAAAAAGCCAAACTCTAAAAAATTTTAGAAATATGTCTTTAAGACCTCAGAATGTGCAAAATTTCTTAAAAATAATACACAAAAATATAAACTCTAAGGAAAATATATAAATGAGATTAACTGGAAGTTTTGTTCAGCACAAGTCATGACAGATAAAATGAAGACACACACACACATTCACACAAGTGATGGAACATATTTGTAATATAACCAGTGAAATGTTAGTATCCAAAAGTCTACATCGATGTTAGATGATAGATGAAACATAAATGAGTAGATAGATAGATAGATAGATAAAAATGTAAGAGAATGATGAATGACTCATTTGAATAAAGGAATAAAAACACGAATAGGCATTTCACACACCAAAAAGAAAAAAAAAAAGGAATGCAAATAAAAATATGAAATGTTGACTAATGTCATTAGTAATCATGAAAATGTATATGATGTATAATAAACACATAATAATATATGATTTTAAGAACATCGATTTCTATAAATTAATGTCGGGCAACATCATTTTTTTTGAGATAATAGAAATATTAATTTTAAACTTCCATAAATATAAATAATTTAAATCATTTAGAGATTTTGTATCACCTAACAATGTTGAAGATCTCCAGTCTCTATGAACCAACAATCTCTGTCATAGGAATGTGCCTTACAGAACCATGACTATGCCCCCCCATGAAATATGTATGGAAGGAAGGGAAAAAAAGAGAGAGGGAGGGAGAGAGAGAGAGACAAAGAGACAGAGGGAGAAAGAAAGAAAGAAAAAAAAAGAAAGAAAGAAAGAAAGGAAGGAAGAAAGAAAGGAAGAAAGGAAGGAAGAAAAGAAAGAAAAATGTCAGAGAATGGTAATTCCATTGACAAAAAATAGATAATTTGACTTATAAAGCAGAGCTTTACATAACAGTGAAATTAAACTGCAAAGAAATTACATAAAATAATCTTAAAAATGGAATTTTCAGTGAGAAAGGAAGTTCACAGAAGGACTTTGGCTATATAAATATTGTAAATATGTATAATGAACAAGGTAGCTACAGGATATTTACCCTTATGATAAAATCATCAAATAAAACAAGGACATTTTTAGCATAATGTCCAGCATCGGGGTGACTCTGGGAGGTCATTCCCCATCCTAAGTCAGGCTGTGAGTCGCCAGTAGGCATTTTTAATTATCTCTCAAATTGTGCAAATATATTTATATGCTTTTGTTTGTTTCGAGTCCTGTATCCAGAAAGGAAAGGTTGGAAAGGTTGGGAAAGGAAAGGTGGACAGAGAAGGGCATTGCAATCAGAAAGAGCAAGTTCTTTAAACTTACTCTGGTAACGACATTATAGTGCTTGAGAGTAATGAATGAACATCATGCCAGAGTCCGAAGAGAAGAAGGAAATGACACTACATAAGACTTGAGACCTAGATGGGGGACAGAAGATATGGGGTTTGATGGCCATGCTGTACATTTGCATCTTTAAGAGTAACTGACGTGGTAATTTCCTCTTGAAAATACAGCCCTGAGGCTACGTGGGAAAAGACGAAAGAAAACAAGGTGGGAGCTAATAAAGTGCTGTGCAAAGCAGAGGAGAGAGGGTCAAAACGGTGGAAATGGAGACCAGGCGCATATTTGAGAGGTATTTAATAATAAAAAAAAATCAAAGGCCTGCAGTAGAAAAGGCTAGAAGCAATAACATTCTCTTTGTAATGAGAACACTGCTGGGTATCTACTACTCCCCATAAAAGGAATCAGGAATCCCAAGGGAAATATCTGATTAAAAGCTGGAGGGGGGTGAAGGAGTGAGAGCAATGACCAGCGTGGGATATCTCCTCCGCCAGAAATCAGAGAAGGGCTCAAAACTTAAAGAGGCAAATCAAAAAGGAAGAAGCCGCTAATCTGGGTGAGACAGAGGAGGACCCTGTTGTGCCCCAAAGGTCTGAATGGGAACAAGAAGAGAAATAAAATACAAAATTCACCTTTTAAAAGCATCAGAGGGCTGTTGAAGTGCGGAGGACAAGGGGCACCACCAATGTAGATATGATACTCTCAAAGAATCCTTGTAGGGAACTGTCCTTTACCAAGTTAGCTAATTGGTCAAACTGGGCGTCATGCAAGGCAGAGATCTGAGATCACAGCCTCTGACGGGATGCAGTAGGTCATACGTGAAATCATCTCTAAATCCCCCAATACTTTAATGGATATATAATCAAGTCTCCAGACTTCCTTCCAGTGTGTAAGCAATTCAGGGACAAACAATGGAATTACACATCAAGAGAATCCAACAGGGTGCGAAATAATCTACAGGAAAACTAACTGTTCACGAACCTTGATAAAGTCAGTGTCCTGAACAAGGCATGGGCCCCTTCGAGACTGAAAGAGATTAAAGGGTCCATGACTTGCAAAGGTTAAAACCAGATTGGATCCTGATTTGGATTTTAAAGAGCATGATAAATATGTTCACAACAATCGGGCAAATTTGAATGGGGACTTAATACTTAAGTGAATTAAAATTACTTTTTTATTTGTTTTTAATCTTGATAAATGCACTATTATTGGTTGCTATTCTAAATAATTAAAAATCTAAGTATCCATAGCAGGACACAAAATAAGGGATAACATGGTGGGGGGGGGAAGGAAATATCTTTTTTTCAAGAAAACTGCTGTCTAATTAATGTAGAAGGGATAGTGAAAACTGTGTATGCAATTCTGTACATAATAACAGTGTCTTGAGACGGGAAGCCGAAGGACCTCTGCATCCTGCATAAGTCTATATATCACCAAAGTGTGTGTGTGTGTGTGTGTGTGTGTGTGTGTGCAGGCGTGCAAAACAGAGAGGGAAAACAAATATGACTGATTTATGACAATTCTGTTTACATGATAGTCTTCTTTCAACATTTCTTTACATTTGAAATTTCTCTGTGTTTGGAAAACTGAGACTGACGGAACTTATGTTACTTGTCAAATTTTTTTTTTAATTTTTTCAAACGTTTATTTATTTTTGAGAGAGAGCAAGCTAGGGACAGGCAGAGAGAGAGGGAGACACAGAATCCGAAGCCGGCTCCAGACTCCGAGCTGTCAGCACAGAGCCGACGTGGGGTTCAAACCCACAAAGCTTGAGATCATGACCTGAGCCAAAGTCTGATGCCCAACCCACTGAGTCACTCAAGTGCCGTAGTTACTTGTTGAAACTAAGAAACGAAACCAACAAAGCCACAACTCTCGTCTATGCTGAAAAGGCATTCTAAACCAGGCTGATGACAAGTTATTGACAGACAATGTTGTGTCTTAATATCCAGCAGAGATCTCTGGTCCAAGAAGAAGATGGGCAGATTAGGTAGATACATAGGAGATAATCAGATTAGATAGAGAGAGAGATATCATAATAGATAAATATAGATAGATAGATGATAGAAAGATAGATGTCAGATTAGATTATCAGATTAGATAGATCGATATCAGATTAGCTAGATAAATGGACACTTTTAAATATGTAAACTCACAACACATTGAACGAATAGAGAAAAGAAATTCCCGTTTACTTAAGTATTTTGTATTTCATACTAAATATTTAAATAATCATCTCAAAACTATTATACTGTGGACCTAGTATATTAATCAGATATCATGGATTAATTTAATATTTTCATGAAATTCACACACCGCGTAGTAGGTTAACCTATGAGAAAAGTATGTCACAAAGCCTATCATTCAGCAACAAACACTAATTTCAACCCCAAACTAAGAATTTACGGGTTGGGAGTGTCAGGGTGATGATTTTCCCCAGACCTGCGGGGTTAATAAATGACTTGATAGTTTTTCCCCGAGAAGTGCGTTAGTTTAGAGAGCCCATTTTTACAATTTCGAGGGAGTGTAGAAATCACTGGGTATCTCGGGGAACATTAATAAAATGTGGTGGCAACAGCTTTTAATACTGGAATCACTGTCACAGCAGGCCTGCCTTGTGCACAATGAATCAGGAGATGAGGAGAAGAAGAGGCCGAACACAGCTGCACCAAGTGCCGATTTCCTGTCGTTTCTGAGCCCTTAGAAAACTATGGACTGAGGGCTCAAAATGAAGCAGGTTAAGAACAGCAAACGTTAAGTGCTATTTTAAACAAAGCCAAGACAGGGGGCACCTGAGTGGTTCGCTGGGTTGAGCGTTCGACTTGGGCTCAGGTCACGATCTCATGGCGGGTTCGAGCCCCGTGTAGGGCTCTGTGCTGACAGTTCAGAGCCCGGAGCCTGCTTCCGAGTGTGTCTGCCCCTCCCCCACTCATACTCCCTCCCTCAAACGTAAACATCAAAGAGAATCTAAACAAGGCCAAAATCCACTCTGATTTTGTTTTGTTTTTGTTTTTGAATGAATAAGTGCACAGGCCGTGAGGGTCCCGGGGAAGAGCGGACTGAAGCAGAAACAGCCACGCCCTTTCCCACATCCCTGGGTCTGTGCTCCTCCTTCCCGCCTTCTTGGTGTTCTGTGTGAAAGAAAGTTTTTAAATGCTTTAAGTTCCTTGGGCACTTAATAGTTATCCTGTCGTGATAATTAATGCAATCAAACTATCCAAGTCGAGTACACAAGTCTTCTCAGAATTTTAATTAATAAAATATATCGTGAATAATCTCTGTCCATAATACATCGCGTGTAGTCCGTAATGCTACATATAATATATGATGTTATATAAAATTCAATATTTTTGTTATTATATGGAATACAAAAATAAAATGTAGCATATGTTCCCAAATATAAACTCAAACCGGAGGAATTGGTAAAAGATGAGAAAATGAAAATAAAGTCATCAAAAATTATTTTTTAAATGTTTACTTATTTATTTTGAGAGAGAGAGAGAGAGGGAGACAGCAGGAGGGGCAGAAAGAGAGGGAGAGAGAGAGTCCCAGGCAGGCTCTGCACTGTCAGCGTAGAGCCCGATGGAGGGCCTGAACTCGAGCTGCGAGATCATGGCCTGAGCTGAAACCAAGAGTCAGATACTTAATCGACTAAGCCAGCCAGGCGCCCCAAGTCATACAAAATTCTTATTAAAAAAATAAATAAATAATCCCTATCTTTAATGAATCAGAAGTGAACTTAGTAATTTCCATAATTATTTTTATCAAATAATTGGAGAAGGTATACAGGAACATGTTTAATTTCATAGCAACTCTACTAAACAAGGTTACCTATCTAATTATTGCAATTCATAGAAAAATATCCTCATTTTAAATTATATTTAATGGTAAGTTCACCTAGTGCCTAGAGCAACATAATGGAATATAAATAATTCTGCACCATTTTTCAAGACATGATGTCTTCGCTCCAGCCCGGACATTAGATTTCCGTAGGACTTGGCCATAATTGTAAATTAGGTTGTTACTGTTTCCTTGTGTGTGTTTGCATGTGTGTGTGTGTGTGTGTGTGTGTGCGCGCGCGCGTTGAGACTCCCTGACTCCTTAGGGATGTGGATAAACTTGAACTAAGTCTCTAATAATTTCCTGGAATCCCTGTACCTCTCTGACTCGACGTTTTGCATTTCTATTGGGCTATTCCACCTGCACAAAGTCCTAGAGTTGTGACTTTGTATTCAGTTAGGAAACTGTATTTCTTAGGAAATCCTAACACCGTCCTCATTTCTCAGAGTAACAACTTTCCTGACACCGTGAGGACGCAGCAAGTAGGAGCACAAGGTTCCTTTCCTATCTGCCCTGCGCCCATTGTGCCTCTGTGTCCCCCAACACTTGCTCTGATGCGATTCTCCGGCCACTCAGAAGCTCCCGAAAAGTGTGGAGTCCTGCCTCAGACCGCGACACCTTCTTGCAAGGGCGGTGGCACTGGTGGCTCACCCTTCTTAACTTCGCTGGGATTCTTGTGATGCACTTTCCCCCAAATTCGTACTTTAAAATAAATTGTTTTAGGGGCACCTGAGTGGCTCAGTCACTTAAGGATCCAGCTCTTGGTTTCAGCTCAGGTCACGATCTCATGGTTTGTGAGTTCAAGCTCCGCATGGGGCTCTGGGCTGACAGTAGAGAGCCTGCTTGGGATTCTCTCTCTCTCCCTCTCTCTGGCCCTGCTGTAGTCTCTCCCTCTCTCTTTCTCAAAATATATACATAAACTGGCAAAAACAAATTATTTCAATCACTAGAAGTGGATTTGCCTGAAAAATGAACACTTAAACAGCTGCAAAATCTAGAGCATTACCTTTTCTTCTTCCTCTTCTTCTGATTCCATGGAGGTATTTGTGAAGGATAAGTTTGGACTCATCATTTCGTATGGTCTGTACTGAAGATTCTGGAGCCAGGCCTGGATGTGTGCGCTGGTCTGTATTCCTTTTCTGACACGAACTCCACGAGTTTAAGAAAGGTCGCATCTGTGGTTTAAGTTTTTCTTCTATACGATGTGGATGACGGAATATCTTACGGGGCTGCTATACGGCAGTTACTTACAGCATGAAAAGCACCTCGTGAGATACCTGTCACATATCAAGCACGACGGAAGTGTGAACTCGAGTTTGACAGGGTCGTAAACTAGCCGTCAGAAACATTAAACTTTGTGGCTGATCACAAAGTTGTTGCATGCGGCATGTTTCTTAAGGGCTGTTACCTCCCTCAGCCCCAGAGTTGAGCCTGATTTTATGCACTCGTAAAGCCTTTTGGGTTTTGTTTCTCTTTCCAGTAAAATTAAGGAGTAAATACTCTCTTTTTTTTGTTGTTATTCCCTTGAATCTAAGACCACGTTATGCACAGAAATCGTTGGAGATGGTGAGCGAATGACACTATGTTTGTTCCTGCCATTCCCATAATTTTACCTCTTTCAGTTCCTCCTTTATATCTGAAGTCTCGATGTCATCTATAAAATCTAGATTTCTAGGGGCGCCTGGGTGGCTCAGTCGGTTGAGCGTCCGACTTCGGCTCAGGTCATGATCTCACGGTCTGTGGGTTCGAGCCCCGTGTCGGACTCTGTGCTGAGGCTCAGAGCCTGTGCTCAGAGCCTGGAGCCTGCTTCGGATTCTGTGTCTCCCTCTCTCTCTGACCCTCCCCCGTTCATGCTCTGTCTCTCTCTGTCTCAAAAATAAACATTAAATAAAATAAAATAAAATCTAGATTTCTATATCCAACTAGGGGCTTAATTCTACCTAGCTTTCTCAAAGACAGCTTGAAATTGACATTGACTACATCCCATCCTCCTCTATTACCAATTTACCTCCTCAAAGGAAAGAAGGAATCCCCTAGAACAAGATCTTTTTCCTTTACTTCACGTCTAGCTCAGCGCCGAATTGCATTGTGTCTTCTGCTAATGATTCTATTGTGAAACTTTTCATGAAATTGTGTGGTGACCGTGGTGACAGAATTAGAATCACCTGGAATTTCAACTGTTAAACAAACTATATATATTTGCATTTATGTTTGTATTGCATAAAAATCAGGTTGCTTTAAAATTTATTTTGCCAAAATATTGTGTTGTATGTTCCCCATGTATTATTAACTATTATTTTAAAAACACTTTCCTTTCGGGTATACATGTAATTTATGTTTATTGTAAAAATATAGGGGAGCCTGGGTGGCTTAGTCGGTTAAGTGTCTGACTCTTGATTTCGGCTCAGGTCACGATCTCACAGTTGTAAGAGGGAGCCCTGCGTCAGGCTCTGTGCTGAGTGTAGAGGCTGCTTCAGATTCTCTCCCTCCCCCCCTGCACTCCCCCGCTCGTGCTTGCTAAATAAATAAATGCCATACAATATACTATAAAGAATAAACAATTACCCATTAGCCCAAAGGTAATGATTATTAAAATCTTGGGATACATTATCCAATTTTACAAATGCACATATATTAACATATTTATAGCTTTCTACATATGCCTATCTATGCGCAAAATTGTGACCCTGGAGGTGATCGCACCAGAATTGTGGTCCTCACGGATGGTTGACCCTCTGTAGGAAAAAGTCAGGTGAGGCTGCTCTATAAAGGTCAAAAGACACTTACTTGTATCATCTCTCTATGTAATGCGTCCCAGTGGTTAATAGTGTTAATTTTTAGTAAATATTTCCTTATCTCTTATATAAATTCCCCAAGTTAGAAGTTAAGTTTATTACCTGTGTTTTCAGTCCTTCGTAAGAATGCAAAACTGTTGCTCACCACATCTTTCACAGAAGTTGTTCACTGATTTAAAAACCATTATCATGTTCCTCTCAGCTGTCTAATGCTCATAGAACCTTACCTTATAGCCCCATGTGCCTCTGTCTTTAATCAATAGGGTTTTCCTGCAAATTCACTGTTTTTTTTTTTAATTTTTTATGTCTTTATTTTATTTTGAGACAGAGAGACAGAGTGCAAGCAGGGGGTGGGGAAGAGAGAGAGGGAGACACAGAATCCAAAGCGGGCTCCAGGCTCTGAGCTGTCAGCACAGGGCCCGACGTGGGGCTCGAACCCACGAACTGAGATCATGACCTGAGCTGAAGTTGGACGCTTAGCCAACTGAGCCACCCAGGCGCCCCTGCAAATTCACTATCTAATTAACGTATGGAATTCCATAGGGGACCCAGTACTCTACTAAGAGCTTGACCCATACAAAATATTCGATTCCTTAACTGCAGAGGGAAAGAATGTCAAACCTTAGAGGAAGTTGAGATTTGCTGCCTTGCTGTTGCATAAGACAGCATTCAAACCTCTCTGCCTCAGGACAAAGGATGGGTACTCACGGGCACTTTCAGTGGATAAGGACAGAGACAAAGATGTTGAAAAAGGATACACTGTTCTGCATTTACATTTTGGGGTGTGGCTAGCAGGCCCCCAGTACAGTCCCAAATTAATCCTACCCAGTGATTCACAGAGGTCCTGTCCTTACCTGTCAACTTTCCTTTGAAAGATAAATGAACACATGATAAATGAATAAATAGTGAATAAAGCATCTCCTCATCATTAATCATACTAAAAATAGTGGCAGGCATAGTAGATGTTGTTTTGGATAGCAGCCAGATCACAAAAATGGCACTGAAGATTTAGCTTCTTAAATATTTCCTTATATTGTCAAACATAACTTTTAGAAATGAAATTTATACTCACCTAGCCTTCAGAAACTTTAGTGACAGAAATAATGCTGAGAAATTCTTATGTTAAGATGTGATAATTTGACAGTGAATCAATAAACTATTATGGTATTTGATCCTAAGTTTTCTAAGATACATAAATATACAAATATACAATATATCTACATATATATCTCCAAGAAAGTAAATATCTGATTAAAGAAAGAAAGAAGTGTCCTAGGGAATCTGTTTCTAACCCAAAGCTCTTTTGTATTTTTTAAGGTGCCTGATTTTAAAACCTTCTATAGATTCTTAATTTGTTAAAACAAGGCAACTTTTATATTCCCTTATGCATATTAAGAATATGTGTTATCTTGAAGAAAGGGATTTTTTTTTCTCAAAGCCAAGCCTACACTGGATTGTTTTCCAATGTCTTTTCATAGTTCTACATCAGACATACTATCCAAGCTCAAGTTTAGGAAAGGGAAGCTTCCCTATTCCCGACTTCCCCCTATGTCTCATTGGGTATTGGTAGGTGATAATGTCGGAAGTAAACTGTAGGAAGTATTAGTCATTACCACTGACTAAAACAGAGAAAAATACTATTTGGGATCGGAGGGACGAACAGTTTTGTCCAGCCAGCCCTCTTTTGCCCACAGAGAGAACGGGAGAATCCCAACAGGGAAAAACACTGGTCAGACAGGACCGCGGAGAAGCCACCTAGCGTTCCTTGGTTGCTCAGCCTTCCTTTCCCCCATATAAAGTAACGTGGCTGTATAACAGAATAGCCACCTCATTCAACTCCAGAGATCCGATGACCCGATGGTGTGCATTTCTCTTAGCGTGGCTCAAGAATGACTGTAACTGCTTCGAAAAATGACTCGGACCATGTAATATAGAGAAAACAAAATACCTACAATGAAAACTGCCAGTTACCAAAGACGAGCGGGGGAAATAACATATTCTGTAGCCACAATTTGCTGAAACGTGGTAACAAAGCGTTGATGCCCTGGTATGCAATCAAGCGATTTCTTTTGTACCAGATCTGTCTGTCCCTGGATTATCCCCCACGTGTGCCCCCAGAGTAAATTGGGGGCACTTTCTCCTTTATGAAATACACTGTGAGAGAGATTTGACTCCCTCAAGTCAGGTTTAGAGGACTCAGGGATTTCTCTTGGAAGCTGGCTTCCAACCACACACTCTGGGTTTACACTGCCTGGGTTTCTGGGGTCTTAGCCCTCCTTGTGTAGCGCTAAAGCTATTGCGCAGCCCGTCTGCATACGTCCCCCTATCAACAAGTTCTTTTTTTTTTTTTTAACATTTAAATTGTTCTTAAAGATCAAAAGAAACACTATAATTCATTGCATGTCGAAATCGTACGAAGCTCAAATTTCAGCGTCTCTAGAAAGTTTTATTGGAACACGGTCAAGGTCAGTCACCTGCTTACCATCTATGGCTGCTCTCTCACCGCGGGGCAGAGAGGAGTTCCTTGCGACACAGCCCTACCGCCACAAAAGTCTCAACCATTTACTGTCTGCCTCTTGACGAAAACAGCTTATCACTCCTGCCCTAGGTGCCAGCGTGGGGCTTCCTGCCATTTAACAGCTGTTTTTTAGACTTCTGTTTATCTCCATAGCCCTCGTCTTATGCACTAATACTGGAAAAGCAACAAACCAACCAACCAACAACAACAAAACCTGTCTTCTAAAGAACTGGGGCATTTCATTTACCACGAGAAGACATCTCAGTAGGTTTCCTTCTCTTTTTTTAGTTTACATATTTATTTGGAGAGAGAGAGAGAGAGAGAGAGAGAGAGAGAGAGAGAATGAACCTCAGACTCTGCACCACCAGCACAGAACCTGATGCGAGCTTGAACTCAGGCACCTTGAGATCATGACCCGAGTTAAAACCAAGAGTGGGACCCTTAACCGACTGAGCCACCCAGGGGTCCCTCAGTAGGTTTTTTTGTTTTTGTTTTTGTGTTCCCCACATAGAGAGGGGACAGGATAGACAAGTGACAGCAGTCTGGTAAGTCCTTCGCTTCTCCTTGGTCCTAAGATCTTCCCTATTTTCCCACCTCTAGGCACTAATGTGGGAGGAGGGTTCACTGTTCCTTTTAACCAAGCTCATCATTATATAAAGCTTAGCCATCCTGGATCTCACCCAGATCAAAAGGCTTCTTTTATCATGACTGTATTGTATTTTTTTTCTCTTTGCTTTCAGATATGTCGACATAGATGGATCATAGCTTCTCTGCTGTAAAACTTCATTAAATGTCGCAAGAAGCAGTCAACATATTTCAAAGTATTGATATAATGTGACCAAGTCTCCCAAAGCTTCACATTTGGTATGCGAAAATATGAGTCTCGAGTCACTGCAGGTGATAACTGCTAACAGTTTTGCCAATGTTTAACAAGTTTGCTAACTTCCCAGTTGAGGACAAATAAATAATATGCCCTATAACGTGCTTTCACTCAGACCACCTCACATCTCAGTGTCTCTTTTTATTCTTCTTTTTCATGTGCCAACAGTCATATTAGTGTGGAATCCTTGGGCACCAAGTACAGAATCTGAACTCAGGTTAAGCAAAACTCTGATTGTATTGGCACATGGAATCTGGAAACCCGGGAGTGGAGTTAGCATTGACTTATGCAAGGATTCAAATGATATGATCAAAATTGCCTCCCCCTTAATACCTCAGTTCTGTATTTTTTAAATGTTGTTTTCATTTGTATATTAGAAATCTGATTGATTTGCTCCTAATTACCCATCATCAATACCTTGCACCCAAACCAGGTGGAGATGAGTTTCTTCCCCAAAGGGAAAGCATCCAGAAAGAAATAATGTTTTACAAGGCAATTTGGAAATATGCTTTGAAATTTAAAATGAGCATCCAAACTGAGATTATTGACATCACGTGAATCAGGAAGTGGAGTAGAGAAGAAAATTGCATAGATGCAAGAAGGTCTAAAAAGAGATGATCACTCTTGAGTACAAATTAAATAAATTTCCATTAGTGGGAATTGTCAAATTGATACATTTAATAAAAAAATGGCACTCTCAAAATATGAGTACTAAACAGGCACTTAAAATATGTATTTATGTATTTAAATTAGGTATAATTATGTAGAGTAAAATAATTACAGTATAATATCCACAGGTTGCTATTATTTATTTATGTACAACAAATTATATATTTCTGAGTTATATATGTATTTTAAGGCAAAGAAAATGGTAGCAGATACTAAAAAATGATAATGTTAATTTTCTCAAGGATATTATTTTGCCATTTTTGTCTTGGGCTTTTCTCTGAAGTCAAAGCTATTATGACAATGATGTATTCATGCATAAGCTATGTAATTAAAATAAATAACTCTTTAAAATTACAAATTATACATTACAAATTAGGGATTTTATTTCTGGAAAATCTGAGAAAATCTCTCAAAAATTACTGGGACCTGAGATTTCATTACAATGCCTGGTTATAAATTTAATATCTATAAAATCAATAAGTTTCTCTACAAAAAGTACAAATAAAAGGTTGGAAGATAGGAAGTTCATGAAGTTCAAATTTATAATAGCAATGAAAAAGAAATAATACCTGAAATAAAATGAAATGAAAGTTATGGACCTATATAGGGAAAATCATAAACTGCTCCTTAGGTACCAGACAAAAGGTCAACAAAATGTGAAAAATATTCACAACATATGTAATAAAAGGGAAACGCCTTACAATAGATCGAGGTCTTACAAGTCAATACATAAAAGACCCCTATATGTTCCTTTAAAAATGACATTTGAAGGGCACCTGGGTGGCTCAGTCGGTTGAGTGTCCAACTTCAGCTCAGGTCATGATCTCACGGTTCTGAGTTTGAACTCCGAATCGGGCTCACTGTTGTCAGCCCAGGGCTCACTTTGGATCCTCTGTCCCCCTCCGTCTTTGCCCTTCCCACACTGGCGATCTCTCTCTCTCTCTTAAAAATAAATGTTTAAAAAATGATATTAACCCCCCAAAATAATAAATAAGTGCTCTAGACACGTGTGAAAATATGCACAATTATACGGACTAATAAGTGACATTCAAAGAAGAGCATAGAAGTTCCCAGGTGGTTTTACAGATCAAAATGTTTATAACTCTTGAAAAAACGCAAAAACAATATGGCAGTGCACTGCTGATGTGGATGGACTGGAAACACATCCAACTGCACTGCAGGGAATATTGTAGTAGCCACCATCATTTCAGTCACACGGTTCCAAAACCCAGTTGTTCTATTGCCCAGAATCTATTCTAAAGATATACTCACAACAGTATAAAAGCAAAGTATTTTCTGACACATTATTTGTGATAGAAACAATCAGGAAACCCTCCAAGCATCTATCAACATACCATTGGATAAATAAGTTATGTACATCAAGGCAACAATATTTAGAACGAAATTAAGCTACAGGTAGCACAAGGTAGAGTGTGTGTGTGTGTGTGAGAGAGAGAGAGAGAGAGAGAGAGAGAGAGGGAGAGAGAGAGAGGGAGGCCTTTGAAAAGATGAATAAGAAATTCCAGAGCGCCTCAGAATTGTGTCATTGGTGAGGTACGGGAGTAAAATTACATGTGTCGTTGTATAACCATTTGTGGTATTTGGAAAAAATGAATTTTAAAATGCATACTGAAAACAGGAGTGCCTGGGTGGCTCAGTCAGTTAAGCGTCTCACCGCGGCTCAGGTCATGATCTTGCGGTTCGTGGATTCAAGCCCCGTGTCAGGTTCTGTGCTGACATCTCAGAGCTTGGGAGCTTGGAGCCTTCTTCAGATTCTGTGTCTCCCTCTCCCTCTGCCCCTCTCCGACTCATGCCCTGTCTCTCACTTTCTTTCTCTCCCTCTCTTTCTCTCTCCCACTCAAAAATAAATAAACTTTAAAATGCTTACCAAAAACATTTTAGTTTACGTAGCAAGATTATTGTCAACGTGGAGTTATAAAATTTGAGGGGTTCAATTATTCACAGTCTGCAAATTAAAATGGTCAGAATTATTTTCTAAAGAGAATTCTGGCCAGGCTTCCAGACTTATTCTCACATCTTAATTTTAATAAGACATTATTATTCTTGTGATCAGTTCCACTATCACATAGGAAAACAACATATTAGATGCACATTAAGAGCACAGATTTGGGACTCAAACAAACCTGGATTTATTTCTAACTATGTTTACTAGATGTGTGACCTCTGTCTATATAATATATAAGAGAATCAGTTTTTCACCTATAAATTAAAAACACAGAACTTCATCTCAGGGAGCTCTCACGAAAGAATCAATGATTCAATATATGTACAACACTTATCATGGCATCCGACGGCACACGTATTCAAAACTGGGTATTAATATTCTTCATTGGAGTTTTTACACTTAACATTGAACTCTGACCACTAAACCTCAAGAACTTGAAAGATGATAAACATCTCATGCTCATTGATGCTAATTTAGCTTTCAGTAAGTCAGCTGAAACAGCGATAATTCTAGAAAGCTCTTGAAAATACGTGTGCTTTATTTATTCCTTGAAATGTGCCACGGAGGTAATTCAAGGATCTCCACTGGAGTATCAAAGAAAATGACTGGCAATAGTAACACACATACTTTCACCACTGCAGTGTTTTTTATTTGCTTTATATATCGCAGTACCTTTTATTAGAAAAAAAATGTTCTATCAGAAAAAATGGAAACATTGGGGGAAAAACATTTTTATAATATTTCCCTTGATTAAATCACAGAAGCAGAAAGATGGCTACTTAACATTCGCATCTCTTGCACTTATTCCAGAAGCTTACATTGAGAGATGCTCTAAAAACAGATGTTTTTGACTTCAGTAAACACTGTATAATTTATGGGGGTCCTTGAAAGAAACTCTGTCGTGTCTCATGATAGCAATAGCCCTATATTAAAGGGATGCTGTAAAATCAGATGCTTCCAAATCAGGAATAACTTTGGAGCTCGTGAGTTACGGACATAGTGACTTGTATGATGGACACCACTTCCTTCTCCAGGTTGGCTTCTAGAAAGCAGAAAGCCAACTTCATGGCCCGCTCACAGCAAACGTGAAAGGATTTCACAAATTGATTTTTGTATTAGTCTCATTTGGGGATCCATTTTATGAGCCCCTAACTTTGTATATGTCTTCTCTTTCCCGCCTGCTTCTATTCTAGGATACCTTAATGCATTTTATGTATCTATCGTTTCAACAAATACTCATCGATCTTCTACTAATGGGCCAAGACCAGGAATGGGCGCTAGGAGTGGGGTGGATTACAAAGTATGTGACCTTGCCAATAGGAAACGTATTTTCCATGTCCGCTTCCTTTAAAAGGCAATATACTAATTAATTAGCTAATAAAAACTGGTCTTGGTAGAAAGGGCGGTAAATCCGTATCCGGAACAAGTGCCCATTTCAGGGAGGAAGAACTACGGTGATCCCTTGATGGAAAAGGTCTGACAGAATCATCCTGCCAACCAGAGGCCGGCCTGAAGGCATGGAGGCAGACCTAAGGCAGCGCTCCCTTCCATCCGCCCACGAGGGGCCTTCAGCCTTGGCTGGAGTCAGACCAACTCTGGAGATGGGAATGATGTGATTGCGTGAACACTTAGCATCCGAGCACCCTGCCAGCTTTGTCCATAACCCACTGTGGAGGCATGATGGCACAAAGATGCTGACTCACAGCCATCAAGGTCATCTTGTCTAGCAGATATTTGGGAGCCTGACCCCACCCTCTCCTGGCCTGCTCAGCCTCTGCTGAGAAATCCACTTACAGCCTAAGGGGGGATTCCGTTGTATGTGAGGAATGCTTTTGTGTGTGTGTGTGTGTGTGTGTGTGTGTGTGTGTTTCGCTTGCTGCTTTTAAGGTTTTCTCTTTGTCTTTGATTTTAGGCAGTTTTATAATATGTCTTGGAGAAGATGGTTTGGGGTTGAAATTGTTTGGAAACCTGTGAGTTTCATGGATTTGCACATCCAAATCTCTCCAGATTTGGGAAGTTCTCAGCCATTATGCCTTTAAATAGCCTTCTGACACTTTCTCCTGATTTTCTCCTTTTGGAACTCCAGTAATACCGGGATTGTTTCTTTAAATGGTATCCTGTGGCTCACGTGGTCTTTCTGCAGACCACAGAGTGAGTGGCGAGTAGGACCTTTGTTCCTCTGATGCCCTCCCATAGCCCTGGCAACTCTCCTCCCCAAGACCCGCTGCCTCCGGATGTGCCTCACCCTACAACTCTCCGGATGAGGCCAGAAAGAAGTGGGCTTCTTTGACAGCATCCGGCACAGCTGGGAAAGCCTGGCGCTCCCTCACATGTCACTTTCCCCCATGGGAGAAAGCACAGGTCGGGAAGGTCTCTCCTGGCCCCAAGCCGCGTGGACTGTGAGAGAGGTGATCTGGGTAAATGGAACTGTTCCTCTCTCCCTCTATAGTGTTTCCAGTCTTAGGTCTTTCCCGCTCAAACAGTTTGCTGGAACTTCTCCACTGGACTCCCCAACTGCCAGGCAAGTTCTTGTGCCTGTGGGTAATCATCTAAATTGGTGTTAGTCCACCATGTCGAGAGCATTACCACATATCTATAGTTTACAGTAAGGCAAACTGAAATGTATTACTTGTGATACAAATCAGACCTCTGAGACGACCCTTGAGATCCCTACTCCCTGGTGTACCCAGCTGTAAAATCCCACCCCCCCCACAAATGTGGTTAACCCTTGTGAACATACAGCAATATTTATTCCCATGATAATGTTACATTAGACAAGACTGTCTCAGCAGACTAAGGTGAGGTATTTTCCTGATGGCCTTGAAAAATCAAGCTGCCCGCCACGTTGTGAGGGACACCATAGTGGGCACTAAATGCAGCCTCTAGGAGCTGACAGGGTTGCCAGCCAAGAACGCAAGGACCTCGGTCCTACAGCCACAAGGAAATTAATTCTGCTGACAACCAGGGAGCATGGTTGAAGATTTTTCTTTGACTTGAGCCTCCAGAAAAGCACAAAGTTGGTCAACACCTTTATTTTTTTATTTTTTTACTTTTTATTCATTTTTTTTCGAGAGAGAGAGAGAGAGAGCAAGTGGGGGAGGGCAGAAAGAGAGGGAGACACAGAATCCGAAGCAGGCTCCAGGCTCCGAGCTGTCCACACAGAGCGTGACGGGGGGCCCTAACTCACAAACTGTGAGATCATGACCTGAGCCGGAGTCAGATTCTTAATCAACTGAGCCACCCAGGCACCGGAGATCAACACCTTTAGTTAAGCCTTGGGAGGCCCTGGCTCATGGAAATTGGGAGATGATACAGAGTGATGTTTTAAGCCATAGTTTGTCACCAGCCAATAGAAAGCTAAAACCCGGCTCATGTATTTTCACATAGGAGGAAGAAAGAATATTCCCTCTTGATGGTGCCATGATACAGTCAATTATCCTGGAAAAGTGAACAAGAAGACAAATGAGCTGAGCTTAAAGGCACATGTGGACGGAACACACACAACAGGAAGTGCTAAAAGCGTGGGTGCAAATGCCAGGGACGCAGATACAGACAGTGTGAGTGCGGAATGTGCCCTTCGAAACCACGGAGGCCAGTCTTCTCATTTCACAGCTGCAGGACGGAATAGTTCACTCCATGCCAGAGGCGATGCCAGCCGGGGCAATATGTTAACTGCAGCAGCTCGATGGTGTCCGAATGTCAACCCAGTCTCAGCACCAGCTCTGTTCCTGCTGCCCGGAAAGAGCCGACGACGAATTACTTCCTCGCTGTCTTTGTTATTTACTCTCATGCCCTTGATTCAAGTTAGAAGAGTGAGAGCAAACAAATATAAAGACTTCTACACTATGAACCCAGGGGTCTCTGTATTTTCCTCTGATCTTAATACCATTAGTGCATGCCGCTAAATCTGTCACTTAATATCAAAGGATAGCTCGGATATACACGTTGCGAGACCCCTGCATTAAACGAATCGTGATAATATTGTTTATCCTCTGCGAATTCCATCTAAGAATATTGTTTTGGCTTCCTTGACTATACTGGCATAAAACGTCAAGTAGCTTCTTGAAAACGTTATTGAAGAAATTAACGCAGGTTTACCAGGAATAAGTTTCATTTTCCAGCAGTCACATCAGGCCAGATCTAAGTGGGAATTTCCTATTCATTTCAAAGAGAAATACCAACCGTGATCATTTCTATGTGGCTCTAAATAAGACATGCACATTATCATTAAGAGTCTGAAATCAAAAGGATAAGATCTAAAGTCATGTTGGAGCAGGGTTGTGAATAATGAAACATATAAGCATGATGAATATTTTTAATTTGATATCATGAAACGGGAGATCAAATCAAATGTTATCCAATTAAAAGCAGTCATTCTATTTTTTTTTATGATGAAGAAAAGAACCTCTCCAAACCTCTCCAGCGTCTTGCCTGACTCATTGACATAGGCAACGATTTCACGTCTTACTGACACTGGAAATTTGAACGATTGAAGTCCTGATGTATTTTTAGAAATAAAAAATGTCCCTGGAATAAAACCTCACAGCTTCATAATATTTGTATGTCCTTGGGAAAACAAATGTTCTAGACAGAACTAATAAAAGTACTAAAAATAGGCCAAACTATCGAAAGGACAAAAATCAGCCAGTATCAGCAAAATATTCTTGCTGTGTGTGCTCAAAGTAATGTCTATTTGTCCTCAGCAACACTGGCAAAGCCATTACATAAAAAATAATTAGGGAACTCTAAGCGGGGAAAACACCTGCTAAAAATATTTACTATAAAATAAGGATGAGGATTCTATACAAGTAAGGAATGCGCAAACATTATCATTCGATATTATTTATTTTACTTTTCCTAACCAATGACACAATATTTACCAACATTAACAGTTTTCACGCTGATAAAGGGGTTGATAAAGGGGTTTTCACCCTGATATTTCTATGTTAGAAAATCAACCGCAGAAACAAACCATCACACTACCCCACAGTCTTAATTTCTATTTACGACAGAAAACAAGAGGCACGTTGATTTTTTTTAGCCGCAAAGGTAGAGAAGAAATGAACAGACAGCAATTATGCACGTTGGGACAGCCTAAGTAAGGTATGAAAACTGACTAACTTTTTTTTTCTCAATTCCTAGGATCTCTTGTCCAGCTAAACAAGAGAAAAGGAAGACAGCATACATGGTGTCTGCCAGAGTTGGATAATCCAGGAAAAGGGTCCTGCTGTTCAGAGCTTTCTAGAAAGTGCTTACATATCTACCAGAGTCAGGACCACAAGCCAGAGGGAGGGGCACAACCCACGAGGGACAGGAACTGAACAGCAGTGTGACATCAATGGACCTCGGGTCCAGTCCTGACCTACAACTTCAGAATTCATGATTGATGGATATCATGACTTTGTTAAATTAACGTTTGTTAAGTGGAGCACAGGGAGCCAGATGGTGAGCTGCGATTCATCGAAGGACCACTGAGAAATTGAAATAGAGAAGTTAGTTACTCATAGGTCCTCGAGGATTGACACGGCACCCCTCGAGGAACCACACCCGGAGGTCAAGACGGGGCACAGGCAGAGAGCGACAGGGGCTGAAGCACGTGCCTTTGTTAGGGTCCACGGGTGGAGTCCTGTGAGGTTCCTGAGCTGAGGAATGATGGATCGATTCAGACCATGAAGACCAGAGTTTGGGTAAGCAAGCCCACAGGGGTCTTAACTAAGGAGTGCACAAGGCAAAGGCCCTGGAAGGAAGGGAAGGTTGTCGATCCCAGGGCTGTTGAGAAGTCATGGCAGGAGGTGCAGGCATGACTCGGTCAATTGAGCGTCCCGACTCTTGATTTCAGCTCAGGTCATGATCCCAGAGTCCTGGGATCAGCTCTGTGCTGAGTTGGGAGCCTGCCTGAGATTCTCTCTCTCTCTCTCTGCCCCTCTTCTCCACTCATGCACTTTCTCTCTCTCTCTCTCTGTCTCTTATTAAAAAAGAAGGAGAAGAAGTCATGGCAAGAACTTACATTTGCTTGTGACTCTGCAGGCTGCTGCCATTTTAAGGGCCTGCAAGCTGCTTGGCCAAACAAAATGGACAAGGGGGCAGGAATGTCATGGAGAAGCTTAGGCAAACTCTTCAAGAGAGAGCACCTCCCTGGCTGGTGTCATTAGAGTTCTGGGTCCTAAGCTTTAAAGTTGCAGCTATACATGTGACAGAAATTGATGCATTGGTTTTCTGGGGCTACCATAACAACTTCCAGAAACTACGTGGTTTAAAACAGCAGGAATTTATTCTCTTACAGTCCTGGAGACCAGAAGTCTGAAATCAAGGTGTCAGTAGGATTAAGTCTTTCTGAATGCTGCGGGGAGCAATCTGTTCCACGCCTCTCTATTAGCTCCTGGTTGTTTCATGGCCATCCTTGGCATTCCTTGGCTTGTAGATGCATCGCTACCTTCTCACATGGTATCCTGCTCTCTGTGTGTCTTCATCCAGCCCTTTTGTAAGCACCACTGTCCTTAGATTTAGGGCTCACCCAACCCAGTACGACTTTTCTTAAGCATCACCTCTGCAAAGACTCTGTATCTAAATAAGGTCACATTCTGAGGTCCCATATGGACCTGAATTTGGGAGAGACACTATTTGGCCCAAGAGAGTTTTCTGGCCCTTCAAAACTTCAAATTAATTTAGAACTAATTCTGAATCCAAAATCACATCTAAATGTCAACTCAAAAAATTCCAAATCTCATCATCTAAATCATTTAAATCAAGTATGGGAGAGACTCTGGATATGATCCACCCTAAAGAAATACTTTCTCCATCTGTAGACGCATGAAACTCGAAAATGAGTTATCTCCTTCCAAACTGTCACAACGGGACAGGTATAGGATACATATTCCCATTCAGTAAGTGAGGAAATGCAAAAATAAATAAATAAATAAATAAATAAATAAATAAATAAAGGAGTCACTCATACAAAGCAAGTCTAAAACTCAGCAGGGCAATTTTCTCCGGGTTTCAAGGCCTGATAGTGATTCCCTGTGGCTTGATCTGCCCACTGGGCCCATGAAACCCCAATCAGACTCTGCTCTGGGTTCAAGAAAGTCCTGCTCCCAGGCCCCTGAGAAGGCTGCTTCCTTTATTTCATCCTCTTTCCCTTACAGTTCAAGCTGCAAGTGGTTTTGCTGATTCACCATTTAAACATCGTGTTGGTCTGTGATATCAAGGGAGTTCCACAAGATAGATCCTTCTTTCGTAACCTCATCTCTATTCTTGGCTTCTGCCGTGGTGGTTGATTGGATCTGTGAGTCAGAAACCTACTCTGTTTAGCAAAAGTCTGTCCAACCTTGATGTTCTCCCTAAAGCATGCTTTCTCCTTTTTTTTTTTTCAATACAGATAGACTGAGAATTTTCCAAATCATCAAGTTCTGGTTCCTTCTTGCCTATCATATCTTTCCTCAGTTTTTTCCACTCTCCTCACAGTTTACTATAAGCACCAAGGAGAAATTAAGCCACACCTTCCATATTATGCTTGAAAATCTCCTCAGCTAAGTATCCAAGTTCATTAAGTATAAGTTCTATTTTCCACCCAATAGTAGAAGACAATTTATCTAAGTTCTCTGCCCCTTTATCAGAAGGATCACCTTTCATTCAGTGTCTGATAGCATACCCTTCATTTCTTTTTAAGATCTCACCAGAAGCACCTTTAATGATTCTATTTGTTCGTGACAGTGTATGGATTCTCTAGCTGGGTGACACTTTCTCTATTGTCCGCTTCACTTCCTTCTAAGTCATCACCAGATGTGTCTTTATCTTCCATATCTCTACCAACGGTCTGTGAGGGTTTTTTTATACACCTAAAAATTCTTCCAATTTTTACCCATACTGCAATTGAACAGCCACTCCCACATTTATAGGTATTTGTTACCACAGCATCCCACTTCCTGATACTAAAAATCTACTAGTTTCCTTGGAGTGTCATAGTGAATTACCATACACTAGTGGCTTAAAACAACCTAAATTTACTCTCTCACAGTTCTGTTACTAGGGGTTCAAAATCAATATGTTGACAGGGTCAGGGACACCTACCTGGGTGGTTCAGTTGGTTAAGCATCTGACTCTTGATCTCAGCTTGGGTCATGATGTCACAGTTCATGAGTTCAAGCCCCGCCCAGAGCTCAGAGCCTGCTTGGGATTCTGTCTCTTCCCCTCCCCTGCTCTCTCTCTCGCTCTCTCAAAATAAATAAGTAAACTTAAAATAATAAATATTTATTAAATATATTAAATATTAAGTCTTTCCAAAAAAAATATGTTGACAGGGTTAGTACTTTCAGGACCCACAGGAATAATCTGTTTATATTTCTCTCTCATCTTCTGGTCACATCCAGCAATTCTTAGACCTCTATCTTCACATGCCTTCTTCCCATGAGTATGTCTCTTCCCAAGACTTTCTCATAAGGACAATGTTCATTAGATTTTAGGGCCCACCCTTCTGGCATGACCTCATCTTAACTTAGATTATCACATCTACAATTATTCAAAGCAGTACCATTGACATTCAGCACGCGTATGGCACCTCAGAGTTTGGGCTGTGGACTTACCAACCTCTTCACTGTTGCTACTAGGGACATGGAATCAAGCCTTCTGAATGAGTTCTGCTGTGGGCAAGAATCTTCAGCCTGTGAATGGATCATCTTAAATATCTGACTGTAGTAAGTTTCTGAGGAACACTGATTTACAGGAGGCCAGAGGGCTGAGAATCCAACATGGTGGAGTCACAGACAAGTGAATTCTCCCACCCTTCCCCTATAGATGGAGCGTCATCATCTCTCATTTCATGAAAATCAATCAAGTTGTAAAATCACACTCACTAATATTTTCCCAAATCTGAAATACATACATACATACATACATACATACATATATACATAAATAAATAAATAAATAAATAAATAAATAAAGTATTACAAAAATTATGGTAATTTTAAAAAAATAAAATAAATGTTTTCATGGCTAATGGAAGAAAGATAGAAATATGAGACCAAAAGTACTGTATTGATTAATCATCTCACGTGTAACATTTGTGGTGTGTATGGGGATGCATGTATGCGTAGATGAGTGTTAAAATTAATGAGATTTGACAATTATTTTTATTACCTAACCAAAATTGTCTGAAGTTAGAATAAGTATAGTTATACCAATGATTAGATCACCTTCTAAACCATGGTGTGTTGGGAAGAAAATTTGAAGAATATCATTTTAATAAGGAGAGAAGATTCATCATCTATTTTGATGGTCTTGTTTAGTTCATCTCTTCTGCTGATATACTAGAGGGTCAGGTATCAGGTGGCCCCGGTCCGTGGCATCGGAGCATTTGATGACAACTCCCACGATTGATAGTTATTTATCACGTACTAATCATGAGTGAATAATCATGTATCATGTATTGGGATTTGGTGATGAGGAGAGGGATACATACACAATCTCTGTATGGATAACCCTGGAGACATGATATTTGTGACTAATTAAACAAATGAATAAATAAAATATGTTATTATTAAACTTGTACTTTCGAGTGATGGGTTTAAAAGGAACTATCATGGGAAACAACTTTCAGTTCCCAGATTTAATTTATTTCCATTGTAAATGTGAGATCCTGCCTTCCATTTTATAGACCCATGAGAGCTTCTCAGCGAAAGCCGGTTAGCAGGAGCCAAAAGGGAAGGTCTTTTATTAAACCAAATCACTTAATTACCTCTCCCAACCTGGGGTCATTATGAGCTAGACAGACAGCAAACTTAATGAGAAAGACGGCGAATATGCTTCGAAGGTGCATTCAGGTCAACTTCCCAGGTAAAGTGATTCATTTCCATAAAGACTGAGGATTAATTGAATAGGAAGAAAGCATGACAAAGTGGACAATTTCCAGGATTTTTGAGTGGTGTGAAAAAGTGTAACTTTATTATTATATGAAACTACGACTTCATTATTGTATTCAGGATAACGTATTTTGAACGTGACACGTTATCAGAATATTTGACATACTCATGTTCTTATCAAAATACTTTCTAATAATGATCTCTGATTCCCTACCTAAGTATGTTACTTATGATTTATTTACTTTAGCTCAATTTGAGCTATATCACATATAGTTATGTATGCGGTGTGTGTGTGTGTGTGTGTACCAGAAAATAAGCTAGTATCAGGATACAAATCCTACATTTAAGATCTTTTTTCAGAAAAAAGAATTTTCAACAAAAGGTAGTAAGCACATCATCTAGTAGGTATTCATTAAATCATAGAATATACAGAGTATGCTATCAATAAGCTTGTGATTCTTAGCATGATAAATACTGCAACTCGTTAGTGTTAAATAACTATATTATTGAAAAACATTTTGGCATTCTTAAGAATCTATAATAATTATTTACATCTGACATCTGAAGAATGGTTACTGAATATTCCCAACCTAATGTTACCCTTGGATTGATGAATAAATTTCAGTGATAAATTCCAAACGATACATACAAATGTTTTCTTAATAACAAAATAATTATAGCTTTTAGGAAAAACATAGAAAATGGCAGAAATACATGGATCATAGATACATAGATATACATTTAGAGAGATATCGGTGCACTCTAAGTATAATGTTACTTGTTTAAGTGTTTATTTTTAAGTACTTAGCGCTATACGATGTTTGTAGACTGGGCTCAGACTTGCTCCAGGTATCATCCCTAGCATCACATAAAATAGCGTTGACTCATTTATTGGTTAATTTTCAAATAAGCCAATCTATACCCGCTTTTTAATATTATGCTTTTATACCGAAGCCTTGCCGCCTTGAATTTTATTAAGCTTATTTTTTTTCATCGTAATTCTAGTGTAATTAATCTACAGCGTTATATATTAGTTTCAGGTGTACAACATAGTGATTCAACATTACCCCGTGCTCATCACCACGAGTATACTCCTAATCCCCTTCATCTATTTCACGCACGCCCCTGCCCAACTCCCCTCTGGCAACCATCTGTCTGTTCCCTATAGTTAAAGAGTCTGGTTTTTGGTTTGTCTCTTCCCCCCCCCCCCCCTTGTTCATTTGTCGTGTTCCTTTAATTCCACTTTTAAAGAATCAATACCATTGGGACTCCTGGGTGGCTTAGTCAGTTAAGCATCCGACTTCGGCTCAGGTCATGATCTCTCGGTTTGTGGGTTCAAGCCCCACATCAGGCTCACAGCCTGGAGCCTGCTTCGGATTTTGTGTCTCCCTCTCTCTCTGCCCCTCCCCTGCTCACAGTCTGTCTCTCTCTGTCTCTCAAGAATAAATAAACGTTAAAAAAAAAAAAAGAATCAATACCATCCACGGTTTTAAGTAAACATGGACACACACACACACACACACACACGCACTCCTACACGCACTTTTCTTGCTTTGTCGCACGTACAAAGAGGAACATACCTAACGAGAGACAAATAGAGAAAACCGAGACACGTGCTATTGGTACGCGTGTGCATGGATAGATGGATGTGTGTGTCATAGACTCGGTAGAAGTCTGTGCCCTAGATTTCTCGTCCCCCTCGTCACAGCCCTCCCCTTCCCCTGAAACGCTCCACCTTGCTCTCTAGCAAATGCTCCATGCAACCCCCTCTCCACACCAAGTCCTGATCCTCTGGGGTGACCCAGTTCTTCCTGTGGGTTTACTGCACTCCCTCGGGCAGAGTTACTGAGCCTCTCCTCTGTGGTCAGTTAGCATTTTGTTCTGCCTTATCTCGCATCACTAACAGTATTTTCACACAATGGACCCTGTATATGTCTGTTTACACTGCTAAACTACCGATTTCTTTAGAAGAAAAAGATCACGTACCTCATTTTATCTTTATAACCAGCAGTTTGAGAGATAATTGGTAGCTGCTGGACACAAGCTTCGTTGAAAGTATGCATAGAGAAATTGTGTCGTGCGTGGTTTTGGTTCTCCTAGTGAAATGTAGAACGTACACGATTATATCATTGTCCATAACAGAATTAATTGACCAAGCTAAATACACGCCAGATCGTTATCATTTCTTTGCAGCCAGTGTGGCCTGAAGCCAAGGAATGGACTGTTTCATCAGATGCGGCTACTGACTTGAAGTCAACCTGAATAACCAGCAGAGAAAAAGGTCATGTATTCACTACCCATTAAAAAATTATTATCCAAGTGTGAATCACAGATTGCAAGTAAGTAGTGCTTTTTCAATATATTATTTAGGTCACCCTAGGTTGTGGGAAAACACCGTACAATGTACAACAGGAGCTCTCCAGACTCTCCCTCGGAAATCCCAAAGTTGGCAAGTAAGATTTATCACCCAGGGAGGTCGCATCTCCTAGTTTCGGATGAAGGTAAGCCTCGGTTTAATGTTTGGCTCCACCAAGCGCCAGCCGAGTGACCTTGTGTACACGACTTACCTTCTCTCAGCCACGGGTTCTTTAAATCAAACACGAGTACAACAACGCCTGCTTCAAAACTGTGCAGGGAAGAACCCAAGTTTTTATGAGCACCCAGCGTAATGCTACCGCGTTGAATAGATTTTCTAAAAACTCCCTACCTGCTATTTAAAAAGAAATTCCCTTAATCTGAGAAATGTTTTTGTATCGAGGTCTAAATGCGGATTCCTCTGGTCGTGAAGATGTTTCTGGTGGTTTCAGAGAAACTCTTGGCAGGGCGATGCACTCCTGCGCTGTGTTATCACAATAGGAAAACACTGGATGCACAAAATTAAAGTTCAGGTTAATCAAAATATTGCTTGACAAAGCAAATAATTGAATTGCACTTACAGTGCACTGTGGTAGACAGTAATTAACATGCAGCATCTCCGACATTTGAGTACAACTTCCAATTTCCATTTTAACATCATAGAATGCTGTCTACACATTTTTTAATGGTGCCCATGATAATAATATATTCTCTTTTTAATCATATTCCACGTTGCACGAAATGAAGCTTGCAATTTTCCCAGGTGCTTACCAAATTACTACTGCAAGCTAATTCTCAACCCCCAAGTTAGGAGTTTCAACAGAGAGCACATTAACAGCCTGCTTATGTCCTTCCTGTACAACAGAAGGTAAGTTAATATGTGCCTCAATTATATCCAGTTTGTGCATTTATAGCACCCTGCGGGCAGCAGTAAGAAAGCTGTAAATGTACTTATCCTGCTTTTTTAATGGTCTACTATATTACAGTAGAGAAAGACTAGAAAAGTAGAAAGGAGCAGAGGAAAAGAAATATAAGGTACTAGCGAAAGACATAGAAAAAAACACGTATGACAGGGCATCAACAAGAAACGCCTAATAAGATCATGGATTTCAAAGATTTTCAACTACATTTCTATGTGTATTGATATACGCATTTAATACATGAAATGTACATATATATGCCCTATGCTTCATTTTATACATCTTTGTTTAGTTTGACCAAATGATCAAGAGTATCTCACTTGCCAATAATAGTCTACAAAATCAAATCACGTAAGAAAGATGTATTGTCTCTACCAAGAAATAGACCTTAGGACGCTTGTAACTTCTGTAGGCCTATCCATGAATCCCTATAAATTCAAGATCGACCTGTTTCCCTTCGCTTCTCAATCACCTTAAGCAGCTAGGCTGATTTGCTATAAAGAGTTTGAATTTACAAATTAGAGGTCAAAAATACTGAAAACATTGTCCCGCATATGCGTATGAGTCATGAATTTACAGATCTACGAGATGACTTAAAAACCTATTCAGAAATTACAAGTTAAGAACAACAGTTTCTCCATCTTTCCTCTGGAATTCATATTTAGTGATCTTATCGACACAGTGAAATTTCAAAACCAAGCAGATAGAAAGGCCACGTAAGTAATCTATGTTCCGAATCCTTTTCTGCTTTCATTATGTAATACAATAGGAAATAAAAAAATTAAATGTAATTCACAAAACTTAACACATTTTTTAAATGCTAGCCTTGTATATCTTAGGATACAACTGATGACGAGAGTTTCTAAGTTAAAAATACAGAACACACATAAAGCTTTGATCACATTCTCTTCGTTATTGTATTTCCAAGATGATGAAAAACATTAAAATTGTTTGCCAAAGATAATTAATTTTAAAATTTTCTATGACCACATGAAAACTAAGTGCCAAAGAAATATTACTCCAAGCAATCAGCATTTAACTGCTTCTCCTGCTCACACAACTTTTGTGGGTTCCTTTTTCTTCTCTTTTGTGTACATTTGATGGAAATGGACACAATTTGAAAACCTCTCTTTTCTATTAGCTTACGAGTATTTTCCAATCCTGATGTTGAGCAGGGACAAGGCAAAACTATCGCCCTTCCTAACTTTGTTTATGAACTCAGTACTTGTTATTTAGGACCTCTGAAATTTTATTGACTTGAGCAGCTCTCCAGGATAGGAAGTGAGAGCACAGTATATAACAGTGGTGCCCACTGAACCAAAGATGTGCCTGATGTACTTGAGAGGTCAAACCACTTCCTGATTCCCAGTAGATATTGGGTCAAATTATAAGGCATGTTAGTAACAGAACTTCTGGGTTGACTGGGAACTTAGAAGTTATTTCTGTCTCTGTTGTTCTCTCCTCTTCAGTTTTTGTTAAGTCATGAAAGACTGTTATTTCTGAACTACTTATTTCTAAATCTAAGAGATTAATTACTCTCTTCTTAAAACTCTCCTATGGCCCACCATTACATTAAAGTGAAGATCAAATATTTGCATGGATACGTGAATAAATTTCTATTTTTGCCTTTCTTTCTGGACACATACTCTTGTCACTGTCCAACACAAACCTTTCAGGTTCGCCACACTGAATGCCATATAGTCTCCCTTCTACATCCTTGTCCCTCATTCATACCCTTATGAAAACATCACTGGTCTGTTTCAGTGACTCCTCTTACGCACAACAGGTTTATCCATCTAGAAGATTCTCAGGTATGTTTTAAGTCCAGCTAAGGTGCTGACTTCTTAGTAATTTCCCCTTGATGCATTCTCAAAGCAAAGCTCTTTATTCTTTGTGTGTAACTTCTTTCCCTGAATATGACTGCTAAATTGAACATTTGTCCCCAAAACTAGAGTGTGCCATATTTTCTCTTTGTCCTCAGGCAGGGAGCCGTGAGCAACAAAAAGCGATCAATATGGACATGAATGTGGTGTAAGCATCTTCAACAACTGCAAGCCATTATTGCCTAGGACACATAAGCTTTAAAGTCTAATTCGCTCCTATGCATATGTGGTCTTTAAACATCACGTGCGTACTTCAATCTTCACGGTTGTTAAAATAAGTGGAAATTACCCAAGCTGATGATGGTTGTTGGAAAATCAACCAGCGCGTGAAGAAAACCCGAGAAAGCCAGGACGGAAGCCTCCCCCACATGTGCACCTGTGAGAAGGAAGATGGTGCTGTGACAGGAATGCTTCCCATGCCTCATCTGTGCTTTATGGGATGTTCCCATATCGAGGAACTGTCATCCACAAATCTTAGGTGCTATTGATTTGTCAACATATATGAGATACAGCAATATGAGAACTGACCTATATGCAGTGGGCCATCTACATTCCAAAAGACAAATAGGTATCAAAAACACACTTTACATCTGTGAAAAACCTTCACGCTATATGCCCCAATGGAGGTAATCACTAAGACCCCTTTTATTTTTTTTTTAATTTTTTTTTTCAACGTTTATTTATTTTTGGGACAGAGAGAGACAGAGCATGAACGGGGGAGGGGCAGAGAGAGAGGGAGACACAGAATCGGAAACAGGCTCCAGGCTCCGAGCCGTCAGCCCAGAGCCCGACGCGGGGCTCGAACTCACGGACCGCGAGATCGTGACCTGGCTGAAGTCGGACGCTTAACCGACTGCGCCACCCAGGCGCCCCTAAGACCCCTTTTAAATAAAGAACTCCATTAACAATTCATTGAACGTTGAGATGCCAATCAGGTACTTTTGCAACTCCTTGAGTTAAATCAAAGGTTTTGTTTTTTCGTTTAAGAAAATTGTAGGGTTGCTAGGTACTATTTCTCTATTGCTGGCATCTGTTTTGATTTATAGGTGCCCAACCTTTGCTGGATGTTAAATATCGACTATCAATTACACGGTTATCTACAGGCATGTTTTTTTCCTACATATAGGTTGAAACAAATGGATTTCCCCTTTAGGGTAAAATACAGACCTGACTCAAAATTTCCAAGAGAAGAGCACATCATTAACTAGCATTTAAAGCCTAGCATAGAGTTTCCCATACTTTGTCAGTTCAAGGTGCTCTTAAGTGTATCAGTATTTTTTTTTATGGCAACCCTCAGCCCAAGTAAATACTTAATAGGTCCATTATTAAGTAGGTAGGTCTAAACAACTTAACAATCATTTATATGGTAGCTATTTGAAAAAATAACAATACCCGTGGGTCAAAGAAAAAAAATAGTGTTAATTCATGCTTAAGCCACCACAGTTAAAGACTCATGGGATGTGTATGCCTGATGGGTCCAGCACAACACCTTAAATCATGGAATCAGATTAGGCACCCACCTTTCCAGCTTCAACTGACTTTCACATACTACAACATAGCAACCACCAAAAACTCATGTGCACCAAAAAGACATCGTTGAAAGGAGAATTGCACAATGGAATACTACTCAGGTACGTAAAAGAATGAAATCTTGCCATTTGCAACAACACGGATGGAACTGGAGGGTATTATGCTCAGTGAAATAAGTCAGAAAAAGACAGGTATCACATGATTCCACTCATATGTGGAATTTGAGAAACTTAACAGATGATCGCAGGGGAAGAGTGTGAAAAATAAGATAAAAACAGAGAGGGACACAAACCATAAGAGACTCTTAAATACAGAGAACAAACTGAGGTTGAGGGGGTTGGGGGGTGGGAGGTGGATGGGTGGGGAAATGGGTGACGGGCATCGAGGAGGGCACTTGTTGGGATGAGCACTGGGTGTTGAATGTAAGAGATGAATCACTGGGTCCTACTCCTAAAGCCGAGATTACACTGTATGTTAACTAACTTGAGAATAAATAAAAAAATAATATAAAATATATACCAATTTCAAAAAAAAAGTGTGTTTTCTAGCTAGTAATTTGTGCTGTGTCCAACAGGTGTCCCTGGCTTGCCCCCCAAAATTTAAAGTAGGTCTGTAGCCCTGTGAGTTTGTGGCAGGATCCCTCAGAACATTTTTCCCCTTTGGGCAGCCATGAATCTGTGACACTTTTTATCCATATAATACGTATTTATCAAATAAGTATTTGCAGTATGATAGATTACATTATTCTAGCAATATTTGCTACTTACCCCCATCGGGCCTAGTCTTGTGGGAGAATTATACTTCCCCCCCAAGTCATATTGAGATTGGTCATGACACTTGCTTTTGGCAATAAAACGCGTGTGTAAAATGACTTTTACTTCCAGTCAGAGCTTTGATTCCACCTGATTCTGACATGACCTCTGCCATGACATGGCATGTTCTAGATAGGACCCCTACCTTCAACCTTAGGAAGACCCAGGGCAAAACCATAGCCAGCCTTCAATTCATGTGAACACGAGTGTATACTAACTTTAATTTTGCAATTTACTAAAATTTGGGGGCAATTTATCACTATAACTTAACTTAACCAAAGCTAATTAGCTTAACCAAAGCTAATTTCAATCATCAAGAGATTTTCAATTAATACCTACTAAGACTTACTCCAGCATTTTCAGATTTTAGAAAAGCAATGTAATGAACAGATAGAATATTTATTTTCCTTCGTTTCCACCAGATTTTTCCTCTGTTTTTCAATTTAAAAATGCTCGAATACATTGTTTCCATAGAACATGGAATCAATATTGTCATCAGGTTTCATAAATATATTATGTATGCATACACGTACGCATGTGCGTTTAGATGAGTCATCCAAACGCTGGTCTATTTGCCAATTTATTCAACAGACGTTACTGAGAACGTACTCTACAACCAGGAAAACATTTTCAAACGTTTCTTTTTATCCAACTATGGCAGAAGTGACTGCACATACCCTGTGTATACAGTGTCCTGTATATAAAGGCACCAATATTAAGGTTTTGGGAAAGTTTTTCTCTACAGGTAAACTTGTTTTCTGTTTCGGATGATAAAAATGGCTTCACAGTTCTCATCTCTGTGTCATCTCCAATGCTTGCCTTTATTACTTACACACATCCAGTTCTGTAAATGTGCTGAACTGAACTCACTAATTTTTACCTTAGCTGTCAAAAATACAGATGAGAATTTATTCGTTTAATAAGCTTGCTATCTGTTCACTCTGTTGGTATCTCGAGATTTCTTCTTTTACATTTTCTTTCTTTGTGTTAAGGCAATGCCAATATTTTGGAAGAAGACACAATATAAATTATATACAAACTGTGACTCTTTTTCAGAATCGTTATCTCCTTCAGCCAGGTCATTACCAGCTAAGAACCTGTATTATTTGTTGCATTATACGTACCTGAGTGATGCAAAATTCTTGGCGAACACAACAGCACCGCAATAACAAAGTAAAGTAATAAAAAGCGATAATGTAATAATCCTTTTGTGAAACACTCCTCTCCTTCCTCCACCTAATTTACAAACTTTACAAAGTGAAGGCCACCCATACAAGCCCGGCCTGTGTGACACAAGGCCACATACCGTGACACTAAGTAAATGCTTTTCTCTAGAATCTTCCTGTAAATTTGACTTTTAAAATGAAATCGAATTTAAATAATAGGAAATGCAATATTTCTATTATTTCCATTTTCCCTAATTTGGAAGCAGGACTTATTTTCACTCACTTCTAAAAACCTTTAATGGAGACTAAGCTTTTGTACCGGGGCTGAATGTAACTGGAGAGGCAGACTCAGCGGAGAAATGCCACTCTCTATCAGTGTCCCACTTTCAATTCTGACTATAAATAAATCATATTCATAAAAAACATTCGCTGACTAAAAAATTATTTTGGGGGCGCCTGGGTGACTCAGCCAGTTAAGCATCCGGCTCTTGATTTTGCCTCAGGTCATGACCTCACTGGGTTCCCTGGATCGAGCCCCGGGTCGGGCTCTGCGCTGACACACGGAACCGCCTTAGGATTCTCTGTCTCTTCTTCCCTCTCTCTGCCCCTTCCCCACTTACACACTCTCTCAAAATAAATAAATAAACTTAAAAATTATTTTATAGTACTGAGATATAAAGTAGAACCAGAAATCTAAGGGAAATAATAAAGACACACACGTGGGCACACATACGTATATGTGCAATGCCAAGAAATTTGTGAGTACATAGAAATTAAGCAAATCAATTTTTTTTTCATATCACCAGTTTTGTTTCCAATCATATCTGGGTGGAGGAAATACAATTTGGTTGGCGCAAAGGAAGGATAACGGAGGAGGAGCATGAAGCATTGTGTAACTTATATTAACGAAAGACTTGTACTTTCCGAAGAGGAAAATATGTCTTCTGTAATATCTCAATCCTCTCTTTTTTCTTTTTCTTTTCTTTTTTTCGTAGCTGGCTAGTTATACTGCAGAGGAAAGAAAAAAAATGTGAAACCACCAAATTTCCCACACAAGGCAATAGCCTCAGTCAACCTTAGCCATATTGCTAACCTCCTATATATCTATCTTGCTTCCTTTGTGAGGATTGAGTCTTTACTTGTGATATCACGATAATTTCTAAACTTATAATAAGATAGCATGACGGCAGTCTAAAGAATGAATAGATAATATAGCATAAGGAAGCTCTAAATGGAATGATTTTTCAGGGTTTCCTGGGAGATGTCAGCACTAGGTCTTTAAAATAGCATTTTATAATGTCAAAAAAGAGGGTTTTTTTCCCCCCACACTAGTTTTGTCATAGAGTGGCATTAAAAAAACAAATTAAAAATGTATGCCGAGCTCGAAAATACTTTTGAATAGCAATTATGTCACTTAGGTGTACCTGCCCATCCATCTGCTTGTCAGAAACCAAACAATGTATTCTTTCAAAGACTCGTCTTTGGATTTCTGCCTCAGGTGCTTACGAAATAATCGCTGATGTTTGAGGATGTGTGCGCTATTTAGGTAATGAAGATGTTAACTCGAAAAAATTCTTCCTAACAGTTCATGACGATTTTGACACAACTGAGGTTTTGTTACCATTGGTTTCTATAAATTTAATCCGCATCTATGGTTCATTGTTTGGTTTTCCTATACCATGGAGATACTGGGCATGTTATCAGAATTATCAGAATAAACGACTAGAAATCTAAATCAACATCTGCACCCTAAATGACTCGGTGGGATGACACACGGCTCGAAATATTTCTTAATATTAGAAACCCAGCAAAGGAGACATCAAATTTGTCAGCAGAACTGCAGAGATGACTCTATCAATAACCCATGGCACTTTTGTATTCCCCATCTGAGGCTATTATACAGCTTTGGATGATAGCCCACTTCAACTTCATCATATGATCCGCTGGGACAGAAACTCATAACTGGCTTTCAACACAGAGCCTTCATATAAAAGGTAATAACCACAGCCAGTCAGTATAGAGAGGGATTATAGGAATGCAGCAGTGTAACCGAAGTTGGGGGAAAAGCAGTTTGACATAAACCTGACAAAAACAGGCCCAGAAGGACAACTTCTTAAATGTTAAAAGCAAAAAAGAAATGGGCATCTTTGAAACACATGCTTTGGAGAGTTTGAAAATGGCGTTCTTTGAGGAGCTCTGGCGACTCCGTTGAAACGACCTGTACGGTTCCCACACACCTCCCCAAACACATGCACGATCACCGGGGATGAGATGAAAGTTCTCCTCCAACTCTGCCACCGGCCTGGTCACTGGGTCCATCCACTGTTTCTAAATACACAATTTACGAGACCCACCTCTCAGCGTTACATTTCGTTGCCTTCGGGATCTCTCCAGAGAAGCTCCATGCAGTGGTTAAGTCATTGTTGGCTCAGTGGCTTGTATCAGTCATGAGGGCTGATGGCTAAATTGCAGGAATTTTGTGAGCTAGTTATTAAGTACAGATATCACCAAACAATAAGATATGCAAACTTACAATTAAATACACCCAAACAAAGGCAAGGTGCAAAAATCCTCACTGCTTAATGTTTTAAACCCATTTTGCTATTAAGTATACTCTTGGAGCTTCTGATAAATATCTTATGTGTTTTGGGGATTGGCTGAAATGACACCACAGGGTTTATGACTATCAACTTAGGGACCAAAACAATAGCACTTGTGAGTCACTGGCTCTACTCTGCGACAATAAGGGGTGAAAATGTGTCTATGCCCATAGAACCACTCTATGACCTAATCCATACATCACTGCCCTTGGGGAACGATGTAAGGAACCACCTACATGAGGCACAGACCACATGAATCAGCCAGGCATGCAGATGACCACTGGTTGTATTTTCAAAGAACGCTTCTAGTAATTATTGACGAAACCAGATGGAATTCATGTGAAACAGAAATGAAGGCTTGCTTCAATACCAAGTAGACACCCAAATGTTAAGCTTGCAGAATTTAATAAGCCGGCTTTAATTAAAAGCTAAAGGGTAGCTTTCTCAGGAGTTGATAAATAATTTGAATTAGTATTAGTAGATTGACAGTATTAAAAATGGCCTGGAGACTTTGGTAGCATCTCTAGTCCTTAGAAAGATAAATGTTTATTTATCCAAGCACCGTGTGATATTTTGAAATATCACAAGAACAGAAAGTACATTTGGCATTTTTGCTAGTCTAGTCTATGATTTAACAATCATAGTAAATTACTTTCTTATGTTTGATAACTTTGTTTTCACTACAGTTATATTCACACAGTTCACGTTAGTAACCATTATGATTATTAAAATATATATTAGCCCTTTGCCATCTGTAAATACACAAGCCAAATGACTACCGGCCATCATTAAGAAGAAATGTAAAGTTGAATGTGAAACCATAGTACTCGGATTTGTAATACACTTTTTGCAGAATTTAAAAAAAAATCATAATTGTTTACCAAACTAGACTACAAAAGTATTTAAGATAATACTAGGGCTAGAAACAGTTTTTCTGCTTATATGATTTTCATATCGCTTGTATTTTAAGTGCACCACAAAAGATATATTCTTGTGACAGTTAAATAAAACATTGTATCTATGGTGTTTGCTACAAAGTTATTACATCCGAACTGAAAAATGACAGCAATTTAAAACATGCTTTCTGCTAGACCAAATGCTTTATATAAGTAATCATGAGGTAAAAAAAAAAAAAAAAAAATTGGCTATAAAGGTAGGTAGTGACAATTATTGCCTGAATGTTCACACATTGTTCTTTTGTTTAAATAAGCCGTACTCCTCCCTTACTTGAAAAACAAACTGGCTACATGACTAATGATATGCTACACACACACACACACACACACACAAGCACACTAAATTTTAAAAGCATTTCGTTCAAAATGCAAATTTCAGGATACGATAATCCTTTGTGAACTTCAGATTAGAACAATAAAGGAGCAGTCAATCCTTCCTGAGTTCTTTGAGGAATGTATGTTTCTGGTTCGTTGGTCAGTTTTTTCACTTCTACTGGGATGTGTCTTATTCACATTTCAAGATAACACAAAAATATTTGAGAACGAATGAAAATAATTACTTAGGTAGGAAAGCTAATATGAAAATAGGTATGAAATACTTGTTTCCTTTGTTCACTTTTTTTTTTATTTGAGAGAGAGAGAGAAAGCGAATGAGCAGGGCAGAGGGGAAGAGGGAGAGAGAGAGAGAGAGAGAGAGAGAGAGAGAGAGAGAGACTTAAGCAGGCTCAATGCTCAGTGCAGAACCCCATGTGGGGCTCAATCCCATGACCCTGGGATCATGACCTGAGCCAAAATCAAGTCTGACTCTCAACGAACTAAGCCACCCAGGCGTTTCTCTGTTCTTCACTTTTGTGGAAAAAAGACTTTAATTGAAATAAATAGCTTTCTATCAATCTGTCAGGTTGAGTTCAGTGGATATTCCTGGTATGTCTATCCCATATTCTCTACCTCACAGCCCTGGGTGAAAGCTGGCTGAGAGCCAAGAACTATCCCTCCCTTCCATTTTCTCACCAGCCTTTTCCGGAAAGCAATTAAATACTTATTTTTAAGAATCTCATATCAATACTGTAGCTGTAGAAAGAAGAGATAATTCTATCTGAAATCAAATTTTAAATATTTTCAGATAAGTTACATGGTAAGAATTTATATTGGTCTCCTAATAAAAGTAATGTTTTTCCATAATTAAAATGAGGATCTGTTCGAGATCCTCTTTTCCAGAGAAAAGCGTCTGAAATTGGGGAGACCATTAAGAGCAGAAACCTCCTCAAAGCTAAAATAACAAATAATGAAGATAGTGACAAATGTGTATTAAATTGCAAATTCCTGGACAGGCCATCCAATTTATTTTCCCTGCAAGATGTTAATCTGTTTAATTCACATGCAAGAGACAGGTAAATTGGTGACTCTGTTTTCTATATCATAGTTAAGAGAGAGGCCAGGTAAGAAAAAAATAATAGATAAAAAATAATGGTTGCTTCAGCAAAAGCAGAGTGAATTTGCCAAATTCTGCCGGGCCTGGCTTGGAGCGGTGGTCACAAAGGAACTCAGGAGTTTACTAAGATGCTTTCGTCTTTATTTATTTCTATTTATTCTATTCTATTCTATTTCTATTTATGTATTTCTATTTATTCTATTCTATTCTATTTATTTCATCCCAACAGCACGAGACATGGTGTAGGAACCGAGGGAAGAGGGTTTGATAAACTTCCACCTTCCTTTCTGTCTTGTGCGGTTTCACTGGAAATCACATTAGGAACAAATGTAGACAGGTCTCTCTCTCTCTCTCTCTCTGTGGGAAAAGCCAATGGTTTAAATTCTGTGGTTACACAAAGTAAGAAAGATTCATTTCATAATCTACTGGCTTCAAATAACTTTGAAATTCCAAGTGTTTCTCAAGTGTGAACATCCGGCCCCGGAGGCTGAAGACAAAGCCCAGGCGAGAAGTCGCGTCCAAGTTCAGCCGGTGCGCACAGACCACGGGCCAAGGGTCTGCTCCGCCAGCCCCCTCGCCTGTGCTCACTTCGTTGGATTTGTAGCGTTAAATAAGTATTTTCTTTTCTATGATCTTCTAAAGCGCCATATGTATTTCAGTACGTATAATTGTGCTTAAATCCACAATTTGTCTGATTACAAATTGGTGCAGAACACTCAATACTCCTGATGTTCAAATAAATAGCTGCATAAAATCTGCCTCTTTTGTTATGCTACCAAAAAAAGAAACAAATCAGTCACACATATCCTGAAAATACCAGTAACACAAGAAAAATGGAGGATATTTGTTCATTTGTTTGTTTGATCAGAGGAAGGAAACTAAAAAGAATTTACATCTATATTAACAAACATCTGTTGGGTAGCAAAGAAAAATGTGTGTGATTTTTTTCTGTAAGAAAAAAATTTAATGTTTTGTTTATTTTTGAGATGGAGAGAGAGACACAGCACGAGCAGCAGAGGGAGAGAGAGAGACAGAGGGAGACACAGAATCCGAAGCAGTCTCTAAGCTCCGAGCTGTCGGCACAGAGCCTGACGAGGGGCTCTTACCCATGAACCATGAGATCATTTACCTGAGTCAAAGTCTGACGCTTAACCAACTGAGCCACCCAGGCGCCCAATGTCTTTTTTTTATTGAAAATATTTTTCTAGCTGTTGTGGATTTTCCATTTATGTATAACATTAAATCATAACAAACCAATAAATAGTCCCATTCACTAAATGAGTAAAAGACACTTCAAAGTAGAATATTTTATTCTAATGTCTATATTTTCTTTTTTTTTCAAGATTGGCCTTTACAAATCCACGTTGAATTGTGAATATCTATATAGCAAAAATAGTTTTTTAAAGTTTTTTTAATGTTTATGTATTTTTGAGAGAGAGAGAGAGAGAGAGAGAGACAGAGTGGGAGCAGGAAAGGGGCAGAGAGACAGGGAGACACAGAATCCGAAGCAGGTTCCAGGCTCCGAGCTGTCAGCACAGAGCCCGACGCGGGGCTCGGACTCACGGACCGTGAGATCGTGACCTGAGCCGAAGTCGGACGCTTCACCGACTGAGCCACCCAGGTGCCCCAACAAAAATACTTTTGATTAGAGATCAATATGCAAAAAGGAAGTGAGACATTAAATACATGTAAGCATCCATTCTACCAGTGCCAAGATAAAATTACGACTTTCTTAAAACAAATTATGATAGCTAACTGGTCAATGTCAAATAACACAAATCCTTCAAAAGTGTTTCTCATCTTGTGATCTTCTCAAGAACATTTTCCTATTTATCTGCCATTCCTTGTAACAATCGCACATAGAAATTCAGTTCACGATTATATATTTAGATGCTTAGAAATAATGGCAAACCAGGGGCGCCTGGGTGGCGCAGTCGGTTAAGCGTCCGACTTCAGCCAGGTCGCGATCTCGCGGTCGGTGAGTTCGAGCCCCGCGTCAGGCTCTGGGCTGATGGCTCGGAGCCTGGAGCCTGTTTCCGATTCTCTGTCTCCCTCTCTCTCTGCCCCTCCCCCGTTCATGCTCTGTCTCTCTCTGTCCCAAAAATAAATAAACGTTGAAAAAAAAATTAAAAAAAAAAGAAATAATGGCAAACCAATAGTAGGGCACGCACCACATTCTTATCTTGTCCTCCTAAATACCCGTTCCTACTAAAAAGAACCAGGAATCCTTGTAAGAAAGATCAGTTCCAGAGCTCACACACACACACACACACACACACACACACACACAAATTCAAGAGGAGATTTGTATCTGTCAGAGAACACAAATGTGTTCAAAGGATGTGCAGTTGTGAAATTGACACCCCAACCTAACTTGACGACATCTCCTAAGTTTGAGCATGCAAATATGTAATAAGATTCTGCCACAACCTGTGGATAAAAGAATCCATGTGTCCATATTGATATCAAGAGTTTGATAGCTTGGTAAGAAAGGGAATATTAATAGAGTTTCAAATTATCTTCTTATAAAACACTTGTTTAATTACAAGGGAGAAACAGAGTAACTTCTCAGCGAAGGTGCCTCATAGAAACCACCTTCAACAAACTGTCAAAATGACACCAACAAGTACCAGAACAAAAGGACATCTCCTGTGACAGGTGCACGGCACCATGCCTCCACTATTGCTGCTAAGAAGCTTAACGGAAATCCAATCACGAGAGCGCATCTGAGGAACGGGAGTCTTCCAATCTGAGGGAGCCTGAAGAGCAATGGCAAGTAAATGCAGAATTTGATTCTGAACTTGTTCCTTTGCTGAGAAAGACATGGTGGTAAAATTGGTTAAACTTGAATGAGACACGAGGATTAGGTGTCACGTCAATGTTAATTTCCTAATGGCGATGGTTGAACTGTGCTCGTTTAAGAAAATGCCCTGGTTTGTAGGATATATGCAATAAATTGGTTGAGAGTGACAGGGCATCAGCGGGCAAATTACTCTCAAACTGTTCAGGGAAATTTTGTTTTTGTTTTTGTTTTTTTTTTTTTTAAATTTTTTTTTTCAACGTTTATTTATTTTTTTTGGGACAGAGAGAGACAGAGCATGAACGGGGGAGGGGCAGAGAGAGAGGGAGACACAGAATCGGAAACAGGCTCCAGGCTCCGAGCCATCAGCCCAGAGCCTGACGCGGGGCTCGAACTCACGGACCGCGAGATCGTGACCTGTCTGAAGTCGGACGCTTAACCGACTGCACCACCCAGGCGCCCCAGGGAAATTTTGTTTTTGTAGTGAAGGTTCGCTTTTCTGTAGTTTCTTGTTTGTTTCAAAATTTAAAAATCATTTAAAAATTTGAATAATGATTTGGTACGACTAGTATATACCAGCAGTATACATTCAATGACAAACAACAACAACAACAACAACAACAAGCATTCAATTCCTCATCCTCTAAAACCTAACGGGGAAAAAAAGCAATAAAAATATATGCTACAGAGAAAGATAAGGACAGTAGCATTATTTTCAGATGAGATTTAAAACATTTCTGGAAAACTGAAAAATGATAGAAGGGCACCCACTGCAACACGGGTCACTGCTAAACTCGTTGGTGGAGCCCTGGACGCAGACGATCGGAAAGCCCTGGGACTCGGAAATCCCAGCTGCAAATTCGTATTAAAACAAACACCCCAACATCAACAAAACTTTAGGCTGCAAACTCATTTAAATGGAAAGTCTGGACGTTAAGCAGCCACACAAATTTCTAGTCCAACATACAAAATCAAAGGTCACTGCCTAAAAAAACTAGAAATAAATATTGGACATGAAAGCCCTTCGCGTTCTGGATTTAGGGATCATGTGTCGGAATGGCTGCATTCTCACAAAGTGCTCTGAAAGGGTGATCACCAAGTGCTTACAGAACTCACAAGCAGCTCATCATCCAATCTTCAGTAGGAAACATCAGATCCACAGTGCCAGAGCTTTGAGCCAAGCATCCGACAGGAGATAAAGGGATAAATCAACAAAGCAAGTAAACAAGTAAGTGGATTCATAGATAAATTCAGGAATTGAAGGAAAACACCCACTATTCACGGACTACAGGATAGCATGATAAATGAACACCAAAAATAAGCAGAGATACCTGGAGACTAAAAACATGATGGCCAAAATTGTGTTGGATTTTTAGCTTAGTTTGGATTAAAATATTGAAAAACATGTCCCATAACATTAGAAGAGACAGAGATCAAAAAAAAAAAAAAAAAAAAAAGTACCAGGACATAGAAAACCAATCTCCAACAATGTCTATAGGAAATAAATAAGTAGCAACAACAAAATAAAATAAGAATAAGAGGAAAGGACATGAAGGATCTGTCTAAACCAAAAAAGAAAACAAAAAACAAAAAAAAACTTTAGCTCCCATTGTCATAAAACCTAGAGCAAAGGGAAAATTCTAGAAGCTTTCAGAAAAAAAACAGTACAACAGCAATGAACGTAACCAATGACCAAAAAAGACGTGGGTCCAGTCAGATGGGTGTCAACTTTTGCACCAGCAAGAAGGCGTGCTAAACCACAGCGAATACGTTCCCCCACTTTCATGAGGAAAAATGTAACCAACCTACAACTGTGTGCTCAGCCACACTATCGAACTAATGTCAATGTAGACTACAAGCTTTCAGGCATACATACGTGAAGGATTCTTAACACGTGTCATTTCTAAGGAAGTTCAGTGAGGGTAGGGTAAAGCAAAATCAAGGATAGCGATGGCAAAGAGGAAAATACTGGTCCCCAGGCACAGTTGAATAAACATCAGAAATGCAGGGAGAAGGAGTTTAAGGATAACAATGCAGTAGGAGAACTCACAGGGGTAAGAAGAAAAAAAAAAAGTCTGTGGGAGAAGAAAACAGCAAGTATTGCAGAAAAAATAATTGCAAAAGAAAAAAGTATAATGCGATAAGAGCACACGACTCACCCCTGCAGCCAATGATACTGACAATAAAACAGACTGTGGGTGTTTTGAATTTCAGTTCCAAGAATCTACCTGTGGCCAAATCATAAAATCAATCGTGGTTTCGTAATAAAATGTAGATAGCGTTCCCTGTGGCATCACAGAACCACACGAGGAAACAAGTAAAGCGGAAGGTTACAGTCAGGGAGAGAGCTAGCACACTTAGCACTTTGTTGTACACAATCAAGAGATGCTAGGTGCACAGGTACAGGTGATATATCATGAGGTCCAAAGTTGCAACGTATCATTTAAAATCACGATCAACACAGGAGCCATAACCGGAGATACTGATACCGTGCATCGTTAGTTTTACATCAGAAGCTTCTAACAGGCTAATCACTTACTAGCATATGAGGAAGTCTACGCAAGACGTATACGCAGTATCTTTACGCAATATCTTTAAATACAGATATTTAAAGATGGATGTTATTTAGACCTATTGAGTTTTCCAGAAGACACATGAACACCACTAAGTTTTTACAATGTGATTGCGTCTCGAACGACTGGGGGTTGTAAAGAAAGTATGTTTTCTTTTCTCGGTAGGCTGTTTGTCCTTGTTTTTCGGTGTGTGCAGGGACTTGTGGCCCAAATCCTGGCTTCGAACGTGTGTCAAAAGCACAATATTTGGAAAGATTTAGCAGTTAATCTCTGGAGAGTTTCCTCATACCAGTCACATGAAAGAGACAGTAATACTCTGGGTTTTGCCATTTTCATGTGGCACAATCTATGCACCTCATATACGCTGTCCGTGTCATATGGAATTAATGTTGATTTTAGAGCAATGATTTATTTCCTGTATCCTTTGAGATCGGAAACCTGTCTGAAAATTATAAGAGTGGTAAAAGCCCTATTGCATCATGCGGGTGTTCAAAGTCGGCTCCTGGAGTAGGTAATTAAGGCTTATCTCCAATCCTCAAACCATCTTTAAAGAGGCAAGCTGTAAATGTGGCAAAACTCTGCAAAACGTAGCACAAATGTAACGCAGCATTGCAGTTTGATCGCTGAGAACTAGGAATGCCCCTTCCCTGCAGGAACTCTATGCGGGTAAACAATGTTTATCCCCCATTCCAGTACGGAAGTTTAAAAATTTAGACTCCTCTTCCATGTTGCACACAGCACACAGTCGCACGGCAATATGAATCCTGCCGAAAGGAGCCAGCTGCCATACAGACATCAATAGCGTGGGGTTACGTTAGAAAATTAAAATATCTTCTAAAAAGTGAGCTCGAGGATCACTTAGTTATTCAAGGCTAATCTCTATCCCCGATCAACTTCAAAGGCCCCGAAACGAGAGGCACATTTTCCAGAAGAGAGTCAACGAGGTAGGGCAAGCATGTCTCGGGGGTGGACGGGAGAGAAGGGGCGAGCCTGAATTATTTCTGCAGCCTTCTGGCCTAAGGGTTGTCCCGATTTGTAGTGTTAAAAATTAGAAATCCACGCCAGATCATGTTTTAGTTTTCTAAACATGTCTTAGGACCAACAGTGTATGGGTCTCACTACAACATCTGGATGCAATCTCAGTCACTCTCCATATACAACTGTTTTGTCTTCTTAAAGTCCCCAGTCGAAGCTCTCCCAGAATGGTGACCGCTCAGGTCGGATAAACCAAACCTGATAGAGTCATATCATGTGTTACAATAAAACAGGATTCAGTGGTCACCTAGAGACCACAGATTTATTTCTCCGAGGAGGGTCCTCCCGGAGGCTGGATGTCCAAGATCAAGGCACCGGTGATTCAAGGTCTGGTGAGAACCCTCTTCCTGCCTCATAAATGGCGCCTCCTCACAGGGGTACTCACAGCGATGAGGGAACTCTGTGGAGTCTCCTTTCTGAGGGTTAGGATTTCAATAAATCTGTGAGGGCGTCTCGTGCATCAACACGTCTACAAAGCCTTGCTTGTCGCCAGGCACCCCAAAAAGTCTCAAGGAATACATTTTAGAGAAAATGAAATTCTAAAACTGTGTGATGGGAATATGATGACTCAGTTAAGACAATTCATTGTTGCATGCCTTTGAGGGGGAAACTTTAAATTTTTTAATGTTTATTTATTTTTGAGAGAGAGAGAGAGAGAGAGCACAAGTGGGAAAGGGGCAGAGAGAGAGGGAGACGCAGAATCCGAAGCAGGCTCCAGGCTCCGAGCTGTCAGCACAGAGCCCGATGCGGGGCTCGAACTCACGGAGTGTGAGATCATGACCTGAGCCGAAGGCAGATGCCCAACTAACTGACTGAGCCACTGAGGCACCCCGAGGGGGAGAATTTAAACTATTCTTAAGCCCCACAAAGTTCACGTATGTCTTTGCCTATGACATTTTAATTGTTAGAATTTTTAGTAATTGAAGAGATATTCTTTAAATGTTAAGTTGCCTTTTTTCTCTGTTAAAATGACATCACACTGAACACATCTATGCTTCCAAATAGTTAAACCGAAGCTGATGTAAATGACTTGATTTAAGAATAATCGATCTGGAGCTGGCTTCTCTTGGATCACAAAAGCTAATTGTTAAATTTTTAAGAATTTTGTAGGAGCCAGATTTTAAAACACTGAGAGCTTAAAATTGGCTATGGGCCATCACTGTCAGGCTTCCTCCTCACCCCCAAACCATGCCAGTTATTAAACATCTACCGGCACACCTCTGAATAAATTTTGGTTTAACAGAAATATCTAACTATAAAGGAAGTTAAACTTTGCAAGATCCACATCTATCATGTATTCAACAGAAGATGAGCCTGAGGCAAGACTGTGAAAATCGATTTGTATTTGCATTTCTTCCTTTCCTTTGTGTCAGCCCAATTAGGGCAAAACAAGTATTTGTAGGTTTAATAGATCCTAAATGAATTTTTAAATACCAATAATATCAATAAAATACACTAGATTAATCTGCATTTTCTCCTCGCCTCCTATAAAGCCCTACAGTTTAGCAACGTCCCAAAGTGATTTGGGGGTGCCTGTGTGGTTCAGTCAGTTGGGGATCCGACTCTTGATTTCAGCTAAGGTCATGATCCCAGAGTCATGGGACAGAGCACTGAGTCGGGCTCCATGCTGAGTGTGGAGGTGTGGAGCCTGCTTAAGATTCTCTCTCTCTCTCTCTCTCTCTCTCTCTCTCTCTCTGTCTCTCTCTCTCTCTCTTTCTCTCCCTCTGCACCTCTCCCCCACTCGTGCTCTCTCTCTCTCTCTCTAAAATAAAAACAAACAAAAAAAGCGAAGTGATTTGAACTTCACTCCTCCTCTTCTTGAGTTTTGTAGCCTTAGTGAATTTGGTGGTTTTCCACACTTGCTCTCAATTTTCCAAGCTCTTCCAGAATAAGAACTTATGCGCTCATCCTTTTTCCCTCTCCTTCCTTCCTTCCAGTAACACTTGCATTTGATCTGGCCACATACTCAAATCTCAAATCACCATGGGATATACAATTGTCCGTACAGTGGTTCAAGCACATACGAGGGACCTGTACTTCCAGACGTACCGAATCAGAAATACTACGAGTCAGACCCAGTGGTCTGTCATGTAACGAGCCGTCCAGAAGATTCTGACGCATCCCAAAGTTGAGACCCAGAGCTTTATACTGTACAATTTGTAAGGACAGCGATTATACCCGTTGCCCTACAAAGTGCCTGAAATACAACAAGCATAGAGTAAAAGATATTTTTGGATGAACGCATTAACTAATCCTCTAAAAAATCTGGGTTCTAAAATACTCTGCACACACACAAAGAAATCTGCAAATTGCTATTATGCCCCTGAGACCACTCTCCCCAGAAAGGCTTGCCTTTCAGTATCACACGGATTGATTCCTTTTCAAGTCCTCATTTCCTCTGAAAAGGTATTGGGAAAACCAGTCAATGCTGAGCAAAGTGCTTCAGGATGCTGGCTTCAAAGCGCGCAGAGTGGAGGGGAGCACAGCGATGTTATTTTCACACTGATCCTCTTAGAAAAAAGGACATTTCAGCTTCGATGGTTGGTCTTCTTTTCGGAGCCCTGCAGCAGATTTTTTTTTTTTCTTAAAGAAAGATGGAAAAGCAGTAGAAGGAATTGAGACTGGGATCCAGACTGTAAGAGCGAGGGAGAAAAAAAAAAATCAAAAGGTTGATATGAAAGAAGAGCTCTCTAACAGCAGCTTTCATCTTAGACGTCTCCCAAACAGCTTCCACTTGGAGGCCAGCATGCCAAAGGTGCGCCCACATGGGCAGGCAAGAGAAAGAAAGACTGCCAGGCTGCGGCGAATTCTGGTCCGTCGTGCGTTCACCCCAAGGTGCCCTTCTGCATCTGGTGTGTACCTCCCTGCGCACAAGTGGGTAGCTGGTGCTTTTCAAGGACATGAAAGATCTCACAGAACCAAAGGGCTGTAAGATGTGGAACAAGCCTAACAAGGCCGCCTCGGCAATGGTTAGTAAGAACGCCTTCAGGAAGGCTTTTGTGTTTACCGAAAGAAATGGATAAATACCTTGTGTTTTCATGATTCGTCACTGGGCGTTAGAGGGAGTTACCAGAATTGTTCCAAACTAGAAATGAGAGAAATAAAAAATCTTAACACCAGGGGGAAATGGAAAGATCAGTGAATTCACCCAATATGATGATGTTAATGGAAATAACAGGGATAGTAGTAACTCTGTACCTGGTGGGTTATGGCAGAATATAGGTATATTTCCAAGAGACAAAGGCAAAACCAAATTTTGATTTCCTAGTTCACATTGTGAAGGCCAGCTAAAGACTTAATATCACAAATGGGTCTTTGTCATTTCAGTTTGTAAATGGTTGTGTCTGTCTGCATAGACGTAAATGACTATGGCTATAATAATAAATGAAAACTAAATTCTTTTTCAAAATAAAAAAAAAATTGTCCTCTAATCTACTGACTAGGAATTGTTCATGTAGTTCAATCTTGAAAGAATTTATCTTTAATTCCAGCAAGGAAGACGGATGGTTATTGGAAAATGATGCACATCCCTTGGAGGAATATCCTGGAAAATTCAACGGTTCCATAAGAGCGTGTTTGGAATTTGAAAATATGTCACAATAAAACTATTTGACAAACTCTCTGAGCCCTCAACATGGTGGCTTTTCCAATGAAATTGTTCCTGTAATTTGGTGAGTAGCAAAGGGTCATAGGAGGTAACTCTTATCGTTTCCTTTGGAAAAGTTTTGCCCAAAATAATAATTGTCATTATAACTTCACTTGAAAATTTATTTTCAAAAAATTGGACCTCTTTTTCTTCATTTCTTATCCCCGAAGTTTTATTTTAATGCACATTCTTTCTGAACAGATATATCAACATTTCCTAAGAAAGCATTATATGTAGAGGGGAAAATACAATTACAAATAAGTCCTTAAGATGGCACCAAGCTTACTGTGATGCCAATTAAACCTTAATAAAAATTTTAAGAAAAGATGGCACCAAGCTAATGAAATCGACTACTACCAAATGGAGCCATTATTTGGATAACATATGATATAATTTAAGTGATATTGTTTGTCTTTCCTCAAAATATTATTACAGGAAACCCTAAGAGACTAAAAGATTTTGCATAACAACCGGAAGAACCCAACTAGAAATAATTAGCTCTTCAACAAATATCTCAGGTCTATTATTAAACAGGGTTATTTGAAAGGGTTTTATTGTTTCCTCATAGGAGCATAAAATATGACTCCTTACATCATGGTTCCCTGCTCTTCAGTTTGCTAATGTTGTAAACATCCAAAAAAAATAAAAGAGTTTATGCAGCTGTTTCCCCAAGAAACCTTGGGCAAAGCCACATCGATTTGAGAACACACAGAGCATCGTTGTGTTCTATGTTCAGCCACCCCACAAAATCAATGTGTACACTATCCTCATGATCTCAGTCTAGAAATACAGTAATTATAATGAACACTGTTGTATTTTACTTACTTTCTTTCTCCTAGTTTTCTTTTTTTAATTTTAATGTTTATTTTTGATAGAGAGACAGAGTGTGAGTGGAGGAAGGGCCGAGAGAGGGGAAGACACAATCTGAAGGAGGATCCAGGTTCTGAGCTGTCAGCACAGAGCCCAACGCGGGCTCAAACTCATGGACCACAAGATCATGACCTGAGCCGAAGTCGGACTCCTAACTGACTGAGCCGCCCAGGCGCCCCTACTTTCTCCTGGATTTCTAACGTGGACCTACTTTGCCTTTGCCATGAGTGGTAACACATGAACAAAATTATGATAATATATTACTCCTGTTGATGACATCGTATAATGTGCCCTACACACTATTATTTTATCACCATGAGAAACAACCTAGAGTCGCAATTCCTGAAGTGAACGAAGTGTCCGAGAGGGCAAAGCTTTAAGCATCGATTCCATTTAAATGTTTCTTCTCAGCGAAAACACTCGAGGTGGTTTTCTCTCTCTGTGTCCTGGGATACCTATGCACACTCGCAAATGAACTGGCTTACTTGGAAAGGAAAAATGAAACTATGTAAGTGTAAAGCATAAAAGAAGACACCCTCCATTGTCACCACATTCCGTTGGGCCCGTATTCGGACAATCGTGAAGAACTCCCTGGGCCCGCACCCTGTCGCTCAGGCCCTTCGTTTCAGTAAGTGCCTGTGTCTTTCTTCACTCCTGCAGAGCCCAGAATAACCCTGGATTATGAGCAAACCCTCCAGATAATCGTCCCATCGTTCTTTTTGCTCTATGTGCTTGTTCTTTACATAAAGGTAAATGGCCAACAGATCATATTTCAAGAATGCGTAAATGCCACTAAGAGAAGTAGACCCAAAAGGAGGATCTGCTATACTGAAACACATTTCATACTTTTTCAAGAGTTCAAGCCATATTTATCTACCTGAGGATGCCTCCACAGTCCCAGGTCACACAGGATAGCATGATGAGATGGCTGTGACACTACTAAACCCACGCTTATCCGTGATTCTTTTATCTGATCTCCCACAGTTAAATCTGCCTAGAATATCATCATGCGGAATTACATTTTGTTTCAAGTTACTAGGACTTTTAACTATTAAATTAATTTTGAATCACATTTTCCAAATAGTCTCAGTGATGGGAATTTTGAGCAGCCCTTTATCAGGTAAATTAAACAACAGCTTGCATACATAGCCCAGTTATACATGCTCACCCATAAATATGAAACATACCCTGCTTAGAATTAATTGACGACAAATAAACGGCGTGGCCGTACTTCCATATCCATTGTCTGCACGGCCAAATCCCTTCAAAAACGGAAACCTTCAAAAGGTCTTCGATTTAAATGATGGGCAATTCCAAGCAATGTTTCTACTCTCTTCTCATTTTTCTAAATCACCTGACTTAAACATGAATAAAACATCAACTACACGCTGATCAAATCATCTGTTGTGAGGTCAACAATCATGCAGTTGAATTTATTAGTCTGTGATCTGAATTATCAAACCACCATTAAAACGGAAATGATACCTGAGTCCATTTGTGGTCCTGGTTTTTACGAGCTGCCATAATGCATCAGGGTCACTGTCATTTGAGCCCAGCCTTTTCCTTCCCAAATTACCACTAAGAGTGCGTTGTGGGTGCCGGTACCCATCTGTAATTTACTTTATAATTTTTGAAATGTGGTAAACCAGACCCATAGACAGAAATTCTCAAGCAAGGAAAAGAATTTAAGTGGCACGGTAAAGGTACCTTTACTAGGGAAGAAACAAACATATATGTAAAATATATATGTGTGTGTGTGTGTGTGTGTTTTAAATCTTGATCACAGTCTTGCTTTCATTCATTTGGCAAAACAATTTTGATGAATATAACAAATCCCAGTCTATGGAGCACAGACTGTGTGCCAGCACATCCTAGAACATTTTAATTTTTTTCTTTACCACATCCATGCAAGAGAGGAAACACTACTATTTTACAAAACAGGAAGTCAACGTGTAAGAGAGGTTAAGTTGGTTATTGCCAAATAGCCATTGGCAGCCAGAACGGGCACTGGAATCCGAGTCCAAACTACAAAGGTGGTTGTGTTTTTCTAATAAGGCTGTCATCACAGAACATGACCGACTGGGTGACTTAAATTTATCTTCTCACATGTCTGGAGACCAGAAGTCAAAGATCAAGATGCTGGGAGGGTTGGCTGGTTTCTCCTGAAGTTCTCTCCTTGGTTGGCAGGCGGACACCTTCTTGCTGGGTCCTTACGTGGCCTTTCCTCTGTGTGTGAACATCCCTGGTGTCTATACCCGCTTTCAGAACTGGTATTATGAAAATACCAATCGTATTGACTCAGGGCCCCACGTTTATGATCTCCTGTAACCTTAATTACCTCTCTAAAGGCCCTCTCTCCGAATACAGTCACCCTGAGGGACAGGGCTTCAACATACAAACTTGGGGTTTTGGAAAGGATGAGGATACAATTCAGGTCATACGGTGCTCTTCCCACGGGGCACAAGCTCTAAGAAAGGAGAGGATTGCTTCCTGGCGTTCCACACCCAACACTGCGCTGGGAGCGTCAGATACATAATGCACGAAACGGAGCCTCTGTCATCCAAAAGATCTAAGTGCACCAGAGCAGAATGCATGCAGATAATAATGTGGACAAAATGCTGGGACTGCACTGGCCTGAAGCAATTTCTCATCATCTCGAAGGGGTCAGTCTTGTGCAGATGTCCCGAAACAGGCCCTTCTAACATTTGGGGTGTTTGGATAGACTTGGAAATCATGTATTTATGCTGAAGACTGTATTTACTTAGCCGACTTATTGGATTGATATCATGGCTTAGTATGACATCTTCTTCCAACTGCTCCTGCAGTTGGCACTGACGCTAATGTGGGTTAGGGAGATGCTGTAGGAGATGGGTATTTGTGGCAAAAGTTGAGTGATCAGCTGTCTGGACTGTCTTGTAATGTAAGCTGGTACATTTTCTATGCCACGCTATGCATTATCAAAGGTCCCTGCTGGCATTCACTAGTTGAGTCTCCAAGGCCGACCTGAGTAGCTTTAATGTTCCCCCAAGCTTGGACAAACTTTAGACAGCTTTCTTCCTGATAGAGGCCCTTTACCTCCTTTTTTCTTAGACCATTTACTTTAGAAATAGAATTGCATTTTATAATTGCAAATGATTTCCATGCCACTTTGAAACATACATGTCTCCTTAAAAGTATCTTAAGGACATAAGGAATGTCACGACATAAGGAATGTCTTTCTCAAGGACCTGAGAACCATCTCTTTGATATAGAAACATCTCAGGAGTGTGGTGCCTCTCTGTCTCCTAGCCTCTGTGGGAGGGTAGGGGCCTAACTTCAGTGGGTGCCTTGGTCCAAGTTTTAAAACTACCTCCGGTTTAAAGATTCAGGAAAGCTTATTTTCTTTTACTAAAGTCAATTAGGAAACATGGGTGGCCCATGATCATCCCCACCCCAGTCTTGAAAATTCCCCCAATTTTTGTTTCAGGGGAATTGAGTTTAATCTCTCTCCCCTATTGCTATGGATAAATGGTCTCCTTTGTCTGTTTAACTTTATCTCGTGCAATTTTTACTTAGCAAGGCTAACAGGCTGCTCAAGGCCTGAGACACGCTTAGTTGACTTTTCCCTCCAATCGACAACCTAAGAGAGGAGGGATGACTCTACAGTGTGCTGCTTTGAGTACTGGAAGGATCTCTACACTAGCATGAGAAAAAATCATTTCTCCTCCTTTCCATCACTGCCTGAAACATAGTCAATGCTTCCCTGCACTGGCTTTTCTCATTATTGTTGACCCTCACGTTTTGTTTCTCGTAAACCACTGTTTCCATGACAATTCATAGTTCTCTTAACTCATCTCAACAGCAAAAAATAAGGAAGCTTATGGGAGCAGGTGGAAGGGGGTCTATGGGAGCCTAGAATAGTCAGCCTTCGATCTGAGAAATAACATACGGAAAGTTAATGTCTGAAGTAGCAGGGAATGTTCGGACAACTACCGATAGATAATTTAGGGGGACCTCCCTTCCCCCACCCGTTATCCTCCTTAACCGTAAGAACAACCTTCTCCGTATTTCTCGAAACAAAACTATTACAGGTTTGTTGTGCAACATCACTGAAGTGATGGAAACTTAGAAGAGCAAACCATTCATTGCACTGCTTGGCACAAGGGGTGTCACACCTGTTATCTTACTTTGCCCTCACAAGTACCTGGTGGAGCACACGAAGAAACTGTAGCTTACGGCTCACACACTAATTCTAAGACAGAGCTAGGATTCTAACAAGTGCCTGCTGGGCGCCGGAGTTCACGGTGGTGCACGACGCCATGCTGCCTCTTTCTCCTTCCTCCTTCCCCCACCATCACCGGGAAGAGTTTCCACATCAGTGTCTCATAACATTGGTTCTAACGGCAATGCTGTGAGACAGGCTATTACCATCTCCATGGTTATACAAATCAGTTAAAGATCAGAGAAACTGCATCATTTCCCAAAAGTCACAAATGTCAAAAATTGAAAGTGCATTCATCAGACTCCAATCCAAGTTTGAGACATAGCTTAAAAAAGGTTTATCATGATTGGGCACAACAACAAAGAGAACCTGAGTCATGGGCAGGTTAATCTGGAAATAAAGTTCTCAGTGATGCCTTTCAACAAAAATAGCAAATTATATAGAAAAAAATATGTAACTGAGCCTTATTATTTTCCTGTAATAATGACTTATTTATTTTAAAATATAGTCAATATTTTCATACCAAGCAAGAGAAAATAATCATGGTAAAGGGATGATTAATTTTTTCCCATAAAATTTGTTAATGTTTATTTATGTTTGAAAGAGAGAGAAGCAGCACAAGCAGGGGAGGGGCAGAGACAGAGGGAGACACAGAATCCACAGAAAGCAGGCTCCAGGCTCCGAGCTGTCAGCACAGAGCCCGGGTGGGGCTCAAACTCATGAACGGTGAGATCGTGACCTGAGCCAAAGTCGGTGCTCAACCGACTGAGCCACTCAGGCGCCGCTAAAGGGATGATTTCTCTATTGTTTCCGCTTTTAATGCTCATTCGTTTTCCTCCCAAAGTTATTTGAATCTCCCTTGCTCGAAAACAAAGATCTTGCCCTATCAGTTGAAATGTCATAACTCAAATTAGGAAATTTGTTTTAGAAAACATAAAACAATTTTTATGCAGTTAGAGCCCATTAGTTGCATAAACAACAAAATATGTAATGCTGGAAATACACGTATATAAACATGAGTCATTACGTGCTCCAGACCTATTTTGACTCTGGGCACCAAAGGATAGCACAGAAAGATGGAACACATTGCACTCAAACAAGAACGGGAAACTGAGTAAAGAGATGGCCGAAATCTCAAGAGTTCAATTCATTATTCCCATCAGCAGAGTAATGTTGGCCAGTACCACTCATCATTTTTCCATAGTGGCCCCTTCTGTCTTCTGTCTCCCCTCCAGCTCTCCAACCGTGTCCGATGGTTTGCCTAACCTCATGTCCAAGGTTCGCCTACCCTCAGATGCCTCTGGTGAGATTCCTGAAGCTGCTGTTCCCTCATTTCACATTTGGCGTGCAATCCGCTCTGACTCTTGTCCCTGCCGTCCCGCTGAAATTGTATTTGCCTTGCCAAATCTTGTGGTCAGGTCTTTGTTGATAGAGCACAGAACGTCCAGTCATTGTTTATGCTTGGTCACGCCTCCTTATGCTTGGACATGCTTCTCTGTCTGCTTTGCGGGGTGCCATCTTTTGACTTTCTTCTCGTTTACCTCTTTCCAGGATGCTTGGAGCTCTTCCTCATGACCCGTGCGTGACATGTTGCTCTATCCTCTTTTCTACGTTCAGCCCCGAGATAATCTTAGTAAGTCCCCTTTCTTTTGCCACCCAGATGTGATGATGTTTTCATTTTAGTTTGCGATTTCTTCCATGGGTTCCAGGCTTCCGTATCTCCCCGTCTCCTACATATGATCTCCTCACGTATGTCAGGCCGGCGGCTTCCATCTAATACAACCAAACGTGTTGCTCAGTCCCTCTGCCCCATTGCGGATTAGCTTGGTCTGTATCCATTGGAATTCTTTTCTAATATACTGGGCTGAATTACGGAAATTGAGAAGTTGCAAACTAACTTGTCCAGAATTCTGTACAGTCAGGTTTCCCTCTACAACTGAAGGCCTGCCAGCCAGACAGACATGCACAAAGCTTACGTTGGGAGGGGCATTACATGAGGCGTGCCCAGGCATGGCTCACGACAAAGGATGGGCACACGGCTTTCTGCACTGGTGTGACAGCTTCGTCACCATGGCAGAGGACACTGATTCTAAGGGTGGGCATTTTGCTGTTCAGGTCAGCATGACAAATGATCCTCTAGGCCTTTAAAGCTTTTGCCAGCTGCCTAGTGCCAATTACTAAATCCCTCTCTGCCTAAACCAGCCAGAATGCTTCGGTCATCTGCAACCGAATCCTAGCCGGAATGGTCTCAGAACGCATTCTTCCAATCGGCTTCTTCTCTGCCTCCTCACCCTTCCATGTGGACGTCACTCCTATGTTTCTTCCACGTCCCCGGCCGATCCATCGGGACTCCCTCAAAATGCCGGTACTCTTACCATACCGGTCCCGACTCCCATCTTGCTGCTTCCAGTCCTGACACTTGACACCCTGCTACTTGATATTAGATGGCCAACCAGATTGGTCTTTTAAAAACGTAAATCATATTACATCACCTCCCGGCTCATGTGGTCCTATGCACCCATCCTGAATGAAATCCGATCTTAACCCAATGTGTCATGCTCCAGAAGATGTGGCCCACCTACCTGTCTGACCTCACCCCTTACCACTGGGCCCTAATTTTCTGTCACCCACATACACCCTGCTTGGTGTTATGGCAAAAACTTTCGTTGCTGTGAAACACCTCTGGATCGGTTTTAGATGGCTTGCAAATTTGAATCATTTGGGTCTCTGCCCGGAAAGACTCTCACAGCCTCCTATTTTAAATGGCAACGCCTATCTCTCCTCCCTCACCATCTATGACTTTATTCTGCCTCATTTCTTCATCTGTCACTAAGGGAAGTTCATAGTTTTGTACTTGCTTATTTGTCTATGTCCCGTCTGCTTCCACTTGGAACATCAACACCACTAACAGCGTGAATTTTGTCTCTCGTGCCCAACACCTTGCCTTCGACACATAGAACAGTTCTCAGCTTGGGGAGCCTGGGTGGCTCAGTAGGTTAAGCGTCCCACTTTGGCTCAGGTCATGATCTCACAGCTTGTGAGTTCGAGCCTTGTGTCGGGCTCTGCACTGACAGCTCAGAGCCTGGAGCCTCCTTCTGATTCTGTGCCTCCTTCTCTCTCTGCTACTCCCCCACCCAAACTCTGCCTCTCTCCTTCTCTCAAAAATAAATAAACATTAAAAAAAAATTTAAGAACAGTCTCAGCTTACAGGAAGATTTCAATGACTAAAAGAGCAAAGGAATGAATGATGATTTTTAGTGGTCTGAAAAGAACATATATAATTACTTCCAGAAAGAAAAGCCTGCATCAACCTTTCTCTGACTTGACAAGTAGCTTCTAAACTTCATAGTAATTAATGAAAAGTCATGTTAGTTTCTACCTCACCACATGTAGAAGGAGACTATTCGGACGATGGTTCACAAACTGTAGCAATAGTTGTGTGTGTGTGTGTGTGGCAAAAGGAATAGAATAAGAACCAAGACATGTTACATTTAGATGCCAGGCCCTTAAAAAAAACTTGTAAAACACTCTACAACAAAGAAGAAACCAAGGAATGGAGGAGAGAGGGAGCCCATATCACACTCTGAAAGCAAGATTAAATATATTTCATGCGCTTCCAACACGAAGGTTACAGAGTAATGAGGGGCAAGACGACCCCCAAACAGTGAAGGTTGAAAATGGATTTCTGACACGTGAACATCCTTGAAAGTCCTGTAGACGGTGAATGCTGGATGGATTGTAAAATAAAATAGAAGGTGTCTCTTTGCATGCGTACTGACTGCTCTCAGTATTGGCGGCCCCATCTTCGAATGATTTACACTAGCGACTTTTGTAAAACATTTCTCTACAACAGAAATATTCCTCGTATAATTCCCATATGCAGCAAAGTGGGTTGTATAAAACCCTCCTCCTCTTTTGCTTCTATTCTCTTTCATCGGTTGGCCATTTTTGTCCATGATCGTTGCTTTGTGTTTCTTTGTCTTCTAACTTTGTCATGGTTTCAGGGGCCAGCCTGAAAACTCGTAGAAACTGTAGCCAATAAAATAGAAGCTTAGATAAGATTTCAAAACATTTGTTTTGAATTTTGATAATAATAAGGTATTTTGTGTGCATTACCATTTATAATTTTCTAAACGCTTTTAACATAAACAATCTCGTTTAAAGCCTCGTTACTACCCTCTCATAGAGTAACTCTAAGACAGATATTATCATTTCTACATGATGGAAACAAAAACTCAGTCACTGAAAGATGTAATCCTTGTTGTTTTAGAAAACAAGTCTTTGAGCGTATGGAACCTGTCAATCCTTTACTCGCTCACACAGGGGTTTTTATTTTTCTTTCAACCTTTATTTCAAAATATGAAATTTAAGTTAATGTTAATCTAAGTGTTTCTTTAGGTAAAGAAAGTCTTCTTTAGCAAAGAAAGCAGAATAATTTATTTCAGAACAAACCATTTCCTTTTCAAAATGCATGGAATCATTTTTATAGCATTATCGTGGAATACTTGATATACACAAAATGCACGTATTTATGACATACAATTTTATGAATTCGGACATAAACATACATCCATGATACCATCGCTGTAATCAAGAAATGTATAGATCAAACTTTCAATGAAAATGTATTTTTGTATTTTCTTTAGCCACAAGCCCCTTGGCCTAGTAAGGGCTTAACAAGGCAATGTTGAAAGAATAACGAATCAACAAAAATTCTACATTTTGGTATCCATCTAATCTGCCAAGCTGTTAAAATATTGCCTTGATTTCAATCCACTTGCCCAGTTTATGGGGCTCACGTGCTCCTTCTTTTGCTAGTTCATTAGCTAGGGAGCAGATAATGCTCTGAAGAGCCATATACAAGCTTGGGTTTTTGGGGAAGCCCTAGGAATCAAGGTCAAGCAAAACTCACACACAGAGACTTCCTTCTCCTCATCCGCCTGAGAGTTTCTTAGAATAAAATGTATTCTAAAGGAGATTGTTCCGAGAGGCTCGTGTCAGCGGAGACTTTTTCAGACTTGGCTTGTCCATAGATCGTGATCCACATGCCTTCCAAAATAGTCAAAGGTTGGCAGGTCAGGCTGACACAAGGACATCTCTGGCCCAGAAGATTGTATCGATGCTTTCTCGTTGAAATACTGCTCCACTCAGTAGTCAAATGCAGCTCCTCTGTCCACTGTGCAATTTCCATATTGCAATTACGAGAGGCTAGAAAAGTTTCCACCCATTTCCAGCTAGAGCTGTACTTTTGAAGTGTTCTTTCCCGGCCCAACAGTGAACCAACCCCATAGCCTTCAGGGCACTCTTTTTAATCAGGTTCTTTCCTCAGTGCTGTAGGGGAAATTAAATAGGATGGCCATTAATTAGGGTGGCAGCTAGGCACATTCCCTTAGATGTCATCACCAGGACCTAAGTCTCCATGACAGGTCTACAGCTGAAAAGAAGAGCTAGGCTCTGCTTTTTTTAACACGTGCGCGCGCGCGCACACACACACACACACACACAATCTTCATCTTCTATATAATTATGATGAAGCATTTTCTTACACCTTTTGGTAGGCTGGGGAGGAATGGAATATTTTAGGATCCCTTATAGCTATAGTTAAGAAAGCCCCTCTGGGTACCTCTCTAACCTCCTCCCTCTAACTCTAGACTCCCATGTGTCGAGATTCAGAATAGTTTTTTTTTTTATTATTATTATTTCTGAAACAGTTCTTTAACACTGTACATGCTGCCAGTGAGTTTGGTGAAGGAGAGCTTTTTTTAGATTTTGGAAGCTGACTATGGAGTCCACTGTCCTCCTGACTTGATACTTCCTAGAAGTAACCGAGGGACTGGCCCTATCTCATTTCTTGCCCAGCTTCCACGTGCCTGTTGAAATCTCTTGCTTTGCAGGGCTGGACTTGACTTTTCACTTGAGCCATGACTTCCTCTAGAAAATAGGACCCATTACATCTATTATAAACCAGAGGCTAAATGGGCACATCATCCAAAAAAGTCCCTTTGAGAATAAAAGAATGTAATACTTACCAAAATCACATGATGTAGTTATAACTGCCCTGAGACATTCCTCAGATCAAAATTGCACACGAAACAAATATGCCAGATTATGAAATTAAACAATAAGGTGATTTTTATTTTTCTGACACTTCATACTCCCTTTGCATAAATCATAACTAAATGTGTAAGATGTAACACAGCGTAGAAAATTAGAGTACTATGCAAATAAGCACTTTCTATGATTTGTGAGAGCCATAATAATGGATTATTCTGCAATGAAGTTTCACAAAATTTGGTGTGATTTTTGGTAGCTATCAGTGGAAACAGGAGAAAATCAGCAAAGCCGTGAGATTAGGCAGCACAGCCTGTATGTGATACCTATACTGAAGGCTTAAAATTAAGGCCTAATATTTTGTGTACTTTGACATCTGGGGAAAACTGGGAAAGCCTCCAATGACCTAACCACACCTTTCACTGCTCTCTTTCTGCTCCCACAGTTAAGGTCCGCTACCCAACCCTCATCATGAAGACTAACTCAAGACTCATGGGAGTCTTGAATTACCTTCAGGAGCAGGTTGGCTTCCCTGCCAACCCAGAGAATTATTAAAACAAGACAATATTAACCAACCAGGGGCCACCTCACCCTCCTGTTATGACCAAGTTTGCCTCCCACAGCTCCTGATGGCTTACTCTGTGCCTGAATGCGGCCTCTGTGTGATCCTACATGCCATGTGATGCCCCCTCTTTCAGGCTGGGAGCGTGTGTGACCAACAAACTGTTGTCAGTCTCATCTGTTCAGGGTCATTGTCATGTGCTCAGTCATCCCCTTAACCTTAGGGTAAGTATCCTTCCTTCACCAAAAGGGTAAAGAGGAAGCGACCAAAACATATACAGGTCCATATGTGCTTGTAAATTTATATTTCACATATTGTTCTTGCAAACATATTTTTCTCCTTTAAAGGAGAATCTAAAGATCAAAATTTAGAACTTGTTATTAGTTTATGATGCTCTCCTTTGTTCCTAATTTGGATTACACCCCATAAAGTATTTCTTCCCTGCGAAAACTTTGATCCCCCCCTTAACAAGAGCTAGCATTGTCTCAACATGCACGCCAGCCAAAAGGACCAACCAATAATCTTAAGAATTTCATGATGGATTACATGGTAAGAGATTCAGGAGAACTGTTCTGTTCTAAAAATAATGGAGCTTACTTATAATGACTGATAGGCAGGTAATTTGCAGTGAGTGTTTTACAGAGCTTTTGTTTAAGCAATTCCTGGCAATAAAAGTTGTCTTACCATTGAGTCATGAACTTCATCCTTAGTTCTGTGTGGTACGAACTAGTCTAGGGTAAAATGCAAGTAGTCAGGCAGACAAGAATGAGTCTGAGTGCCAAAAAATCCCTGTTGTACAAACAGTTCTTCCTTGTGCTGACTTAATGCTTGAAATTCCCGCCATTGTGTCCAATTCTTTTTGAATGATTCATTCAGAAAATCTTTGATAAAAGAAATATATTACTTGGTGTGTTTTTTAAAATGTGAAATTTCAAAGCTAAGTGCAGCATTCCCAGGGAAAGTGATTGAAGATAGAATCATTTAACGTCAGTCACAAAAAAAATGATAGGAAAAGGCACCTAGCACTTCTGGCCGGTCTGGGAGTAAAACTTCTGCTTGCCTGTCCCAATGAGGTCAAAATCAAGGACTAGTGATGTCACAAAGGGAAGGCCACTAAAGACAAGTGTCACATTTTTTTTTTTTTTTTTTACCTAGGGTACAGTACTTAATTGCTCCTGAGCACTTTTTAAAATGTATTTAAAGTCACCTTCATTCTAATACATGATAATATTAATCTCATTGAGTTATTTCAATCAAATGAAATAATTTCTATAAGATACATAATACATGGCACCCTTTCTAATAAGTTCTCAATTAATAAGCTATTTTGTGGTTTTGAATATTTACTCGCATTATTCTTAGTTGTGTGAAAACAATGAGCTTTATTTTTCATTCGACAATTTAATCATCCTCATTATCTTCCTAACTCCTCAGGATGAGGGGCAAATCTATATACCATCTATACCTACCTTTATCTATTTAGATTGAGTCTAACCCAGTAATCTTGTTCTTATCCAAAAATTGTAAGTATGTAAATGCTAAATAGCTTTAGATATTTAATTTGCATAAATGCCCAGACCATCAGCCACATGGCACACTTTGTAACCCCTGCCAATATGGCGTCTCAGTTGATGGGTAGGAGCGTAAGATCTTATGTGATCTCATGGAAGGGTTCCTTGATTTCACCTCTTTTAGTATCTTAGTTCTATTCACTTCAGACCAAAATGAATGACTTCTCGCTCCCTGTGTTTTTCACCCTAAATTTGCAGACTCGTGAGATCTATACTCACACTCTGTAATCTAAACCTCCAGATCTGCCACTTAAGGGAAAACTTCATTGTTGAGAAATTCCCCTGTACCCAAAAAGCCTGGCTTTCAAAACTCTTCATTCAAAGGCTAAGAGACTCATGTCCATAACTGATATCTCCGGTCCCAGTGGAATGATTCTCTCATTCCCTGTGACTGTAAGTCTCATGACTTAGCCAGAGTGGAGAGCTGAATAAAAACATGGTATGGGAAAAAAATAAAACTAAAAGACGACAGACTAACATTTGCATAATTTTCCCTATTACAAATATTAATGCTCATTAAAAATTATAATAGTCACATATACTCCTAAAAAAAAAAAAATCTAGCTGCTGTAGATAAAAATGATGATTCGATTTGAAAAGCCTCAAGCGACTGTCCTTCAAGCCAGCAGCCAAGTGCATTCTGTAACCAAAAACAAAATAAAACTTTTTAAAAGTCTAGTTGTGTGAATGAATCATAAATTTCTCAGGCCAGATGGTATTAAGTTGTGGCCTGCCAACTGCCTACATCATTTACAGTACTACAGTAAATGAAATTAGCACTAGCTGGCACTTGGAACGTTCAAGTGTTAATTTGCTAGACGTCCACAATCCTCCTTATGCTTGCTGCATGATCATAGCTGTTTTTATAGGTAGCGTTTGAAAAATGTATTAACATGCTTTTCGGAGACCACAGCCATTCTCACAAGTATCTGGGTCCCTCTTTGGAGATAGACACAAACAAGCAGTAAGTTGCAGAGGGAAAACTCGGGGACCGGGTTTTTGACAACCTGAACTCCGACGGCCACTGTGCTAAGTACGAGCTGTCCACTTAGATCAGTCACGTCAGCCTCTGGACTGTGGTTTACCCTCAGCACAATAAAGATCTTTACTGTCTCAGTGACTCCTTTTAACTTTAATGTTCTGTGAGTCTGGAGTTTTTTTTTTTTTTTTTCAAAGGTTGATTTTGACTAACAACCAGATGTGCCTCTGAATGTTCTCCCACACTTATTTCTAAGATGTCTTTCCATTTGCTATGTCAAGGGCTCTAGGCCAGTGTTCTTAGCAGTTGGTAAGCGTATCAAGGCATCATTGAGAATTTGGTAAAAGCCTTAGATTCTTTCCCAGAAAAATCTTGCATACCTTTTAGGGGTTTACTACATATATGGAACATTAGAGAATCATAAGAACCAAGACAAGTACCTCTGGTCTTCTTGTATATATTGGACATTATTTAAAAGAATCTCCAGCCCCCCCCCTCATTAGAAGCTATTATATTCACAAGGTTGATAACATTTACATTAATGTTTAATGCAAAATTTTATAGTGTGTGTGTCTAATTACAGTCTCTTTCTCTCTCTTTCTCTCTCTCTCTCTCTCTCTCTCATGTGTGCATGTGTGCTTTTTCTCAGGCCAGTTATCAATAGATATCAGCTCTTGGTCAGTGACTATATTCAATGTAACATTTTTTTTCACCCTTGTGATGGTAGATAACATATTTTCTATGTTTATATCCCTGGCCCTGTTAGTAGCATTCTACAGGGTGAATTCTAAACCTGTCATCAGTCTGCAGTCTGAGTACTTTTTTCCCCTTCAGCCATGCAGGGAGCCCAGACTCCGAGATGTGGAATCGTGTGTCCAGTCCCGGGTCACCCTGTCAGAGTGTGACAGTCGGGCTCAGAGCCCAGGCTTACTCCGACCCCAGGGTTTCCTTCTCTCCATCGCGCTATGTATTTCTATTTAAAGAAAACCAACCAAACGATCACTTATATTGGTGCTGTCCTCAGCAGATACCTAGAAAGTGGGTTTGGGATGGGGACAGCCATCTACGTGATTTTAAACCTACCCACTAATTCTGACGCACAACGGAGCTCACTGAACGAGTCCCGGCCACGTCTAAAGAAAAGAAATAAGAAAAGAAGCGTCCAGGTGCACTATGTGTCTATGTGATAAGTTGTTTTACTGAAGGAGAGGCTGTCTTCCTCATACAATTTCCGAGAACTTGGGGAGTGTCTAGTTTCCTCAGGAATCTTGATTCCCCCACCAGTTTCCTGCTTTCCTCCCTGTCACCCATGAAGGTCTGTGGTGAGTGTGCACGTGCGTGTGTTTGTGGTGGGTGCCAGTGAGGAAGAAAACATGGGGCTCCTACACGCACACCTCCCCCTGCCCCCCCGTCCCCTTCCTTCCTGTGACTGGGGAAGCATATCTGGTTTCCGAGAGGACAAAAATGTGGTTCGCTTATTATGAGAGGATAAGAGGCTCAATGAATAACCTCCTCGAGCTGTTTTCTTCTCTCAGGGGATTCTTCCTGGTGTCTAGGACGGATGCCTTGCTTCAGGCAGAAAGTCTTGTTAGTTCCCCCACAACTACTGGCCTCCTTGACAACTTGTACATCTTCCTAAACTGAATAACAGTAGTTCTTACTTACAAGTAGGCATTGCTTTGTTACTGTTAGATTGCAGCTGGGAATTGAAAAGTCAGACACACTTTAATCATTATCTAAATCTTATACTTATATGTGCCTGTGTTATACCAATACAATCTAATGTTTATGTGGCTTATGTGAGACTGATGCCTTCCATTTAAATCCCATCAACAGAGGCATTATTCTTATTTTTACCCAAGAATTCTATGGCACTTACTCATCAATCCGAGAGGAAGATTCTGGTATTTATCTACATTTTACAGAAGAGGAAACTGAGGCACAAGACGTTCACTGATATGCTCAGGGACATACAGCTAGTAAGTGGTAGGGCTGGAATTCAACCCCCAGGCAGTCTGGCCCCACGAATTTGTGAACTAATCATGAAACAAAGCACATCCCGACGTACCCAGAAAGCTGTGGTTGGCAAAATAATGCTCCACATAAAGCTGTCCACGTCCCAATCCCTAGAATTTGTGAGAACGTTATGTACGTTCCACGGCAAAGAAGAATTAAAGTTGCAGGTAGAATGGAGATTGCTAGCCAGCTGACCTTGAAATAGAGAGATTAACCTGGATCGACACGGTAGGCCTAATGAATCCCAAGGATGCTTATAGAGTGGGAAACGCCGACAACAGAAGCAGAGGTCAGAGTAACGTGGGTCCGTGGTACGAGGAATGTGGGCAGCCGCTCGGAGCTGGAAAAGGTGAAAAGATGGGTTCTCCCCTAAAGATTCCAGATGGAATGCAGCCCAGCCATCCCAATTTAGACTCCTGACCTCCAGAAATGTAACATAATAAAGCTGTCTTATCTTAAGTCACTAGATTTAGTGTAATTTGTTATAGCAGCAAAAGGAAACTAATACAAGAGAGTTAATTATTTCTAAATGACATTCAAGTTAAGAGTGCAGCCTTCCAAGTTCAGAGTCACCATTTACTAGGTATGTGAACCTCAGGCATCGCTTCAATTTTCTGCATCTCCGTTGGCCTTTCTGTAAAATGGACAAGGCATATTTTCTGCATATGGTTGTTAGGACTGGGTTGCCCCCAGGCAAAAAACAAAATGGTGTCATCGAAACCCCAGCTCTGTTATTTTATTTTATTTTTTTTTTGAGTGGAGGTTTCCCTCTGGGATCGCGTGAAAGATTAAAAAGAATAAAGATAGAAGAGAAGATTAAAATATGTTGCCTTGTGTGCTCATTAAAATAGTACATGCAAAGCACTGAAATGGGATGTGTACATAAACAGTAGTGATGATGTTGATGATGTTGAGCAACAGAACACTAGTGTGGGATGTAGGATCGAATCGGAGACGTGGATTGTGCATTTGACACTATCCCTTTTACAGCAAAGTGCTCTGGAAGTAGACTTGACTTCAAATCCAGCTCCATGACCCACGACCTATGATTTAGGCAAATGTATTCAAGTGTTAAACCTTCTAGAAATTCCACGCCTGTAGAGTCTGGGGGAGGTCTAGTTGCGTTGGCATAAGTAGAATGCCTGGAATATAGTAGGCACTCGTGAAATGTCCCGTGCAGGACTATCACTCACTCTTTGCTCCGTGCTGCAGTTAACTGGTAGATAGCCTTCGAAAAGCTCCAGCAACTGTCCATCCCCTTTTGAGGAATGGGATCGTTTTGGAGTCTTCCACTGTTGGCCAAATCCATCGTGGCTCTTACGAATGGGTTCCATGTGGTGTGTCTTCAGAAATACTGAATATCTAGTAGTTCCGAGAATCAAAATAATATGTAGTGATTCTGCCCCAAAGAGAGCTAAGTCTAAATCAATAGCTGGGAAATAATAGCAGCGATAAAGTACTGGAATTTGAGGTTGCAATGAAAAGTGACAGCCATTGCGGGCCCATTGCATATCTATCAATAGCTCGCCTCATTAATACAGTCAGCGGATATCGATTTCAGGGAGAGCGATTATATGCTAAACTGACAAGTGCGTAACTGATTCTGCTGGGGCAGGAGAAGAAGAACGAAAATCAACTACCAATCAACCCCTGCAGCACTTTGCTGACTGCCTTTCTGATGAGTACTGAACCCTTGGTATCAAGTTCACCTTGCTTGGCTTAGTGACTTACAACGGAAAAGGAAAGGAAATGTGAGCTCAGGAAAATATCAAAACGAATAGGTCCTCCATTGCTTTATTTTCCTAATATTTTGATGCTGTTTTATATTTTCATATTTTCTAACAAGCTAATCTAATGTAAAGAATCCTGATAATTATGTTGGCAAATGTCTCCAGCTCTTAAGTTTCATTTGGTGCTAATGAATCCGCTAAATGACTCGTCTGCCGATCGTAACCGGAATTGCAACAAATTTTTCTGTTCAGAATATTCACTTATAAAATGTTCATTTCAATTATGACACCTAGGAAGCATGTCCTCAGGGACTTGAGAAGATATCTTTGGATAGGGATCAAGTATGTCTCTGTAATCATTATCATTTGAAGGCATGAAGTAGAAGTAAATAATAGTCATACAGAAATGGCATAATATTACCTTTTAGCAAAAGGGTTAGTTTGGCTAACACGTCTGTCTGTCTGTTTGAATCCTAGTTGTGCTCCTCAATAGTACCAGACCCCATTTTAAACTAAGCTCATAATAATAAATATTTTTTATGTGTTTAAGTATGAAATACCATGCTCTGTGCTCACTAGATCAACTGCCTGCTTTCAGAGGACTTATTCCTCTGAGGACTTAATCGTGTATGCTGCATGTGCGTGTATGCGTGTAATGGGAGTGGTAGTATTTGTACTAACATGTTTGTGTGATGGGGGTGGGAACGAACGTCCCTTTATCGCTAATGATTGACGTGACAAAAACCACCAAAAATAACCGTCAACCTTGAGCTTTTGAAATACGGTCGAATCAAGAGGAATTTATGAGATCTTAATCCCGGAAATTACTTGTGTTTGTAAAAATGATAAAGAAAATTAGTAAGAATAATTGGGAAGTCAATATTGCTGATGATTAGCCCTTGTCGGGAACTTACAACGATTCTCTCTTGCGTGGGTTTAATTGCCTTTAGGAAAAGATTTCTACTTATTAATATGGATTTAAAGTCCGCTCTCTGCGGGAATTAAGAGAGTGTTTTGCCTATCACAAAGGGCGCATGCGCGTTTGCTCTGTAAATTGCAGCAGGACACAAAGCAAACCAACTCTGGGTTACAGAATGAAAACACCAAAAGGCTTAGGCTACTTAAGGGTCAGAATCTATGAGAAACCGCAGAGATCAACTATGAAGAAAGGCAGGGAAGCCCAGAGAACCCTGTTTCCTGGGATTCTAATTCCCTACCATCTGGTAGGGGCCTTCATGCTTTTTATTTTTTTAATCCCTTAGTTGAGGTCTGACTAACCTTGTTTATTGTGTACAACTTGATGAAGTTGGAGATACATGTACATCTGTGGTTTCGAATAGAGCCTAGAATCACAGAACAGATGGATTGGAACCAGATGTGCATACAAATTTTAGCAGCCCACTGAGGACCAAGGAGGAGCTGGGTCTGTCTATACCCAGAAAGAAGCCACCGCTGGACCTGGAAGACAGAACACAGGTCCTCAGGCCAGTGCACGTAGGCATGCGCGGGAGGGGGGGGTAGGGGGGGAGTCCAGCCAAGTGTCATCTCCACCTAGCTCTGGCTGGTTGCTAGTGAATCACATGTCAATGGGAAGACCTGCAGCAGAGAAACCGTATCCTCTCAGACCCTAACATATCCAATTTATATTTTTTTTCATGCTTTCCTTACAAATAAAAATGTAAGTAAATATATTCCAAGGCTTAAAAGAAACTGAGCATTCAAAACACTAAAAAAAAAAAAAAGTGATTAATACCTAGACCATCCAAATATGAAAATGCTAAGTCCTGAAAGACTGATAGATAGTAAAATAATCATGCCATGTGTTAGGATGTGCAGAACAGACACAGCACCTAAGATAAACTGGAGTGAGTGACGGATGCAATTGTTTTTTTTTTTTTTTAATGTTTATTTATTTTTGAGACAGAGACAGAGCATGAGCAGGGGAGGGACAGAGAGAGAGGGAGACACAGAATCCGAAGCAGGCTCCAGGCTCCGAGCTGTGAGCACAGAGCTCTAGGCAGGGCTCGAACTCACGAACTGTGAGATCAAGACCTGAGCTGAAGTCCGCCGCTTAACCAACTGAGCCATCCAGGTGTCCCCCTTTTTTTTTTTATTTTTTTTAAAGTTTATTTATTTTTGAGACAGCCCATGCAATTCTTATGGAAATGAGTGTTAAGCAATAAACTTGAGTTCACATTGCTTGTGTTAAATAATCTATCTTTATGTTGTAAAAGAATTTACATTTTTTGTTGAAGTTCCTATTCCACTATTGCATTCTCATATGTGTCTGTCTTTTTTCTCTTTTTTAAAAGTTTTTTAATGTTTATTTATTTTTGAGAGAGAGACAGACAGAGTGTGAGCGGGGGAGAGCCAGAGAGAGAGGGAGACACAGAATCTAAAGCAGGTGCCAGGCTCTGAGCTGTCAGCACAGAACCTGATGTGGGGCTCGAACCCACAAACGGTGAGATTGTAACCTGAGTTGAAGTCGGATGCTTAACTGACTGAGCCACCCAGGCACCCCTTTTCGTTTTAATTTTTGAAGACACAATGTCTGTCACATGTACTATACAAATGATTCATGTTCATTACAAAAATTTCAAGAAATACAAATTAGAAAAAGGAGAGGAAAAATGTCTCAAGTATCCACACTCAGAACATTTAGTGCACATGTTCCTACATGTGATTTCATGTCCATATAAAGGTAAAAGGAACGAAGAACTGAATGATAGAGGGATGGGAAGCTAATTAAACTGATGGACAGACAGATTAGATTGATTAGCCAGTTATGGTGCCACACATAAAAATAAAGTTTATCTTAATGAAATGCATTTTTCTTCAAATTGAATGACTTTATAAAGCCAGTTAAAAAAAGAAATTAGACTATAATGGGAAAAGTTGTTGAATTTTGTCCATTGGCATCATTATCTTAAGACACATGATATCTTGGTACGCCTGGGTGGCTCAGTCGGTTAGGCGTATGACTTTGGCTCAGGTCATGATCTTACAGTTTCATGAGTTCAAGCCCCACCTCAGGCTCTGCGCTGACGTTGTGGAGCCTGCTTGGGATTCTCTTTCTTCTCCCTCTCTCTCTGCTCCTCCCCCACTCATGCTTGTCTCTGTCTCTCAATAAATAAACTTAAAAAAAATGAAAAAGAAAAAGAATTATGAAACCTTATACTTACCTATATTTAAGAAAAGCAATCAGAAAAAGTCTTTATGAAGGTTTGGCCATAATGTTTTTATTTTAAACTATGCGTAATTTAAGTTATACCTTATGCATTATATTTAAATTCTATGAATGATAACAGACTTAGCACGCTGATTTCCCTTCCTATCTCTTAAATATATTGATTATACTTCTGCCTTTTGAAAATATATGGCCTTTATATTGTGTTATGTGGCTATGATTCCTACAATTAGACTTTGTTAACTATGTTAAAAAAAAATTCAATAATCCTCACGCGTTCCTTTCCATACCTTTTGTACTCCTCAATTATTTTTATTTACCTCTGTTAATTCCAAATGGTCTACTAGATTTATTTTTCAATTTTCATGTCTCTCCTAATTTGTGTGTATAGTTTTTGATTCATTGAGTTGTCAATCATATGTGTAAATACAGATTTTTTTTTTTACTTTGAATTAATTCTCAGATATCACCCTTTCCTTCAGAAATTTTCCCACCATATTATTTGTTTCTTCTGGAATTGTGTGTTACTGTAGACAATATCAACCATTTATTCATTCAATAGATGAACGAATGCCTATTTATCAAGTAACTACTGTAGGCTAGACACTAATCTAGGAGCAGGAGTGAACAATAAGGGTCAAAATCTCTGTCTTTGCAGAGATCACTTCCTAGAGGAGAAAAAGAAAAATATATACGAGTAGAAATAATCCTAGTTTGAATCAAACACGTAAGGCACTGGCTCCTTTCTTCTGGCCCCTCAAACTGGACGCGGCCATGGTTCTTAACATGGCTAAAGGGGCTAAGAGGGGGTCAGAGGAGGAGCCATGTGGGCAGGAAATCACAGGCAATCCATTCCCAGGAAAGCAAAAGGCACAACTCCAGTTCCCACACCCCCTTTATTCTCCCAGTCCACCTTCTTTGATCAAGTGAATTTCGGCCATCTAAGCAGACTGGACGAATTGTTGCTTCTGTCCTGCAATGCCCAGACCATGATAGGCCCCAGAATCTTTCCTCCCGTAGTGAAGTTGAAGCTTCAAGTGCCGTCAGGGGGCAACAAACTGCAAGTGAGACCCAGAAAGATTTGAAGACCCTGAAGAAGAGGCAATAATAAGTGTTGAAGAGTTTGAGAAAGTGGGTCCCCCATACATTGTTCGTGGGAATATAAAATGGTACAGTGATTTTGGAAAATGATGAACATAGAGTTACCATTTATGACTTAGCAATTTCACTTGTAGGCATCTGCCCAGGAAAAAAAACAAAAATATATACCCACACAACAATTTGTACACAGATGTTTGTAGCAGCATGACCCCTGCTAGCCAAAAAGTGGGAACAACCTCAAGTCTATCACCTGATGTATAGGGAAACAAAAGGGCTCACACACTACAACTGAGATGAGCCTTGAAGATGTTCTGCTAAGTGAAGCCAGTCACCAAAGACCACATGTGATAGGATTCTATTTATATGAACGTTCCCTTTACTTTCTTATTTTAACCCAAATCTACACCTCCCTTAAGGGTACAGTTTCTCCATCAATAATTGTATGTAGAAGCTGTTTATCTATTTATTTATTTTTGGAAACACCTTTTTTTTTTCCCCCCCCACTGGGCTTCTTTTCTTTGTTTGTCATTGCCACTTCCAGATCCTTGTCCCTCCACCATTCCTAATAATACCTAGATTGGATCTCCTGCCATGAAACCGCATCACATCCTATCCATCTTTGCCTCAAATACCTTACCCCCGATTAGTATCTTCCTCCTCAAATTTAGTATAATTAATTAATACATTAACAAACAAAAATAGCCCTATAGACTTCTAATTTAATTATAGTGTCTCCTATGCCAAGAGGTTCCCTTGGAGGGGGGGATAATGGGGGACGGCTGGCTTCTCCTTTCCTCCCAAATGACTGAAATAGTTGAAGACAAAGCTTGGTCATTACTGGACTGTCCCTTATTACTAGACTATTGTGGGTAGCACAGACATCTTACACAACTGGTATTTCCAGAATATTTCTTTGTTGCAATAGCTGACATCTGTCTGACATTATGGGATTGAAAATAAGAATGTCAGCTGTCCATTCACATTCCACAGGGACAAGACAGCAAGAGCTATGTAAGCCATTGTCATTTTCTCTTAACTGAAAAGAGACATGGTATTGGAAGGATAATAGGTATCTTTTTTCTTTCATTTTTAGTTCTTACTAAAAGTCAAGTGCTTTTCTAGACTTGAAAATATTATCTCATCTAATCCTCACAACATACTAATTATGTAGCTAACACCATATCTATTTCAAAGATGAGTTAACTTAGATGCAGATTAAGGAAAATACCAGGTACAACTATCAAGAAACCAGTGGAACTGAGATTTAGAGACAGACCGACTACAGGCTGGTTCCAGAGACCTTCTCCATCTTAACTGTGCACTGCCCCACCTGTCCACCAACGGGAGGATGAGAAGGCCTGTAGCTTCTCCGCTTTACCAAGGAAGGAATTCTTCTCTGAGTAAACCAAAAGCTGCAGAGATCATAAAATGTAGTGACGGGAAAGAGTATTTCTAATATATCACTTGCGTCTTATGGTTGGGTTTTCCAGAGTTCTCTTGATTCCTACATTTATATTTCTGGGATCTGCTAATAAGCGGTAGATTTATAGAAGTTAGAAACCATGACTCTGCATAGATTCTGATACATTGAAGTGCTTTTGGTGGTTTTGTGATGTCATTGTACTTATGGATTGATGCCGAAGAAGGTCGTAGTGGGCAGACACCCAACTGGCAATGGTCTCACAGGCAGACGATAGGAAACCCTGCTTCTACTTTTCTGCAAACTTGTGAGCGATGCGTCTCAACGTGAACGGACGTCTGAATGTTACTGGCTCTGACCAACACACATCTCAGGACAACTTGCTCTCTCCCTATCTCCCAAGTCATCCTCATTTCCTTCTCCTCTTTGCAATATGGTAAGCTAAGAGTGAAGGACCAGCTTTGCACAAACCACAGAAATATTCGTGAGGGATGCCGCAATGGGCTGTAGCTACCAGATCAGTCATCGCAAACACCAAAGGCGGGTGTACACACAGCAGGCTTCTTGCACAGGTGTCGAGACCAGAGGTCATCAAGCCATTTTAGTCAGAAGTCTGTACCACTGGTTGGTTGAGTTAGGTTCTGAGCGGTTCTTTCATCTCAGGTCTGTCCACTGACGCACCGCTGGCTAACATCCAACCAAAGCAAGGCCTGCGTGAAACTTGGTTGGACCCTCTCTCTCATCACATTTGGGCTTTGCTCCTCACTTCTCCATCATGTCTACCTGAACTTGCTTCTAGGCTTGTGTTCCTCTCTCTGGGCATACAGATAGGGGCTCCATTTTGGTTTTTACAAGGCTGAGTACTTTTTTTTTACACTCTCCCTCCGATTTAGAGGAAAGCGAAGAGAGGAAACCAGGATATTTGAAGTACTAAATGCACTGGGTATTAGTAATGCAAGTTAGTACATGATGCAATTGGCCCAATGAATTCCCGTACATGCTTACAATAAAATTCTAATTTTTTTTCGACTGTGAGTGAGACAAGTCTGTTGTTTGTGTGCATGTTTAGCTAAAGAAATCGTCCTTGTTCTTTGACGTCACACAAAGTGGAAGTTTGAAAGTGGAAGTTGAAACTAATTGAAAGACCTCAACATTAGCTCTAGAATTCCTATGACTTGGCTTTAGAGGTCGGTTGTATCTGGATTAATTTAATCATATTGTGAAAATGTCTTATACATCGTTATTTATGATAATCGGCTAGCGTTAGAATTCTATCAACTAGTCTGAAGTAAACACGTTTTCTAAGCTGACAGCCTCACATTACAAAATAATTGATCAGACCACAAACATGATTTGTATAGTTATAATTAAAAGACAAAAACAAATTAAGATGTTCTTTCCTTTTGAAGTGGTATACCACAGAAATGCTTTAATGGTAAGTAAATAGACAATTCCTACTTCTCCGTTCTGGACAGGTAAATTTTCTAAAAGTTGATTAGTAATTTGAGTCTCATATGTCTACAGAAAATGTACAGGGTCCACGCAAAGTAATGCCCAGGGATTGATCTAAGTATTCCTCAACCTACACAAAATCACATCAATCTTTTGGAGTAATGTCAAATTTATGCTGATTTACAGGTACTACGAGGAGTTTATTAGATTTTATAAATGGCTCTCACAGGAGTTACACACTGCTCTTCAAGAACAATGCATATTTTCTTTTGCAATAAGAGCAAAATCCACTCTTGGCTTAAAAAATAAAACCTCATAACAGAATTTAAATTAGGACTATAAATGTGCTTTCCATACATTTCATTCTGGATATGCTTTTTAACTTAAATCCTAAACCTGGAATCATGTGGCTGATTTTTGAAATATTTAATATTACATCGTAGGCTAACTACTTAGTAATAAAGACTGACGGTATTCCTGTGAGAAAAATCTAATTACATTGAGTTGATTGCCAAAGAAATTCCTCCACAAGTAAAGCCACTTTATTGATAATGTGATGTAAATTGCCACAAGGAAAGTAGCAATCTAAAGGCTATGCTTCCATTGTTACATCAACGTGTGTGAACAAAAGAGCTTATAATTGTCTTGCCTAATAAACTTAACACAAAGTCAGTGACATGTATTTTGTGATTTTTACACTTGACAAGAGCTATAAAGTACTGTGTAAAATCCAATCAATTCAGTTAATTAAATGAAAAAGAAAGAATAAAAGAGTTAAATTATTCTCTGAATGAATTTGCTCTTTTACTTGTAAGTTACTTTTTATGCAATCAAAATGGATAAACCTTTGTGTAGACTTTGTCTTCACCTGTCATTACTTCGATACCTCAGCTATCGAATGTGACATTGTATGAATCAGTTTCAGCATATATTGCAAGAAATATACCCTTGTTCTTTAAAAAAAAAAGGTTTATCTTGTTTCACCTAAGTTCTTAAAATGCTTGAGGGCATGGTCATCATCACCTATGGCAGGAACTAAATGTTCTTCAACAAGGTATTTATTTGTGCTCCATTTACAACATGATAAAAAGTTTCCTAATTTCTAATTAACCGATAGGAGGAATTAAGACTTACTATATGATAAAGTATGTACCTATCGTTATGAATTACCATGAAAAAAGTTAGCAAAGCTCTTGAATATTGATAGTCACCGTTTCCTCTGTGATAATCACTCCAATTCTCAGTCCTTCCTGAGTCAAATCAAGGAGAGACGTTAGGTAGGTCCAGCCAATTCTCGAAGGGGAAAATCTCCAGCATTATCAGTTACTACCAGGACTCTCTGAAAGTAAGGATAAACCTGTGTGAAAGAGAGGCACAGTCAGAGCTCTGAATGTTCCAGAGCAATTCAACTTGTCTTCCAAACGACACGTCCCAGGTTTTCTGCCAGCAATGGCTAGAACAAAGTTTAGACGCTCCAGGACAATGGAAACCACCAGCACCTGGAGCCCACGTGAGTTGGTATGATGGACCTTGGGACTAAGCCAGAGCAAAATTGACTTCAGACTGAAAGACGGTAGGAAGTTTTCCTTTTTCAGATCAATCATCATGTTTGGCGCACTGTATAATTTCAATAGTTCCAGTCAGAAACCATGTAATGGGATGCTAGAAATATTCATTCAACAGCGTATACAAATAAATCTACACCCTCTCCTGCTTTGTGCCCACTAATCTGAATCATCAGCTTTTCTGAGCTCTTACAATGAAAAAAAAAAAAAAAAAAGTCTTCAGGCTCAGAAATGGCAGGGGGATAACTTATAGGAAGTTACAGAATCAAGAAAGGCTTTTAACCAGAAATGGCAAGATCAAAGGTTAGGCACTTAAGGACTGGAAACCAGTAATTTCCTGAGCCTGCATCCCAGACTCCCAGAAATTAGTAGGACACTGAATTTCCTTTTCAATCTTCTTTTATCAATGTATCGATCTATGTATCTATGTATCTATTTAATTTTCTAATGTTCATTTGTTTTTCGAGAGAGAAAGACTGTGAGTGGGGAAGGGGCAGAGAGAGAGGGAGACACAGAATCCGAAGCAGGCTCTAGGCTCTGAGCTGTGAGCACAGAGCCCGTCGCGGGGCTCAAACGCACGGACAGTGAGATCATGACCTGAGCCGAAGTCGGATGGTCAACCTACTGAGCCACCCAGACACCCCTCCTTTTCAATCTTCTTTAATGAAAGTTTAATTACTATATCTTGGTGCATCTGACATCTGCCTGCAAAATATAAAAATATCGCAATGTGCCATATTTGAGAAACGTCTTTGTGGATTACTCTGAGATCACCGGCTGCCAATGGGAGGGAGAGTTTTTGCAAACAAACAAAACATAAAATTGGCTTATTCAAAAACCTGAGGACTAAAATTAATGGTCACTCTGCCTCATTTTTTATTAAAATTTAAGAGGAGATTCATGATTTTGTTTACATCATTCTTGTATAGTTTATGGGTCCAGACAAAGGCATAATGACAGGTATCCACCATTATAGTGTTACAGAGTAGTTTCACTGCCCTAAAAATCATCTGTGCTCCGCTACTTATCCCTCACCTCCCTAACCCAGCCCTGGTAACCACTGATCTTATTGTCTCCATAGTTTCGCCTTTTTCACAATGCCATATAGTGGAAGTCATACAGTATGTAGACTTCTCAGAGTGGTTTCTTTCACTTAGTGACATGCATTTCAGGCCATGTCTTTTCACGGCTTGATAGCTCATTGTTCATTTGCAACACCTATTACTATTCCATTGTCTGGATAAACTACCATTTATTTATTCATTCACCTACTGGAACACAGCTTGGTTGCTTCCAAGATTTGGCATGAATAAGGCTGCTACAAACCTCTGTGTGCAGGCGTGTGTACAGATGTAAGTTAGCAACTCCTTTGGATCAATACCAAGGACTGAACTGCCAGATCACATGCTCTGACAGTTGTGTAAGAAACTGTTAAACTCTCTTCCAAGGTGGCTGCGCCATTTTGCCTTCACATCAGCTGTTTAGTGAGAGTTCCTGTTGCCCCACATCCCCAGCAACATTTGGAGTCGTCAGTGTTCTGAACATCCTGCCGTTCTCAGAGGCGGGTAGTGGCATCTCATTACTTCTTTAATTGACACGCCCCTAATGACATGCGATGTTGGCATCTCTCCATATGCTTATTGGCTATCTATTTCTCTTCTTTCGTGAGAATGTCTGTTAAGTCTTTGTCCATTTTTTTAACCAAGCTGTTTGTCTTCTTATCATTGAGTTTGAAGACTTATTTCTATATCTTGAAGAATAGAGCCTTATCAACCATATCTTTTGCAAATATATCTCCTAGTCTGTGACTTGTCTTTCATTGTGTTGGCAGTGTCTCTTGCAACACAGAATTTTCTTTATGTTAACGGCATCCATCTTAGCAGGGATTTCTTTCATGGATCATGTATTTGGTGTTGTATATAAGAAGTCATCACCAAGCACTGAGTGCTTCTACTCCTGAAACCAAAAACAAAATAAAATACGTTTTATTAAAAAAAAAGGAAAGATTAACACTAAAAAACTCATCACCAAATCCAATGTTATTTTATTTTTATAAAGAGCTAGCATTTAGCTGTACTCTTCAATTTTATTTTTAATGTATTGATGTATTCACAATGATTATTATCAATTTTTAGTGTTATATTTTCTTTTTTTAATTTTTAATTTTTTATGCATTTATTTATTTTTGAGAGACAGAGAGACAGAGCGCTAGTCAGGGAGGGATAGAGAGAGAGGGAGAATCTGAAGCAGGCTCCAGGCTCTCAGCTGTCAGCACAGAGCCCGACGCAGGGCTTGAACTCACAAACCAGGAGATCGTGACCTGAGCCAAAGTCAGACGCTCGCTCAACTGAGCCACCCAGGCGCCCCTTTTTTTTAGTTTTTAAGTTAAACCTTTAGTAAAATACTTGAAATCACACTTCACAGGCACGACACAGTGTGCTCTCATTTTGATAATTTCTAACCTTTTGGTAACGTTCTTTTTACCTTTAATTCAAAAGTGGTTAAAAACTTTGGTTGTTGCTGTTGTTGTTAATTTTTAATTTTATTTCATTGTGGTTATAGAATGTGGCTCTAAAGATCTCTGTTTTTTTAGAAGTTTCGTGGTGGCTAAGTACATTTTGTACATAAGTTAATTTTATGCTCAGACCATCAGACCTGATAATTCAACTTACAGGAATATGTTTGTTTGTTGTTTTTTTTTTCTGAGAAATTAAAAGATTTGTGTACAAGTTAATTTTATCAGCACTTATAAAAAAGAAAAAAAGTGCCATCTATCAAATTGTCATAGTATCCACAAAGATGGCAATTTTTGTGCAGCTATTGAGAAACAATACTTGAGAGTCAGGAATCTGGGGATCTGGGGATTCCCCCGGATTGGGAAACACTAATGGCAAAGTACATAGAGCAACCTATTCTGTAAATATAGAAAGTGATTTATCTATGCACAAAAACGACTGATTCGTATGTCTCAAAAAGCTAATTATAATTGCTTTGCATAGTATGTTGGGCGTTATACATCCTACCTTACTGATTTGGTTATGGGAAAACATCTTAGGCCAAAAAATATTTCACAAATTATGTAGAGTGAGACCCACGCACTGAGCCACAGAAATCGAGATACCAAACTTAATCCATAAAGCAATGTCTCCTAGAAGAGAGTTTCCTCACCCCAGCCTTGGCTATCATCACATTCAATCCCCAAATTCTAATGACTTTTAAGGGAATTCTTACTTAACTCTATTTACAATCAAATCTAATCAAGGACAGGCTACTCAGAACAAGTAAATGCCATTCAGTTGGTGACATTTGAAAAGACTCGCTTCAGTAGTAGGCGTCTTTCCCCAAAGGATACAAAAAAGTGTAGGGAAGAGAAGGCAGGAGGACCCTTCACTGAGTGGCATTCTCAAAGGCGCTTTAGCTCCCAGCTACGAGCTGTGGTTTTTAATGTACCTTTGTTGGGAAATGATCAGGCACAAAGAGCAAATACCAGAATTTTATTAAAGGATTATTGCGGGTTTTTTAGGCATGCAAACAAAAGACGAGTTTGTATATGATTTCCACATTTCCCAGAATATTACGTTCACGTCCTTGAGGATGAAACTGAGGACATTTCAGGGAGCTTCAGTATTAAAACAAAACAAAACAGGCAAACAAACCAACAAAACAGTCTCAAAAGAGATTCTGTTCAAGTACAAATCAACTTCACTAGATGTTTGAAATATCTCAAGTAAGTCAGAGAGTACTACTCCAAGTTTGAGATACACTAACTTCTGTTTCACTTATTTTCCCATTACATTATATAACTTTGCTGGTATTTGTTACTACATATATAAATGTGCATATTATCGGGGCGCCTGAGTGGCTCAGTCGGTTAAGCATCCGACTTCGGCTCAGGTCGTGATCTTGTGGTTTGTTGAGTTCGAGCCCTCTGTCGGGCTCTGTGCCGACAGCTCAGAGCCCGGAGCCTGCTTCGGATTCTGTGTCTCCCCCTCTCTCGGCCTCTCCCCCACTCACACTCTGTCTCTGTCTCTCTCAAAAATAAATAGACATCAAAAAAAGTATAAAATAAATAAAATAAATGTGCATATTATCTATCAGTAGTAGATTTAACCTTATAACCCTGAACTTGATAGCTCAGAAAAGGGTCAAGTATCAGCAATTTCACATGACTAATGTAACTAATGTAGGAGAAGCAGTATCCGACACAGGACAGACCCCATGTATACGGACAACATCTGAGGAAAGGAGCTTCCCTCCTGCAAATACTCCTAGAAACTGACTAGAGCCCAGGGCTTCACAGTCACGATCACCACCAAGACCAGACCCGGCTCACAACCATGTTTTACCTTCAGGGATGAATCCCAAGCGGACGTGATAACACTATCCTAACCCCGTCTCTGAGAGTAATGAAAGAATCTGGTTGCTTCCATTGCACTTAAACCTGAATCTACCGGATTAGGACTGGAGCGAAGTTTCTGCCACTTTATGGTTCCATCACATGTGCCTGGTCACACAAAGAGAGGGACTCGTGCCTCTCTACTCACGAAGGTTAAATTCCCCACAGCCCAAGAGGTTGTGGGCACCCTCTCCCAGAATCTAATGTCCATCCTGTTAAGTCTCTGAATGGTCCTGGAATGAATGGGTGCCTGGAGTCAGAGTGTGTATTCTTTTTTATTTTTATTTTTTTTTTTAATTTTTAATGTTTGTTTCTTTTTTTGGTCTGAGAGGAGAGACAGCAAGCAGGGGAGGGGCAGAGAGAGAAGGAGGGACAGAATCCCAAGCAGGCTCGATGCTATCAGCTCAGAACCCGATGCAGGGCTCAGTCCCACAGACCGTGAGATCATCACCTGAGCTGGTGAGGAGAGGATGGTCAATCCACTGAGCCCCCCGGGCGCCCCCACAGTGTACATTCTTGCTTAAATCTATCGGGTCTCAGCAGAGCAGTGTGAGCCGTTCTTCTTTGCACATTTGTGCATATGCTTTGCCCTGACTTTCCTTAATCCCCAACATGTATGAGGAACTATAGCAAGAGTGAGGTGGGATTTGGGAGGTGTTGGGGTTACCAAGCATGTTTGGAACTTTCTGCCTCTAAGACTCCTATTGTCTATTTTGGGAGATAAAATGAAAACAAGAACATTAAAATAAAAAAAATAGGGGCACCTGGGGCACTCAGCGGGTTGAGCTTCTGAATCTTGATTTTG